>NW_020837963.1:23464847-24072143 GCF_003676395.1 Aethalodelphis obliquidens | reverse complement strand
CTTTTTTTTTTTTTTTTTTGCCGTATGCGGGCCTCTCACTGCTGTGGCCTCTCCCGTTGCGGAGCACAGGCTCCTGACGCACAGGCTCAGCGGCCATGGCTCACGGGCCCAGCCGCTCTGCGGCACGTGGGATCTTCCTGGACCGGGGCACGAACCCGTGTCCCCTGCATCGGCAGGTGGACTCTCAACCACTGCGCCACCAGGGCAGCCCTTTCTTTGCCTTTTAAATACATATATGTAACAGAAATATATAATTTGCTGTACATAAATACATAATAACATCCTCTAGATATTGTAATTACTTTTTGGCTCTACATATGATTGTACCTAATTTAATTACATAAATATATATTTTAAAATGTTGCTTAGTATCCATATTTTGACTGTGCCAGTTTTATAAAAATTATTAATTTGCTAATTCCCACTGATGGAGATTCGATATTTATAAACACTCCTTTTAAAAATTAATTAATTAATTAATTAATTTTTGGCTGCAATGGATCTTCCTTGTTGCGCAGGGGCTTCCTCTAGCTGCAGCGAGCGGGGGCTACTCTTCATTGTGGTGCACAGCTACTCATTGCGGTGGCTTCTCATTGCGGAGCATGGGCTCTAGGCACGCGAGCTTCAGTAGTTGTGGCACACGGGCTCAGTAGTTGTGGCTCGCAGGCTCTAGAGCACAGGCTCAGTAGTCATGGCGCATGGGCTTAGCTGCTCCGTGGCATGTGGGATCTTCCCAGGCCAGAGCTCGAACCCTTGTCCCTTGCATTGGCAGGCGGATTCTTAACCACTGTGCCACCAGGGAAGCCCCTACAAACACTCTTGAGTGATCATCTCTTTTGACCTCCTGGACGTATGTTAAGATTTTTTTCTCCACTACACCACCTGGATTCACATGATGTAAATATTCTTGATTTGGGTGCTCATTTTAAATTTTAAGACATTTTGCTAAAATTTAAAAAATAGTTGTGATAGGAAACAGAGACGATGTTAGTTACTTTTTTGTGGATACTTTTCCTCTGGGGAAAGATTCCGTCTCCACTTGGTTTGAGGGAAAGGTACTGATGATGTGCAGTTAGGGAAGTGATTCAAATAAAGCAAATTCAATTAAATTGCAGCTACACATATGAAGGCAACAGAAAAGAATACAGATCTGAGATTTTAAGGGAGTGACACAGAATTTTGATCATTTGAATCCCTGCATAGGTCAATGCTAATTCTAATCTGGGACTTCCTGATTCCATGTGCCAATAAAATCACAGTTTTGCTTAATCCAAGTTGAGCTCAGTTCTGTACTTGGTGTCTAAGGATTCCAGACTAATATAACCGTTGGAACATGAAAAGGAAAAGTCAAAAGAGACACTGCTATGTGACGTGGTCTGAGTGAAAGCAGGTAATAGGGCATATTATTTCTCTATCCTCAACTGGGACATCAGCAATCTTGTTAAACAGTTCCCCCAAACTGCTAGCTGTTTAAACTGTCACTTGCAATTACTTGGGAGTCATAGTTTTTGCATAACACATTTGAGTCTTTAGGATATTTAGAAAAAAAAAAGTTAACACTTTGAAATATGTTGACTATTTCTTGACTATATTCAATAAAATTTTATAGGAGAAACCCTATGATTAGTCTATGTTGTCATAGCTGAAAGTAAAGAAAAAAACCACAATACAACCATGATTAAAAAAAAAGCCTTTTCAACCTGGTGTGAAATCCAGAATGGCTGAAATTTATATAATGATGAGCGTTGTTTGTTTGAAAGAAACAATGACATTTCTCTTTCCCCCTCAATTGGTGCCTAGACTTAGCAAGGCACTTAGGGAAGCTACTAGGACCAGGGAAGAGTTAAGACCTATCTGACGTCCACTCTGTCCCTGCACCCCTAACCTGCCTAGCCACTTTTACATGTACCTGTCCAGTTTTCCCAGCACCACTTATTGAAGAGGCTGTATATTCTCCACTGTATATTCTTGCCTCCTTTATCAAAGATAAGGTGACCATATGTGCGTGGGTTTACCTCTGGGCTTTCTATCCTGTTCCATTTATCTATATTTCTGTTTTTGTGCCAGTACCATACTGTCTTGATTACTGTAGCTTTGTAGTATAGTCTGAAGTCAGGGAGCCTGATTCCTCCAGCTCTGTTTTTCGTTCTCAAGATTGCTTTGGCTATTCGGGGTCTTTTGTGTTTCCATACAAATTGTGAACTTCTTTGTTCTAGTTCTGTGAAAAATGCAGTGGTAGTTTGATAGGGATTGCGTTGAATCTGTAGATTGCTTTAGGTAGTATAGTCATTTTCGCAATGTTGATTCTTCCAATCCAAGAACATGGTATATCTCTCCATCTATTTGTATCATCTTTAATTTCTTTCATCAGTGTCTTATAATTTTCTGCATACAGGTCTTTTGTCTCCTTAGGTAGGTTTATTCCTAGATATTTTATTCTTTTTGTTGCAGTGGTAAATGGGCGTGTGTTCTTAATTTCACTTTCAGATTTTTCACCATTAGTGTATAGGAATCCCAGAGATTTCTGTGCATTAATTTTGTATCCTGCTACTTTATCAAATTCATTGATTAGCTCTAGTAGTTTTCTGGTAGCATCTTTAGGATTCTCTATGTAGAGTATCATGTCATCTGCAAACAGTGACAGCTTTACTTCTTCTTTTCCGATTTGTGTCCATCATCGGATGAATGGATAAAGAAGATGTGGCACATATATACAATGGAATATTACTCAGCCATAAAAAGAAACAAAATTGAATTATTTGTAGTGAGGTGGATGGACCTAGAATCTGTCATACAGAGTGAAGTAAGTCAGAAAGAGAAAAACAAATACCGTATGCTAACACATATATGGAATCTAAGAGGAAAAAAAAAGGTCCTGAAGAACCTAGGGGTAAGACGGGAATAAAGACACAGACCTACTAGAGAATGGACTTGAGGATACAGGGAGGGGGAAGGGTAAGCTGTGACAAAGTGAGAGAGTGGCATGGACATATATATACTACTAAATGTAAAATAGATAGCTAGTGGGAAGCAGCTGCATAGCACAGGGAGATCAGCTCGGTGCTTTGTGACCACCTAGAGGGGTGGGATAGGGAGGGTGGGAGGGAGGGAGATGCAAGAGGGAAGAGATATGGGAACATATGTATATGTATAACTGATTCACTTTGTTATAAAGCAGAAACTAACACACCATTGTAAAGCAATTATACTCCAATAAAGATGTTAAAAAAAAAAAAGAATCCATCATAGACTTGACTTGCAGAAAAATTTCCCTTTCTTTAAGATACCATGTTTCCCTAATATGCATAAGGAAAAAGAATAGTTTGCTTTGGTCCAACAAGTTAAGAATCTATACTGAGATTTAAAATCAGGCAACCTAAAACAATACAAAATAGTTTTGGTTTGGAAACAGATTCCCTGCTATGTTTTTCTCTGTAATCAGATTGCAGTGCAAATTTCTCACTTCCTTATGTTTTCCTTCTTGGAGACATATATCTCGATATGTTGTCTATTGGTATACTTATATGATGTTTTTTATAACTTAGATTCACTGTAATAGTTTATTGATTCACTGCTAAAATATCAGGTCTTAAAATAAGAGTGTTCCTTTTTTTTTCAGCAACATTTCCGTCACTGAAGTATCTGAGGATTAGAGGGGTATAAATTTGATTTCTAAAAGTTTTGTTTGACAATATAAGGAAATATTTAAGAAGCTAAATCTTAGGTGCCAGTGTTTCTGGTCAGGCTCCAACCCAACAATGTCTATGATGCCCGCCACTATTTTTAGTATGATTAATGCTGAGGAAATGCTTTATTCATAATTTATTCATTTATCATTCAATGGAAAACATATTTAGTACTCAAGAAAAATAAAAAACAACTTAGAAATAATAGGGGAAAGCCAAGCATCAGATGATATTTGGATTTAGTGACTTAAAAGGTCAATTCAAACACTGAAATTCTATGATTTTATGCTAGAATGATAACATTTCAGTTCCATGGGCAGCTGTTAACTGAAGGAGGAAATGAAATGCACACCACTTCAAAAGGGCTCTAACATTGTTTAATCTTAGGAAAGACCTTGTGATGGAATTGGGATAACTGACACATAAATGAAATAAATATTTGGAGAACACAATAAACAATGCTTCTCTAAATTTTTTTTCTTTAATACTCCAATTCAGGCCCCCAAAAGATGGATGGTGGTCTCTTTTTTCCATACGAAATTTGAAAAGAGACACAGTACTTGAAACTTTGCTAGATTAGAATTTTTCTTCCCCACTGTCCTCCGGGGCCACCCTTAGTAGGGCTATCACGCTGCAGCAAAATATCCTGTGATTCAGACTTGTCTTGAAGAACCATCTGTAAATCAGGCTCACTTTTTCCTTTAGGTAACTGTTTAGAGGGAGCTCCTACAAATGGGTTGAGAACTATCTGACAATAAATAAGGAGCGGTGTCGTGAAAGTCAGGACCACTGGCTCAGAGAACTGACTTGTGATTTCAGGACCAGATTGAGCTTATTCTCCTGGCTGGCATTGATGATGGAGTGCCGTGTGCACTCCCAATGTTAGGTCACACACCTACATAATACAGATAGAGAGGTTTTATTAACTATTCGAATTCTAGTAATTCATTACTATTTTGTGACCCCACTTGCCACAAAGTTTCATGCACGTTTTCATAATAAAATCATTAGCAAAACAATAACAATGAAACTTGTAGATTTGGGGGAGAGGAAAGAAGCCATGTTTCAGATGACATCTTCCTTTTTTCCTTTGACGAAGTAAATTGATAGTAAGTCTACAGAAACAGGGAAGTCTGGAGGTGGAGAAGTTATGTGGAGGAAAGACCATTAGTTCTGCATGGTAACTGTTGAAAGCAAGTTGTCTTTGAGAAAGCTAGTGAGAATTGTCAAGAGACAGCTGGATAGAAACACCTGGATTTTACAGAGGAGATCTGGGCTTCAGATATAAATGAGGAAGAAATAAAATTATGGAAACGGCAGATCCAGATATAGTGTCATTCACTCACAATCTTCAGTGATTTCGATGCATAAAACGATCATCAGATTCTGCGGAATAAAAATCAATGGAAGGTATTCACTCCTTAATTTCTACTGGAAAGAAAAACCGAAAACAGTGCTTTACAACCCTGAGAGACTAAGCAATGTAACAATACTTTAAGGGACACGCCATATTCAATAACTCTGCCATCAACCGCGAAGTTTAATGTATCCGAGGGCTAGTGTATAACCCCATCTAACTTGAATTAGCACTTCTGTTAAGTTTGATACCTCTCGAAGTGCTTTTGATGCCGTCAACTAACTTAATCCTTACAGCAGCCCTGGGAGATGATATTCTATTATTCACATTTTACAAAAGAAGAACCCAAGCCACAGACAGGACCTTCCCCAAACACACAGTTGGTAAGTGTCAGGGCTGGAATGTAAACCCAGCATAAGCATCTAGGCCTGTATTAGAATCTGTATTACAGACCCTACAAAATAATGGCTTTGAATTCACAAATACCTTCACAAAAACCTACGGGGAATCAGAAAAGTGGAAAAAAAAGCAGCGCTATGGATTTTACCTTACTTTTTTAGTGTCTGGTTTTTAGGCAAATCCATTCGAAGGGATTAAAAACATTTTTATTTTTAAGTAAGATTATGGGAGAAATACATGAAGAGGATTTCAGTGGGGTTAAGAAAGGTGAGCAAACCTGTCAGTCCTGCTTCTCTTCAGAGAGTCTGTCAAAGACTGAGGCTGGATCACCTTTTTCAGGGGCCTCTGAATGGCTGGAGGATGACACACCATCACAGCAAATGCTGGCAGAGGACAGAGAGGCAACAAGATGAGGGTCGGCCAGGTGGAGAGGAAAGGCATGATGGATTCCTACCCAAGAAGCCCTCAGGCCTTCAGAAAAGTTGTCATTGCATGAAATGCTGAGTGTGTTTGGATTTCCTGGAAAACGTAGTGAAGACACAGTTATAAATTCAAGATTTTGTCCAGAAGAAATAACTCCATAGGATTTCAAAATGTGGAGTCAGAGAGATGCAAGAACTCCATGAAACGTGTAAGACACCTCCTACAGCAATTCATGCGATTAGAAACAATTCAAGTTTACCCACATCTCTGTGGCGTCAGAGATGCTTAACAAATATCTGTATCGCAGATAGATAAACTAACAGTGACAAAGTGATTTAAAATTGTGGCCAAGTCACTCAAAAATCCAATGCCTGGGCTATAGCTGGAAGATCACGTTCCTGAAAAATAGTGCAGAACTATTTGTTATGTCACTCTTCAGGCATTAGATGAACTTACTATTAAATATCATTTAAAATGAGTTGTGTTAATGAACTGCAATAATCAGATAGCTAACTTCCTTTTAAAAATGTGCTATGAATTTAAATAAATATATTCCTGAATAGCTTCTTGAATTATTTGATAAAAAGTAACAGAAATGGCTAAATTCACTTCTGATTCATTCAAGATAGATTCTGTTAATATTTTTAAGAAGATGTATATGCCCCAATCAAACAGTTTAATTGCAGTAATGATCAAAACAAGATAAATATTAAGTACCCAGGAAAGCTAAATCATTTAAAAAATAATTTTACGTGGAATGTGAACGAGGAAAGAGGATATCTAGACCAGGAATTTGGGAAAATGCATAACTGTTTCTGAGTCAGCATGCTTGCTTGTGCTGGGGAGAGGCTTAGAACGTGTGGTCTTATACCGCAAACTACAAAAACCAGAACTTATTTAGGCTTTGCCTAAAATAGCATTTACATTCACTGTATTACCTGCTGCATTTTGGAAACTGCTGCTGAGGACTCAGTTTCTAGTCTTCTAAGAGTGCAGAATGACAGGAAATCTGCACTGCTTTCAGCTCTGTTTAATATCATTTTCTTGGCATCTCCCAATTACTCAGAAGTCAGACCTGCTATGATAGCGCTTCCAGCTAAAAGCTGTTGTCACCGTATTTTATTAATGTTCCCCAACATATTCAGTGATGTCTACACTCCCTTGAAATTGTAAAAATAAGCTACCTAAACTAACACACTTCTCAGGGAAAAAAATATCAAGTCATTTATTAGCTCCACAAGTCTAGAAAAAATCATTACCTTGCCACTCACAGCCTATAAATTCTTAGTTTAGTGTAGAAGTGAATATTTATTGTTGAAAGCTATTCTTTGTGAAATGCTTCTCTGATAGGTTAAACCATTGTGAGATATTTTGATTTCACTAAAAACGTTAAATTAATCCACAATATTTTGTGAATACCCTAGGGTCACAGGATAATACAGTTTGGGGATGGGTATTGAACTACTTAGTGTTAAACATAAAGTGCTTAAATAAGTAGGAAAATTCCTTCTTAATTCCTTCCAAGTGTTGTGGGTTTACATTTTGAAAATTTACCTATCTATCCTTGTATCTATCATCTATTTATCTAATCTGCTCATTTTCTTCCTGGACCAGAGACCCTCTGCTGGATGTTAATACATTGCACTATCTCTATGTTATCTCTATGTTCTAATCAGCCTGGTTTTACAGTGCCTTTTCAACATAGATGAGGGTTTTTTGAATTTCGACAAGTGACATAAGCTCCCTCAGTCTCAATTTCTCCAACACAGACCAAATTTTCAAGAAATGTTGAAAGAGTACTACCAAATATATAAAAGAAAACTGCCAACACCTGGCCGTATTTGTACTCTGTCACGCACATACACACGCAGAGCACACAGGTGATGCATGCTTGAAAACACAATGCAGAAATCACGCAGCTTCACATCTAAATACGTTGGCATTCATCTTGGGAAGAATAAGGCCAATTACCACCTTTTAATGAAGGTTACCTGACGGAATTAATATTTCCTGAAGGAATTATTTGCAACACACAGTTGCAGAACTCAGGGTTTTCACCATTCTTTCTACCTTAATTAGCAGTTTTCTTGAAAGAAGATCTTCATCTTTTTCCTCCCATTTTATCTCTTATTTTGCTGTCATACTACTGATTCTCAGATTTTTAATTATTTAAAATGGCCATCAATAGCAGTGCATTTATCAAACTTAAAAAATAAAAATAATTTTAATGTCATCTAGTATGGAGTCCACATTCAAATTTACCCAATTATTCTAAGAATATTTTTATTTTATAATTTTAAAAAATTTATTTATTAAAATCTACCATTTTATATTTTTTAAACATCTTCTGAGAATTTATTTTAATTAATTAATTTATTTGGCAGGCTCCTTAGCTGCAGCATGTGGGTTCCTAAGTTGCAGCATGTGGGTTCTTTAGTTGCAGCAGGCGGGCTCATTAGTTGCAGCATGTATGTGGGATCTAGTTGCCTGACCAGGGATCGAACCTGGGTCCCCTACATTGGGGGCCACTGGGCCACCAGGGAAGTCCCTTTTATGCTTTTTAAAATCCAATTCAAGATACAATCTAGTTTCAACCTTTGCAGTTGATTATGACTTTAATCCCTTAGTCTAGAAAAGTCTATGACAATGACTTTTTAAAGACTCATGGACAGTTAGTTCTCTTGTAGGCTCTTTCTGACTCCCAATTTGTTTGATTCCTCCCGGTGTTTAATTCTACTCTCCAACCCTGCATTTCCTAGAAACTGGAAAGAAATATGGAGGCTTGATTATATTTCCGTTACAATATTGGGGATTTTATGGATGATTTTGTGTGTGGCCTACTGCATCCCGTCAGGAGCTATCATATTAGATTTCCCATTATTAACAATGCTCAGTTTCATCAATCGGCTAAAGTGGTAATGTACAGATCCCTCCAAGGATTCTTTAAGTGAGTATCACACGTCTGCAAATTAGCTGCTCTTGTTCCCTATGCTTCAGTGACCCTCTGAATCCTTTAAACTGGTGATTTCTTGTTTTTTTTGGCTTTCTTCTTATTCCTGTCGGGACTTTGGTTTGCCGCATGCTTCTCTGTCTTACCCAGATCCACAGTCTTCTTACTTTTGGTACGCCCCTTTCATTTTTGAGCACTTCTCTGATTTCTGGCATGACGAGGTGTCCCTGGCTGGTCTTTGCTCTTCCTTCCGTGACTTTCAATCAGTCATTTCTCTTGGAATTCCTGTTTCCTTTTCATGAGGAATGGTATATAGAAGCCAAGCACTGGTGTTCTCATTGCAAATAAGATGTTATTGCGTCTAGTCTCTTAGATGGTTTTTATAATCTCTCACATTACTGATGCTACCCATCCCTGCTTGCATTGCCTTGACTATCTCTCCTCTGCTCTGCGCATCATACTGGCTCTCACCCTGTGTCCTTCCAGTCCTTCCTCACACAGACCCAGGGTTGCACCTTCAAGAGGAAAACCCCACGTTAGGAAAATGGGCAGCATGGCCATCAGACCCCTTGTTTTGTGTCTCCTGCCTGCGTTTCAACTCTCATCTTGTCTCATTTCCTCCTCAAGCCTTAGACTCTAGCCGGAGGGTCATTCATTTCCTCTCGGGCATGATGATGTCATTGCCAAAGGAGCTCTAAATAAGTCTTTCTTCCCAATGAAAATGCACTGTTTCTCCCCACTCCCAACCTTTTCTTTCTGGATATAGGACATATAACAAACAAAAGTGTGTATGGTATATTAGCACAATTTGAGGAATAATTAAAAATGTTTACCAGGGACTCACCACCTAACTCAGGAGACTAAACACTGAGCTTCCAACATGAATTCTCTGAACTCCCAGAGGAATCACTACTCTGAAACGTCATGCTAAACATGTTCTTGTTTTATTTAATGTCTTGACCACAAGTGCAAATGTCCTGTAATTACATTATTTATGTATACATAGCTATATTATCTATATAAATGAAATTGTTCTGTTGTATGTATTTGTCTGCAGCTCGCTTTTTCTGCTAAAAATTTCATTTTTAAGATTTTATATTTTGTTGCTTCTGTTCGTTTGCATTGTTATGTAGTACTTTGCTATAAATCTATTATAATTCATTAATCTTTCTTTTGTCAATAGAATTTTGATTCCCTTAAATTTACCTTCCTTCCTTTTTCTTTCTCTCTTTCTTTCATTTTTAGGATAAATGTTTTAAACATACTTGTCTCCTGGGGGGACATAGTATGTTTCTGAAACATAGTCGTGTTTCTGAAGGGAATATTCCTGAGTGTAAAATTGTTGGATCTTAGAGTATGGAGATCTTTAACTTGGTTAGATAATACAAAATGTTTTTTTAAATGATTTAAATTACTAGGTTTATCGAGTTTATGATTTTTTTTCATTCTCAAGAACAAATGGCATTGTTGGACATTAATTTTTGGAAATCTAGTGCTTTTAAAATCATATGCTATTATGTGTTTAATAACATTTTCCTGACTACCAATGATATTATTCAACATTTCATAGTGTTATTTGCCATTCATGTATTTTTTGTGAAATACCCGTTCACGTTTTTTAATTTATTCAAGAGTCATTTGTCGTGCTCTTATATTCTCTTTTCTATCTACCTATCTTCTATCTATCTATCTACCTACCTATCTTCTATCTATCTATTATCTATCTATCTATCTATATTATCTATCATCTATCTATCACCAGTGTGGTCTGGATACTCATATTTCACCAGCTATATTACAAATGTTTCCTCTCACTTTGTGAAGTACTTTTCATTTTATTTATCATGTCTGGTGATGAACAAAAGTTCTAAGTTTTTCAGAAACCTAACATAAATATTTTCCTTATAGTTTATGTTTTTGCTTATGATTTTAAAGAAGTCTTACACATTCTGAAGTCTTAAAAATATATTTCTAAAATTATTGAAAGTTTGCCTTTTATATTTATATACTCAATCTTTCAGAAATTGATTTCTGCGCATAATATAAAGCAACAGTCCAATTTATTAACTCGTTTTTAACCTGTGGTCGAGCAGTGTGCCAGCACCATTTATTAAATGGCCCACGCTTTACCCGTGGCTCTGTAATTGACCTTGCATCATATGCCTAATTTCCACGTATTTCTGGGCTCTCTGTCCTGTTGTATTGACCTATTTGACTGTCCCTACACATATATGTACTATCTTAATTACCCTAAAGACTTAATTGCTATTGGCATACTAAAAGTCTGGGGATATGGTAGGGTAAGTTCACCTGATTAGTTCTTTTTCATAATTTTCATGACTATTCTTAGTCTTTTGTTTTTCCAAATAAATTTTAGAACAATCTCATAAATTTCTCTGGAAAAGAAAAGCCTACTGAAGCCTACTGGAATATGATTGAGATTTCAATAGCTCTATCGTTTGAGTAAATTGATATTTTTACACTATCTTTTTCTGTGATGGTAACATTTGATATCTTTTATTAAAGGCTTAAATAATTTCCATAAAATCATGTCTATCTTGTCTTAGATTTAGTCTTTATTTTACTTATGCTCCTTGATGAATTTAAGTCACATTTTCTACTTGCTCAAACCTGTTGGATAGAAAGATGATTTGTATATGGACATGACTACTCTCAAACTGATAAAATTTCATTTTGTCTGAAGATTATTTTTGGCTTCTGTCTAGATAATCATATCATTTTTGAACATTTTCAGTATCATTTCTTCTTTTCTGATCTTTACGTTTGTTTTCTTTTATTACAATGTTTTTGTTTTGGATTTTTACTGCAGCGTTGAATGTAAATCACTACAGTAATGAGAACTTAAACGACATTGCATTCTGCCCTTTCAACAGTCTTAAAGGTAAAGCACAGGCAGCTCTTCATTTGTAAATATCCACTTAACTAATAATATATAATTGTCCCATGTGATATTTCCCTATCTCACTAGGAGCCTCTTCTGGAATGGATTTGTGGTGAAAAATCATAGCACTCATAGACTTCTGTGAGCTCAGAAATGATGGAAACTGACTGCCTGGGTTTACAAAACCTGTGGAAAAATTCTTAACAAAAGTCCTGCTTAGCGCATGGGTAAGTCTCAACTCTCCAGCATAACTCTGTCTACATTGCTGGCTAAGAAGCTTGCCTGAAACTCTGCTAGTTATGGAAGGAGTCCTGTTTAAACCACACAGAATTATCTCAGATAGTTGAGTCTTTCTAATCTTCGTGTGGAGATCATGTATAATGAAATAACAAAGAAAATAAATGTTGAATTAGAGGGGGGCCCTAATACATAAATTTGGGGGGACGATTAGACATTCTCACTCTCTCAATGCACAAATCAGCTGTGTTATTTAAAGTGCTTCCTTTGGCAGTGAAACTTTAGTGGCAGCCAGAAGAGAAAGACACAAATATGTGCAAGACAGTTAGAGGAATGGGATTTGAAGAACGGAAGGATAAGCGTCTGATGTAATATATGCCAAAGAGGGTTCTTCTGCAAACAAATGGAGAAGACTTTTTTTTTTTGGTTGTGTGCCTCAATGTCACAATTGAAGTCTTGCTATTTAATAAAGAGAAAGACCAATAATTAATGTACATTTAAAGAAAAAATCAATTTGCAATGTGACTCTAATGTCAGAATCCATATACAATAAAAGCAAATTTGACAAAAACGTCAGTGATATTTAAATTAAGGACAATCATATCAACCAATGGTTTTGTTTTGTGATAAGCTGATTAATGTGTTTGAGTTAAAGAATAGAAATATTTGTGCAACAAAATCAAATACAGCAATTACATTAATATGTTAAAAACATGATTCCTCTCTTGTTTTAAATTTATCATAGAGAAAGCACACTGTATGACTATAATCACAAAATGATCAATTCCTAAAAAATAATATTTAATCTGAATGTTTAATTGACAAAGGAAAATAAACTACAATGGTTTATATATTTTTCCCATCATGTCTTTCATTCTTATAAATACACTACTATTTAAAGTTCCAGATTTTTTTTTTTTACTGGAAAGATGTCCAAATAATTGTGTAGAAAACAACAATCAAAAGAAAAAAAATATCAAAGAAAAAATGCTCAGGAAAAATTGAGTAGAGAAATTTTATTTTTTTAAAATATTAAGTGATAGACTTTGACATCATTTAACTTACAAATTAAAAATTAAAATTAATTAATTAATTAATTAATTAATAAACAAGCGAGTTGCTAGAGTTTGAATTTGTCAAGGCTTATGACAGGACTCCCATAGTCATTAGTTGTAAGAGAGCCAGAGGGCAGAGATATACTCCTAACAGACATTTTCATAATCTAACACTCAGATTCGGGGAAATAAGTTGAATTTAGAAAAGAAAAAAAATAATATATATATATATATATTAAACAATTATTTACGTCAAGAAATCAACAAAATAAGAAACTGAGAACAGACAACAAAACAAGGGACATTGTTAGAAATACACTTTAGGCCTATTTAATTAGAAATAAAAACACAATTTACTCTGCGCTTAAAACATGATGATTGTTTCTGTTTCAGCCATTAACCCTCCATTGCATGATCTTAAATAAAACTCTATGATAAATATACTGAAAAGCTAAGTTATTCTAAAAACTAAATGCAAATTAAAAAAAATGAAGCTGGGTCAGGAAGTTTTGTCATTTTTAAACAGTATATTTAGCCCCTACAGAAAAGAGAGAAGGGAGTTAGGGTGACCTCTTGGGGGGGCCCATTAGCAGAAGTGTGTGCTGTGTGTATAATAGTTAATATTAACCCACATATGTCTTAAAAGACAACCTAAGGACAGATTAACATAGAATTAAGAGAGATGGGGTAGATTTATAAATGACATTAGAAAGACTTTTGCTATTTACATTAGATAAAAAGAAGACATCCAGCAGATACAATGAAGCAGATATTCTTAAAGTACTATTGTATAAAGGCAATTATAAAAGATACGAGGGATTACAGAGGTGGATGGGAGAAAAGCTTGTTGGACAGGAGAAGTTCAAGGAGCCGGAGGTCTGAGAGCTGGTGGACTCATCCATCTGGATTTTGATGTCACCAAGGATAGTGGTGGGAGTAGGGATGGAGAGGAAGCTAAAATACTCAAAGAATGAGATGGTGATCAGATGACTTTAAAATAATACCCTTTTAAAGGTAATAAAAATGAGCTAAGAGTACTTTTGTGGGAGAGGAACCAGGATGGCGGAGTAGAAGGACGTGCTCTCGCTCCCTCTTGTGAGAACACCATAATCACAACTAGCTGCTGGACAATCATCGACAGGAAGACAATGGAACTCACCAAAAAAGATACCCCACATCCAAATACAAAGGAGAAGCCACAATGAGACCGGAGGAGGGGCGCAATCACAGTAAAATCAAATCCCATAACTGCTGGGTGGGTGACTCACAGACTGGAGAGCACTTACACCACAGAAGTCCACCCACTGAAGTGATGGTTCTGAGCCACACGTCAGGCTTCCCAACCTGGGGGTCCGGCAATGGGAGGAGGAATTCCTAGAGAATCGGACTTTGAAGCCTAGTGGGATTTGACTGCAGGACTTCAACAGGACTGGGAAAAACAGAGACTCCACTCTTGGAGGGCACACACAAAGTAGTGTGCGCATCAGGACCCAGGGGAAGGAGCAGTGACCCCAGGGGAGACTGAACCAGACCTACCTGCTAGTGTTAGAGGGTCTCCTGCAGAGGCGGGGTGTGGCTGTGGCTCACTGTGGGGACACGGACACTGGCAGCTGAGGTCCTGGGAAGTACTCCTTGGCATGAGCCCTCCCATAGTCTGTCATTAGCCTCACCAAAGAGCCCAGGTAGGCTCCAGTATTGGGTTGCCTCAGGCCAAACAACCAATAGGGAGGGAGCCCAGCCCCACCCATCAACAGTCAAGTGGATTAAAGTTTTACTGAGCTCTGCCCACAAGAGCAACACCCAGCTCTACCCACCAACAGTCCCTCCCATCAGGAAACTTACACAAGCCTCTTAGATAGCCTCATCCACCAGAGGGCAGAGAGCAGAAGCAAGAAGGACTACAATCTTGCAGCCTGTGGGACAAAAACCACATTCACAGAAAGAGAGACAAGATGAAAAAGGCAGAGGGCTATGTACCAGATGAAGGAACAAGATAAAACCCCAGAAAAACAACTAAATGAAGTGGAGATAGGCAACCTTCCAGAAAAAGAATTCAGAATAATGATAGTGAAGATGATCCAGGACCTCGGAAAAAGAATGAAGGCAAAGATCAAGAAGATGTAAGAAATGTTTAACAAAGACCTAGAAAATTAAAGAACAAACAAACAGAGATGAACAATACAATAACTGAAATGAAAACTACACTAGAAGGAATCAATAGCAGAATAACTGAGGCAATAGAACGGATAAGTGACCTGGAAGACAGAATGGTGGAATTCACTGCTGTGGAACAGAATAAAGAAAAAAGAATGAAAAGAAGTGAAGACAGCCTAAGAGACCCCTGGGACAAAATTAAACAACATTCACATTATAGGGGTCCCAGAAGGAGAAGAGAGAGAGAAAGGACCAGAGAAAATATTTGAAGAGATCATAGTTGAAAACTTCCCTAACATGGGAAAGGAAATAGCCACCCAAGACCAGGAAGCGCAGTGAGTCCCATACAGGATAAACCCAAGAAGTAACATGCTAAGACACATAGTAATCAAACCGGCAAAAATTAAAGACAAAGAAAAATTACTGAAAGCAGCAAGGGAAAAATGACAAATAACATACAAGGGAACTCCCATAAGGTTAACAGCTGATTTCTCAGGAGAAACTCTACAAGCCAGAAGGGGTGGCATGATATACTTAAAGAGATGAAAGGGAAGAAACTGCAACCAAGATTACTCTACCCAGCAAGGATCTCATTCAAATTCGATGAAGAAATCAAAAGCTTTACAGACAAGCAAAAGCTAAGAGAATTCAGCACCAACAAACCAGCTCTACAACAAATGCCAAAGGAAATTCTCTAAGTGGGAAGCACAAGAGAAGAAAAGGACCTACAAAAGCAAACCCAAAACAATTAAGTAAATGGTCACAGGAACATACATATTGATAATTATCTTAAATGTGAATAGATTAAATGCTCCAACCAAAAGACAGAGGCTTGCTGAATGGATATAAAAACAAGACCCATATATATGCTGTCTACAAGAGACTCACTTCAGACCTAGGGACACATACAGACTGAAAGTGAGGGGATGGAAAAAGATATTCCATGCCAAGGAAAATCAAAGGAAAGCTGGAGTAGCAATACTCATGTCAGATAAAATAGACTTTAAAATAAAGAATGTTACAAGAGACAAGGAAGGACACATAACAATTATAAATATATACACACCCACCATAGGAGCACCTCAATACATAAGGCAACTGCTAACAGCTATAAAAGAGGAAATCAACAGTAACACAATGATAGTGGGGGATTTAACACCTCACTGACACCAATGGACAGATCATACAAACAGAAAATTAATATGGAAACACAAGCTTTAAATGACACAATAGACCAGATAGATTTAATTGATATTTACAGGACATTCCATCCAAAAAAAGCAGATTACACTTTCTTCTCTAGTGCGCACGGAACATTCTCCAGGATAGATCACATCTTGGGACAAAAATCAAGCCTCAGTAAATTTAAGAAAATTGAAATCATATCAAGCATGTTTTCCGACCACAACGCTATGAGATTAGAAATGAATTACAGGGGAAAAAACGTAAAAAACACAAACACATGGAGGATAAACAATAAGGAACTAAATAACCAAGAGATCACTGAAGAAATCAAAGAGGAAATCAAAAAATACCTAGAGACAAATGATAATGCAAACACGACAATCCAAAACCTATGGGATGTAGCAAAAGAAATTCTAAGAGGGAAGTTTATAGCTATAAAAGCCTACCTCAAGAAACAAGAAACATCTCAAATAAACACCCTAACCTCACACCTAAAGGGACTAGAGAAAGAAGAACAAACAAAACCCAAAGTTAGCAGAAGGAAGGAAATCATAAAGATCAGAGCAGAAATAAATGAAATAGAAACAAAGAAAACAATAGCAAAGATCAGTAAAACTAAAAGCTGGTTCTTTGAGAAGATAAACGAAATTGATAAACCATTAGCCAGACTCATCAAGAAAAAGAGGGAGAGGACTCAAATCAATAAAATTAGAAATGAAAAAGGAGAAGTTACAACAGACACCACAGAAATACAAAGCATCCTAAGAGACTACTATAAGCAACTCTATGCCAATAAAATAGACAACCTGGAAGAAATGGAGAAATTCTTAGAAAGGTATAACCTTCCAAGACTGAATCAGGAAGAAATAGAAAATATGAACAGACCAATCACAAGAAATGAAATTGAAACTGTGATTAAAACTCTTCCAACAAACAAAAACCCAGGACCAGATGGCTTCAGAGGTGAATTCTATCAAACATTTAGAGAAGAGCTAACACCCATCCTTCTCAAACTCTTCCCAAAAATTGCAGAATAAGGAACACTCCCTAACTCATTCTATGAGGCCACCATCACCCTGATACCAAAACCAGACAAAGATACTACAAAAAAAGAATATCACTGATACTCTTATCACTGAAGACTACAGATGTAAAAATCCTCAACAAAATACTAGAAAACAGAATCCAACAACACATTAAAAGGATCATACACCATGATCAAGTGGGATTTATCCCAGGGATGGAAGGATTCTTCAGTATATGCAAATCAATCCATGTGATACACCATCTTAACAAATTGAAGAAGAGAAACCATATGATCATCTCAATAGATGCAGAAAAAGCTTTTGACAAAATTCAACACCCATTTATGATAAAAACTCTCCAGAAAGAGGGCATACAGGGAACCTACCTCAACATAATAAAGGCCATATATGACAAACCCAGAGCCAACATCATTCTCAATGGTGAAAAACAGAAAGCATTTCCTCTAAGATCAGGAGCAAGACAAGAATGTCCACTCTCACCACTATTATTCAACATAGTTTTGGAAGTCCTTGCCACAGCAATCAGAGAAGAAAAAGAAATAAAAGGAATACAAATTAGAAAAGAAGAAGTAAAACTGTCACTGTTTGCAGATGACATGATACTATACAAAGAGAATCCTAAAGATGCCACAGGAAAACTACTAGAGCTAACCACTGAATTTGGTAAAGTTGCATGATACAAAATTAATGCACAGAAGTCTCTTGCATTCCTATACACTAATGATGAAAGATCTGAAAGAGAAATTAAGGAAACACTCCCACTTACCACTGCAACAAAAAGAAAAAAATACCTAGAAATAAACCTACCTAGGGAGGTAGGTCTATACAAAAAGACTTGTATGCAGAAAACTATAAGACACTGATGAAAGAAAGTAAAGATGATACCAACAGATGGAGAGATATACCATGTTCTTGGAGTGGAAGAATCAATATTGTGAAAATGACTATACTACCCAAAGCAATCTACAGATTCAATGCAATCCCTATCAAATTACCAATGGCAATTTTTACAGAACTAGAACAAAAAAATCTTAAAATTAGTATGGAGACACAAAAGAACCCAAATAGCCAAAGCACTCTTGAGGGAAAAAAATGGAGCTGGAGGAATCAGACTCCCTGTCTTCAGAGTATACTACAGAGCTACAGTAATCAAGACAATATGGTACTGGCACAAAAAGAGAAACATAGATCAATCGAAAAGGATAGAAAGCCCAGAGGCAAACCCACGAACCTATGGTCAACTAATCTACGAAAATGGAGGCAAGGATATAAAATGGAGAAAAGACAGTGTCTTCAATAAGTGGTGCTGGGAAAACTGGACAGCTACATGTAAAAGAATGAAATTAGGACACTCCCTAACACCATACACAAAAATAAACTCAAAATGGGTTCAAGACCTAAATGTAAGACCAGACACTATAAAAGTCTTAGAGGAAAACATAGGAAGAACACTCTTTGACATAAATCACAGCAAGATCTTTTCTGATCCACCTCCTAGAGTAATGGAAATAAAAACAAAAATAAACAAATGGGACCTAATGAAACTTCAAAGCTTTTGCACAGCAAAGGAAACCATAAACAAGACAAAAAGACAACCTTCAGAATGGAAGAAAATATTTGGAAACGAAACAACGGACAAAGGATTACTCTCCAAAATATATAAACAGCTCATGCAACTCATTATTAAATAAACAAACAACCGAATCCAAAAATGGGCAGAAGACCTAAATAGACATTTCTCCAAAGAAGACCTACAGATGGCCAAGAAGCATAGGAAAAGCTGCTCAACACCACTGATTATTAGCAAAATGCAAATCAAAACTACAATGAGGTATCACCTCACACTAGTTAGAATGGGCATTGTCAGAAATTCTACAAGCAACAAATGCTGGAGAGGGTGTGGAGAAAAGGGAACCCTCTTGCACTATTGGTGGGAGTGTAAATTGATACAGCCACTATGGAGAACAGTATGGAGGTTCCTTAAAAAACTAAAAATAGAATTACCATATGATGCAGCAATCCCACTACTGGGCATATACTGAGAGAAAACCATAATTCAAATAGACACATGTGGGCTTCCCTGGTGGCACAGTGGTTGAGAATCTGCCTGCCAATGCAGGAGGCACGGCTTCGAGCCCTGGTCTGGGAGGATCCCACATGCCGCGGAGCAACTAGGCCCGTGAGCCACAACTGCTGAGCCTGCGCGTCTGGAGCCTGTGCTCCGCAACAAGAGGGGCTGTGATGGTGGGAGGCCCACCCACCGCTATGAAGAGTGGCCCCCGCTTGCTGCAGCTAGAGAAAGCCCTCGCACAGAAATGAAGACCCAACACAGCCACAAATAAAAAAATAAATAAAAAAAAAAAGGACCAGGACTGAACAAAATAAAAAAGGACCTATACTATACAAGTAATCATTAGGGATTAGAAAAAAAATGGCCATAAATTCACATATTGAGGAGATTAAACAATTAATGAATATTAAGAAAAAGACACATGCACCCCAATGTTCATTGCAGCACTATTTACAATAGCCAGGTCATGGAAGTAACCTAAATGCCCATCGACAGACGAATGGATAAAGAAGAAGTGGTACATATATACAATGGTATATTACTCAGCCATAAAAAAGAATGAAATTGAGTCATTTGTTGAGACGTGGATGGATCTAGAGACTGCCATACAGAGTGAAGTAAGTCAGAAAGAGAAAAACAAATACTGTATATTAATGCATGTATGTGGAACCTAGAAAAATGGTACAGATGAACCGTTTTGCAGGGCAGAAGTTGAGACACATATGTAGAGCAGAAACGTATGGACACCAAGAGCGGAAAGCTGCCGGGGGGTGGGGATGGTGGTGTGATGAATTGGGCGATTGGGATTGACATGTATACACTGATGTGTATAAAATGGATGACTAATTAGAACCTGCTGTATAAAAAAGTAAAATAAAATTCAAATATTAAAAAAGAAAAAAGGCAATGCTATTAATAGCATCATCAACTTTGTCTGTGTGTGTGTGTGTGTGTGTGTGTACGCCAATAAGATCAGTAGATTAATTTACCACGTTTAAATGAATTTTTTCTTTAGAATTCCTTAGATGTGAAAAATAGACCTAACTGACTTTGGCACATGGAAAATATGCTTCAACACATAAAAGTCACAGTGTAACAGAAGAGAATCCTCTTGCCTACTCCTATTTATCCTGTCTCATAAAGAAATTATAAAGCAATGAACTTAAAATGGGTCAGAAACGAACACAACATTGTAAAGCAATTATACTCCAATAAAGATGTTAAAAAAATAAATAGATAAAATGGGTCAGATGAAAGCCATTTAAACTGTGATATATATAATCAATTCAAGTAAATTAGTGCTACAGGCTTATTGAGACAAATCCTTTTTCAAGATATAATGCACTAATAGGAATAGAATGTGCAGTTACTGTAGATACTGTCTTGAAGACAATGCAATTTTTCTTTATGACGTTACCGTCATCCACACTTTTCCCCGTGCCCACTGGGCACACACCACTGCAGTAAGAACCCTTGGCAGGGAGGCAGGATCTCTTAAGTGCGGCTCCAACTTCCAAGGGTTTACAATCTAGGGAGATGCAAATCACTTCCTTGAAATAAAAAATAGCATTTCCATATGAATTAGGCCTCCAAATTTAATAAGTCTTCTGGAGAGTTTTTCCTTGCACAATAAAGCAATGGCTTTGGAAAGGGCTTTCTGATCTGATTATACGTTTGTTAGCTTGGTTTTTTTAAAACGTAGATAACAAAAATGCAAAATTCTGAGACATTGTCTATGACATCTTAACATGTCATGAAATGCGACTGGATTGAAGATCTTAGGTAAAGCAATACGCAGGCGATTATGATGCAACAGTTTGCTTAAGCTGAGGAGAATTTTGAAAAAGTCATGACAGTGAGGATGAGGTTCTGTGACAATTCAGTGGCATAATAGTTGAGTACTCTTTCTTTTTTACTAGTATAAAATTAACTCTTATTAATTTAACTGAAAAGAGAGTGCCTTCCGGGCATGTAAATTATACGGTGCTTTTTAGCCATGAGTCTACTATCAGAATGAATTATTATATCTTTTTCTGTGATGAGAAATAGAACCCTCTTCTAGTCCCTCATGGATACTTACGTTGCTAAAAGGAAGCACACTAAGATTGGCATTTTCTCTTCACTGCGGTTCAATATGTTAACTTTTGTCTCAACCCATGATGTGTGATACATGAATTCAGAATATTTACTGAGCACTATAAGGCAAAAGGCACTTTTCAGATCTTGGGTTTTATCAGTGAATAAAATGGGCAAAAATCCCTACCTTTTGAAGTAATATTCTAGCAGAGAGACATCGATCAATTAAAAATAGGCCTAATAAACTAGAACTATATAGGTTATATAGTGTGTTGTTTCATGATACGTGTGTGGAATAATGATCAGGTAGAGTTGGGTAAGGAGGCCCAGGAAAACCAAGGGAGAGGAGGCAAAGGTTATCATATTATCTAGAATGCTTAGGGGGCGCTCATTCAGAAAGTGACATTTGACCGAGGATGTCTAGGCAAAGGTGGTTTCAGGCAGAGGAACAAGCCAGTGCAACCCACCTAAAGGGCAGAATAGCCTTGTGTTTGGGGAATGACCAGAAAGCTGGTGTGGGTATGGCCAAAGAGCATGAGGGGGTCCTGAGAAGGAAAGAGATCAGAGAAGTTTGGGGCGAGACTGTGGAGGACTGAATAGGCCTTGCAAAGGGTTTAAGTTTGCCCCTGAATTAAAGAGGGAGGCCTAGGAGAGTTTCAAGCAGAGAAGTGACATGACCAGAGTCCTGCTTTGAAAGACTCACTTGGTTCTTGGTGAGGAATAGACAGTGGACATGAGAAGAGCGGCAGTGAGGAGGTGATTACAGTGGATCTGGACAATAGGTGAGAGTGGCTCGTGTCAACAGGTCGCAAACCATACAGTTGAGATTGCTCAGATTCTATGTCAATTCTGAAAATTGTTCTGTACATCTTTCAAAAGTTCTCCTTTGATGGGTTGATGGTTGCATAGGAGAAAAGGGGATCAAAGATGACTCTAACAAGTTAGGCAAACAATGATAAGAACTGAGTTGCCAACAACTGTGAAAGCTGTGAAAGCCTGGGGTGAAAAATTAAAAGAAGATCAGGAATTTAGTTGGGGTCACACTGAGTTTGAGATATCTGTGTATATGTCAAGCATTGGGTTGGATATATGAGTCTGCAGGATGCAAACGTTCTCTGCAAACTCATATACACCAGGCAGAGGTGTAATTTTGAGACACTAGCATGGAGTATTTGTAACACATGAACTGGATGAAATACGGAAGGAGTATACACAGAGAGAAAAGAGATATTAAAACTAAGCTCTGGGGCACTACAATATTAAGTATAAAAGAAGAAACCATTACATAAACTGAGGAAGAGAAATCAGGGGAAAAAAAAACCCCAAGAAAGTGTCATATTCTGGCAGCCCAGAGAAGACAGTACGTCCAAGAGGACGAAGAGATCAGCTGTGCCTGTTTCTGTCTTTAGGCCAAATAAATTGGAACTAAGAACAGGCCATTAATTTTAGCTGCTTTAATATTATTGACGATCTTGGTAAGAATAGTTTTGTTGAGTGGTGGGTTTAAAAAGTCTAGGGGAAAGGAAATTGGAAAAAGAGAATATAGAACACTTTTTAAAAATATTTGCTGGGCTTCCCTGGTGGCGCAGTGGTTGAGAGTCCGCCTGCCGATGCAGGGGACACGGGTTCGTGCCCCGGTCCAGGAGGATCCCATATGCCGCAGAGCGGCTGGGCCTGTGAGCCATGGCCGCTGAGCCTGCGCGTCTGGAGCCTGTGCTCCGCAACGGGAGAGGCCACAACAGTGAGAGGCCCGTGTACTGCAAAAAAAAAAAAAAAAAAAAAAAGAAGAAGAAAACTAAATAAGTAGCATATTTTTATACTGATAAGAATGATTCAATAGAAACAAAATTTGAAGATGTGGGAAAAAGAGATGAAATTGCTGGAACAATGAATCTAAGAAAGGATTCAGGTTTAATATGTAGTGAAGAAATAATCTTTAGAAAGAAACAGGAATATCCCATCTACCTTTGGAGGCACATAGGGAATGTGTGCAGCCAGATGTTGGTAGATAGTTAGACATGGTGGTGAGAAGCTATGGGATTTCTTTTTTATTGCTTTGATTTTCTCAGTGAAGAAAGAAGCAAGGTCACCAGCTGAGAATGAACACGGGTGAGAAGGTATTGAGGTTTGAAGAAAGTCGAGTAGATCTGAACAACTGTGAAGAAGAGGAGGAGAACAAATAAAATCAAAACATATAATGTAATTTCTAAGTAGCATTAAAAGACCATATAGGTCCATGGCCATTAGTTTTAAAGTGAGATCAGGCAGACTGATTCCATGGTTCTCTCCCCACCTTCAGTTTCAATGATACAGGTGGGGTCTGAAGATTTTTGCCAAGAGCTTGACTTGAAATTGAAACTAGAATCTTCACCTACATGGGGATGAAGCACGATGGAAAGATGGTAGGATTAATGAGTGAGACGTCTTGTTGGGGTAGAAGCCTTGTTAGGAGCGAGAATCGAGTGGAAGTTAGCTGGGATGTAGGTGGTTGGGAGGCAATTAGGCAATGCTTTGCAGGTTACAGACAACAGCTAATTCTGAGACATGGACTTGGAAGTGAGGCGGAGGGCAAGGTTGATAGAGGAGACGAGTGCAAAGATGTGAGAGGTCAGAGTGCAGGAAAGACCATCTACATAGAGATGGAAATAACCAAGAAGTAAAGCAGAAGTAATTTTCGAGAAATGGACAGTAAGTCTGGTGCTAGAATTATCCAGAAATGAAAGGCCATGACCCAAGAGTTAAAGAGGCGATAGCAACAATAAAAGTAGTTGGTGAAATAATGATGATGATGATGGTGATATTTCAGAGGACTTAGGAGAGTGAGTTTTATGAGAGCCTTCATGAGAAGCTAGGAAACCCCTACCTCACCTCCTGGTCCAGGGAGACACAAGATCTTGGAAAGAAGAGCAGCCAGGGTTAGGAGACCTCAGGGGAAACAGCATCTGAAGTGCAAAGCCAGGTTATCACTAGAGTGAAAGGAGAAGGGGGCATTCAGGGAATAGGATTAGGATACGGGGCTTTTGCTGACATTGCCCTTGAATTCTAGAAGGTACACGTTTTCAGAGACTGTAGAGAGATGGAGAAAGAAAGGTCCAAAATAGAGGTATATGAAGCATTAAGGTGTATTCATGGGTGATTGGTGGAGATCTGGAAGTCTGAGTTTCCATGATGACTGCCCTGAACTGGCCTAAGGTCTTAATGAATTCTAGAGAGTCCATGGTGAGAGATAAGGATGCCAGTTTCAGAGGCAGGGGTTGGGGAGTGCCTGGGCTTTCTTGATGGTGGAGGCGTATGGTTACCAGAAGGCAGCGGCATGGTCTTAGCCTTAGCGCTGTGCTCACTCTTTTGAGGAAAGAACATTCTCCTTGTGAGTAAATGCTCTTCAAATTGACGTTTTCGAAAATTTGGTGACTTGGGTTCCACCACGTGTTTGAGCACCCTCTCATCTTAGATGTTGGGGATAAGTGTTTCAGAGCTATCTGAAGTCACACGAGTGTGAAGCGATTCCACAGGAGACTCACAATCTCAAATTTTAGGGAACAAAAATAGCAAAATATAAAAATCATCTAAGTTTTTGTGTAACTGAAATTTTATCTCTAAGTTTTAAATTATAATTTTGTTAGGTCAGGCATAATAATGTTTTAATGAAACATTTTATTCACATTTTAACTGTTATTTTCAAATTTTCTCACTTTTTAGCCAATTTATTTTATAAGTTGTTAAAACAAACAATTAATTTCACAGAATCTTGAACTCTTAACATAATTCCAAGGATACAAGGCATTTACGTGAGTAGCATAGTTTTGAAAATCAGAAATAATTTACTTAATATTTCTTGCTTAAAATTCATTATGTAATAACTCATTCGGGATGAAATTTTCTACATTAATTGAGAATTAATCTATTGTAAAAGAAGGATATGAATAATACATGTGGAGGCTTGTATAATAATTCCTTACAAGAACTGGAAGGAGTGTAATCTTTTGTATTATGCCCAGTCACCAAATCTCTTTTTTTTTTTTTTTTTCGGTACGCAGGCCTCTCACTGCTGCGGCCTCTCCCGCTGCGGAGCACAGGCTCCGGACGCGCAGGCTCAGCGGCCATGGCTCACGGGCCCAGCCGCTCCGCGGCACGTGGGATCTTCCCGGACCGGCGCACGAACCCGTGTCCCCTGCATCGGCAGGCGGACTCTCAACCACTGCGCCAACAGGGAAGCCCACCAAATCTCTTTTTAAAGTTTGGGTAGGGCAGGAAACTCTCCCGTACTATGGATATTGAAAAAGCCCCCAAATTGCATTCCCTGTTACTTGTGGCGGGAGCAAAGTGGTGTGATCTATATTTGATCAGGCAAATATCTTACTCTGGAAAAGAAATGTGGAGAAGATAATAATGCAAAAAAGATGGCAGTGGGAAGGGAAGCAGGAAGACAGCAAACGAGGAAGAGAGTATTTTTAACCTGCATTTGGGTAGAGGTGATAGTCACAAGAAATTTCAATTTCAGTATCAAGCAGCAGTTGTAGAAAAGGTGGAAGCCAGTGTCCGGCATCATACGGGGAGTGGATTTTCACCGGGCGTGAGTTTCGCAGTGACTGTGGTCCCTTCACCACATTCATGCCTGCTCATTTTCTGAGCCAGATTCTCCCTCCTTGCCCTTAATTCAGAGTTACTCAGTATCCTGAATAACACAAAATGGAAAAATAGCTAATTAAGTATCATTTGGCATAAACTACTCCTTAAAAGACCAGGGTTTGGGAGAATGCACTGGACTCTGCCTTTGCTCCCCCAGGTCCATCCTCCATCCTTCCTCACCTGCTTGGTACCTGGAGGGCTGACCTCCAAGGACTGCATCAGTGCACTCCTTTGCCCTCAAGCTTCTGCTTGCATTGCACACAGGTGGGCACCAGCAGAAGATTGGGCCACAGAAAAGTGGGGTATTTGTTCCTGGCTCCCTCCCTGCCAGGCTACAGGATGTATGACTATGTCCCTACCAAGGCCACAGTTTCCATCAGCGGGACCACTCCTAGATCTATCGCTGCTTCCTTCTCTGATCCTGTGTGTGGTGATTGGTTTCTGCAGCTGCTGTAACAAAGTGGCACAAAGAGTGGCTTAAAACAACAGAAACGTATTCTCCCACACTTCCATGGAAAGTCAGAAATCCAGGTGTCAGCAAAGATTCGCTCCTAGGCATCTCTGAGAAAGAGTCTGTTACATGCAGCTCTCAGTTCCTAGTGCGGCCAGCAATCCTTGGTTTGTGGATTCACCACTGCAATTTCTGCCTCTGTCATCACATGTTCTCTCTGTGTGTTTCTGTCTCTGTCCCTTCTCTTCTTATAAGGACACTAGTCATATGGATTAAGAAGCCACCTACTCCAGCGTGACTTCATTTTAACTTCATTAATTACATCCGCAATGGCCCGATTTACAAATAAGGTCACATCTCGAGACTCTGGGCAGGGCATGGATTCGGTGGAGGGGTGAGGTGGGGTGCTGTCTAACTAGGTCCAGGTTCTAACAGCTTTTCTTCTCTTACTAGCCCTGGGATGGAACAATTAATTCTGCTCCTAACTTTTAAAATACCCTTAATTAAACTTCCCTCCTTGGCCCCTTTTGAATGTTCCTTTATCTGTTGGGACCCTGACTGATCCAAAGACCCAGTATCAAGGGCTTGGGGAATTCAAGAACTTAGGGTGGAGATTCTGTTCTTAAGGGTGGAGATGCCATATTAAACCAGAACTAAACAGCTTAGAAAAGAAAGAGAATGAAACCCTCAAAATCTTAAATCCCTGACTTGTGTAATAGAACAAAACCAGGGACCTTTCTGTGACCATTGAAATAATCTCTTATCTTTTTGATCTATGGCAAAGATTCTTAAAAAACAAACTCAGATTTTGATTTTGCAGGTAGCCGAGATACAATCTCAGTTCAGTTCACAGTCTTACAAGGTCTCATAAAAATTTAGTGCATTGAAGATGGACAAGTCGGAGCTTGAAGACTGAAAATGGTGAAATACAGGAAGACGAAAAGGATTCAGAGAAATGAAACTCAGTACAGTACTAGGCTTCCCATGCCAGTCCAACAGTCAGAGTCATTTTAACGTACTTATATCAATGAGAGGATAATGTAAGCATAGAGGGTCTGGATTTAGTAGTGCAAGTACACTTACCAGAGATTCTAGATTCTATGTCTAAATTAAGTCATTGGGAGGGTTCTAATGATTTCCACAACACTCAAAATTCTTGTCATAATGAAAAGAACCCAAAGACTTCGGAGCACTGGAACACTAGAATGAATTTCTTACGTGCAATGAAAACTTCACATCCTAACTAAGACCGTCCCTTTCCCACATCTTTTACGAACACAGTTGCAGAATTGTGAGTTCTTAGAAAACAGTACTGTGGCTGATTGCTATAGGCTGGCAATGCTGGTAGCACACTCTGCATTCAATCACTGGGTGTGGGTGGGTCCGGGGTGGGACCACCAGAGGTAAGGCACATACATCTTTGTATTAAACCATACTGCTTGACTGATGATAAGAGTGATTTGATAACTATTAGTTGATGATTGTTTCCCTGGAACAATAATTGTTGGGTGACTCACTAGAGTTCAATTATGCTTATATAATTACCCCAAACTCTAGGTCTAAAAAATAGATTAGATCCACCAAAATAGAGAAGCATGTCTCCTGATTATTTCACAATTATGATTCAGAAGGCCTGAGCTCCTTGAATGAGCTTAGTAACCCTAAGGCTGGATCTGGCGAGAACATAGATGGGAATATTAACTGGGGGCCCAGTGAATAGCACCCAGTATTTGCTGAAAACTGGAAGCAATTGGAGGATAGATATAGAGCATAGGGGATGGGCAAATAAAATACCTCTTTTACTAGTGATCGAGGTGTGGATTTTATCTGTGAGCAACGGGCTTTCTAATGCGGAATTTAGAACTGGAGAGACTTCTTGCCAAGACAATGTTCCACTGTACACGTATCTCAATAGAAGGAGAGGCTTCCTGTGTAAATTTATGACATAGAGGAGCAGAGGGGAACATACACTTTATGCTTCCTGCTGGCAGATCAACCACTAAAAGAAGTCGGGGGTCCAGGATGGGGTGAACCTAACGTGCTCAATTTATTCTTCTCAATAATCAGATAGGTTCTTTATGATACCATAATGGTGGATACATATCGATATTATTATACATTGGTCAAAACCCACAGAATGTAAGTGTGAACCCTAATGTGATAATGTTGTACCATGTGACTCAACAATTATCATAAATGTAACGCTGGGGGGGAAGCTGATGGTAGGGGAGGCTATGCGTGCCTGGGGGCGGGGGTGTGCAGGAACTCTGTACATTCTGCTCAGCCTTGCTGTGAACCCATAACTGCTTTAAAAAATAAAGTCTAAAGACAAATCAAATCCCCTTGGGTATTACAGTTACTTCCTAGGATGCCATAGCTTCTCACTTGAGTACTGCTGTGGTCTTACTGGATGCCATCCCCACCTTGCCAAATGCTGCATCTGACACCAGGGTGACACCATGGGTCCCCCCCAACAGTGTAGCTCTGTTGATTCCAAAGCTGCCTGAGAGTTTCTGTTAAAACTTCACTTCCCTTTTCTTTTATGCTCTCTTGGAAATCCCTAGGAGAATAATAAATGTGTCATTAGT
This sequence comes from Aethalodelphis obliquidens, assembly GCF_003676395.1. Taxonomy (NCBI): domain Eukaryota; kingdom Metazoa; phylum Chordata; class Mammalia; order Artiodactyla; family Delphinidae; genus Aethalodelphis; species Aethalodelphis obliquidens. The sequence goes on along the minus strand of NW_020837963.1, from coordinate 24,042,934 downwards.
AATGTTTTACACATTTAATTAAACCACTTTCAGTTACCAACTTCTCTCTGTCTGGGACTCAAGACATGCGTCTTCAGGAAGATGGAGCTAAGAGATGCTCTGAATGTCAGAACTTTAATGTGTCTGTCACCGTTGCTTCTGGAAGCTTCTGACTCTATGTGAGATTTTCTTCCTTGTCTAGTGACTCCAGCGGCTGACTTCATGCCTGGCAGTAGATTTGGCATGTTTCTGAATGGCTGTATATTTTCCCTGGTCATAGTGATTAACTCAGGCTAAGACCTCCCGAGCCGACAGACAGCCGTGAGACTCGCAGAGGCTGTGATGCTTTCACACAGATCTGAACCTGGACGGATGTGAGTTGATGCTGCTACAGCTCTCCCATCACCATATGGAATCTGAGAAGCACCAACAGCGTCCTGGGAGCTCTCAGAAATTGTGAGCCAATCTTAGAAAGCTAACTTCATCCAAGCTAGACTCATTTCTCATGGCAGGTCATCAATGATAATTTCAAAGATGATTTCTGTCCTCATTTAGTTCATTAATACAGGTATCTATTCATTATGTTTTCTTTGTAATAAAATACAACATTAAGTTTATGAATGTAGATTTATACATATAAATCTACATGTATACATATAAATTTATACATATAAATCTACATACCTTTTACATATAAAAGGTAAAGAACTTTTCTGTTTTATATTGAAATGTGTCAGAAAGCCAATTTCAAAATAATAGTTTATAAAAAAGTATCTACATTCATCAAAGATTAAAATATCCAGGACATTTAAATACAAAAGGTTGACCCTCCAAATATCTGTGGGTTTTTTTTTGGTGCTCAGAACAAGCTAATGATATATCAATGTGTTCTGCGAAGAGCAGCTACTTTTATTATCTCTTATGATTCAAGAATTTTTGCCAAACTCACCATCTGGAAATCAATGCGATATTTTTAGCAAAATGCATCCAAGTTTTCAATTTAACCAAGGGATTTTTAAAATTCTACTATTTTAAAGCTAATAACTGATTCCCATGTGTCCCGCTCTTAAATTTTATGCATCATTTAACTTAGAAATATTTTTAAAAATATAGTTGGTATAGCTATAATTTGTAGTCTGTAGAGTTTTATTTTAAGAAATGGGATTTCTGACTATCCTGACAAAAACTGTTTAATAATTAAAACTTCCTTTTGAAAATGGGGAGATACCTTTGATTATTTATCTTAATTTTACTTATTTCTCCCCTCAGGACCATTTTTTTAATTTTCAAAGTCCTGTAAAGGAACGTATTTTGTTTTGTTTTGGGTTTACTTGAACATTGTGAATTTTGTATATTAGCTTTTTTTAAAATCATAACGTTATTATAAAAGAAAATGCATATATCTCCCTGTTTTTCTAAGGTTGTCTTTTCCTCAGCACCTTCTGTTGGAAAACCCTGACATCTTAGCACACCCTTTCCAATTTAAAGCTTATTTATATATAATTTGTAAAATATAACTTTGTCATTCCAAGGAAAGTCTGAAAGTCTTACGTTTAAGATTTCAAAAGAGTTCTTGAAAATAAATTTCTTGAAAATCTAATAAAACTCTCCCCCAATATTTTGCATGATGGAGGTAGAAACTGAAAAGAATCAGAGTTTCAATTGCTTTGATGTTAAAGATCAAATATAACAATTAAGTAGAAGTGTAGTTTTCTGAAGAATTTTGTCTTGATATTCAAAAATTCTAAAGTTGTACTTGGGACTTCCCTGGTGGTCCAGTGTTAAGATCCACGCTTCCAATGCAGGGGGCACGGGTTCGATCCCTGGTCTGGGAACTAAGATCCTGCATGCCATGGGGCATGGCCAAAAAATAAATAAAATTAATAAATAATATGGAATAATTTTTTAAAAGTTGTACTAATACAGTAGCCAGGAACTCCATGTGGCCATTTAAATTCTAAGTAATTAAAAAAATGAAATCAAGTCAATTTCTCTGCCTCACTGGCTACATTTCAAGTGCTCAATAGTTATAAGTGGCTAATGGTTACATAAAATACAGTTCAGTTAGTGAATATTGCATCACATGGAAAATTTTACTGGAAACAATGATCTGAAGTATGATTCATTTGAATTTTTCAGAACTTTTCAGAATGGTTATCAGAAGGCATTTAGACCATGCTTTCTGAACTCATATTACGTATTGCGGTAATGTCATTAACATTTTAATGACAATTAATGTGACATCTTAAGAATTCATTAGCACCTTCTGAATGCACTCAGTGTTTTGTTTTGTTTTTTCAAGAGAAACAGATAAAAGCCATATCTTAAAATTGAAGTATCTGTTTATAGCAGTGAATAACAGTGCAATGTGTAAATTTATCAATTATTCAGGTTTACCACCCTTTGTACTGTGAGTGTGAATCTCTATAATGACTTCAGCTTGAGGTTTCAATAATTAAGGCATCTCTGGATGTTGCAGTAATATTCTCAGAACCTCTATCTGCCAACAGGGCTTCTGGTGGTTTAATGAAATGTGAGTGAAGACACAGTTTTCATTCATAATCTTGAATCACTCTTACCCAGATTGTATAACTCAACTTAAAACAAGATCTACAGGAAAATCCCTACATATTGACAGTTACGAGATTTAAATAACACTGAAAGATGGATGAGAAAGCCACTTCCTTGTCTGGGAATGACAGAGGCTAGAAGAAGAATAAAAGGAGAGATGACCACCATCATGCTATAGTATAAAATTGGAATTGAAAATACTATGATGTTTATAGTATAAAATTCAACAGTAATGAAATAAAATTCAGTATAGATTGTTGGAGGAACATAGCAGTATGAGAAGATGAGGGAGAAGAATATTCCAGGTCTGAAGGACGAGCTAATGCAAAGATCTTCAGGCAGAAATGAGTTTGCTCCGATGAAGAAACGAGAGGCTAAACAAATGGCTGGATCTCCATGAGTCAGGAAGGGTGGCGTGAGGAGGGGATGGGGGTGGTGGAAGAGGAGGGTGATGCGTACAAAGATAAATACGTATGTATATGTACGTATATACCGTTTCCCGGGTGTTGACAAATTGCCAAAAAAAAGAAAATATTGTAATTTATGAGTCAGCCAATGAACACAGAGCCTCCTTATCTCTAAAAAGATGCTTTCTTCCATCGACATCTCTATTCTGTATCCTACCGTATATACATCCCTGTCGATGTTTAGTCTATATCGTGTCTATATATGTATCTATCTACATCCTTGAACTCGCCATAAAATTCCAGATATTGAGTGTCTAACTGCTTAATTGACAATAGCAAATGAATTTCCAATAGACACCTCAAATTTTTAAAGAACAAACATATTTTATTCTTTTCTCCCCTGCCCAAGAGTCTCTTGTTCAAAATACTTCACTAAAATACTTATATTTAATTTGAGGCATTATTCATGATTTCTTTCTCTCAAACGCTTGCATTTAATCCATTAGCAAGTCATGTCGAATCTCTGATGAAAATATGCTTCGAATTTATCAAGTTTTGCTCTTTCCTGTAATAATGCCCTGGTCCAAGCCACTCTGATTCTTATTAGTAAAGCTGTACTTGTCTCCCTAACCCCACCCAATCCAAGTCTCTCTGGCTTTGTGACTTTCTGTAACAGACTTTTACCCGGAGTCCCTCCCTTCGTCGTTCCCTGACTCTCACCCTTCCTCCCCACAGCTGCCTCCAGGATTAAACTTTACGACGTCATTCTCTTGCTCACGTGGATTTCACGCAAGAGGTTTTGGCAAATCACTTGGATAGGTCAAAGCTTCGCAGCCACGTACCCATGTTGGTGGAGAAATTCCCAAATGTGGTACAAGGCTCAACCCCACAGTGCCTGAGAGTGCGTGTCAGGAGGGAGAGAAAAGGGTCACGTCTTCAACAGTGAGCTGTGTGATCCTGAAGGTGCAACCTATGAGACAACTGAGAGAAGGTCAGACTGGGCAGGATACCTGACTGCTCTTCCCTCCTTCAGTCTTCATGGGATAAGTAACATGTACACACTGCTATGTATAAAATAAACAACAACGACCTACTGTATAGCACAGGGAACTACACTCAATGTTTTGTAGTAACCTACATGGGAAAAGAATCGGACAACGAATATATATATGTGTGTGTATATATATATACGTGTGTGTATACATATATTCATATATATATATATCTGAATCTCTTTGCTGTATGCCTGAAACTAACACACATTGTAAATCAACTACATTTTGATTTTAAAAAATAAATATATATTAAAAATTAAAAATAAAAACCAGAGGGACAAAAAAAAAAAAAAGGTTTTCAACAGAAACCACATAAGGCCATTATTTAGCTCAGGGGTTTTGCAACAGGCATTGCACATTTGAATCACCTGTGACATTTATCATTCATAGAGAGGACACCCCAGAAACTCTGACTTAGTGCATTTGTGTGGGATTAAGTATTTGGGGTTTTAAAATTTTGCACTCCCAGTGATCATCATGTTCATATCTATGTTGGGAGTTATGAACTTAAATGATGTTCTTTTTAATTATATCACTGGATATAATTATCTCACATTCCCATTTAACTTGCATCATTACCTGTATAGGATATTAGATGCTGACGCTCTCCTTTACATAATCTCATTATAATTAGCTGGAAATGAGCTGCAGGCATTTTTATTAGTTGTGTCTTCAGATCTTTCCCTAAAGAGATAAAGTCAAAGTCTAATATCTGAGGTCACTTAAGGTTTCAGCGTTGGGCTAAGAAGCTCAAATACAGAGTGGACGAAGTTCTAGGTACGGTTCTTCCTGGCTGAAACACCGTTCAGTTATCTGGCAGTGATCAATCAGAATGATTTTGTTTTAGCATCTAATATTTATCTGATCAGAGTTTTCATTAAATTTAGATACTGGCCTTTAGGAATACAAAAGCCCCCGCTCACCCCAGCATACAAGCAACATAGGAAAAGAAAAGGCCAAGAATTCGGTGGGGATGTTCTACATTGTGTGGAAGCAACCTCAAAGGTGACCCTAACGAAACCCCGATCCTGGAGCTGATAACCCTTGTGTACTCCCTTCCTGTTGAATACAGGATGGGTTTAGTTACTTGCTTCTTGTTAATAGCATAAGGAAGAAGGGATGGGATGTGACTTCTGAGGGTGGTTGTACAAAGACGATGGTTTTAAGAAAACTGTGGCTTCCATACTGTATGTGCACTCTCCTCTTTCTCTCCCTCTTTCATATCTCTCATCCCAGGGAGGTTATCTGCCCTGGTGAGAGGCAACCCTGTGGACAGGCCTGTGTTATAAGAGACTGCTAACAGCCAGGAGAATGAGCTTGAAAGTGGATCCTCTTCCCACAGGTTGAGGTTTCTCATAACTGCAGCCCAGCCAACAGCTTGTCTGCAGTCTCATAAGGGGCCTTCCTCCAGAGGCACCGGCTAAGCTGTCCAGATTCCTGACTCTTACTAGCTATGAGAGGATAAGTATTTGTTGTTTTAAACTGCTAAGTTTTGAAGTACTTTTTATATGACAATAGACAACTAATATCCATTCTATCAAATGAACATTGCATATTATATACTCCTTCCTGAAGATAATCTGTTTTAAAAATTTTGTCAATAATATGTTTTTAAATGTTGTGCACTGGCAAAGAGCAAATTCTGATTTAGTGAAGTAAATAGCACTGCTATTTACACAGTTCAAACAAGGTGCTATACACATGCATTTCTTTTTTAGGTTGTTCGTAGGAGAAATTTTTTTGTGAAAGGGTTATATATGCAATTTAAATTAGCGATAGATGAGAACTTTCTTACTGAGACAACATTTTTTAAAAATTGTTTATTTTTCCACCTAATATCTTTCTATGCATTTATTTACCTACTTATATACTCATTTATTCCTTTATTTATTCATACCTTGCTAGGAAAGAGTTAACACAGCAGATCTGTTTTACTTAATTTTTGCTTGTATCTGTAGCCACAGCAATGACCATTGGTCAAATCCTGAGAATTAAACTACAGAAAAGTTCACAGACTCACTGATTAGGGATGTTATTCTATATACTTGAGGCAGTGATTGAGATGTACCACTCTATCCACATTGTTTAAACATGAAAATTCGTGATACACACCTGGTCCCTAGTTTGGGGTCTGCACAAAGACTGGTCATATAGCTAGAGCTATGTGACTAGCCCCATTTAAGAGTTATGGATCTCAAGACTTGAGTGGGCTTCCTTGGGTACAGGTATCTTGTGTGGGTCTTTGTTGTTTGTGGTTGGAAAGAAAAGCAAGTCCTGTGGTCCTTACAGAGAGAAGGAAGCCTTAGAAGCCTGGGAATGACCATTCTATCATCTTCTCCCTCTCTCTCTCTCTCTCTCTATATATATATATATATATATTTTTTTTTCTTTCCTATTGTTCCTGCCCTGTATCCTTTGCTCGAATAAATCTCATCCATGAGTTGAACTTGTTAAGTCCTATGACTCCGTCCAGGCGATCACCAAACTATTGGGTGGTCATGGGACCCCGAAATACACACAATGCCCTTTTACAAAAATTCACTATGGCTGATGAGAATTCTATTTTGTTAATTATTAAATATGTAAAACTATATAAATTTAATGTGTCCAGGATTTTATTTGATAAACTAACATATTGTACTATGATTGCCATTGTAGCCTCACACAGCACCTTTATCATATTGCACAATTATGGTACCATATTGTTGTCTATATGGGAACACTTAAGCTGGGAATTGGCAAGTTAAGTTACAAGATAATTTTTTTCTTTAGTAGTATTGCATTTACCTTGTTGTGAGGACCGTTTAGACAAAATTTTAAGAGTATCTGCACACACATTAAGATGGTTATTTTAAAAAAATAATAAAAACCGTTGGAGAGGATATAGAGAAATTGGAATCCCTGTGCATTGTTAGTGGGAATGTAAAATGGTGCAGCCACTATGGAAAACAGTATGGCAACTCCTCAGAAGAATTAAACATAGAATTACCATGTAATCCAGCAGTTCTACTTCTAAGTATATACCCAAAAGAATTGAAAAGGAAGTCAAACATATTTATATGTTCATGTTTATAAAAGCTTTATTCAAAATAGTAAAGGTGAAATCAACCCAATTGTGCACTTATGGATGAATTGATTACAATGGAATATTATTCAGCCTTAAAAAAGGAAGAAAATTCTGATACCGGCTGTAACATGGAAGCATCTTGAGGACATGAGGCTACGTGCAATAGACCAGTCACAATAAGACAAATGGTGTGTGATTCCACTCACATGAGGTTCTAAAAGTAGTCAAATTCATAGAGACAGAAAGTAAGATGGTGGTTGCCAGGGGATAGGAGAGGGCAATGGGGAGCTATTGTTTAATGGGTATGGGGTTTCAGACAGGGAAGATGAAAAAGTTCCCGACATGGATGGTGGTGGTGGTTGCAGAACCATGTGAATGTACTTATTGCCACTGAATTGTACACCTAAGAATGGTTAAAAAGGTAAATTTTATTGTATGTATATTTTACAATATAACAATAAACACCTTTTTAAAAAGGTAATTTTTATTCCATCCTTAAAATGTCTAAATCCAATCATGGTACTCTTCCTACGAACTTGGGAGTACTACACTAACGGGTCAAGGAATAATAAGATTAGGTGTTTTGGTTGTCTCCTTCAGTAGCTCTTTGATTTTTTTTAACTGACTGCATTGAATTCATAATTAATATTCTAGACTTACATCCTTGTTGCTACAGGCACCAAATTGGAGGAGAAGCTTCCAGCTGTCTGGATGTCTACTGTAATGAGAAGCAAACATCAGAATGCAGAGATGTGTGACTGAAAAAAATGTTAAATTACTGCACTTATGAGAGATTTGGGGATCATATCCAAAAAGCATTGTCCAGACCAATAACATAAAGATTTTTTCCTATGCTTTCTTTTCTTGTAATTCTAAATTTCAGGTATTAGGTTTAAATCTTTAATCCATTTCGAGTTGATTTTTGTATAAGATCTGAGATAGGAGTCCAATATTCTTCTTCTGCTTATGGATATCTGGTTTTTCCAGCACCACTTATTGAAGAGACTGTACTTTCTTCACTGTATATTCTTAGCATTCTTGTTGAGGATCATGTGATCACAAATGCATGGATTTATTTCCGTGCTCGTATTCTGTTCCATTGGTCTGTTTGTTTTGATTACTACAGCTTTTTAATATATTTTGAAATTAGGAAGTGTGATGCCTCCGTTTTTTGGTCTTTCTCAAGATTGTTTTGGTTATTTGGGGTCTTTTATGGTTCGATATGAATTTCAGGCTTTCTTTTTCTATTTTGTAAAAAATGTCATTGGGACTTTGATAAGGATTGCATTGAATCTGCAGATTGCTTAGGGCAGTATAGACATGTTAATATTAGGTCTTCTAATCCACAAACACAGGATGTCTTTCTATCGATTTATGTCTTCTTTAGTCTCTTTCAGCAGTGTTCTGTAGTTTTCAGTGTATTGGTCTGAGGATTGAGTGCAGATTAAGAGGGAAAAAAATCAAGAATTGGGGCTTGATCATCTCGCCGTACCATCTATTGAGATGGGGAAAATGGGGGCTTCAAGGGCACGTTGATGACAGCAAATTACAAGTTTTGTATTTGTTAATTTTAAGCTACTTATAGAATTCTAAGGTGAGAATCCCAGCAGTCAATCACACACAGAAGTCTGAAACCCAGAGGAGAAGAGGAAGTTAGGGACAGGAATGTGTCAGTCACGAGCATTGAAATGACGTCTATGCATGAGGATGCTATCATCTAGGGAGTGAGAAATAATTTTTAAAAGAGGAGAAGAAACCACTCAACATTTTGGAATCTCTGGAAGAAACGGGGTAGCCAAGGGATTTTAAATGAGACACCAGCAGATTCCGTGGAAAACCAGCCAAGTGTGTTATCCTGGAAGCCAAGAGGAAGTAACAATTAATCATGGCTAATGCTGCTGAGAATGAAAAATGAAGATTGAAGATAGAGAAATGGATTTGTCAGAAATGGACACCATTTGTGACTTTGATAAGAACAGAGTCAGTGGAAGGTATGAATAAAAGCCTAGTGTGAGTAAAATGAGAAGAAAGTTAGAAGTGGTGGTGGGGATTCAGCGAATAGAGACAATTCTTGAGGTATTTCTCCATGAAAGGTAGCAGAGAAATGTGATTTTGACCGACGGTCTTGGAATGTAGAAACTTTTGTTTGTTTAATTCAAAATGTGAAATATTAGAATATTGTGTTTTGAAGAACATAATTTTTAAAAAGGAAGTACTGATGATAGATGAGAAAGAAGTTACTTAGGATGATAGAGACTGCTGTCTCCCTGCTCCTTTCCACTAAATACGACTGTAAAGCCTGAAATAGTGCAAGAGGTAATCAATTGTTGGAATGAATGTGATGTGAACTGAAAAGATAAGATCATAAAAAAAAAGGGATATTTGAAGTTAAAATGTTGGAGGTATATGGTTATTGGTAATATCTAAAGCCTTGCCTGAATAAGAGGCGTTGAGCAGAAAAGGTTATTGAATGTACGTAGGTAAAAGAATTAGAGAGACAGATAATCAATTGATAATCTATATGGACGTTGAAATGATTGTAGAAGTAGTGCTGGCGAAGCAAACAGTAAACACAATTAGCGCCAAGAGGGTTTGGTGGCAAAATAATAATTATGCTCTAAAAGAGTCATCTTCATTTCTGTTCTCTGAATAATGACCACAATTATGCGGTCATACCTATTCTAGCAACATCACTAACACCGTATACGAGGTTTCTAGTTTTGTTGAATGCAGATTTTACATGTAATTTTGAAAAGAATCCCGTTAACAATTTTATTTGAAAGAAAAATTTTAGTAATTCAATTATTCTTTAAGACATGAAAACTAGTGTTTAGTTCAGAAATTCAGACTTTTGATCATGATTTTGCAATTCACTGAGTCTGAAAACTGGATGGGCATCACGCTTGTTTTCACTATTGGCCAATCTCCTGTTGCAGAATATAAATGTTAACACTTTGTCGTATCAACTGCTTAAGCAGAAATTAGATATGCACAATTGAGACATACAGTTCTAAAGTGATAATGATCTCATATAATTTTAGAATATTCGTATTAACTACCAGTGCTGACCGTATCTCGGCATTTCTCTAGCCTTTGTTTTGTTCTCTACATTATCATCTGCTCTATTTCTCTGCCCTTTATCATTTAAACATTCCAAATTACCTGCTTTGCCCTGTACTTTTTTTTCATGTTCTCTTGGCTTGCACACTCTTCTCATTTTCTGGAATGGAATTATTCTGCTTCTCTGTCTGGCTAATTCATCCTTCAAGAAACAGTAGACTGTGAAGCCCTTTCAAAGGATGACACCATTCCCTCTTTTGCATCTCCTGTGCCATTTTATTACAACAATGTTAATTTTTGCTGACATTTTTTTTCTTATTAGACTATGATAGCTTTAAGACAAAGATCATGATTTTTCTACATTTTCGGCCCTAGGAACTAGTACAGTGTCTGGCACATAGTCCTGGGATTAATGATAGATGAATGAATAATACTATTCTTTACCAGAATAATTTTTATGTTAAAGTAATATAATTCACACATTTGAATTGCAGTTAGAAAGGCATTTGGAATTTATAATGACACAATTAAGAACAGGAGAAAAAGAACTGAGAAATAAAACATGAGCAAGTGGAAAGTTTAAAAATAAAATCATAGGTATCAAGGCTGATGAATAATTCCACTTTCTTAAGAGTAGATCCTCTAAGTACGTTTTAAGTAATGGAAAGAGAGTCTACCACTGAATTGCACATTTATTTTTTACTAGTGACCTTTATGGTCACTAGAGAGTGAAATATGAATAGAATCTCTCAAGAGACAATGCTCTAATTTACAGTAGGATATCACCCATATAGTATATCTAATTTAAATACTTGGTTTCACTGAATATATTTTTGAGTGGATAGTTTTAAGTTTTTCTGCTTGTTTGGATAGAACTAACAGAGACATTTAACAAAATAGTGCCTATAGGAAGCGAAGCCAGGTGGAAGGTAAAGTCAGGTTTGAAGAACAGTAGTGATAAGTTTAGTGTTGGTCACATAGAATTTGGGCTGTCTGTCTCTTATCCTGTGGACACGTAGAAGAAAATGTTTCTGAAGCTCAACGAGAAGGTCATAACTGAATGGAAACACTTGGAAAAACATGGTAGTTTTTACTTTCATTCATAGATGTAGTGAAGGAGTTAACCTGCTCTAGGCTGGGTTACTAGGACGTGTGAGACCGGCTACTCCACATCTAAGATTAGTAGATGTTAGTGCCAAAACCCCACCAATTTTCCACTATAAGAGTGGTTTTAAACCATGCTCTACCTTGCCTTAATGCTCAGTACTGGTACTTCTAGGCCAACACCCCTGCTTCCCAATAAAAAGCAGCTCTGCTCTTTTCTGACTTTAATTTACTAGGGCAAATCCCATTTACATAATATAGGGGAGAGGAGAGCTCTGATGTTAATTAAATAAAATTAAAATAGAGTAAAAACCATTGCACTTTAGCATGCTACCATTCGGGAACGCATAGGTAGAAAAGCATGGATAGATTTCTTTAAAGTAGAAGTTAATTAAAGGACAATTGTAGGAGAATGTTTTCACATAGTGATAATGAAGACATTTGTAGGAAAATTTCTTTTATGGTGGAAATATCTGACAATCGATCATTTATAAACACACATAAAAATATGCATTTATAACATCCTCTTTTCCCTCATTTGATTCCTGTGTTTGTAACTGTGTCCATATATACTTGTATGTGTATATATGTATAAAAATACGAAGAGAGAAAGAGCACGATAAGATCGTAAAAATCAAATAGTAAGATATTATTAATAGACCAAATGCATGCATCAGCAGTATTAAATCTGTCTGTGCCTCAATAAAAATTAGCAACATTCACTTAAATATTTAAACTACCAGTCGTTTTTAGGGTAATAGTGAAAAGTAGATATTGTTGTACTTATTTCTTATCAAGTGATATTGTCGTGATTTTTCACAAATATTAAATGATTTCCTAATTCCAGAGAAAGATATGAGGACTTCATTTTTCACAGGAAACGTAACCGTCATTAAAATTGGCTACTACAGCACTACATGGCAACCCTGACTATCTTTCATCTCATTAATAAGCTGGTGAAAAATAATTTATTACGTAGTTGCTAAGAGATGATAAAAAACTCACTTTTGCTAACGGCACAATCAGATTATATTTTATTGCCCGATTTTTATTGGTCCTGATAGGAGATTACTTACATATCTATTTCGCCATCCCAGAAACACAGAAAATTATATCTGCTGAAAAAGGACTTACTTAGATCAAATAGATTTTTCTATATTTCAATCAAATGATTTCTAAGACTGAAAAGTAGATGTAGCAACTCTAGTACTTTATAATTCCTCTTAGATATTGTATTCTATTAGGCCATTTATATAGAAAATATAATTACATTATTCTTAAAACATGCAACAGAACTAAAATACTCCTGCATTTCTAGGAGTCAACATACTACTGCAATTTGCAAAGAACTAGTCTATTCATGGCCTTAACATAATAAAAGCAGAGTCTTTGAAAGATTGACCCGGAAAGGAATGAAGGACAGGAAACAGAAACAGAGCTTCTGATAGTATTTTCTGGTATTTATTTTCCTGGAATCTCCCACTTGTTACCCACACCATTTCTACCATGCACTCAGGAAAAGCACGCTACTGAAACTTTCCAGAAAACTCTTGACACACTCAACTTCTTTTACTTTTCTTTAGTATCAGAGAGACCAAGCTGGAACATATAAACACATATTTACTCATTAAAAATAAAGAAAGAATGCAAAGTATAAGTAGCTCATGTTTATAAATTTTACTGGACTGTCTCTCTTCCTATATCTCAGATGTCTTTGGGTAGAGAGAATAATCACCCTAAAGATCTGCATCCTGATCTCTGGCATCACATCTTTGAATGTGTGTTATGGACAGAATTGTGTTCCCTCAAAGATGTTGAAGTCCTAACTCCCAGTACCTGTGACTGTGGCCTTATTTGGAAAGAGGTTCTTTGCAGTTTATCAGATTAAGATAAGGATATTAGATTAAGTCCTAATGCAATATGACTGGTGTCCTAATAGAAAGGGCACAAGTACATAGAGAGGGAAAACAATGTGGAGACATTGGGAGAACACCATCTACAAGTCCTGGAACACCTGAGACCACCAGAAGCTGGGAGAGACGTGAAACAGATTCTCCCTCACAGCCCTAGAAGGAATTCACCAGCTGACTACTTTTTCTTGGACTTCAAGCTTCCATAATTAGGAGACAAAAAAATCTCTGTTGATTAAGCCACCCACTTTGTGGTATTTTGTCATGGCAATCCGAAGACAATACATTTGTATACAGTGTGACAAAGGGAATTAACTGCAGATACTGCTACAGAGACAGTTAAGTTTGTTAATGAGCTAACCTTAAAATAGTGAGATTACACTGGCATATTTGGGTGGGCCAACCTAATTATGTGAGTTAGTAAAAATAGAAGAAGGTGGCAGAAAAGGAGAGCAGAGACAGGTGATGTGAGAAAAACTTGACTCTCCGTTTCTAGCCTTGAAGCTGGAGCAAAGGATGCCATGAACCAAGGACGCCGGGCATCGATTTTTAATGAAATTAGTGATAAAAATTATTCTTCCTGCCAGTATAGACTCTTCCCCAACCCTCTGATACAACACTGGCACTATGGCCTTAAAATATGATTTCTACTTTTCAATAACAATTGATGTAAAATTTGCCTAAGATTTATTCAAGATTTATACGAAGAAGAATTATTTTGCTCTACATTGGTTTGTAACTCAGAGTATAATTTTCTGAAATAAATGGAATTGTTTCATTTAATACTGAATGATATAGCATAATTACCTTAAAGGAAAAGAGAAATGAACTAGGGAAAATGACAACAAACTTCTTAAAGAAAAAATATTTTTTTGTTTAAAAAAGTTATACACGTTATACACACACTTACTAATGTTTCTATGTAAAAATATTCCTAGCAACGTACTGTCTAATATTTCTAAAAGTCTTTATTTTCAAAGATTTATGGCTACAAAAGAACTTATGGCTACAATTCTTATAATTTTGATAAAACTCAAATATTACAAGTATTCTTGTTTTTCAGTATTGTCATTTCCTTTCATTAGTTGGCTCTATATTTATTTTCTCTCTCTCAACAGTGATGACAATTTGTTTATTTTTCATAGTTTTTGTCTCCTTAACCACAAATAAAGAGGCTGACAGTGATTGTCTAAAGAAATATTCATCAATCACAACTCTCTTTCTTTTTCCTGTTTAGTTTGAAACTAAAACTATTCAAAGTCCTCCAGCATTTTATATTCCACAATTGTTCTAGATCACTTGCTTCTAACATCCATACTCATTCACTATGGTAAATATTCCAGATATTATTTTTTTCAGATATTAGTATTTTGCCAGAACATACAATATAATCAAAGATACTATTGTTTCCCCGTCGTTTTATTTAACATTTTTTATTTCTTACTTTTCATTAAATTTAGAAAACTTTTTAAAACTTTGATCCACTTAATGGCCTGCACTTTTCAATGGCATTTTATTAAACAATAATTAATATAATATCATTATGTTCTTAACAGTAGGAAGAGAATGCCTCACTGCACTGGAAATAATCAGGAATACATAAGCCTCTTGAAAAACAGATTGAAAAAAATTAACATAATTTTTGGACATTATCTAAGGTCAGATGATATTATGAGAAAAATAGCTTAGGAAGTAGAACATTTTAAAATAAAAATTCCATATAGCTGTTGGGGCTTTCAGTTTTAGCTCCTGCATGTAAAGAGCTTGGAAGTGTTACTACTATTCTTACAACAGGAAAAACCAGAAGAAACTGAAAACCAAGGACGTGTTTGTATCCATCAGAGAATGGACTCTCATGGTCTACTGCCATCCTGAAGTGTGGAGAGACATGACCTCCAGAGAGACAGAGCTGAGGTTTGCTTACACAGTCAGCCTTATGAGTTGACAGGTCAGCTGCCTAAAATGTCCTGGATTCCTCACCCAAGGAAACCGTGGGATAAAGGAGTTTGGGATTAACATATACTCACTACTATATATAAAATAATCAACAAGGACCTACTGCATAGCACAGGGAACTCTACTCAATACTCTGTAATAGTCTGTAATAACCTATATGGGAAAAGAATCTAAAAAAGAATAGACATATTTATATGTATAACTGAATCACTTTGCTGTACACCTGAAACTAACACAACATTGTGAACAACTATACTCCAATATAAAATAAAAATTAAAAAGAAAAACTTAAAAAAAAAAGAACTTGTCTTAACCCACTAAATCTCTTACACAGCAACAGATGAAGAATACAGAAATATGTGTAGTTCATTCTTCATAGCATTCACTAAACAAACTATAAAATCTCTATAAAAGAAAAATGTATTAAATATATTCTAGTGTGACTGGCATTTCCTCTTATTATTGCCACCTTTTATGTAACATTGTTTAATTCAAGTGTAAAAATAAATCATTTGCCTTCTGATCTTGCCTTCATATTTGGTGAATATGATTGTATCTAAGAGCCCTTTGAAAGAAAACATTATAAAATATTCAAAGGGGTAATCTGTCTTGGAAATAAATGATCGAACTTCCATAACAGTTGCCTATCTCTGATTTTGGCATGAATTTGCACAACATAGAGAAGCGATGCCTCAATAATATTATATAGAAGTATTGTAAGTTTCCCTGAGCTTGTTCACCATTTTGTTCACTACTACAGAAAAGTAAGAGAATAGCAGTGATTCTCCCCAAGATGTGTGGAAATGGGGAATTTAGCATGAGAAAGGCAAAACAGTTGCTGTTGATCATAGCCTGCTCAGCAAACAGTAAAACCTTGGTCCCAGGAATAACTGGTGCCTAATATGAGTGCCAGTGAAAGAGGACAATCTCGTTTTTACAGAACTGTTGAGTGGATTGCCAAGAACTAGTCATCTCCGCTCAAAATTATGAAGTATAATGGATTCTTCAGAGCACTTTGACTATTTCACAAATATTCAGTACTAGATACAATAGCATGTACTCTTCTTTTAGCTATGAAGATACAGCTAGGACTCAGGTCTTCATAAAAGTCTTCTCTCTTCAAGTAGACTCTAGTAACAAAATGAAAAACTTTGGATAAATGTCACTGACTGAGAAAATTTCAGTTCTTAAAGAATTACAAAGGCAATAAAGCATTCTTAGAGAAAAAGTGGAAACTAATTGCTAGTATAAATAATCCCTTCCAAAAATGGATAATCACTTGAGGAGAGGATACTTTGTTATGGATGCAAAATAAGAATATCTACATGATAAAGTGGGAAGATGGGGTAATTGTGTTTAGTGCAGTAACATTCACAAATTATATTACATTGTGTCGAGAAAATAAATTATGAGATGTGTGGATACGTGGACTTGAGAAAGGTAGAGAAATTAGTCAGGACTCTTCCTCTATCACCAACTCAATGACCCGAAGCATTGGTTATACGAAGGTAGATAATTAATTGAAAGGCATCCCAAGATCCCACAAGGTGAACGTGTAAAAATGCAGTGAGCAGGAGACAGGAGTGCGCAAGATTCGTAGACGTCCAGGTGCAGCCGCTGGGTCCTTCCTCAGCCACACTGGACATACTTTCACTTGCATTATGAAACATCAAGACACGTGAAGGACTGTGGTTTCAGGGGATCTTGGGCAAAAGTATCAAGTGAATTTATTTATTTTTAAAAAATATTTGACTGGTTACTTAGCCAAGCCAGGTGGTGAAACGGGTTAAACCAGGTAGAATTTCTCACTCTGTATATCCCTGAACGATGTACATAGGCTAACCCTTGGTGCCCCAAAGGCATTTTGAACTTCAAACAGCACATTATAAACAACTGGCTAGCCCTTTATATTCTTTATCTAGGCTCTGGGTCAGGGATAGATGTTGAAACATTCCTGTAAAGAGACAAAGTGTGAGAAACCCTCTTACACACCTACACTCTGGTCAGGACTCACCTTCATGCTTACTTACCCTGACACTGCGAACTTTCAACCTCAGCCATAACTCTCTCCAACCCCTAATATTCTCCTAAACTCCAGATGTATTTTTGATAAAGTGCTGGGTAGCCACATTTTTGTAAATTGTGTATATATCACACTGTAACTATGTATACACATACTGTACACTGCATAAAAGCATTGCCAATCTGATGTGCTCAACTATGACATCTTTCACTCAAAATTACTTCTCTCATCTTTCACAGCTTGGACTTGTGACCAGACAAGTATTGTCTTAGTAAGCTCAGGCTGAAATAACGAAACACAACAGATTCGGTGGCTCATGAAACAAGAATGTATTTCCTCGCAGTTCTGGAGGCTGGATGGCTGCATTCCGGCGATCGCCCTCTTCCTGGATTGCAGAGCTTACCTGCTTGCTGTGTGCTTACGTGGCCTTTCCTCAGTGGAGAGATTGAGCTCTCTCTCGTGTGTCTTCTTATAAGGACATTAATCCTATCAGATCAGTGGCCCAAATGTATGCCCTCATTTAATTACCTTCCAAAAGCTTCCATCTCCAAATAGTCACACTGGGGATTAGGGCTTCAACATGTGAATTTTGGCGGTGACAGAATTCAGTTCATAGCAAGAATCCTGTATTCGAGAGTTAGCAGTTAATAGATAATTAAATAATTCCAGTTTGCAAGAAACAAGGCAAGGGAGACCGAAGGAAGCAAGGGAAATCCCATGAGTTTCATGTGTTAAAAGTAACCGTTCTGTTTTAATTCCATTTGATTCTATATTGCTCAACATAAGTTTATTTAACCATTTTCATCACTTTGCTTTCGTGTTCGTTCCCTTTATGCACGGGTTGATTTTCTCTTGGTTCTAAAGATCCGCCAGCCACTGGCAGTGATGCCACTTGATTCTTTTTGGATGGGTGTCCATGTCCTCTGGCTCTTCTCTGCATTTTGTGGTTGAGACATCTGGCTTCCCCATATATAGTGCTTCATCATTAACCCCTCGAGTTCTCTCTCATTAAGACTCACCATGATTCAACACTCTGACATTTTAAGTCATATGATTTTCCAACAAACATAATATGTATCTTAAGACAACGTTTTTCTCCAAAACAGCATGCTAATTCTACAGAGTGATGAAATTGCTACATGATACGTTATTTACCTGCAGATCGTATTATGTCTTATCATATTTAAAAATTTAAGAAATCAATGTTTAAATAATTTCACAGAGGTTGTCTTTTTGGTGAGAACACTGAGGTGTATTTAAGTCGTAAAATTACATTAAAATACCTTAAAGTTACAGTACAATTGTTGTGAGCATCTCAAGGACTCCGTTAATGGATTTCATGGGGAATGCTCATTCCCCAAAATCAAAGTGCAGTTGGGGAGATAGCTGCCTGTCGTTACGTCTGTTGCACCAAGGAAGGACTGATGAGGGAAACTGACTCAACGTCTCAGGATAACGGCAGCATCTGAGTTTAACTGGATGAACAGTGATGCATGAGAGTTTTCTTCAGACTCAGAAACCTGGAGGGGCAATTTTGGTTCACTTGGTTTAATATCCCGCTGTGTTGCTGGGCCTCCCTCTGGACCCTGCATGAGGGCCAGAATGAGCTAACTCTGACCAGCCTGCTGCTTGTCTCCAGCTGCGGAAAGAGAATCTCTTGCCCAAGAGACTAACGGTGCTTCTCAGGAGGGCCCTGCTTGTGGTGGGATCCCCCTGGCCAATGGACTGTCGTCTCTGGGCGAGGAGGGCATCTCAGGCCCAGTGGTCCAGCATGGAAGGTGCTTTCCATGCTGGAGTCCTGTTGTCAGGGTGTTTCTGATCAGTTCTTGTTGCCACTACAGCCAGGCTCACTTGGTGTTGCTGGCAACCTTCACATTTGATGTGCAGTGGGAACGAGCTAACCTGGTCCATCTTCTGTTGCTTGTTTGGGACATCAGGAAATTCTGGGCCTTGGCCGCTTTCCTTGGTTGGAAGTGTTTGCAAGATGTCTTGTATCCTTGCTGTCCATCCAGTCCTAATATCTCTAACCAGTTTACTTTCCTCTTTCCACATTTCAGAGTTGTATCTTGGTTGTCTCTTGAATTACTTTCTGGGTTTTTATTTGCACTTAGCAGGGAGTAGCAGGGAGAAAGGAGTTTACACTATTCCATCCAGACTGGAAATCCAGTGTAATTTTATAAGGTACCTACATTAGGTCCTGCTATAACAATCATGTGTTGTACAATTAAGTTTCAGTCTTAAATATGTTTGCAGAAAGAATCTGTTTCCCTGTGAAATATCACATGCAAATCATTATGATTCTAAAAATGGTCACGTACTGGAAACTTTGGAGTAAATGCTATAGAAGGTTTCAGAGTAAAAGCAAATGTTCATTTTGCACTGGTGAAAATTATGTTTATTAATACAGGTTCTTATATAACTGTCCTTTAGATTTTTACCATGTCTGATGATTCATCATTGTGATATATCACAGCACAGCTGGTTGCCAGGAGTGACATTATAGCAAAGATTTATATAAAATATCCGAAAGTTCTGTAGCTATAATGCTTCCACTCCATGGGTAGCACCATCGATACCCACATTTAGGATAATAGCTCTGGGAGAAAAAAAAGTTCAAAAAAAACCACAATTCTTGTAATGAAACTACTTGCTTCTAACATTCCAGCAAATGAAACATGGCTATAAAATTTGTATCTAAAAATATGCATTATCCACATGGAGTCAACATTTGAAAGATGAAAGTCAATGATTAGCTTGAAGTAAGTCTTGTTTGGAAGGGCAGAAAGTCCATACATTTTTTTAGTAACTTAGTAAAGAAGTTTTATTATTTAGTAACTTAGTAAATAAACTTTTTAATTTTAGAATAGTTTTAGGCTTACAGAAAAAATGCAAATATAATGGTAGTAAGTAATTTCAATTTAACTTTATGAATCATTAGATTGTTGCAATTTATTGTGATAAAAACAACCATTTAATTTTAATTGTGTTTATAATGTAGTAGATGACAAAAAAAGTATTAAATTCACACTGCAAATGGATGTAAGCTTGAATTCAGTGATTATCGCTAGAAATCAGTCAACAAGAATTTTGTGTTCCATTACCTCCAAGTAAAATTTTGATCAGAAGTTTTTTAAAGTATGATTGTATATATGCGTGTTGTTACACCCTTGCATTTCCAAAGCCTACTTAAGAAAGCAGAAAGATTCAGTCCTTACAATATTTCTAGCTTTTAAGATTTTTCCTTTAATGCCTCCATCATGAATAATATATTAGAGCTTATGAGAGAGAATTTTACTCCAGAAATTCCACAAGAGGTCTAAAGAAAAACCAGTTGTTTTTATTTTTTCATCAACATAATGTGGATTGAAGAACCAAATGGAATGGTAAGAGTCAGGCAAAAAACCAAGAACAGAATTTTATTTCTGATTTATTTGTATTATTTATTACTTTAATAACTCGTGGTCTCTAACTTTTATTCTAAGGTGTCTTCAGATTAAACTATTCATCATTATATTGCTTTGATTTAGAAGAACTCTGTAGTTGGAAGTAATAATATTTCTGCTTGGTTTTCATTAGTATTTCCAATCTTAATTTTTCTGACTAATTCTTTGCCTGTGCTTGCATGTCTGTGTTTGCATAGGAGCAGAGGAAAATGTAATAGCATCATGCCTGTGAGAGTCATTTAATTCTCTAAAATGATCCCCACTTTTAAAAAAAAGGTATAACATGTGTTTGTTAAAGTTTACAGAGAATAGTCACAGGTTATCTAATTTAATTTCTAAATCTCTCTCCATTTTACATACGAGAAATCTAGATCTAAGTAGCATGCAATATATTTTTCCAGATCACACGAATATGTAATGACTTCAAGACAAACCTTACAGTGTATACCTCCAAATTCTAGCAAAATTAATAATAATGCTAAGAAAGGGGCCACACTTCTGTGCAGCCAAAGAAGTCCTGGGGCTTCTGATATGAAAGCTGTAGCTGCAGAACTAGCCCGCAGATACCGTTGAACGCAAAGGTGGAAATGAGGAAACAAGCAACATTCTGTGGAGAGAAGAGCCAGGGATTTGAGTTCCAACTCCTAGCTCTGTGACCCTGGTCAAAATAATAAAAATACTTTATCCTCAGCTTTCATATCAGTAAAAATCACATATTTTCTGAGCCTGCTTAACTCCAGAATGTTATAATTCTGAGCCTACTTAACTCCAGAATGTTATTGGGAAAATCACTGAGAAACAGGGATGCATACATATAAAATTATGGTTTATAGTAATGTATCTTCAGTATGAGCTCTACAAATGTTTCATATCATGATTGACTCCAACTTAAACAAACTTTATACAATCAAATTATTTGAATTTTACATTTAAGAGCATGAGTTTATATCAAGATAAAATTAATGAATCTAATAGTTAAAATTAGAATTCAACATTTTCATGTCAAACATGGCAGTATTTACATGACTTTAGTTGAATGATTAATTTATTTTAATAAATGTGATTATGTGTATTATAAAACTAAAAGCAGTTCAAAATATTTCAATCAAAGCTGAGAAACAAACTTTGAATATGTGCAATGAAAATATTTATTACAAATCTGGCGTATATATATTTAGTTTTTCAAGTTCACAGTCAGTTTGTTGTCAAGGGATTTTCACAGGCATTGGAGTGTCCTTCTAACTTTCTCTTACTATATTACATTAAGTTGAGCTGCCACCCAACATGATGTTGGGGATCTATGACATAATATTAAAAATAATAAGGGTATTTTCAATGTTAATGAACTCATAATTAATTTAAAATTAAATAGTGTGATATAACTTGATCAAACATAACGAAAATATTAAAATTATATAATTTACAAAAATACCCGAAAGCATTGGTGCCATTCCGCTTCTGCTTAAGAGGTAGAAAAGCTGCAAGAAAGCATTGCTCCCACCCTAACTGTGAGAAAAAACATCTGATACTCTACAAAATAATAATTTTTCTTGAGCCCATCAGGATCCTGAGGTCACAAGGCAAAGAGGTGAATGAAATTTAAAAAGGGACGAGCCCCTCCTGAAGAACGCTAGGACTGTTTCAGCTTTGACAGAGCGCAAGAAATAGAGGTGACCGCGATACAAGCCGGTAAGAAGACCGTTAAAATTTTAGCGAATTCTTACAGGTCACGTGTGAGCTCTCCTGACACTTAAGAATCCCTGGAATCTCCAGACACACAGGAAGTTTACAGTGAATACACGGCAAGCTCTTTTCCGAGGACATCTGCTGGGTGCTCATGAGATGTCTGGTTAGGGCAGGAGACTTCAAATGATCCACGTTGGTGGTGCCTAGCCTGCAAATTCCACCCTCAACAGGCCTATCTCTCCCACTGAGCAGAGCTTTAAACCTGGGTGGGTGATGGGCAGGACACGTCTTCCGTCAGAGCCCAGGAAAGTATAACCAGCTTCTGGGGATCAGGTGGAAGAACCTTCTGCCCCTGAAGGAGGGTCAGGCACCTCTCAGCCTCACCACATGTTTTACCCAGTAAAAAGCAACAGCATCACTTCAGATAAACACACCCTGCCATGTGGGAAGAGTAGAGACAAATCTCTTTAGCCAAAGAAACTGCAGAAAAGTTGTTCACATCCTGATAAAGGGAAAGTTTTGAAACATAAATACCTACAAATATCCCATTTGTCATGTTCCGCCTTAGCCAAACATGACCCAAGTACTTAACTGTGTGTCACTGGCAGGAAGTGAACCAGCTGATGATTCGTTTTTAGAACTTTTTTTTTTTTTTTTTTTTAAATATTTATTTATTTTAACATTATTGGAGTATAATTGCTTTACAATGATGTGTTAGTTTCTGCTTTATAACAAAGTGAATCAGTTTAGAACATTTCTGGGGAGAAAGAAATCATTCCTCTTTCTTAAAAGAAAACATGATCTTTGATGAAAACACACTGTAATTGGACTTTTCAATCATGTATACAGAGGCAATACACCTCCATCATACAATGTTGGCAGGTTTAATTAAATAGAAATTTCTTTTGTGAAAGACCAGTTTTCAAACTCATCAATGCACTTAGTGACCGGGTACAAATAATCACATCTTTTCCCTGATTTCAGTCCCCCTCATGGCTTTCTGCGGGTATAACTGTCGATTTCAAAATGTGTCAAATGAAAATAGCAACAGCTAATGATGGTGCTACTTTCTGACGGAGCCAAGTCTGTTTTGCATGTCTGAAAAAATCAATGTAACCCTAGCATAGAGGTTGTCACGATCTACCTTTTCCAAGCGTCATACCACATGTGAGGAAATGAAGGAAGGTTTTGCCTTCTGAATACAGATAATAAGACCAAAGAGAATTTAATGAAATTCTGGGACAGAAGTCAACAATAGAACAGTTCTGACAGCCATTATTGTTACATAAAATCTGGAGACCGGGTCCTTGTAATTCTGAGTCATTCATGCTATACATTTTACTCTACAATTTAGGGTGTGTCTTTTAAGGAAAGCATTCATTTTCCAGTCCTATTTTTTTTATTGAGATCATATACTTTATGGAAATAATTAAATGTAGTATATACCTTATTACATTTCATAAGGATTTATCAATTGCAGTGTTTTGTTTGTTTCATAAATATCCAGCGCTTTTTTTTTAGATGTTGGGGGTAGGAGTTTTAGTAATTTATTTATTTATTTTTGCTGTGTTGGGTCTTCGTTTCTGTGTGAGGGCTTTCTCTAGTTGTGGCGAGCGGGGGCCACTCTTCATCACGGTGCGCGGACCTCTCACTGCCGCGGCCTCTCTTGTTGCAGAGCACAGGCTCCAGACGCGCAGGCTCAGTAGTTGTGGCTCACGGGCCTAGTTGCTCCGTGGCATGTGGGATCTTCCCAGACCAGGGCTCGAACCCGTGTCTCCTGCATTAGCAGGCAGATTCTCAACCACTGCGCCACCAGGGAAGCCCAATTGCAGTGTTTTTGCATACATTACTGAGGGTTGCTTTATTTTCATAATAGTGCTGTGAGGCCATTCTCACTAACAGTGCAAAATGTGCCTTGTAGATATTAAATGATTTGTGTCAGAACACGAGACTTGTAAATGGGGACAGTAGGATGAGTGTCCACTCTGCTTCCTCCTAACCAGTTTCCCAAAATGAATGCTGCACAGCATACAATTGGAGAAAATTGAGCAGGTGATTTATATCAATTACACAATGTAGGTAACAATCCCCATCCTTCTGTTCCAGTGAGAGTCCTTTACCAAAATACTTTTTCTTCTGATGGACTTTGGCTTTGGTTACCTAGGACTAAATATTTGCAAGTGTGTTAATGAAGACATCCGAGTTAGATCTTTTGCCAGAATTTTGGCTTTTGAGACCAATCAGCTTAGCATAATGGGCCAGAGAACTTTCCATATGCTATTACTTGCTTATACATTGCCCCCATTCTTTATATAAACAAATGTAAAATAAGTACACATCAACAAACAGGCTCTCGTTGAGGATCTAAAATTCTCTTATTTGTAAAAAAGGCCCAGGACTTTAATACTTGTAGTTTGTGACAATTTCAGCTTTAAAAAAATTTACTGTGATATTTGCAGCTATGTTCCAAGTGGGTTAAGCTACAAAGATTTTGCTTTCTCTTAAGTGGAAATGAAAAAATAAGATGCCATTTCTGGGTTTTTTTATTATTATTTTTCATGTCTGTATTTTAGCATTTTGTATCTTTACTACTAAGTACCTCTGTGAAATACAAATCTTCCTAGAGAGAAGACATCTAAATCGGTATTATTTAGAAATCTTAAAAAAAAAAAATTTGTCAGGAGAAATTATTTTGTAGAGCTAAGTAAATTTCAATAATGATCTCCTTACAATCAAAACCAATAAAAATTCTACCACAGAACATGATTACTTACAAATTGCTGAATGTGTAAAAAAATCTGCACTTGCTTATTAAAAACATACACATATGCTAGTTAAAAACCGATGTAGAAGTCCACAATCCTTTGCAACATAGCACCACATGACATAAAAATTATTGATAAAAACTATTATTCTCCAGCTGGATCCCCTCAAGCACTTGTAGACTGGTAATGGTCATTGTGGAAGTAGGATTAAACAGTCCAAACTGAAAAGCAAATAGAATTTAAAATAACAATTAAAAAATAAAAGAACCATAGTGCTAATGATTGTATTTGGCAATAGAAATATGCTGTTCCCAGACTCTAAATGTATGTTATATGAGTACACTAGATTGCCCCAAAACAGCTGCGTGCCACATGGAGTTATATCAGTAACCTAAGGACATTATCATGGTGAATGTCCATGCCTAAGGACATTCACCAGGGGTGAATTAGCACTGCTGGTAGGGTGTACAATCATGAAATTTACCCACTGGGGATGGGATTTGGAGACATAACTTTTAAAACATTTTAATTACTTTTTAATGAGTAGTTATTATTATATTAAACCACTCAGTTACTATGATAGCTTCTTTTTCTTAGAAATCGATATAGATGGAAGTACATGCCTGCTACAGGCAACAGCTCTGCTGCTAACCTCACGGACACATCTTTCTTGATTTTTTGGTTCCCTGGCTACGTTCAGGCGCGAGATTGGATCTATAGTTCTAAGTGTAACATATGGAACACATTCACCATTAGCTTCTAAGTCTCTTAATATCTCCATTTTTGTATTCAAGGTTTTATTTCTGAGGCTTTTTATTCACCTCGAGACATAACTATGATGTCACCTGATTTGTTTTTGTCCTAGTGTTGTTGAAGATTAGAATTTTTTAATCTCTAAACAGACGTGGAAAAATTGTTCTGAAGTATGTCATGTGCTCCCCTGCAAATGCAGAATGGCTATGTAGTGCCTTCTCTGGATTATAAACATTGGAACATACAATGGGCGAGAGTCAAACAGTTTTTCTTCCTTTTAGGGGACAGGTCTTGCTGTTCACATTCAGAGGATGGAACATCTACAGCCTAAGAAAGCAACCATCCATGAGATTAGAGGAAGCCACCTTCCCCTGCAACACATAATAATCAGGAATTTCCCCAGTACATGCTAAATTCTGATATTTAGTTTACAATGATTGCCAACTGTCTTTTTTTTTTTTTTTTTTTGCGGTACGCGGGCCTCTCACTGTTGTGGCCTCTCCCGTTGCGGAGCACAGGCTCCGGACGCACAGGCTCAGCGGCCATGGCTCACCGGCCCAGCCGCTCTGCGGCACGTGGGATCCTCCTGGACCGGGGCACGAACCCGTGTCCCCTGAATCGGCAGGCGGACTCTCAACCACTGCGCCACCAGGGAAGCCCCTTTTTTTTTTTTTTAACATCTTTATTGGAGTATAATTGCTTTACAATGGTATGTTAGTTTCAGCTTCACAACAAAATGAATCAGTTATATATATACATATGTTCCCATATCTCTTCCCGCTTGCGTCTCCCTCCCTCCCACCCTCCCTATCCCACCCCTCCAGGCGGTCACAAAGCACCGAGCTGATCTCCCTGTGCTATGCGGCTGCTTCCCACTAGCTATCTACCTTACGTTTGGTAGTGTATATATGTCTATGCCTCTATCGCTTTGTCACCGTTTACCCTTCCCCCTCCCCATAGCCTCAAGTCCATTCTCTAGTAAGTCTGTGTCTTTATTCCCCAAAGAAGATATACAGAGTGCCAACAAACATATGAAAGAATGCTCAACATCACTAATCATTAGAGAAATGCAAATCAAAACTACAATGAGATATCATCTCACACCAGTCAGAATAGCCATCATCAAAAAATCTAGAAACAATAAATGCTGGAGAGGGTGTGGAGAAAAGGGAACCCTCTTACACTGTTGGTGGGAATGTAAATTGATACAGCCACTGTGGAGAACAGTATGGAGGTTCCTTAAAAAGCTACAAATAGAACTACCATATGACCCAGCAATCCCACTACTGGGCATATACCCTGAGAAAACCAAAATTCAAAAACAGTCATGTACCAAAATGTTCATTGCAGCTCTATTTACAATAGCCCAGAGATGGAAACAACCTAAGTGTCCATCATCAGATGAATGGATAAAGAAGATGTGGCACATATATACAATGGAATATTACTCAGCCATAAAAAGAGACGAAATTGAGCTATTTGTAATGAGGTGGATAGACCTAGAGTCTGTCATACAGAGTGAAGTAAATCAGAAAGAGAGAGACAAATACCGTATGCTAACACATATATATGGAATTTAAGGGAAAAAAAATGTCATGAAAAACCTAGGGGTGAAACAGGAATAAAGACACAGACTTACAACTGTCTTTTGTTGTTGTTGTTTTTGTATACTCTCAGGGCTTTTTTAATAGTGAATTACAGAATACAATTCAATTAAGCACAGTTTGTCTGAAAACAACTGGGAAACACCTTTTTTCTTAGTTCAGGAAGCCACCTTTCTTCTTCCTTCTCCTTTTTCTTTTCTTTTCCCCTTTATATTAGCTTGTGCCTCTCTTATAATGCTGTTTCTGTTTGAAGAGGGGCAGGTTCTTCTAACTTGCTGAGTGTACTATGCACGTCATTTCTAAAACGGCTTTGTGTTTTCCTTACTAAATCATTTTCAGAATCTCCTTCTCTGATTCTTCAGGTCCTATCGATAGCTCTTGTTCCGCACAATTATTCTTGGCCCCATGTTGGTGCGGTGCCACTGCCTGTCCTTCTCTGTGTTCCTGTCCTGGGTCCCTCCTTCTTAGATTACCCACAACCTCGAGGCTTTGTTTTAATTGCCCATTTTGACGTGATTTGTTTTCCTGAACTTTTATTAGGTTCAGGATAGCTTTCCTACCATCAGAAAACTCCCTATTTTGCTGTTTTTTTATTTAGTGTTGAAAAGTAAGTGACTTCCTTTCCAAACTTTCATGACTGTTTTTCTCTGCTACTTTTATTGGGCCTTTTCATTTTCCTTCCTCTGACTGGCCCTCTCCTGCTCAATTCTGATTTCACTCCCAGTAGATCTCCTTGTTGTGGAGCCCTCCCCAGAAGGCACAGTACCTGCTCAATTTCATGTCCACTCCATGCTTATCAGACACCCCACTGCTGCCCTCTGCTTTATATGGTAGGGATTTGATAAGGCACATCCATGTAGAATCGGTGTAGATCGCCTTGTTGTATATTGTGGTACCTAAGATACCTTGACGATTAGTTTTGTCTAAAGACAGAAGATAGGTTTTTAGTTCTCTATTTAATTGTGCTGCTTTTGTGAAGTGAGTAACAAAGTTTTAAAATCTAAACGGCAGCTGTCAATTCGCGTAATCCTTTATCGCCACATCTCTTCAGCTATTTTTTTGAAGGAGGGGTGGATATTTGTCTGTAATCATGCTTTACTCATATTCTTATTTATTAAGAAGAACATATTTTGAATAAAGTACAAAACCCACTGTTACCTGACGACACTACAATCCAATCCATGCACATTTTTTACTAAGAAACCGTTTCATCATTTGATTTAAGATTTCAGATTTTGTTTTCCCCAAACTCAAGATCAATTCTGGCTTACATTAATTGCCTCTTTTTAAACGTGAAAACTGGTTTATTGTTAAAATAATTTGAAGAAATTCTGAGTTGGTCTTTTCATAACTTTCCATTTGCTAGTCTGTGCTGCTGTTCTCCAAGACTGGTACACGTTATACAGTTTTTCCCGAAACTATTTAATCATGTAATCCTTTTCCCCCAAGAATACCTTGCAAAATAGTGCTTTTAGAAAACATTGTGGAAGTATTAATTTCTTAATCTAAAATATATGAATTTAATGTCTTCAAAACAAAAAAGTTAATATTATCTGACATCACTTGCTATAATAGATAATAAACTAAGATTAAATTTGAGTGATTCTTTACTCATATTTTTAATGCTTTGAAGTTAGATATTTCAAGACAATTTTAGTATAATTAGGGTGTAAGTAAGACAGACAGTCCTGTGACAATGATTTCAGGTTTTATGGTTTAATGCTCAATATATTCCAGGATGATTCCTGGTGCATTTCTGAAATCCATTAAAACTTTGTCTAGGGCTTCCCTGGTGGCGCAGTTGTTGAGAGTCCGCCTGCCGATGCAGGGGACACAGGTTCGTGCCCCGGTCCGGGAAGATCCCACATGCCGCAGAGCGACTGGGCCCGGGAGCCATAGCCGCTGAGCCTGCGCATCCGGAGCCTGTGCTCCGCAACGGGAGAAGCCACAACAGTGGGAAGCCCGCATACCGCAAAAAAAAACAAAAAAAACAAAAAAACCAAAAACTTTGTCTATTTCCAGTCATTTGGCACCTTTTTTTTGTTTTTTTAAAGTTGACGGTTGGTGTGAATAACAAAGAAAGGGACAAATTTCCTTCTTAAATCCTTGGATCACCTTATGAAAGATGGTGGCAAGTTTGGGAGATCAAAATTATCAGCCTCAGTTTCACATTACAAAGCAAATCTCTTCAGTATGTAATCTTTTCTTTTTCACAAACAGGACCAGTCTAGTGGTTTCATATATACATATACATATGAATATATT
Organism: Aethalodelphis obliquidens; assembly: GCF_003676395.1. Classification (NCBI taxonomy): domain Eukaryota; kingdom Metazoa; phylum Chordata; class Mammalia; order Artiodactyla; family Delphinidae; genus Aethalodelphis; species Aethalodelphis obliquidens. Next base: position 24,013,286 of record NW_020837963.1, on the reverse strand, counting down.
TATGCTTCATTGCATTTTATTTAATCAGAAAATCCCTATAAACAAATATGTGGTATAGACATAGAATTTTTGGAAAGAAAACCGTTCAAATTATCCAAGAATAATTTACCCCCCACGTAGTTCTAGTACAGAAATTAACGATGGTACTGCCTACTGCCATCTGCTCTCTAGATGCCCTGGTGATCCAGTTATAAAGAAAAGTAAGTAATCAATAACTGTATGCTTCCATTTATAGGAAATGCCCAGCACAGGAAAATCTAAAGAGGCAGAAAGCAGATTAGCAGTTGTTTAGTGCCGGGTGCAATGGCGAATTGGGGCGGGGTGAAGGGATACATAAAGGTACATGGTTTCCTTTTGAGGTGGTAAAAATATTCTAAAATTGACTGTGGTGATAGTGCAAGTGTATGTGAATACACTGAAAACATTGGCTTGTCCACTTTACGTGAGTAAACTCTGGTGTTATACCTCAGTAAAGTCATTACAAAAACAAACATTTCTGTTTATTTCTTTTACTGTGTCTTTGATATCACTTTTTTTTTTTACAGGAAAGACATGTGAGTGATATAAGTTAGATCGACATAATAGATAAATGAGAAAGGATGATGCAGATCACATGAGACTCAGACAACACAGATTCTAAAGGTGGTTGGAGGAATATTGATCTGGTGTTGTTCTTGTTAATGTGCTGTCCTGGTCCTGAATTGTCCTGTGTGGCAGGAAGCAGGCTATGGGGTCAGTGGGGTGTCTTGTCCTACCTTCTCCAGAGATCACAGCTACTATGAGTCTGGGAGGTATGTAGTTTTTCAGATATTCAATGACAAATTACTCTAACTCAATGTATAAAAACAAAGAATTTCAAATGTATGAAATAATTCCTAAACTTTTTTACTTTTGGTTGATTTTCCATGATTTCTCTTAAAAAGGATTGGGATTGACATATATACACTATTGATACTATGTATAAAATAGATAACTAATGAGAACGTACTGTATAGCACAGGGAAGTCTACTCGCTGCTCTGTGGTGACCTAAATGGGAAGGAAATCCAAAAAAGAGGGGATATAGGTATATGTATAGCTGATTCACTTTGCTATACAGTAGCAAGTAACACAACATTGTAAAGCAACTATACTCCAAAAAAAAAAAAAAGAGTCCTTATCGTTTTGGCTTAAAAAACAAAAACAAAACAAAAAAAAGAAAATTCAAGAATAAACAATTTTGACTCTTGAAAAATGTGCTCTTACCTACGTTATTTCCTCTTCAATTATTTGTGATTTGAAATCAATTATAGAATATGCTGTTACACAGTACCTGAAGCTCTACCCTAACATCTTCTATGACACAATCAGATTTTATATCTTCCTCCTGGGGTCTCTAATAAAATGTCATCCCCCCGGCACTTACGATATTCTTCTTTTAATACAGTTACTTGTGTTTCCCTTCATTCCATCACACAAACAGCTGCCTCTAAACTTGATGGCAAGGGCTCTACTTTGACTTATAGACTATTTTGTCTCTATTAAACTAACCTTTGACTTTCTGCCCAGAACAACTCAAATCTTCATATTAAGTTAAAAAACAAAAGGAAGAAAAATAAAAGAAACCCATATTTGCTCTCAGTGTATACAGTTTTCAAGGCATCCTTAAAAAACGGATATAATATTGGATCATTTCATTAGATTCTTGACTTGGTAACAGTTGACTGAAACAATTCCTTTATAAAATCAGATTCCAGTAGAGATGTTGGAAGATTATTTTACAGAAAGATTTAAAGCTATTTTCTTCCAAAATTTTCACCTTCTATTACTACAAACCTCTTACTTAATATATGTGTGTGTGTGTGTGTGTGTGTGTATGTATATATATATATATATATATATATATATATATATATCTATCTCAAGTCATTCTTACTATTCTTGCTATCTCTTACTGAGCTATCTCTTATTTGGAAATAATTAGAATTTCATATTTAGAGATTTTAACTCTATACATAGATATTATTTATTCAAATATCCTTTTGCTTTAAGATCAAGTCCTCTCACTTGGAAATTTTCCAGCTTTTTTTTTTTTTTTGTTTAAGCAAAAATGTATTTATTTCCCATGTGTAGAAGATTTGCCCTCCACATGTGAAACATATAACACAAGCTTTCTGTTTGGGGAAGGGCCACAATTCCCTTCCATGTTAAACTATCCACATGTAGCTCATACTCTGCGTAACTGAAAGGAGTCCCATCCTTCCCCCGCACCTACCGTGTTCACTGGACACCCTGCTGACCCCCTCCCTCTCTCTCGACTCCTCTGTCCCTCTTGTGGCTCTTTTGTCCTCAGTTCTTTATGCTGCTATCACTGCTCCTTTCCTGCTTTATTCTACTGAAGGAAGTCAGCCTTCTCCTCTTGACCTAAAATATGCATTACTAAAGAGTGTCTTAATTTAGCAGACTTTGCTCTGTCTTGAGGACAACACAAGAGAGTTATAGCAGGTGAAATGGTAGTGAAAACAGGTAGCATATGGGCTGTGCCCTGTGCAGGGGCTCCTCAGGGTCTGGCCCCCTTGGCCCCCTCCCTGCCCATCAGGTTACTGAGAACCACTGCTCTGGACATTGGAATTCCTGCTGACTTTTTTTTATAACCACATAAAGTACATAGACTTGTTTGGGGAGATGTGTTTCTCCAAACAAGGAAATGTCTCATCTAAAAGTCAACTCTGAGATCCACTTTCAGCAATACAAAATGTGGCAGAACATTTCAAATCACAGTTTTGCTTTAAGGAGGTGAAACCCAGAATTCAATTCTTAAGCAGAGGTAATCAAAAGACCAGAGGTTCCTAAGTGTAGAGGTCTGAGTGAGTGGTCCGCTTTTCCTAAGTCAGATCCCATCTCTAAGCAGTGGCAAGAAAGGCCTGGGGGACGTCACGCCTTCTCAACATTCCAGGGACACATTTCTTCTCTTCACAGGTCATTATCAAGGTTCTTTATGGTTGTCAGTCTGAGATTAGTCGCCAAAATGCCACGTGAAAGTGATCATATTGGACCAAATCATGTACTTTTTCATTTGAAATAAATTAACTAATAATTTTGAGATCTTAAAGAGATTTTACATGGCTCTAATGCTGTATTTCCCTTCATGGAGAATAGAAGAAAATGCTCATTAAAAAACATCAAATTAGATGTGCCTTTAGAAGTAAGATTTTATTTCATTCGTCAGTCTTTTTATGTATTTACCTACCTCCTATCTCCATGGTAACAATGCATCTCTGGAGGGAGCATGACAACTTAAAGCTTCTATTCAACTTTTTTCCTCATTGCTTTACTTCTACTAACTTGAAGAAAGTTGGATATTTAAAATATACGCTTCCTGTACCTCTTGTTTGAAACCATGGTAGGACATTTAAAAAAATCTACATTGTGGTGAGAAAGTAATCTTAGCAGTTAATAATGCTACAGAAATGTAAGTTTGTGTGAGCAAAATATTGCCTAACTTTCAATGGTGTCAAGGTTTGAAAATGGTGTGTTCAGTAACCTGTCATTTCCTGAACACATATTTCTTAAAAAGGATGGATATTTGACATTTTTCCTAAGTCTCTGCAAAGGACGGACATAGTTTTCTTTTAAACAGCAACCCTCCTGATATGGAGGAACAGAATGTCAGCACTTAAAGATCTGTAGACAGATCCACTACATCCTAAAAAAGAGGGCTGTGGAATAGCCCTTTGAGAAATCAAGTGTAAATCTAGACGAAAGGCAATATCAAAGAGATACGCAGCATCACCTTAAAGGAAAATGCAACAGGCGCCAACAAAGATAACAGTCAGGCCTTTTTTATCTTTCCAGGATGATGTGAGAATTACCTCATAGATGACAATGAACATATCTAAACTACGAACGTACCTGTCACTGCTGGTGCTCAGTGATCTATGGAAATATCTAGAATGCAAATCAAAGCGGCAACACTGTCAAAGTCCAAGCACCAAGGTCCAGGGTAAAAGAAATGTCTTTTATGTAAGAAGCATGAAGGAACACGTATCTCTTTAAATCCTGATGACATGAAACCTTTACTATTTACAACTAATTTTCATCGATCTTAATCTAGCCTCTCTGAGGTAATGTCGTACAACTGGACTTTTTTTTTTTTGGTAGCTTGTATGTCAGGAATGAATTCAACAGTCCACCCAGTTTTACTTCTACTTGCAATTTAAAATACACTGATTCTCCAGTTTTGTGAATCACTCTCTTGAGAAGTTTAAGTTCTGTCTGTGTCATGGACAAGCATCACTTCTGGGCACAGAATTTTTAGCTGAATACTGTTAAGCCCGGACATGGGTCAATTCAGCAGGAAGTGAAGACGATGTGGGCACCAAATAGTCTTCCTCAGTTTTCTCTCCTTTTTTAAATTATTCTTCAGGTTTGTCCAAACTTAGAGCCGACAAAGGGAAGAAAACATCTGTATCAAGTTGGTTCAAAAGTTGAATGCACTTAATCTAAGTCCTTGAGCTCAGGTAGCTAGAAAACTCCCCACCCTGCCCACCCCTTCCATGCACAGTCGCTGCTTTGATTCCCCGTCTCCAACTCTGGGAAGACCTCCACACCGCTGATTCCTTATTTAGAGCAATCCAGCAACATACATATGTGCTTATTATTAATATTGTGTTTCTTTCCCAGTTGTCTACTTGCTTATGCAAGAATTATTTAACTAGCTAGAAAACAGAAATTTCCCCAGGAGACAACTTTTCTCTCCTCTGTGGTTAACAGAATTTCTACTAGGATGAGCTACAAAAGATATAAAAAGACACGTTGGCTTGGAATATTGTCCTGTTTTTTTCTCCATGTGGAAAATTGTTTTATCTATGTCAGGGGTCACTCTTGCACTATTGCACGTGATTTTAGCAAGTAAACCTTCTCGTGTCTTCGTGGCAGCAGGTAAGTTTTCAACCTGGAGCAAGGTGCCCTCTCTGAAGGCACCCTCCCAAAGAGCCTGGGAGATGGGGATGCTTCTTCCTTGATGATTTCCTTTCAAATGGGGTGACTTGAGAGAGTCCTGGGCTATGAAACTGTCAAGACGCTTTTAAGAAGAACATTTCAAAGGATGAAAGAAATGATGCACAAAACAACTTTTCTAAAGTCAATGCTCGAAGCAAAGCGGGGGCAGCATCTCTGCGGCAGGATACGTAAGGACCAGTGAAGGAGAGAGAACGGCTCCAATGGCAGGAAGAAACCTGTCTGAGGTTTAGTCAAGCTGAAGGGAGTGTTAAGAACTTATGGGTCAATAGAGACCTGTGGAATGTGTTCCTTTAAACGTCTAAGGACAAGTTGTGTCTACCCCAGCCTTCCCAGACATTTGCACAGAGACGTCCTGCAGTTACCAGCCTCTGGAAATATTTGGGAAATTCACTGCTTCCACTGAGGTGCACCTTACATATCAAAAGTACTCAAGCATGTTTGTCCAGATGAATGGCTATCTCACCTCAGTCAGAAAGATTCATGAAGTTTCTGTCATCACAGCTAAAACGCACCTCAAAGTTTTGTACCTGCCTCCTGGACTAGGGCATCAGGATCACTGAACAAGAAGACCAGACCGTAACCTCTAGCTACTAACAACTGGTGGAGAAGACAAGTGGGTAAATAGGCAATTCCAAGAGGGAGTGATGGGTCTGCAGTGCGGTATGTAGGAGGTCTACAGGGGCACACAGGAGGGACACGTAAGCCACATTTCAGGATCAAGAACAATTTAATAGCAGTAGTAATATTAGAAAGACAAGGCAATACTAATACAGCAAGAAGAGGAGAAAATATGCCAGGAAGAAAGAAAAGCAAGTACTGCTACATGAGATAATTTTAATTAAATAGTGAAACTCAAACATGAACCACAAATAGCGTGAGAAGACCCTTAAAATCATGCTGAGAAGTTTGTGTTGAATGAAACAGAGACCCATGGATGAGTTTTAAGCAAGGGAATGATAGAAATGATCTGGTTTATGCTATAGAATTATCACTCTAACAGCAGAATGGAAAAATAAATCTGTGGGAACCAATTTTAGAGGCATGGACAACCATTATAAGACTTCTGAAAAAATCAAAGCAAGGGGTAATAGCTTTGCAGAGCAAAGGGTTTCTGGGTAATTATCAACCACCAAATGCTTAAAATTCAAGACTAGGGAGAGTGACCACAGTTTTGAATCTACTCCTCCCCAGTGAGTCAAATATACGAGGTTCCCCTCTTTTCCCTTCCTGCCATTAACTTTCCTTCCTTTCTGAACAATTGAGTCCAAAGGCACTTGTTGGGACAGTGAGGTAGAATGTGTATTCTCTGTTGTTGGATGGAGAGTTCCATGACGTCAGCTAAGTCCAGCTGGTTGGTAACGTTGTACTAGTCTTGTAATCCTTAACTGATTTTCTGTCTTCTGTCAATACTTCTAGGAAGCACTGGGAGAATGGTGTTGAACTCATAAATTATAATTGAAGATTTGACTGTTTTTTCTTGTATTTCTATGAGTGTCTGCTTCACGTATATTAAAGCTTAAAGCTTTTTTATTAGGTGCACACACGTTTAGGCTTGTCGTGTCCTGTTGATGAAATGGCAGCTTTATCATTAGGGAATGGCTTTCTTTATCCCTGGTGATGTTCTTTGCTCTGAAATAGTTTTGTCTAATGCTACTGTGGCGACTCTAGCCTTCTTTATTTTTTTATTTTTTGAATTTTATTTTATTTATTTATTTTTTTATACAGCAGGTTTCTAGCCTTCTTTAAATTATGGATAGCGTGGTGCATCTTTTCTCACCCTTATGTCCTATTTGTGTAACTGTATATAAAGTACATTCTCATAAGCCATATGTAGTAGAGTCTTCCTTTTCTATTCAATTTGGCAATCTTTGCATTTCTACTTGGGGTGGTTTTAATCTTATTCACATTTAATGTGGTGTTTTATACTGTGGATTTAAATTTACCATTTTGGGTTTTTTTTTTCCTATATGTCTCAACAGTTGTTTACTTCTTTTGCCCACTTTGTTTCAACAGTTGACTATCTTTTTGTTTATGGTTCTATATTATCTTCATTGCTGACTTATTTTGTCTACTTTTTCGCTAGCCAGCTAGCTATCATCTAGCTATCTACCTATATATTTATATTAGTGATGTTTACTGGTGTAGTTTTGTTGTTGTAGTTGTTTTAAACATCTAAGATGATGATCATTTATTGTGTAGCAATAATCAATTAATACAGTGACATCACTGTAGGACCTTTGAAATGAAGACTGAAATGATTATGGTATTAAAAATACCACACAATCCAGCAATTTCACTCCTGGGTATTTTTCTGAAGAAAATAAAAACACTAGTTTGAGAAGATACATGCATCCCTATGTTCATTTCAGCATTATTTACAATAGCCAAGATATGGAAGCAACCTAAGTGTCCATGATCGAGAGATGAATAAAGATGTGGTATATACACATGATGGAATACTACTCAGCCATAAAAAAGAATGAAATCCCGTCATCCAACAGCCTAGAGGGTATTAGGCTCAGTGAAATAAGAGAAAGAGAAATACTGTGTGATTTCACTTATATGTAGAATCTAGTAAAACAAAACAAATGAACAAACATAACAAAATGGAAACAGCCTCACAGATAAAGAACAAACAGCTGATTGCCAGAGGGGAGGAAAATGGAAGGATGAGAAGAAAAAAGGTAACTGTGTGAGATGATGAATGCTAATTAGCATGGGTGTGGTGATCATTTCACAATGTATATTTACATGAAATCATTATGTTGTACACCTTAAATGTATACAACGTTTGTCAGTTATACCTTATAAAGCTGAAAAATGATGAAAAAATAATAAAATTTAGAATAACTCAATTTTCAGCATGCAAAAATATTATTGATAAAAATATATCTTAGGGCTTCTCTGGTGGCGCAGTGGTTGAGAGTCCGCCTGCCGATGCAGGGGACACAGGTTCGTGCCCCGGTCCGGGAAGATCCCACATGCCGCGGAGCGGCTGGGCCCGTAAGCCATGGCCGCTGGGCCTGCGCGTCCGGAGCCTGTGCTCTGCAGCGGGAGAGGCCACAGCAGTGAGATGCCCGCGCACCGCAAAAGAAAAAAAAAAGAAGATATCTTAGAAAAGACTGTACATTCTACACAGTATCTTGTTTTTACTACAATAAAGCAGTCATAATTTGTTTCAGTGAATATTCTATTCTGGGTTGTTTTAATATTGGGAAAGATTAAGATCTAACTTGTATGATTTATAAAAGATCCTAGTTAAGAGTAGAGTAACTCTGTTGCCTGGTAGAAAAATAATTTTTAGCAATGGAGAAAAAAAAGAAAAATAGTCTACAAAATGCCACACTCCCCCAGTGAGACACACCTGGCAACACAATTATATCTTCAAATATATCATAGAAACATATGTTTTCTATCTTTTGGCTTATGCATCTGTTGATCCCTTACATTTTACCTGCAGCTAAGTCTATAAAATCAGAGTATTTTGCTTATGAAATTTAGCTTTTTCTCAGCATGTTCTTTTTAATAGGAATTATCATAATTTGTCAGTTCACATATAAATTTAGGAAAAACTGAGCCTAAATGAATACGGAATATCCTATTTCACTGTAGTTAATTTCATCTCATTTATCCCACTATGATTTATACATAATGTTTTGGTCTTTTTACGGAAAAAAAGAAAATGTTATAAGCTGTTTACTTTTGTTTGGATGATTATTAGATTGTTTTCCTTCTGCTTTTAATGACTATTCACTTTTGTATGTGTGCATGCAAGACACCAAACATAACATAAAATACAAAAATATGATCACCTATGTCTTTCAGAGGACTGCAATATACAGTTCTGTCATCTAAAAAGCATCTTATTTCATGATCACCTTTTCACAAGTTTCAAGACATTAATTTATCGGATCTCTAAAGTAGTAATGCACTCTGCATTAAAGTAAGTGTCCAAAAATACTAATATAATGAGGTTAATGATGTTGAATGACACAGAGGAGACGTTCGATGACGTTCAAACAAACTTAAAAAGAAAGGGAAAGTTCTGTGATTTCCAGGGATCCAACCTCTCTTAAGCTCCTTCGATGAAGAAGGACAGTTGTTTGCAGAGCCCACCTCTGTGCTCCCACCTCTGCTACTACTGCCACCCCCAAGGCTGAGTAGAAACCAGGGTTCACCTCCTGGTGATGCTGAGGGAGACTTGGAGGTAGCAGCACTGCCTTTCTGTGGCAACCCAAGCCCTCCTGCAGCTGGCGAAGATGCTAAGATCATCTGTGGAATCAGAGTGGCTCCTACCTTCTCCCTGCCTCAATCTCATATGCAGCCCTTCAGTGGCAGAACTTGACTGACACTCCGCTATCAAGGAAAACTGGAAATGTAATTTGGGCGCTTCCAGACTCAGGAAGATTACAGAAGGGAAAACGTGGGGCTGAATATCAATGGGCAATCAGGGGCAGTATGCTTTCTGCATAGTTTCCACAGAATGCCTATCACAGCAACTTAATTCTGTTGCCTTTGACACTTTGTTTTGTTGACACTTTCAGCCAAACTCAAGGTTACAAAACAATAATGAAATCAATCAGTTTTAACAGGACTTCCAAAGCTGGTGGCAAACAGAATCAGTGTGGTGTAATGTGTTTTTGATTTGTCTTTATTACAACATTTGAAAAAATCGCCAAAAAAATCATAATTCCTACTTGAAGAGTAAGCCAATATAAAACATGAAAGATAGGATTTGACTGATTCCCAACAATGATCTAGTTTCTACCAATAAAAATCACATCATATCATTTCTCTCTTTTAAATCCTCCACTGATGCCTATTTCTGTATTATAAAATCTGAAGTCCTTACCACGGCCCACAAGTGCCATGATGCCTGGGTCAGTGCATAATTTGCATCTCACACAATCCCTAGCCACCTTCTCGACCCTGTCCTCTGACCTGCTCCCACACAATAAGCTACTTTTTAGGGGCTTTGTCACTCTTCTCAATGCCTACAGGCCTCTTTTCTGATTTGAGGCATGGCTGGTCCCGCTCATATATTAAGTTTCAGCTCAAATATACCCCCTCAGAAAGACATTCCAACCAATCTCATTTCAATTAACCAATTCCACCAACAGAGAGGTCCTCTAGTCAATTATCCAGTTTCATTCTTTTTTGTTTGTTTTGTTTTTGTTTTTGTTTTTTGCGGTACGCGGGCCTCTCACTGCTGTGGCCTCTCCCGCTGCGGAGCACAGGCTCTGGACGCGCAGGCTCAGCGGCCATGGCTCACGGGCCCAGCCGCTCCGCGGCATGTGGGATCTTCCCGGACCGGGGCACGAACCCGCGTCCCCTGCATCGGCAGGCGGACTCCCAACCACTGCGCCACCAGGGAAGCCCTCCAGCTTTATTCTTATAGTGCTCACCATTATTTAACTTACAGTACTTTTTTTTTTTGCTCATGCATTTATTGTCTCTCTCCCCCTCCTTACTATAATGTAAGTGCTACAATGGCAACGATTTGCGTCTCTTGATCACTGCTGTTGTAACTGCATCCGAACAGTTCTTGCTGTAGGCAAACCATAAATATGGATGAAGAATGGTTACGGAATCAGTGAATGGTGACCCTCAGCATATGCAGACATACCCAAATATTAGGTATTGTGATAGACACTGACAGCTCAACACTCAAATCCATTTTTCCTTCCTTCCTTTCTTAAATCATTGATTATGGTCATAAAATCCCTAGCAGAATAACACCTAGTTTCCCATACACCTTTGCAGTTAGGTTGGTCATGTTCCAGAGTCCTGACCAATGAGATGTAAGTGGAAATATGTATGTTTCCTCAATTTTTAATCATGTGGTATTAACTAGGGAAGTTTCATTTTGTGATAAAGTGCTACCCATTCCTTGCTTTGTTTCTTTTGATAACCTCCTCTCTGCTCCATGGATAGGATATTGAATGCTATGATATGAGTAATAGATGTCTATAGTCTCCCAAAATCTCAATGGCTGAGGGAGACCTAAAATCTCTGTGGTCCTATTTCAGAGCTCAGCGCATGAGCACACACATCAAGATTCAGTAACACTACATGAAATGTTCTCTGTTATTGTAGTTGAATAACGAGACTCTCTCTAAACCTTGGAGCGCATGTCCTACCAACTAGGTAACAGTACTCATTCAAAATCCTTACCCCACAACTTTCTTTACCATGGAAATTATAAAACTAAAATAACCACCCTTCTTGGCTCCTTTTCCAAATAAAATTGTCCATGAGAGATGTACCTGGATGAGTAGGTATAAGTGAAGGTTTCTTGGGATAGGCTTCCTTTCCTATCAAAGATGCAAACATGCATACCACAGGTTAAGCCTTTCTAACTAATTCTTCCAGCCTGAAAAGTGGATGCAACTCCCGGACGTTCAGCATTCATTTTGTGACTAGGAGGACGAATGTCATATGCTCAGGATGGCAGGGCAAAATGATAGAGCCCGGGTCCCTGGTAAAGTTGTTGTTTTGCTGAGCCCTGATGGTTTACTTCATGCAAGAAAACTGTCCTCCTGTTATTTGAGCTACTCTATGTTTTGCCTTCTATTATTCACACTGGCACTCAGTCTTAACAGAAACACATTTTATACTAAATATCACGTAGAACAAGAATCAAAAAATTATGACTCCAGGACCAAATCCAGCTGGCCATCTGTATTGGTAAAGTTTTACTGGAACATGAAACACATTTACCTGACATCTTGGATATTTCGAAAATTCCTGAGCTCTCTCACAGGATTGTAAAATTAAAGAGTAAAATACCTGCAAATATAAGCATTTTTAGCCATATAACCTTGGAATAGTCATTATGTCACCAATTAAGTGTGATGACTCCTGCTCCTCTAGGTTTCCTAGTCTCTCAATCTGTGATAACAAAAAAAACACTAAATTATTTCCCTTGTTTTCTAGGGAAAGTCAGACGGCTGTGGAGAACAAGAGGTATATGGTAGTTGATGAACTTCACTTGATAACATTTGAAAAACAGTTTGAGACTGTTGGATGCTTCCAAAGCCTGAAGATTTTAATTTTCAGCCCTTTGTGCCCATTTTGGTGTGTATGTTGGGAAGGTAAAAAGAAGCAAAGATTAGGGCTTCCCTGGTGGCGCAGTGGTTGACAGTCCGCCTGCCGATGCAGGGGACACGGGTTCGTGCCCCGGTCCGGGAAGATTCCACATGCCGCGGGGCGGCTGGGCCCGTAGGCCATGGCCACTGGGCCTGCGCATCTGGAGCCTGTGCTCCGCAACGGGAGAGGCCACAACAGTGAGAGGCCCGCGTACCGCAAAAAAAAAAAACAAAAAAAGAAGCAAAGATTAAAAAATGGTATATAAATATACAGCAAACTGGAAACAAGACTGTGAGTTTGCAGAAATACTAAACACTGAATCTCCACAGATGGCATCTATTATTGTTTTGAAGTTGGGAATTCTGGCTGCATTACATGTTTACCTTTGCTAGGCCGTCTCCAAAGATGGCCATTATCCATTTCTTCCCTTCTTGCACAACTTGTAGCTACACATAGAGAGAGAAGGAGTCCATACCTCCTCCCCTTGATCCTGGACTGGCCTTGTGACTTGTGTCAACCAATTTCCCATGCATTGGAAATTATGATTTGCTGTTTCTGGGCCCATTCTTTAAAAGGCCTACCTGCTTCCCTTTGACAAAAAGCCAACGACAAAGAACAAATACCTGTAAACCACCATGCTGTGAGGAAGCCCAAGTTAGCCATGTGGAGAAAAACAGAGAAATGCAACTGACAGCCCAAATCAAGTCCTCAGAAATACGACTCCAATGAAAACATCCTAGTTGGCTCCCAGCCATCTGAACCATCCAGCTAAGGCCCCAGGTCTGATGAAGTTGAGAGAGCTGTCCATGCTATGCCCTGTTCAAATTCCTGACTTCAAGAATCATGAGAAAATAACATGGCTGTTCTTTCAAGTCATTAAGTTTGGGGTATTGTTAACACTGAATAGAGAACCGAAACCCCAGTGATCAGTTGCTTTAAGATACCCTTTGCTTTCTTTAGCACAAATGAAATTGGAATGACTCTCTGAGTGTTGAAATCTCACATCCTGGAGTCTAGTTTCTGCTTCCCTCACAGCCTTCTATAGTTTATCGAAGTCTTAGTGCATTATTTTAAAAATATATTTATTCAGATACTTGAAATGCAAATAAAAGTCACAAATCACCTTTGCAGAACAAGTATAGCAAGTTCTCATAATGTTACATTGGTTGACATAATCTTCAGGGCAACACGTATTCATTCCAACTCATTTAGCATTTCTTGAAAACTTACTATAAGTTTGCTCTGGGCAAAAAAATCAAAAACAAAACAAAACAAAAAAGAAAAACTAGATAAGCTATGTTCTATACTTTTACACAGCTAACAACTTGTCGGGGAAAAATACCTTAGATGCTTATTGAGAGGTATGATAGTAATAGCTAGAAAGTGTATTGGAAATTTTCAATGCATTTTTTTTTCCCATACATGTGTCAAAAGTCTAACTTAAAAGATCTGGCTAAACGTGTGCTGAGATTCAAACCAACTGGTCAAAGTGTTTACAACCAGTGTAGACACCTGACCCAGGTCAAACTGATTGGATTCTCACTCTTGTGAAATTTTTATTAAAACTCAGGGACTTTTGTGTATCTATTGTAAGCTCAAAAATTAGAAGGTTTTCAATGCTTGCAAAGGCTGTGTTTGGTCACGTGCTTTGAGACCTAGAGAAAAGTGGTCTTCCAAAAGAAGAAACATGGAAAAAGAGTCAGAAAGATGGACAGACAAAATATCATGTGGATCCTGAGAGAGAGAGAGAAAGAGGACGTGAGAGCTAAAGCTATCTGCCATTCCTGGTTCTGGTCCCTCTTGAGGTCTGAAAATGAATCTGCGAGCTACCCAATGTCCTTCTAGCTCATGTCCCTTTTTTACTTAAACTAGCTTGAGGAAGTTCTCTTTTGTATGCCAAATTTTGTGCAAAAACTCAGACACAAGGATAATGGAGAAAAGAAGTCTGTTTCTTTTGAACCGTAAGGATTGAGATAAACTTAACCAAGCTCTTGAAGGTGAATTAGGTCATGTAAGAAGATGGAGAAAAACAGAGGATGAAGAGAAGCAGGCGGGGCTCCACGTTCTGCAACCTTGGGAAACAGAACTGTTCCTGGATAATTGGCTACAGGTCTGGGGGCAGAGTGGTCAGAGGTGAGACTGAAAAGGATGACTAAGGCAAATTTGCAATGGATTGTAAAAATCACGCTAATGAATTCAACAAATCCTTACTAGATTTGAGGAGCTGTAGGAAACGTTAAAGGGAAAGAAATGACAGAGCATCTTCTATTTTCTTGTGAGCGTAAAGTAAAGGCAACTCTGGAGGTTTTATCACTCTAATTAGTAGATATAATAGCACATGACATGATATGATTATGGGTCTATGTGCTTCTTGTTGTCATTTGCATTCTGGGCACAGAGTGGCTGGCTTAGGATATAATTATGCAATTTCTCGTGCAATATGTATAAACCAGGAATACTGCATTTCCTACTCAAAGGTGTGGTTGAAGGTCTTATTTATTTTTTTAAGTGACTAAAGGGAATAAAAACCAATCATCTCTGATGCAATAATTACTTGTGTCAATATGCTAGCTTTCTTGAGCAATGTCTATCTATGTTTCCCTAGTGTGGGTATATTTATAATGTCTATCACTACTTTTTATTTTATTTTAGTAGAAAGAGACGAAGAGGTCTACAGTTTCAAGGACAGACACACACACACACACACACATAATAACGAAGGATGTGATTTTGCTGAAGCACTTATTGCCTCATATGTGAGGAGTTATTTGTCACATACTACAACAATGGAGTAAGCCAATGTCTTGCATTTGCATATGGTTCAATACCCATGACGGATAACCTCATTCTAAACAGCAAACTGAGCTAAAGGCACCATTTATCAAACTCATCATACATTGCATTATCTCCTTTCCTTCTTCCAGTTACTAACTTTATAAAAGGAACAGCAATATTTTTTTGTAAGTCTCAATATTAACCTCAGTATAAATGTCTTCATTAACTGTGGAATAAAAGGTGCTGCAGAGTTCTTGACTCAAATCATGATCTAGTAATGTTGGCCATATCTCTTATACCCTCGGCCAAGGCTCTAGTCTTTTTCAACTTTGTAGTAATGTCAGCAAAAGGACTGCTAAAGAATAGAACTTAGACGGTTTGATTCATCTTAGGCTAATACCATACATTTACGATGAAGATCTATTACAGGTAGAAGTAAATTTCTGCCCCTAATCACACTACAAAGCTGTACTTAGTTCACATAACCCTTTAAAAGAGAAATAAGGTCTAATTTAGTTTTGTTTACTGTTCTCTTCTGTATTATTTTCTCTTTTGATTTTCCTATTTACTTCCCCCAACCTTTAAAATTCATTGTTTATTTATTTATTTATTTATGGCTGTGTTGGGTCTTCGTTTCTGTGCGAGGGCTTTCTCTAGTTGTGGCGAGCGGGGGGCCACTCTTCATCGCGGTGCGCGGGCCTCTCACTGTCGCGGCCTCTCTTGTTGCGGAGCACAAGCTCCAGACGCGCAGGCTCAGTAGTTGTGGCTCACGGGCCTAGTTGCTCCGCAGCATGTGGGATCCTCCCAGACCAGGGCTCGAACCCGTGTCCCCTGCATTGGCAGGAGGATTCTTAACCACTGCGCCACCAGGGGAGCCCTAAAATTCGTTGTTTTTATAGTTGACTTTTTCTATAGTTCCTTAAGAGTTTTTTCTTTTATAACATAAAAGTAAACTGGTTGATGATTAACTTATCTTCATTTATAAAAGGTTAGGTTTAGTTAAATATATTAATATGAATTTTAAATTTTCTGCAAATAAAAATTAGTTTGCATTTACATGTGAGCATTCAAGTCTTTGGTTCTTTCTCATTTTGCCATATTAACAGGCCCATATTTCTCACAGAGAAATCAGTCTTTACACATCTATCCAGCACAATTTCTACAGGGGCACATTGTTGCTATCCCTTCAATAATCATTTACAATATATGTTAAATGATATTTACTATAAGATTCTGAAGTATAGAAAAACAATGTTAATACTAAAATTCAAAACAGCACACATTTATAAAGCTGTGTGAACATATTTTTTTATGATGTTGTATTGCAAGATTATTTCAATCACTTTTTTTCTAACAAATTGGTAATTCAAGAAGTTATCCACCTCTATTGGACCTCTAGTCGATTGGGGCAAATTTAAAAACTGTCTACAAAAACAGTCTTTCTACAAAATAGAAACTGTCTCTTATATTACAGATAATATAAAAGCACTGCCCATATAAACAGCAATAATGAATCAAATTCATAATATACCTCAAACTCTGAAGTACAGTAAATAAGAATCTATGCACATATTTTCTTCCCAGACCTCTCATGGGGCATGATAAACACCCAGCAAAGCTAATCTAATACAGTACTTAGGACTTATTAAAATTCTCATTGAAATTCACTGATTATCTACAAAAGAATGTATGCTCTGAGAAAAGAAAGTATATTCTAGTTAGACATTATTTGTAAAGTAATGGAAAAATAAAGCAGGCTCTAATTTTAGCATTGATAGCCAAGGAACTCTGCATACTTTAATTCCAATGAGGAGGAAATGTGTTATTATTAAAGATATTTGAAACTCCAGTTATGTAAGTTTATTGCTTTACGTTATATAACAATAATACTGTGGCTGACACTGAAAAATATTATAAGAGGTTATTATAATATCACATTAATAAATGATAGCAATGTGTTGAACACTGAACAAAGCAAAACTTATAGGCATTTTTTTCTGCTAAAGGAATTTTTATCCTACACAAAAATAGCAGAATTTAGTATGCTAGATCCTATTCTAATACTGTATATGGTTGACCTCATTTGTTTGTCACAATAACTCATCTGACATATGAAGAATCCAAAGTTCAGATGAGTGGTTTGCCTTGAATTTCACATCTAATAAGTGATGCAATCTCAGATCAGTTATAATTAGACAAAGAAGATGGTTCTGCAGATACTTGAAGGAAGGAAAGATAAAACAGTAAAATCAATAAGAATCTTATTTGATATTCAGTTTTCTTACCAATCAAATTTGATGATTCTAAATGTCTTAATGGAAAATACGCTTTGTGGAGTAATAAAGGCAAAGAGCTCACTAGATGAGAAGCTCATGTAGGAAGAAGACATTTTCATAGCAACAGAGGCTAAAATATAAATATAGAGAGATAGAGATTCTAATCAAATGGGGTATAGAATCCTAAGGAAAAAATGAATATTGAATAATAATTTGGTTCACTATTGTAGATGTCAAACGGATCAAAATTTTGGCATTTTTAAAATACATGAGGAGTGAGCTGTTTCTGGAAAATGTTTCTTGGTACCAGGAGAGGGGCCGAGTCTTTCATCAGGCTCCCCCTGTCTACTTCTTATTCACTTGGGGTTACTGCTTCATGGGACGGGAATCCAATCCAGATTGGCTCCTGCCAACCCAGACATTGCACCATGTTTGTGACAGAAAGGAGAGAAGTCAAAACAACTCTTCCTTTGAGCAATTATTTATTTTTATTTAGGAAAGAAAACCAGCCAAGTTCCCATTATGTCTCTTTTAGCTGAAGTTGGGCACGTATTCACTCCTAAGATCTATGAGAATCAGTTTCCATGCTGGGTTCAGTCCAATCGTGCTATAGTATGTAAAAAAAGATGCTCGGTATCTTGTCTTTTTGAGTTCCACAGAAGCTCACATCGACATAGTTCCTTCTATTTTCTGCAGCTGCTCCACATCCAGAGCTAAATCTTGTGCAGAATATCATACTCCCACTTTGTATCTCCAATCCTACTCCATAAATGCCACACAAACAACCTCCTCCAAAAAGTCTCCATCCCGTGCTAATTTCCTTATATCCATACCTGTCTTCAACATGCCACTACACACATCTAGACCCTCTGACTGTCAGTTGAGAATCCACTAAACTGTTGCTTGTATATATCTAAGGAGCCCTCTTATCTGTTGTTTATTAGCAAAGGGGACAAATCTCTCCTTGATTAGCATGACATATATTATACCATTATTTGAGATGCATTATGTCATATCAAGGTGTTTTCCACTGTCAAAGGTGACTATATACATTTGATAACATTATTGTTAACTAATACTTCAGTGTAGTTTAGTTTGTTGAGGTTTTTTGGTCACCATGTCTGCAATAACAGGTGCATTTTGATGGAAGAGAAGAGGAAGCACTGATATAAAATTTTCATGACCACTTATAGGGTGCAAGCCAGCTCAGGCCACTTTGCTGGAGAGCCCTCCACAACCAAAAGCTCAAATTCACAGGACTTGGCCCTGCATGTAGGTGGGATTGTGACATTTAGGTCTCTTTTGAATAAATTTTGAAAATAAAAGTCATCATAGGTTTTCCTCTGAAATACTTTTTTCACTTCATGTTGGTTGATAACTCTCCAATTCATTCCATTTTACTTTGAATAATGGGTTTCAAAGATCTTCACAATTCTAAAATGAAACACATCTGAGGCTGCCTGGTATGCGGATGAAACATGAAAAGGCTTCTGAAACTTTTGAAATGGAAATGGAAAAAAAAAAAAAAAAACCTGAGCAGATCAAAATGCATTTCATGTTCAAAATTTTCCAAAGAAACAGACTTCCTGAAACTACTTTTCATAAGTTAGTTTTTGGTTTCAATTGGGCAGTATAGGATAATGGAATCAAACATTACAGTGTTTACTGCAATTTTAAAAAAAAGGAGCATTACTCTTTTCCAAGCAGTTTTAAAGACTAAAAGAGTCTGCAGCACCGTTATCTTATATTTGATGTGAAAATGCTTTTTATTGTCTAATGATGGAAAGTTAGCTCTCATTGATTGGTTTTTGGAACACCTCTGGATATAACAGTCAGTAATAATGCAAATCGTAAAATAAAGTGAAATGCTGAAACCCTGACATTATATTATTGTGATGACTAATTTTATGTATCAAGTTGGCTGAACCAAGGTGCCCAGAAATGCAGTCAAACGGAGTTCCTGATGTTTCTGTGAGGGTGTTTTTTGATGAGATTAGCATTTAAATCAGTGGACTTTGAATAAAGCAGATGGCCTTCCCTAATGTGGGTAAACTCATCCAATCAGTTGATGGACTGAATGGAACAAGAGAAAGACAAATACCGTGTGCTAACACATATATATGGAATTTAAGAAAAAAAAATGTCATGAAGAACCTAGGGGTAAGACAGGAATAAAGACACAGACCTACTAGAGAACGGACTTGAGGATATGGGGAGGGGGAAGGGTGAGCTGTGACAAAACGAGAGAGAGGCATGGACATCTATACACTACCAAACATAAGGTAGATAGCTAGTGGGAAGCAGCCGCATAGCACAGGGAGATCAGCTTGGTGCTTTGTGACCGCCTGGAGGGGTGGGATAGGGAGGGTGGGAGGGAGACGCAAGAGGGAAGAGATATGAGAACATATGTATATGTATAACTGATTCACTTTGTTGTAAAGCAGAAACTAACACACCATTGTAAAGCAATTATACCCCAATAAAGATGTTAAAAAAAAAAAAAAAAAGCCTGACCTCCGTGGAGCAAGAAGGAATTCTGCCAGAAGATTGCCTTTGGATTCGAACTGCAGATTTTGCATTTGCCGGCCTCCATAATTGCATGAGTCAATTACTTAAAATAAATCTGTGCGTGTGTGTGTGTGTGTGTGTGTGTGTGTGTGTGTGTGTTTTTCCTACTGGTTCTTTTTCTTTGGAAAACCCTGACTAACACAGTTATATAGGTAGCTTTGGTCTGTACAAGTCAAAAATTAGTAAGTCTTAGAAATTGACATTATTCCCCATATAAAATCATAATTTAATTGAACTCATTAGTATACAAAGATACCTGAACTAATATAAAATGTTATATTTTACTTATTGAATTTCTAGGCTTTATAAATACATGAACGTGCCTTGGGCCAGAAGGAATGTAAGTTGCTAAAACTTTTCTGGTAGGTCACTTGATAGTATGTATCAACATATTATATTAAAAATATACTACTGCAAACCTATTAGAATAACCAAAATCTACAACACTGACAACCCCAAATGCTGACAAAGGAGGTGGAGCGACAGGAACGCTCATTCACTGCTGGTGGGGATGCAAAATGGTGCAGTTACTTTTGAAGACATTTTAGCAGTTTGGCAAAACTAAGCATACTCTTAACATACTATGCAGCATTCTTACACCTTGATGTTTACTCAGAGGTGTTGAAAGCTTATGTCCGTACAGAAACCTGCGCATGGATGTTCAGGCAACTTTATTCATAATTGTCAAAACTTGGAAGCAACCGAGGTGCCCTTCCGTAGGTGGATGGGTACATAAACTTCACTATGGTCAGACAATGGGGTATTATTCAGTGCTGAAAAGAAAAGAGCCACGAAGCCCTGAAGAGCCACAGAGGAACCTTAAATGCCAATTACTGAGTGAAAGAAGCCAGTCTAACAAGGCTACACACTGTATAGTTCCAACTCTATAGCATTCTAGAAAAAGCAGAAATATGAAGACAGTAAAAGAAAAATGTCAGTGGTGGCCAGAGGTTTGGGGAAGGGGATCACTATGTAAAGCACAGAGGACTCTTCGGGCAGTGAAAATACCCTGTCGAAGCATATGGACTGAAGCTCATTTTATACCTCGGGAAAATCATTCAACTCCTTTAAGCCTTAGTTCTCCGATTGTTAAATAAAGATTAAAAAGTGGTTTTGCTCCAGCACCCCAGAATGAAACCTGAGAGGCCAGTGTGTAGGTATTAGTTTGTCTTTTATTAATGTTTTCTATTTTATTTATTGACTTTTATTATGGTAATAACGCTTAGCCTTAGATCTACCTTCTTCACAGTTTTAAGTGTGCAGTACGGTATTTGTAACTACAGGCATGATGTCACACAGCAAATCTCTGGAACTTAATCATCTTTCATAATAGAAATTTTATACTCCTTGAGTAACACTTGCCCCATTTCCTCCTCCCTCCAGCCTCTAACAACCACTCTTCTGCTCCTAAAATGTCCATATTTGGATTAATGGATAAAGAAAATGTGATATATATATACACACACACACAAACACACACACACAATGGAATATTATTCAGTCATCAAAAGAGGGAAATCTTGCCATTTGCACGACATGGATGGACCTTGAGGGCATTATGCTAAGTGAAATAAGCAGACAGAGAAACATGGTATAGTAGGATCTCACTTGTATGTGGAATCTAAAATACAAACGAACAGACAAACTCATAGATACAGAGAACAGACTAGTGGTTGCCAGAGGGGGGGTGGGGTATGGGCAAAATGGATGAGAGGAGTCAAAAGATACAAACTTCCAATTACACAGTGAGTAAGCCACGGGGAGGTAATGCACAGCATGGTGAGTATAGTTGATAATACTGTTTGCATATTTGAAAGTTGCTATGAGAGTAGACCTTAAAATTTCTTGCCACAAGAGAAAACATCATAACTAGGGGTGGTGACAGATGTTCTCTAGACTTACTGTGGTGGTCATTTTGCAACACAAACATCGAATCAATATGTTGTACACCTGAAACTAATATGTTATATGTCTATTATGTCTCAGTAAAACATTAAAAATGAAAACAAAACACAACAGAAAATCAATCTCAGGGATAAAATCTTTTTGCCACCACATTGCTTCCCTAGTGTCGTTCCATTTTTCTGCTCACCTTAAAGCAAACCTATTAAAATGTTGCTTGGTGCTAGTCTTTCTAGTTTTTCTTATCTTTCATTCAATTGTGTCTAACTCCCAACCTTGCTGACCAAACTCTGCCATAGTTATTATCAATAAACCTACTTCCAAATGCAATGCCTACATTTTTTTCCTTAGGAGTGAGTGTTCCATTTCCTTACCTCTTTAACCACAGTTCACAAGGCTCCACACTTTCTTGAAATCTCATTTTGTTGGGTTTCTTTGGATGCCGTGGTCTCCTGGATACTTTCTCTGCTCTACATTTTCTCCATATTCTACCTTCCTTCTACAGACTGTCATTACTGAAGATCCTAAGGGCTCTGTCATGGAGACGTCCTCCTTCTCTCCCGACTTCATTCTATGTGACCACATGCATTCTTATATTTAAAACTGGAAGAGAAGAACAAACCTGACTCCATACTGGATCTAGTCCTTTAGCTCTAACCTCTGTGCTCCGTTGCCTGCACTTAGTCATGCTGGCTGTGCACCTTTGTGAAAGAATGTTGCCTATAGTTTAAAATATACAGGATACCTACTCTCAGGGCTCTGCCTTGCAGGCTTGACCTTTAAAGGTGTAACACTTTTCATTCACATAGAGATGAAAAGTTGCAGAACAGAAAATAACATCTGTCTTGCTGGAGGTTAACAGGAACATTGTAACCAGACCTAAGTAGAGCTGCGAGAACAAAGGATTATCACATCCTCTCCAGGACCTGGCCGACTCCAAGAAGTTGGCAACAACCAGTCACATCCCAACCCCTTTGAGTATAAAAGAAGCCTGAATTCTAACCCGGGTAAGACGGTTCTTTGGGACACTAGTCTGTTATCTTCTCAGTCTGTTGGCTTTCCTATTAAGGCTGCTATTCCTCGCCTCAAGACCTTGTCTCTTGATCTATTGGCCTGTCATTCTGCAAGCCGTAGGAGCTTAGACTCAGTACCACGTTGTCTGTTCCAATGACTCTTCTGAGTTTCAGACTAAGGTTTGCCACTGACCCCTCAACATTCACCTTGTATGTTTGAAAAGCACTGCAAATATAAAATGCCCCAAATGCCCATCTTTATGGCTCTCCTCCCATCTCCAGTGTGTTCCAATTCAACAAAATGCACTACCTGCTGTATTTTTTATTTTTATGTCTTCACTTTAATTAAGTAAAAAACTTGGGAGTCATTCTTGATTTCATCTCTCTGAGCACATCCAAACCCATTGCTAAAACTTGCCAAGTTTTCTTTATAAATATGTGTAACAATTTTCCACTTTGTTTCATCTCTATTACCACCACCGAGTGTCAAAACACCTGCATTTATCACTTAGTTTATAAAGATAAGCTATGTCTTTATCCCTTGTAACATTACAACCTTACTCTATAGTGTGATCCTTTAAAAATACATAATTAATCACATTACTTCTCTCTTTGAAACTCATCAAAGGATTTCCAATTCGTGTTAGATTTAATTCAGAATCTTTAGAGTAGCTGAGGCCCTGAATGATCTTAACTTGTAGATTTCCGAGTTCATTTCTGCAATGCTTCTTTATTGCTATTCATATTTTGCATTTTCACTTCACTATCACTTCCTCAGAGAGGTTTCCCTTTATATAGTCTAAATTTCCCTTAATTTATATTAGCGTTTCTCAACCTCAACACTATGGCCAGTTTGGGCTGGATAATTCTTTTTTGTGGTGGGACCTTCCTGTGCATTGTTTAACAGCATCCCAGGCCTCTCTCCACTAGAGGGCAGTAGCATTCCCACACCCCATCCCAGTTGTGACAGTCAAACTGTCACCGGGTATCACTGAGTCTTTGCCAGTCAAATCACCCTTGTTTTAGAACCACTGATTTAGATATTTAGCAGCATGTATATTTCTTTTTCTAAAAATATTGCAACAGTTTTTTGTTTATATTAGCATCTGATAATTGACTAGATTCTGTGCTGCTACGTTTCATAAAAGTATGGACAATATTTTGTTTGTTCATGATATACCTAGTACAATGTCTCACACATAGAACGCCACCTAAAATTATTTTTAGTAAATGAATAAAGAGAAATAACATCATTCCCTGAGAATTAAACTGGACTATAAACCCAAAATATTACAAACCTGATCTGTGCAAAGTTAACTGAGAGAGAATCTACTCCCAGCAAATAAACAAAAAATAGTAACAATATTGATTTAATTAACACGTATTAAAAGAAGACTGTGCAGAGCAGATTAAGAGCTGTGCAGCTAAGAGAAAAAACTGAGAAAGTGAAACAGCATTTGCCCAGAATTGAATATGTTCTTGTCAAAATAATTAAACAGAAAATTATAATTTTCTACCTGTTCACAGCAAGAAATATATTTCAAATGGATACAGATTTATTTCATTTACTTCATGATTTCATTAAATTCTAAATTTAAACTATGACTAAATGGTAAAGAGCCACGTGACGATGTTACTATACACTAATATGTGTTGAATATTTTGATGTATGCAAGTAAATACCATAGTACATACATGTTTGTCTTGATACGGAAAAATACTGAGAATACTAAAGAATTTGATATCGTTTTACATTATTAAAATGTTTAAAAGCATATGGCATGTAAAAGAGCATCATTTTGACATATCAATACAGAATGGCTAACACTAACGTATCAGCATTGTCTGATCTATAGCGTTAATTGATATTTCAGTTGTACTCAATTCCATTTCCCTTCCTCACTGCAAGGGATTTACTCAGTGTAACCACTTCTTATATTCGTGAGGTCTGGAGAAGGTTGTCAAACATCCAGAGTCAATAAAAAGAGGCAAGAAATATTTCCCTTGCTAAAGGGAAACAGACCTTTAAAGAGTTCAATTTTTCAGTTCCAGATATGATCGTTCTATTTCATATTTTATTTTATTTTATTTTTATTTTTTTCTGGTACGCGGGGCTCTCACCACTGTGGCTTCTCCCGTTGCGGAGCACAGGCTCCGGACGCACAGCCTCAGCGGCCATGGCTCACGGGCCCAGCCGCTCCGCGGCATGTGGGATCCTCCCGGACTGGGGCACGAACCCGTGTCCCCTGCATCGGCAGGCAGACTCTCAACCACTGTGCCACCAGGGAAGCCCTACTTCATATTTTAATGGGATTGCAGATTATTTTTATTCTATGAAGACAGTGCACTTGTCCATAATTTTCTATATTTTCTTCAATTAACAGAAACCTATCTTTAATGTCTCAAATAGCTGTGTTTATGAATTAACTATGCAGTTTTCTGACCAAATAGAGAGTATTATTATAACTAAATATTTTCCACCATTTTATTTTTCTTAATTAAAAAAAATGTGTCAGAAAACCAAAAATTATAGGAAAAAACATTGATTCACCTTTGAACTTTGATAATGCTTGTGATTACAAGGGCCAAACCCTTCTTGCCCCAAATAAATAACAAACATGGTAAATTGTAAATCTGCTTGAGATTTACAATAGGAAACCTTACTGTCATAATAATGTTGTGATGCCATACTGTTTTCCAGTATAGTTTGAATATATGTGATTGTGATAAAATAGCCCTAGTTATTTTTTGATATTCTTTCTAGTACTAAACAGAATGTGGCATACACAGCATCAATATAAATTTTAATGAATTACCTCCACTAATATATAAGAAGAGTTTTATCGAGGAAATCATACCATGAGTCTGGAATTGTCCAATTACATAATCATTTGTGACTGTAAATATACACCATCAGTCCTGTCTCTTCCTCACTCTTTTGCTTTATCATTTCACCTTATTTTTATGGTAACAATCATATATATACAATAATTTACCTTGGAGCCTGGGAAGGGAAGAGTTAGCAGCAGGTCTGTAGAATGGCTGCTGACTTCTCCAATGTGTGCACTTTTTGCCCCAAAACCAGATGTTCTCTAAACATGTTACAGGAAGTGAGTGGCTGGGTTATAACTGTGAAGAATGTAGACACATCTCTGTACTTAGTTCTCACATATAAATGCTTTTAGGAAGATACGCCTGTCTAGTCTAGACTGGTTATTAGAAATAACTTTGAAATTTATGGATTTATGGGGCACCACTGTCAGGAGAATGGGCTGTTAATCACGTAGAATTTGTAGCTCTATAACAACCAAGTGATAAAAACAGAAATACTCCAAAACTAAGTGGCTTCCTTGTACCAATCCCTACTATATGCATTTTGCATTTTCTCTCATCACTCTGAAAAAGGGACTTTTGAAAGATGCAGCTGAAAAGTTCAGGTGTGATGCCTCACTCGTCTTTACAATCATTAGTCTTTGCTGGGTAAGACCTGTAGTTCCATGTGAGTCTGTCAGACAATATGGCCCTTTGTAGTAGTACAAAAAAAATGTTGAATGCTAATCTAAGAACATCACAAGAGAAAAGATATAGATAGGTGACAGAGCTAGATATCTGATTTACAGACGCATGGGGCTTTCACTTTTAATAAGCTGTAATGTTATGACACCAACAACCAATAATATGGCCTCTTATGGTTCAAGAACAATCTCTCTTTTTGGCAGTTGGGAAAAGGAAAGTTAGATCTTCTTGTGGTTCCTTATTTTTTTCCTTTTAATTTATGCCTTGATATTCTTGATGCTTTCTAGGTTTGGAGTCTATTGTCAAGCACAATTATTTCACATAGTAATGAATAGTAGCCTTTCTTTAGCTCCATTCAGTAAGCTTACCCTACACCATTATGTGCTATTAAATGGTTATCCAGCATTTCAGATGCAACAATAATCACATGTCAGCAGGAAACATGAAAATACTGCTTTGCAGAGGAGAAAAATAATGACATTTTCCAGCTGTGCTTGCACTTTTCTGTAAATTATTGAGTTTTATTTGACTTCTTAATATTCCTGAATTAAACGCTGTCAATATGAACAAACAGACCCTCATCTTTAGCAATAATAAACTCAAAGAAAAAAGAGCTTTTCAAAGTCATCTGGAAAGAAAGTGTAAGTGCTTCTGTTTGAGTAGGTAATTATTCCCTTACACTCAATTGTATAAAATAAATTAAAAAAATTTTTTCTTACCCATCTGCCCTCTCCAGCTGTTCCTCTTGGTCAATAAAAATAGTAAAGCAGATTTTAGCCAAAATATGTGCAATTTACTAAAAAATATTAAAATGAAATTCTCCCGGTGAGGAAAAATGAAAAAAAATTTTTGTTTACAATTAGATACACAGTCCAGCCTCCACCTCTTGGACATCTGCAATCTACAGCCACGTTCTCACCAAAGCCACACACTCCCTGTGCTGTTCCCAGCTAATGACTGACCACAAGGGGAACGACAGACCTGAGCCATTTCCAGCCATAAAGGACCCCCCTAATGGGCAACCTTTGCTCAAGGGCTTCCTGTTGGTCTGCTCTTGGAGACTTTCCCAGAACTATACCCCAGTCTGAGGTTCTCCCTGTGTAGTTCTCTTTCCTCTTCCTCTTTCAGGCATGTCAAACCTTCATGGTCTAATGGTTTCTCTTACTCTCTCCTCATTGTTCTTCACAGACATTCCTCACAATAAATTTCATGCCCTTCTAACTCTTCCCTGGCACTTGCTTTCCAGAGACCCTGAACTAGAATGTTTGGAGCTAGGAATGGTCCAAGAAAGTAAAGGCCTGAGAAAAGCAGTGGCTCATACTGGGCAGAGCTGATCATAGAGGAAGACGACAAAGGTTCAGCATGGTGGGAGTTCTAGGATGGACACGCCATCTGAGACCAGAAGCTCTGCTAGCGGAATTAGGTTCCACAGGAACACACTGGTGAAGGCTCACAGATTCACCGAGAAGTCCAATGGTGTTGGCTTTCGTCTGCCAGCAGGAAGGATGGTCACAGAGTCAGTGTGTTGACAGTAATGAAGGTTACAGGGCCCACAGAGCAGTAGAGACCAGGTAGTGGGGTTTAGCTGTTAGAAGCCAATGGCTCACAATTACTGCTGCATCGAGCAAGGTCAGAAGAGCAGCCAAGGGGTATGGCCCACCAAGAGCTGCGGAAATGGTTACTAGAACATGGCATCACTAGAGGTGAAACAGAAAGGCAGTCCATAGAGATGGTGCTTGACATCTACGATCAAATTAAGGCAAGAATGGAGGAGACTGAGGGTGTCACCTTAATAAGAAGTCTTGATCCCTTGCTTGGTGCAGAAATTTGAGCTAAATTTCAAATGTGGCACTCCCTCTCTGAAGACGTGGCTCTGTCCCCAAAAGAAAGGATCTCGCAGAATCACAGTAAATATATACTGTAAAGATTCCCTACCAAGTAGTTTCAAGGAGTATGCTTAATTTGGGGAAGAAAAAGATGCTGTCCATATTTACACTTTTATCCAACTGCTTAGGGTCTAGTTGTAGACACGAATGTCTAAGTGTATAATTTAAGAGCATAACACACTAGAATTCCAAATGTACTTGGAATTAGCCAGGAACCCTTCTCAGAGGGTTGGTGTGGGCTTTCAAGAATAACTATGAGTTCACTAAGTAAATATGAGGTGAATGAGGTGTCTAGAGATACTGTGGTGGTGACATTTTGAATTTACAAATGGCTTCTGGAGATAATTCATTTTTGGAAATATTATTTTAGTTTTGCAATCAGGACTGAAATACATTTTGAATAAGAAAAAAATGTAGGATACTTTATGAACCCAAAATCTTTACAAGATTTCTAGATCCTATGCTCAGTTCTGCTGCTCTTTTATGTACCTGATATCTACTCAACACACTTCTTTTTTTTTTTTTTTTTTTTTCTCGGTACGCCGGCCTCTCACTGTTGTGGCCTCTCCCGTTGCGGAGCACAGGCTCCGGACGCACAGGCTCAGCGGCCATGGCTCACGGGCCCAGCCGCTCCGCGGCACGTGGGATCTTCCCGGACCGGGGCATGAACCCGTGTCCCCTGCATCGGCAGGCGGACTCTCAACCACTGCGCCACCAGGGAAGCCCTCAACACACTTCTTGTTCAAAAGTAGTTGTTTGTTCTTGCTCAAGGGTATTGACGAAAAGTGCTATTTATGTACAAAGGAAAAAGCCAGCATCATATGAAATATATTCCCCATGAACTACAAAAGGTAAACCAGAGTAAGTAACCATTTAAAAATAGAGTACTTAACCATTTAAAAATAGAGTATTTCTTTTTTCTGCTATTAAGTTGTAGGAAAAACTACTGTGTAGTTTCTATGTAGAACATGAGGAAATATTATTACTGTACAGTGTTAATTTGTCTTCAAACTCTTTCTTCTGCAAAGTACATCTATGAACACAATCTAAGTAAAATTAGGCCCTTGTGTTTTCCCCTAATACCTTAATGCATCTGTAAATATATTTTGCTAAGATTATAAATTTTAATTCTAGCTCTAATAAAATTTTTGAATTTCCACTAACCCAAAACACATTTACACATTTTCCTGCCAATATTCTCTTTGGTAGGTTACAGGGACTTTGCATTTACGTGTAGAACTTTCTTCAATTCTATTAAGGAATCACTTGAAAAAAAGTAAAACAACATGTATGATGAAAACAACTCATACTTAACATAGAGAACAAATTGATACTATCCGTAAAAATTTCACAGAAACAAAAAGTAATACATTTTATTGATATTTTAATTTAAATTTCTGCTTTATTCTACTTGTATATTTACGTTTATTCTATTCATAATTTTAGTTATACTCTATATCATACCTACCATTAATAGGGCTGGAATATATATGAGTATATGCATAGGTATCTGTATGCAGGTTGAGGTGTTAAAATAATTGACTATAATAGAATTATAATACAATAACACAAAAAATAGTCAATTAAATGACCATAGTGATTTCTAAATATGATTCATTTTTGCTTCCTTGATGCCAATATTAAAAAAGTAATGACTCTGGCTTAGATGGATTTCATTGAAAGACCTTCCATGTCCTGAAGAGAAGCAAACTTTACTTCTGGCAATGAATTCCAAAAGGATTTATTACACACATCCACATATAAAGGAAAGGATGACACAACCTTATTAAAAACCCAGTAAACTATTTTGTAGTTATTGACAATCTGATTCTGAAACGTACATGGAAAGGCAAAAGCCTAGAATAGCCAATGTTCACTAAAGGTGAACAAAGTTGGAGGACTCATGCTACCTGATTTCAAGACTTATTATAAAGCTACAGTAATCACCCAGCATGATATTGGCCAAAGAATAGCATATAGATCAATGAGACAGAACAGAGAGCCCAGAAATATACCCACATGAATATATTCAACTGATTTTTGACAAAGGGCATTCTGTACAGAAAGGATAGTCTTTTCAACAAATAACGCTGGAACAACTGAATGTCCATATGCAAAGAAATAAACCTAGACACACACCTCACGCCTTCCACAAAAGTAACTCAAAAGGAATCTGTGTCTAAATGTAATATATGTAAAATTATAAAATTTCAAGGAGAAAATCAATGCGACCCGGGGATTAATAGCGTGTCGTTAGATTCGATACAAAACTCATGCTACATGAAAGAAAAAAGATGATTATTTGGAAGGTATTAAAGTCAAAAACCACTGCTCTCTGAAAGACCCTGTTAAGAGAATGAAAATATAAGGCACAGACTGGTTGACAACACTGTCAAAAAAAAAAAAAATCTGACAAAGCATTTGTACCAGAAACACACAAAGAACACTTAAAACTCAATAATAAAAAGACAAGCAACCCAATTAAAAAATGGGCCAAAGATCTAAACAGACATTTCACCAGAGAAGATATAGGGATTAGAGAGTGCACATGAAAAGATGCTTGATAGCATCTGTCATCAGGGAAAGCAAATGACAGTGGTGAGTTACCTACTAGAATGGCCCACATCCAAAAGCTGACAATACCAATTGGTGGTGAGATGCAGAGTAAAAGGAACTTCCATGTATTACTGGTGGGAATGCAAAATGGTACATGAACTTGGAAAACAGTTGGGCTGTTTCACATAAAGATAAGTTCGGTCATGGTGTGCAGTCTAGCAGTCATACACCTAAGTACTTACCCCACTGAGTTGAAAACATAGATCCACACAAAAACCTATTTACAAATATGTACAGTAGTTTTACTCATAATTGACAAAAAACTGGAAGCAACCAAGATGTTCTTCAATAGATGAATGGAGAAATAAACTCTAGGATATCCATAAAATATAACACCACTCAGCAATAAAGAGGTATGGGCTATTAAGCCATGCATGTATAGACATGGATTCATCTTAAATGCATAATGCTAAGTGAAAGAAGCCAGTCTGAAAAGTCTGCATGATTTTATTTATATGACATGCTGGAAAAGGCAAAACCATAGAGATGGTAAATAGACTGGGGTACAAGATATTCAGGGATTGGGAGGGTGTTGCACAATAGATAAATCTTGGAAGTTTTCAAGGCGATGAAACTATTCTGTAGGCTACTGTGATGATGTATATATGACACTGTGCATCTCTCAAAGCCCATAGAACTTAGCAGAAAGGATGAATGAATCTTAAAGTATACAAGTAATAATATATATATTTTTACAAAACCTTTAGGATGTTGGAGAATCTCATGAAAGAATGCAGAATGTGTCAAAACAATCTTACTGGATTAAAAATGTATGAAACAACCTCACTAAAGGGGGTGGGAGAAAGAGCTGCTTAACTAACATTGTGGAATCTGTAAGACTAAATGCAAAAGCACTGAACTATAGTTTGTAAAGCTGTTTCCCAGGAGCATACAGGCTAAAGCTGCCAATGTTTCTATGCATGAATCCTGGAAATGAACCATGAACTCAGTGGTCAGCAGGAGGTGGGGGCCAGGTTTCTTACTGTTGGAGTGAGAGGTAACAGGGAAGTGGGGGGGGTTGTCTTTGTGTGGTAGATACAAACAGTTTTTACATCTTTAAAGGGGGAAGAAGAAGAAGAAGGAGAAGGAGAAGAAGAAGAAGCAGAAGCAGAAGAAAAAGAAGAAGAAGGAGAAGAAGAAAAAGAGGAAGAAGAGGAGGAGGAGGAGGAGAAAGAAGGAGAAGAAGAAGAAGAAGAAGAAGAAGAGGAGGAGGAGGAGGAAGAAGAAGAGGAAGAAGAGGAAGAAGAAGAGGAAGAAGAGGAAGAAGAAGAGGAAGAAGAGGAAGAGAAAGGAGAAGAGGAAGGAGAAGAAGAAGAAGAAGAGGAAGAAGAGGAAGAGGAAGAAGAGAAGGAGGAGAAGAAAGAAGAAGAGGAGGAGGAGGAGGAGGGGGAGGAGGAGGAGGAGGAGGAGGAGGAGGAAGAAGAAGAAGAAGAAGGGCAACAACAACAAGAAGAAGCAGCAGCAGCAGCACCACCAGGCTATGTGGCCCACAAAACCTAAAATATTTATTACCTGGCCTTTAACAGAAAATGTTTGCAGATCCCTGACCTGAAGATGTGGTTCCATGGTTTCACTTTTCTCATGTTATTAAATTATGACAATTCTGCCTATGAAGACATGATTGTGGTTTCAGGGAAATTGAAAATAAAATGGATAGAACTGAAGTTGATAAATTCACGAGGAACGCCCCTCAGAAAACCACAAAGTTAAAAAAAAAACTAACAACGAAAAATCTTGATTACAATGAGGAGAAATTATGCTTGAAGCTTAGAAATGGTAAATTTAGTTCACATCAAAAGAGCTATTAAAGGAAGTATTAAACTTTGGGGAGTTATTTCCCTGAGATGTCCTATAGATATAAATAGATTCAGAAATGTCTTGCATCTTCCATACTTAGAAAAGCACTAAAACCATTAACCGAGACATCTGTCCCTCGTGACTGGCAGTAACCTCCTACTGAGATGTGTGCTTGATCGCACGTACCCTTTTGCCAAAACCATGTATATACTGCCCCCCACCCCTACCCCACCTCTTCGGAGTAGAGCTCCTCAGAGCTATCTGAGAGGCCGTCTCCTGGGCTATATGGTCCTCAGGAAGACACTGAATGAACTAAATTCATAGCTCTTACATTGTACTTTTTTTCAAGTTGACTAGGAGATACACTTCTCTCTTCCTGCTGATGGTACTACTAGTGATAAGACCTGTTGTTTATGATGTGTAGGGAGGAAAAATAACTTTCACTCTATCCTTCTAAGTTCTCAGCTAAGACTCCCCTGTAATAAAGGACAAATTAACAGGAGAAAAACAAACAGAAGTTTAAGGACATGTACACCTCCAGTATACCTGGGAGATCACCAGGAAAGCTGAGTAGCGCCCCGAAATGGCCCAAGCCATCACCTTAAATACCACCACCAGATTAAAGAAGATGCCGGAGTTGGGGCAGCCAAGGGTGGGAGGTGGCACGAAAAACACAGTAAACAAGGCTAAGGTTGTTATGCAGATGTAAGTCCTTGCCTTCTCCATGGATAAGAGTTTCTAAAGATTTAGTCATCTTTCTCCTCTTGGTACAGAGAGGAAGATACCCTTCCAGATGGAATTTCCCTGATAAATGTCAATTTCTCTTACAAAAGGGTAACTTCTACTCAATTTTCAGAGCTTCTCCTGTGTCTGCTGTTTCTTAAATAATCACCCTAAAATATTCCTTACGCTAAAGAGGCATATTTTGCGGTGGCAAATTCTGCTCCACCTCAGATGGCTTAAGGAAAGATATTTGCAATTTAAAGCATTGACGAAGAACCCTGGATAAAATAGAAAATGATATTGTTAACACATTCTGAAGGTTTTATGTGTAAAATTGAGATGAGATGAATCTCAAGTTTTCTTAGCGGAGTTTCAAAATGTAATTTTACAAAGAAATTCATTAAAAAAACATACCATATATTCTGAGGTAGTGAAAATTATTTAAGGCTGTGGGACCACATGTGACTAATATAATAGAAAGAATAACCGTAATAAAATATTAAGATATTTCCCTATTCCTGGCAATCTTGTTTCAGCTCAAGTTTGGAGCCTCTCGAACATCCCTGAGCTGTAAAGGAAATGATTTTTTGCATGTTTCAAACACACTTGAGTAATGTAGATTTCAAACCTAGAAATGAGCTTAAACTCCCAGGGGTTTGAGTTCCATTTACAGATGGCAAAAAAACCCTACCTTTCAGAGAAAAGGTACTGTGAGGAAAGCACATTCCTACTACCTGAGCTGTTGAAAAATGTGATAACTGCTCTTTTGAACGATCCTGAGCCCACATCAACCACCTGCTATGCGACCCAGCACCGCCATGAGGAATGGGGACAAAAGAACACAGAGGATCGGAGGACAGCTGAAAGCATACAACTCTCCGCAAATTGAAATCTGGATAAGAAGGAAGATAGTATCTGAGATAAAACATGTTGCTTTTATAAGAGCTAATCCCCAGTTCCAAATCACCTTATAACTTATTTAAAAGTTCAAAATCATCCTCTCTGTCCTGGTTTATTAGCAGATTTAGGTAAGAGACATAATTTCTAAGCCAAATGATAGACCTGTGAAAATATCTTTTAAAAGCTTGAGAAGTGAAAAAATGAATTATTCTGCTCTCAAGAATGATCACTTATTCTGGAACAAGTCCAGGAGATGATGCTGAAATCATAAGAACTTGGGACTCAAAAGACAAACGTCTGATGGGATAGCATTTCTGAGGGCTCATCAGCTAACATGATGATTAAAAATATTGACTCTGGCTACGCTAAGCTGTATCAATTAAAGCATATAAGAAAGACATGTTATAAACTCTGGGTAACTACCCTTAGGCAAGGCTGATATTCAGCTGGGTTTCACTATATGGCCTTACCAACTGTTGCAATCCACTGTCTGTTCTTTTACATATATATATATATTTTTTAAATTGAAGTATAGTTGATTTACAACATTGTGTTAATTTCTGCTGTACAGCAAAGTGACTCAGTTATACATATATATCTTCCTCTTTATATTTTTTTCCATTCTGGTTTATCACAGGATATTGACTATGGTTCCCTGTGCTACACTGTAGGACCTTGTTTATCCATCCTGTGTATCCTAGCTTGCATCTGCTAATCCCAAGCTCTCAATCTTTCTCTCCCCTAGCCCCGAACTGTTTGTTCTTAATTGTTGAGTCCTGTACTGCTCCAGTTTTTAAACATTTTAAGTATTACCTTTGCTCGTACGTCCATTGCCATTCTCGTCTACTTCAGATGATAAAGTCCTTGATTGGCAAAAGCTTTGCTTAATCACTGAGGAATCCTTGTAATACTGTGAAATGACTCTTAAATTTAAGTAGTTTATGAACTGCTTCTAAAGAAAAACGATTTTCTCACTGACTCCTATTAATGAATATTTCCCTTAAAGTGCTATTTAAATATGTAGACATGTAAAACTAGGTACAAACACTTGTTCTTAAAATTTCTACTCAAATGTTGCTAAATGATATTTCACGCCCCCCCCCCCCCGCCATGTTCCCCTCTGTCTCCTTCAGACATTTAGCTTGCTCTGTGGTCCCCACCCACAGGGGATGTTGCACAGAGGATTGTCCTTGTTGGCAAGACCCTTGGTGTGTTTCCAAAGCCAAAGCCTATTGAGAAAGAGACTCCTACTCAGCCTTCTGGAAGCACTCCAAGAAGAGAGAATGACCCCAAAATGGAATGGCTTTTTCTATGATGCCAAAAGCATAGAGGATCACATCCTTGGAGGAAAAAGAAAAAAAAGACTTTTTGGCAATTGTACCACAGAAGCAATAGGGCCTTTAGACCTCACTGAAGAATAATTTCCAAACCACGATTTGTACACCAATGTTTATAGAAGCTTTATGTGTAATAATCCCCACTGGAAATAATTCAAATATTTGTCACTAAGTGAATGGATAAAGTGTGGTACATTCATACAATGAAATACTACTCAACAATTTAAAAAGGAAGTAAATATCAATTAGCACAACATGAATGAATCTCAAAATAATAATAATTTCCTCAATCAACCATAAAAATATCGCTATCATTGTTCTCTTAGTACTGTGTTATATGAGGAGAGGTAATCCATCTTTCCTCTGCTTCCAAATGTACAGCATTATTCACTTGATCTTCACGCGCTGTGAAGTTATCACTTGGACACTAAATGTAGTCCTGTTGTTTCTCGTTTAGCTAAGATACAAAACGTAGCATCAGCTGGCTCCACAGTGATCACAAACAAAGGTGCAAAGAAAAGCGCTAGATTCATGTATCAGCAATAAGACATATGGTGGTCATTCTCACTGTCCAGAATAGGCTTATTCAGCTGTTTTATATTATAACCAAAATGAAAGAAAGAAACTTCTCAGAGAGAACAATTAGTAAAAATACATCCTTGGAACGCAATTTTAGAATCAGTATTATACTGGGAAGAACACATATATAATCTGAAATGCATCAGTATAAATATAAACTCCACAACTAAATAGCTGCATAACTTTGAGCAAAGTATTTAAATTCTCTGAGAATTGTTGTCCTTGTCTATTGATAAATATCGTATTATCTATCTCATGGGACTTTATGTGAATTATATTAAAAAGCATAGTCATTAATTATATTAACTAGCTAATCATTTCTAGGTTCACATACATTTATTAATATGCAAATTAACACTGAACTATCATTTCCTTTCTAAAGTTATATATTTATTTAAATAAATTATTTTAGTTTGAGACAATTTATAATGTGGGACTATGGTTCATCTAATACCATGCCTTTTCTTGGTGGTTCCTTTTTGTTTTATTTAAGAAACATTTAAGAAATACTGGAGAATTGAGTTGTAACCTCAAAAGCAGAAATTAGAATTTGTTCAACAAATTTTGGTCCTTGAATTATAAGCAAGCTTACTTCTTCCTATTTGGGCGCACAGTGACATTGTTAGGTGTCAAATGTATGGTTTATATTTTTCTAATTTAATTTTACACAATATATGCTTTTAATCTAGAAGGTATGGTTATTTTTATTAAATAAAATGTTCTTTGAAAGTCACATGAATAAAACGAAATAAAGTGCTTTTATAAAGCATAACAGAAGTAGGGTTTCACTTTTTTGTGTGTATTTGTGAAAAACTATTGAAAATAGGATATGGTATTTTGAGAGAAAAGCAACCAGTTTCCAGAAAACTGACTATTTCTGTCATTTGTTCTGTGGCATTTTGTCTTTAAATGGAGGATCCAACTGAAGTTGATATTGAACAAACACCACAGGGAAAAAAGCATTAAGGTAGACTTAGCGTCTAACCTGTGGATGAAGCAGAAGGTGGTAATGTGGACCGAGTTTGTATTTAGGCGGTCTTGTAGTTTGGTGCAATGGTGATTGGAAGTCTAACTTTTTGTTTAATAATATCAATTTGTAGGAAATAATAAAAATATCCATTTGATAAACTTCATTAATGAGAAAATATTCCATTTAATGATGACAGTGCATTGAAATAAATCAAAGTGAGTCCACATGATGGTAAATATATTCAAAGTGTTAAAGACAAAGAGGTCTTATCATTTAGGATCTTTAGGAGAAGGAATGGAGTCCCCTAACAGTCTTCACAAGTTCATGTGTATTATTTTCTTTTGGGTGACGACACTTTAACAATTTGGTTACAGATATGCTAGAAAGAATTCTTAATGCTACAGTAATAACGGTTTGTTTTCTGCTCAGAGATGATATGGACACAACTCAGATTTGGGACACAATTCACCTTCTGCTACAGTTGCATTTCATTAGTACTAGATTTAAAATAAAGTGAAGGGTTAACTGGCATAGTTAGTCCTAGATGTTCTCAATAACCATGTATACTTGGAAAATTCATTCAGTCTCTACAGGCTTTTTTTTGCATATGTGAAACAGAATGCTCTCTAAGATCCCTTGTAGATCTAAAAATTCTAAGTTATATTATACAATTTTTTATGAAGTTATCTTAAGTGATAAATGTATCAGTCCAGGTCTTCCAAGAAGCATGTACCAAGGTGGAATGAGACTTGCAAGATACTTGGTGGGGGGGTATCCACCCCTGAGATGAAAAGGAGAGGAGACTGGAAGGGACTAGGGGAGCTATCAGGCCATGATGCTGGTCTGACCCCTGTGCGAGAGAGGGGTTGTAGATTGCAGTGCAGTCCTAGTAAAGTCTTGGCAAGGCCGGTGGAGAGCCCTTGAGTCAAAGTTCCCCGTCACAGGGATCTCCTGTCTCCTAGGAAGTGTTTGCCTCAGTATCCCTGATGTGCTCTATTATTGGCTGGGAGCCTTGATCTGAAAGCAGTGCTGGCTTTCAGAGCTCAGTAACTGGGGCCCTTAATTGTACTCATCATGGAAGAAAATCATAGAGGCACATTTTCATAATTGCTGTAACTGCTTTGAGTAGTATATACAGTTTTTTAAAGCAAAATTACAACCTAAATGTACTAATGAATGTATAAAGCAATTGAATAAATGCAACACAGATATTACTCTACAATCATTGTAAATTAGAGTCTTTAGTGAATGCTGTTCATACAGACAATATTGGACACTATAATGCTGCTCTTAACACTAATGCTCATTTAGGTGAAAATGGTAGGTAAGATTATTTGCTAATTGCAAATGTATAAAATTTTAAACCATTTTGATTCACATGCAGTAAACACTGAGTGAACAGAAAAGAAAATTTTATGATACATGTTCTCAGGTCATGAATCCCTGGTTAGATATTTGTATATTTTATTAAAAATATGTCCTTGATATGCAAAGGTTGCCCCTCAATTATGCTATTTGGTTTCTTTGGCCAATTGCTAGAAAGTCCTTGGACACTGTCCATTA
Organism: Aethalodelphis obliquidens; assembly: GCF_003676395.1. NCBI lineage: Eukaryota > Metazoa > Chordata > Mammalia > Artiodactyla > Delphinidae > Aethalodelphis > Aethalodelphis obliquidens. The sequence continues at coordinate 23,974,776 of NW_020837963.1, read as the reverse complement.
CAACTGCTGTCACAGTTTACCTTAGTAAATGTGTGATGTTACATTACCCAAAATCATTTGCTTGAATGATTTTGGTAAAATTAACTTAATTATAAGGATGACATGATTTTCTTAAGTAAAATAATAACTAGAACTTAATGCAATACTTTTAAAATTCATTTTAACAAGTTTTCTAAATGCCATTTCATTGTCATGCAACTAACGTTCTAAAGTCTTGTAAGACGTTTTGTATTATTTTGCTCATTAAGCAGCTACCAAAAATGTGTCTGACCTAGGTCAGACACTAATTGGGACTGGTGTCTGTATTTGAGTAGATCTGCCTTTGGGATAGCCACAGCTATAATAAAATGTAAGGCTTGTTTTTTTTTTTAAACATTTTTCCGGGAGAATTATTGTCCCTCAGAATACTCTAGCAATAACATGTACTTATCAAATAAGTCTTATAACATATAACTGATTTTTTTTTATTCTAGTAAGTTTACATGTCCAGGTAGATTATAGTGCTGCTGAGGGCTTTGTCTTATATGTTATATTGTGAAGTGGCAGATAATATAATTAACGTGAATTACGTAGCTTTTCCTTTCTCCTTCTTCTTCTTCTTTTGGACAATATTGCCTCTATTGACTACCTACCACACAAAAGAATATTTCACAGATTTAAAAAATTTACATATTAGACTACAATTTTACATGATCTCTTCTATGACGTCTAAGGGTGTTTTTGTTAACCTTGAATGATTTGGTAACTTAGTTTTTTTCAAGGCATCTTTATAAGCACTATAACCAGACTTTTCTGAAGAGTTTTCTATGATCAGTCTTTCCCCCCACTTTTCACATATTCCTCCCCCCAATCAAATTGCCCACCATCTCTCTAACAGAACTGCTTCTGCTAAGCTGGGAATTTACCTACAAAAGCCAATAGTCATCATAGTCAGGGTTCTCCAGAGAAACAGAACATATACATATATTAGATATATATGAAGAGATTTATTATGAGGAGCTGATCCGCATGATTATGGAGGCTGAGAAGCCACAGTCTGCCATCTGCAAGCTGGAGCCCCAGGAAACCCGGTGGAGTAATTCAGTCTGAGTCTGGAGGTCTGAGAGACAGGGGAGCTGATGGTGAAAATCTCAGTCCAACAGCTGGAGAAGACCAATGTCCCAGCTCAACCAGGCAAACTGGAAGCAATATGGGGCAAATGCCTCCTTCCTCTGCCTTTTCATTCTATTCAGGCCCTGGAAGGGCTGGATGATACCCACCCACACTAGGGAACATAATCTACTTTACTGAGTCCACTGATTTAAAAATTTCACACAGAAACACCCTCTCAGACACACCCAGAAGTAATGTCTTACCAGCTATCTGGGCATCCTTTGGCCCAGTCTAGTTGACAATACAATTAACCACCAGTCGTTTTTTAGTCTTCTTCTAAATTAATAGTAGAACAGTATGCTCTAATGTTAACTATACCTCCTTTCTCTTTTTACTAAAACATTTAAACCTACAGAAATGTTGAAAAATGAAACCAGGTACCTGTTTACTTTTCAGTTAGATTTTACCAATTGCTACTCTTTTTTTTTTTTTTTTTTTCTTTTTGGCTGCACTGCTCAGCTTGTGGGATCTTAGTTCCCTGGCCAGGAGTGGAACCTGGGCCTGCTGCAGTGGAAGCTCGGAGTCCTAACTACTGGACCGCCAGGGAACTCCTAAGTAATTGTTAATTTTTGGCACATTTGCTTTTTTACCTACTTTAGTTTTAATGAATTGATTGTTTGATTTATCCTTTTCTTTGCCACTGAACAACATGAAACATAATCCGGCTTTACTCGCGTGGTACCTGTAGGACCTCCTTGATGATGGCTTTGGGTATTTTCTTGGGTGGCTCCAAGCAAGCACACCAGGCACATACGTGGCTACATTCAGGGCACAGATGCAGATGAAAACCTTTATGTCTCAGCCAAGACCTATCCTCCTGGCTCCTAATCCACGTGTTTATCCCTCTCAAGCTCAGCATGTCCAGACGGTGTTCATGTTCTCCTCCACAACCTGGCCCAGCCCTATCTCCCCTCTTAGTTATGTCACATTTGTTCATCTTCACGTACATTTTCCCCATATTGAATCTATCCTTAAGTCTTACTGATTTTAGTTTATAGTTTTGTTCTAATATTTCTCAACTTTCCAGGAAAGCAGAATTAGCCTCAAGGATGAAATGATATTTCATTTCAGGGATGCAAAATAGGTCAGAGACCTGAGTTAGGGAAGCGAGATAAGCCATATGAGTTTGGTGTCACCCTGCTCATGTCTTCCTCAAAGCAAACCCACAGAGACAGATGCGGCTCGACAGGTATCTGTCCCCTGGTGGTTGCTGATCAGGCTGTATGGGGAGATGGTGTCTGGGGGCAGTATGTGAGAACTAGAAGAAACAGGCATATGGTAACCTTAGCTGCTCTGTCCCTAACTTTTCCTTGGTCAAATGTTTCCCCATGTGGATTTAACTCCTCTGGAATTTTGAAATACATTAGGGTCACCTTTTAAAGCTGCTCAGCAAGCCAGATCTCACGGCTTTTAGTCCAGGTTGGGAAGTGGCAGAGACTCCAGGTGTGTTAGCTACTGGCCTGAATGACAGCCGTTCAAGAGGGGCCAGCCCTACGGAACAGGTGACTGACAGCTACTTTCCATGTTGCCATTGCAGTGCTCTTTGCAAAATGGAGATCTGATTACGACAAAAAAATCTGCTGCAATTACCACTGCTCTTTGACTGAAGATCAAAATATTAATGTGGTTCTGCACAGGCTGACAGGGACTACCTGCTAATCAGGGCTTCCCGATACCACGTGGAATCTGCCCTCTTTCTGGCCCACTGGCCATTGTCTAGAACTTTCCCTGAAACAGGCCACTTCCTGGGTGCCTGGTCACCTCCTGCCCTTCTTTCTACCCATCATCACTTTCTCTGAGAAATTTCTCCCCCAAACTTCCTTAGCTTTAGTCAGAATTGTATCATCATATGGTCTTATGACATATAATAACTTTCTGGGATACAATTTTCAGAGTGTAAACTTCATATTTGTTTGTAACATTCTCTGACTCGTTGCTTCCGTGATAGATCCTTCATAATAAAAGAGGCCAAATACACCTGTTTCAACTCCCCTGTTTAGCTCAATATGGTTTCACCACTGCCCAGCACAGTGAAATAGTAAAATTGAATGCATGCTTTTGAATGAATAAATAACTGAAATTCTCACTTTAGAGATTAAAACTGAGATATTTGACACTTCCTGAAAAAAAAAATCCTAACAGCAAATATCTTCCTCATAACTATTTATTTCAATTACCAAATAAATAAACAAAATATGTTTTATATAATTTTTCCAAAACGTTCATATGCCAGGAGAGACAGTAATAATCAGGATATAAATGTGTCTACTGTTAAGCCACCAAAGTAACTCCAGTAAAATCCTAGCTATTGGTTTTGAGCCAGATAAGTAATATATTTTGATTTCCTCTCCTTCGGAGAGAATATATCCAGCTAAGAATTTTAACGGAAGCTGGTAGTTGGTCAAACAACATAAACAAAATAAAAGTGTTCTTTTCTTTGACTTCAGAAAGAAAATATCAGACCACAGAGGTGACTTTTAATGAAGCTATTGTAAAGAGTTGGTTGCAGCCATTGATTTTTCCTAGCAAAATACCAATATATGGGTTGGTATAATGTGAAGCAATTGTGCTGTATCGTATTCCCCTTAAGAGCTTTGTCTCTGTCTAAATAGAAACTGAGTTTCAACAAGAAAGTAATCTTTGAACAAATCATATTTGGCAATATATTCAAAAGAATAAAATTGATAATATTTTGGACTTAATATTGTTCGTCTTGCTTTTGTGTGCCATTTTGTATGCCTTTCCATATTTATAGCTGTATTTTCTCCCCCCCAGATTGGCATTTAACTCAATTGAAATAACAATAGCTTGGAAAATAAACCTTTTTTAAAGAGTATGTTTCCTTCAGACGACTATAAACATTTGGAAAAATTCATGACTACCGTCTGAAATAAATACAATAAAGAATAAATGTGTTAACTGTATTTCATATGGCTTAAGAGTATGTGTTTGGAATTTCTATTAAACCTTAGCTAGACTCAATCATAAACTGACTAGTTAGGCTAGGCATTTCTTGATATCTTCCATTTACTTTCTTACCAATGAAACTTAGACCACAGATATATGTACATGTTAAAAATATTATATTCTATAGGAAATATTTTTGTATGCTCCAATGTTTATCAAACTTCAGAAATTTTTTTAATTAGTCACTTTCCAGAAATACGTCCTTTTGTGGAGTAAGGCATGAACACTATGAATAATATAGGAATTGTGGATAAATGTGATTATCTCTAATATCTTTTACTATTTAAAATCATAGTTACATTCTTTCTCTTTCATCCACCTTATAAAATGTATTATAATCAGAAATAAAGAATTATACTGCTTTATTTTCACCTACTTTTTATTATAAATATTGCATTTGTAAATGATAGAAAATCAGAATTACACGTTTTTGCAATATGGATAGGAAGCATACCCACACAGGTGAGTGTTATTGGAAAGAACACTTTGGGTGGTTCTGCTAACATGAGTTTTCAAACCATGGGGATCCCAGTCATTATCACTATCGGTAAATATGCATATGTAAGCATGTTAAGGATTTTGTGTGTGTGTGTGTGGTACTCGGGCCTCTCACTGCCGTGGCCTCTCCCGCCGCGGAGCACAGGCTCCGGACGCGCAGGCTCAGCGGCCATGGCTCACAGGCCCAGCCGCTCCGCGGCATGTGGGATCCTCCCGGACCGGGGCACGAACCCGTGTCCCCTGCATCGGCAGACGGACTCCCAAGCACTGCGCCACCAGGGAAGCCCCTATGACTATATTTTGATTAAATAAAGGAAGGGAGGAAGGAATGAATAAATAGATGAATAAATAATCAATCAATAAAATAAACAGACCCCTGAACACTGTGTATCCTCTCAGACCCGCATTTCAGACCACTTACTGGTGATCATACACAACATGATGACATGCATTTAGAAGCAAAAATGCATGTTCCAGCCACAGGAATCATTTCTCTTCTTAACTGAGCCAGCTGGTTAGGCTACCTCCCATTTACCAAGTTTTGGAGTAAAGTTAATTCTTCCATGTTCATCAGGCCTCTTACCCATCAACGCCATCTAACTAAGGCTCTGATCGTTGTACTGTGAGGAGAACACAGTGATGGGGATTCTTCCACGAGCTCTTATATTTTGGATGACATGCTGGATGCGTATACATGCCCCCTTCCCTTAACCAGTCTAAGCTCTTTTCTACTAAGACCCCCGCTGTCACTGTCGTTTTGCTCCTGCCATGCTGGCTGCCTCACATTTCTGGGACGCCACCCCCCCGCCCCCCTCCCCAGGAAGGCCTCCTCCTGTGTTTCTCCATCATCCCTTGATACCCCACCCCGGCCCCCCCAGGTCTTTGAGTCTCTGCTCTGACATTATCATCCACCCCCTCTTCTCTCATTTGCATATTTAAAGTCCAAAGGTCATCCCCCAACCTGATCCCCACTTCCTCCTGCTCATCCCTCCCTAAGCCCACTTTCCTCCCTAGACGTGCCATTTTCACCATCCAATGGACAATATATTCCATGTGTTTACTTTCTAAAAATTATTGTGTGCTTCCTTCCAACTGTAATAATATAAAGGCAGGGATTTTTTGTTTATTTTGTTAACTGCTGTTTCCCAGACCTGAAGCAATGACTTAGAGCTAGATGATAAACAAATACCTGCTGGATAAATGCATTCCTTCAGCAGTAGTAGAACAAATGATTTCGGCACGTAATTAGCAAGAACAATCTAGTTAAAATAGAAGGACAGATGGTGTTATTTATTACACTGACCTGCGAGCCACATAATGAATGGGAGAGCTGTTGAGAGGGTGTGAAATCTAGTGTGGTTTGTCCTGAACATCAAAGTTACTGATTTGTTTGGCAGAAAATCCCCTCCAAATTGTCATCACAAGAAGTACCGTCTTTTACATCATGAACCCAAGACTCTGCCTACTTTTTCTTCCTGTCTCACATTCTTCCCTGATTTACGAATCATCAGATATTGTTTATGCCTGTCTCACACTTTGCCTGGATGATTGCAATAAATATTTTACTTTCTATCACTAAGATAACATGTTTCAAAATACTTAATATAAAAATATGTATTTTAAAATAGTTAAGATATGAATACGTTGTATCAATATATTTTCTAATAATTAAGCATAGCTACAGAATAACTGTTTGGCCTTGCTATTTTATTATTTTAATGTAGGTCTCCATGGTTTATCATATACAAAGTGATTAGACAACTGGCTTATTGAAAATTGTATAAGAAAATATCACTCCTTTCAAAATATTCAACGTAACAAAGTCCCACAAAAATTTTTTAATGAAGAAAAGTCAAACCAACATTTATCAGAAAGGGATACAGATGGATATGTATAGAAAATATTTAGTTGGAGTGTATTTAATAAGCACGGTGACACAGGCAGAATAACAAGGGCAATAATATTAACTTCCTACAATTAAGTATTTTTATATGCCAAAACACACCATAAAAATTGATAAAGAAGTTTAAAAAGTGGGGCAAAACTGTTGTGCTGTAGTTCCAACACTGTAGCAGGGAAGGTGTTCATAGCTTTTAAAAATCAGATAGATAAGGAGATAGATGTAGATTTAATTGTACCTTAACAATCATTAAAAAAAAAAGAATGTAGATGTCAATAGTACAAATGTACAAATGAAGAGAAAAAGGAATGTAAATTCTAAGAAGCATATATATTGTTCAAATTTTAAGCAAATTAATAAATGCAAGTAAAAATAAAACATGTTCTTTATGATATTAGAAAATAAATACAATTCCAATGGAATGTTGAGAAACAGTCATATTGGGGCACTGATGGTTAGGGTGCAAACTGGCATATGAATTCTGAAGGGTTTTCCCCCTGTGAATTACATTGATGTATGTTTTCTAGTGATTTGTTTTCAGTAAATAATCTCAGACTTCCCTAAGATTTAGCTAAAAATTTTCATTACAACGTATTAGAGTAAATGTTTACTACTTTTCAATCACAGTTCTGAGAACTTTACATTATTAACTTATTTAATCCCCAGAACAAACCCAGGGGCTAGGTTTTATTGTTATTATCATTTTATTAAAAAGAAACTAAGGCACACAAATCCTACAGCTAATAGGCAGTAGAATGGTGATTCAAATTCCACAAGTTTGAACTGTTCTATGGACTGGGTTACTTTGTATCTCAAGGACTGGGAAACAGATTAAATCTTGATAATTAGATAGTATCTTAACAAACATTGGTTTGATCACAGGAGCTCTATGTAACTATTAAAGCTGTTTTACATAAGAATATCTATAAAACTAAGTAATACTTAAATAAATATTTTTAAAACTTACATTTATAAAATTCACTTATATTTAACTGAATTTAACTAAAATTATATATGGGATATGAGACTAATGGTTCTTATTATTTTTTAAATCTATTTTTGCTTTACTCTCTAAAGTACAAATGTCTTCATTGGGAAACAGCTTCTTTATAAAAGAAAAAATAAATTAATTGAAGTTTTTTCCTATGTTGTACATTTATATTCTACTCTTTTAAAAAATATTTCATAAGTCACAGGTTTACTTTAGAATTATAACTGACAGCCCCTCTATAGACTGGTAAACGTGGTAATGATTATTATAAATAAAAGTTAGCAAAGATCTGAAATCTTTATTAATTTTGCCAATGATGTTGATTGATTTCTTTTTAAAATCTCAAATTGAACTGAAATATCTGGTAATTTCTATTTTGTAAAGAATCTGGTTTTACATAAAATAGTTAGAAAAAAATTCTCATTTAACATACAGTGAAGAAAAAGAAGTCATTTCAACATAAAATTGGAGTTACTTACAGAGCTTTGATTTAGACTGAAAAGTATGATGACTTTTTACCTGGGAACATATCCTAAATATGTGAGTAAATTCAAGTTTTAAACTATATAAAATGCATGAAATCACACTGAACGTTTTAAACAAGTGTTTGTTCAGATTAGACCATAATTCTAATGAAAACAGAAAGGAGCTCTAGCCCACTGGCCTACTAGCAATAGTGGAGTCACTACTTCCAGGTAAAAACGTTTTCTTTTTTCAGGCAATTAATCCACAGGGGAGGTCAGTGAAGACAGTGTAAATCACTGTCTCAACTAGCAGGGTCATTTTATAGATGTTTTTAATATTAAGAAGACAGTATTAAAAGTGTTGTCTATCAATTAAATTAAAACTGGAACAATGTACACGAATACATCAATCATTTTGCTTGGCTTGGTTTTCCATATTTTTAATTTATGTCAGGACTTATGCCATAAGTCCTTTAAATTATGGCTTACTTAAAAGTAAATTAGCAGGCTTTGTTATATGACAAAATGTTCTCTAATTACTAATGGCAACATTTTATTTATATGTATAAACTAAATTTAAAAATATAGAGGAATATTAAAATATAAGTGTGTCTCTTTTGCATATTTATGTCTATTCTCATACCGCTCAGAAGACATAATTGATTTCTAGTTTTATCCTGTTATTTGTATTTAGATCTACAGGCATGATGGGCTAGATCTAACGTACCCTCTTACTATTATTTCTCCTGGTTCTCCCACATGGTGTGTTTAACAGTCTATTTGATTTCATTGTAGCTTAAGATTGCTTCCTGAAGAATGATTCTCATGATTTCCAATTCTCTCATTCCTCAGTTTTTGCAGTCTTCTCAATTTAAAATGATCCTATCCAAACCAGAAAGGTTTAACAAATCCTCCATTTCAAGTATTATACAGAAAAACTGGGAATTCCCTCCTAGTACAGATTGCTGGATATTACTCTTCAATATTTGCACAACAGTGACCTAACCAAAGGACTAGGCAATGAATGCACTAAGAAGGTATCCCGAGAGCAGAAAAATAACTTTAGTACCACTATGATTTTTCCATGATCTGAAGCTTCTCTGCACTAAAATCTTTTATTATAAGTAATAAAGAGAGGTGATCCAAAGAATATTTTAATATACTGACTCTGTGTCATTATAGTTACTTTTCCACAGAGACATCATTTCAGTTGTAAGAAAGCACTCAGTTTTATATACATTGATTATAACATTAAGTCCTTTGCTAAATTACATAAGTAAGTATGGGAGTTTTATCACTTAAACAGTTTTAGCATTTTTAAGATGATTCAATTTAAAAAATTAAAGAGGATATTTAAGATAACCTGTCCTCTACCTATATAAATTTTAGCTATGATGTTAAACATATTACTAGCATCTACCAGTTATTAAATATTTGCTAATTTTAAGCTTAGAGTCATTAGATCATTCCCAAGTGAGATTATTGTCCAGCAAAACAATTATCCCTATTTTTAAGATTAAAGAAAAAGAGATTAAGAAAAGTAACATTTAGAAACATTTAGATAACGTGATATAGGAAACATGAACCCGATAACCTGAACTTTGAATCTACCCTCTAAATGCCTCAACCAGCTTTAATACATCCTCCAATTATTAGTCCGACTTGATGTTACAGAACAGTTGATCAAAGACAGTCAATGACATGCTCTTACTCGACTTCCCTTTTTCCTTTGTCCCAATCTTTTCTTTGGCCATGTTGGATGCCGTACAGCTCCAAGTCTTTACGAGTGGGGCAGTTCATACTTCTCCAAAGATTCAGCATTTCTCTCAGAAACAATTCTGACTACAGGAGCAAGTAATAAAATGAGAACAAAAAATATTTCCTATCTTGGGTCTTTTCCTTTGCTACATCTCAATAGGTAATTCTTTCCCATAGTTATAAAAGAGATTACTTTAACTTAGTTTCAAAATGTTTTATTTCCTTTTGAAAGCAACCACTAATATTTCTCCACTTCTTGAGGGAATGATAGGATATGCACACTGTAATCTTTTCTTTCTTTGAGAACTGTGCTTTGGGGGAGGAGAAGTGTATTTTTCACTGACACGCTTACAAATTATGATTGTTTCTTTTTATGTCAGTACTCACAAGAAACCCTGGAAATGATAGCTTTACAGATTTAGAAAATAATGAATAGAGCCTCCAAGAGGAGAATCCCACGGGTGCTGTTTGCTCACTTTAATGATGACATTTGACAGCCATTTGTGGTATAATAATTTAGGGGGATTGACCATTAATCTAACATTAATCTGGGCAAAGCGTAGCTATATTTTTAAGGAATGAAGAGATGCAAGAAGTGCTTTGGCTTCCATAAATTTATTCTGATGTGCATGGTTCTTCTTCTTTACAGCTGTCATGATAAAAATGGTGGAAGGGCCGTAAGGTCCCCAGTTCCCAGTGTGACAGTGCAGATTTATTTTTCACTGACTGGATGTGCACTGTAAATAACAGCTATGAAGTGCATATGTGTTAGGGGGACCCAGTCTTTTCTTTGAACCCCAGATCACTGTGAGAAATCATCTTTTGTGTTAAAAACCAAAAGGTGAAGATGATTAAGGAACAGCACAAGCAAGTGTTGCACCATAAGCTGAAGTTTTAATGTGAGTATTAAGTCTCTACGTAATGAGACTGCAAGTCAGAGTATAACAGAGAATTTCTTAATTATAGTCTGCTTAAATTGCTTGCTGGTTTTATCTTCAGTCTGTATGTAAAATATGCTTACTGATGCCCCAGGAGGATGAACTTTTTACGGCAGGTAAGTGACTCTCTAGAAGGAGTGTATACACTCCTGAACCTAACAGCTGAGTTACACGCTTACTAAGATTCAGTTGTGTTTGTGCAAAACCTGACTATGTCAGCTGAGTTTGTTATTTCTATTATGAAATTGAATTAAATATAAGATTATGAACTGTACATGCAAGAAGAGATCATTGTTTCTATGAAAATTAAATAGAATCTGTTGGAAAAAATCAATTAATGTAAAACTCTCAAAAATACAATTCTCAAATTAGATGTTGAAGACACAACCTTGGTAAAATAACTGGTGAAAATATAAGATGATGTAACAACTGAAAGTACCACAGGAACCAGTGCCAGGGTAGGAAAACCTGAACTGTAATGGATGAATAGCTACAGGCTCAGTAGGTACAATTCTGAGAGTTAAACATTCCGGGGGACCCAGATATAGGGAGGGCTCCACAGTATCTTGAGGTTTACTGCTAGACCTTGACCAGATTCCCACGGTAAATATCAGAGAAAAATCCCCTTGGGCTTCCTGAAGGAGGAGGAGAAAAGGAACCATTGTGAATACACCAGAGCACTCTGCTATTACAATGCCTTAACACAGTCATTAACAAGTCTTCATTTCTTCTACGATTTTTTTTTAAATTTATTTTGGCTGCGTTGGGTCTTCATTGCTGCGTGTGGGCTTTCTCTAGTTGCAGCGAGCGAGGGCTAGTCTTCTTTGCGTTGTGCGGTCTTCTCATTGCGGTGGCTTCTCTTGTTGTGGAGCATGGTCTCTAGGTACATGGGCTTCAGTAGTTGTGGCACGCAGGCTCAAGTAGTTGTGGCTCATGGGCTTAGTTGCTCTGCGGCACGTGGGATCTTTGCAGACCAGGGATTGAACCTGTGTCCCCTGCATTGGCAGGTGGATTCTTAACCACTGTGCCACCAGGGAAGTCCCCATTTCTTCTACAGTTTTGAAAAATGTTGTATCATTGAGAAACAATATACAATAAACAGTATATATTTAAGGTGTATGATTTAATACGTTTTAACATATGTACACGTGTACACCAATGAAAGCATGAGCGTAATCAAGTGAATGGTAATATTCACGATTCATAAATGTTTTCTCGTGACTGCCCCTCTATGTAGTACCTCCCTCTCCTCTTTTTCCCCTCCCTTCTCAAAAAATAAATATATAAAATAAAGAATATTTTCCATCTTAAAGGTTTTATCTAAATGAAACCCTAGAGCTCTCATTCTTTTCGTCTTGCTTCTTTCATGAGCATAATTTTTTTTTGAGATTCCTTTACGTTGTGTGTGACGATGATTCATTCACTTTCAATTATAAGTAGATTCTGTTACATAGATAAACTGCAATCTCTTTATTCACTGACTTGGCGGTTATTTAGGTTGCTTCCAGGTTTGGTTATTACAAATAAAGCCACGCTGGCCATTTGTGCGCAGGTCTTTGTATGGCCTGTGCTTCCATCATGCTTGGGTACACAGGAGTGGAGTGTTTGGACTATGGTAGGTGTGTGTTTAACTTTTTAAGAAATTGCTAAACTGGTTTCCAAAGAGGTCCTCACATTTCACAATCTCACTAGCTCTGTATGAATTCCAGTTTTTCCATATCCTTACCAACCTTTGATATGGTCTGTCTTTTTAGCTATTCTAATACAGATTTATTGGTACCTCACTGCTGCTTTAATTTTTATTCCCTTAATGATTAATGATTTCGAGACATATTTTCATGTGCTTATTTGCCATCCTTATGTATCTGACAAAAGACCTGTTCAAATTTCTTGCCTGTTTTTTAATTGGATTTTTTGCTTTCTTCTTATTAAATTTTACAAATTATGGATACAAATCTTTTATCCTATATATGATTTGCACATATTTCACCCACTCTCTGACAGGTCTTTTCATTCTCTTAATAGTATCTTTAGAAGAGCACAGATTTTTAGTTTTGATGAATTCTGACTTACTATATCTTTTCCAATAAGGATCAGGCATTTGGTGTTTTACCTTAAATATATTTGCCTAACCCAAGGTCCTATGTTTTCTCTAAAACATTGCGTTGTTTTAGGTTTTACATTTAGGATTATGATCCTCGTTAATTTCCGTATGTATGATATAAAGCTTAACGTTCTTTTATATGTGTACAGAAGTTCAGTTTTTCATAAATTTGTGTTGCTTGAAGACAATGAAACTCTGTCCCGACTGATGAAGGCCCATCCTGCCAGTCATTGAACCCAATGTTATTCCCTTATGTGACACTATTCCACAGGGAAGATCAACTACCACCCGGTAGCAAGTTGATAACACCAGGCCCCTTTCACCTTGCAAGGGACAATTATTCACTCTGACTTGGATGTGAGTGATCCAGATATGAGCTTGCATTTCCTTCCTCCAGGGCCTTCGCCAACTTGGTGGTCTGAGGACTTACAGCATGTCTGATCTACTGATGTAGGGTCCTGTACACCATTGCCCTTTGACCGAGGGATCCCCTTCACAGCACAGGAGGGACACTTAGTTCTCTCAGATAACACACAACCTAGGGATGGCAGTTCACTGCAGGCAAAGCATAGCCTATGAACACTGTAACTGAGGTTCACCTTGAAGATAAATACCTGCAATGAAAGATGCTCCTTTAGGAGGTGTTAAGTCAATGACCTTTATAAGTACCTTTATAAACTGCTCCATGAGAGCAACTGGCAAATTCAACAAGGCAAGCTTAGAAATTTCTCATTGGAGAGGTACTCGCAGGACCTTAGGACTGTTTTAAAAAGCCTTTTATCTAATATTTATGGAAGTGTTTACTTTAGTCTGTTTCTCAGACCCAGTCACCTGTGGATAGACTAAAAGTGTGACATTGCCTTAAATTCCATACCCCTTAATGAAACGGGGAAGACTGAGAGAAGGCAGAGTAACACCAAATCTTTTGTCCATTAACTACAGGATTAAATGTTCAGTCAATTGTTTTACATTAGAAACAAATAGGTTTCAGTGGGTTTACTGTACTGTGGATCATGATTTTATTTTTTACAGCTGCTTGAAGAAATTTGATAAATATAACTTAGCAAGACTTGTTTCTCTTACTGATTTTTTTTTTTTTTTTTTTCATGTTGGACGCGGGGCTCTCTCTGCTGTGGCCTCTCCCGTTGCGAAGCACAGGCTCCGGACGCGCAGGCTCAGCGGCCATGGCTCACGGGCCCAGCCGCTCCACGGCATGTGGGATCTTCCCAGACCAGGGCACGAACCCGTGTCCCCTGCATCGGCAGGCGGACTCTCAACCACTGCGCCACCAGGGAAGCCCCTCTTATTGATTTTTAACTGCCCTTCGATTCTGGACAGATTCTGACTACGGGCCAAGCGGTGTCAATATTACTTAGACTTTTCAATTAATAATGTTTTTGGAAATTAAGCTTTTACTACCATCAGGAATGAATGAAAACAGTTCTGCTCTCATGCCTGCCCCGATAGAGAGATTAATAGATAAAATATATTGTAAAGCATCTTACATACCACTTCAAATATTATGTTAAATATTTAAAAACACTTTAGCTGAATCGGACACATTCCCTTCAAGAAAAGATAAAAAATATAAACATTCTCCTTCAAACTAATGCCATCAACTTATTAATGTAAAGCCAGAAGTGCAGCAAGAAAAAGGCTGTTCTCAGTATTTACAGGCATGAAAGAAACCGCCAGAGATGAAGATACGTCTATCAAATATGACATACATAATCCAGAATTCAGTTGATGGACGGGACTAATGGCACCCAGTTAATTAGTGTCATCTCTTACATCGTGGTGTCTTTTGCAGCTACTTGCCTCTGTCCACAAGCCAGAAGCAGAGTCTCTGGGACGGTCTGTAGGAGCACTGCTGTGCTGGTCTGGACTGCGGGATGTGATACTGCTGACACTTGGTTTGATATTTTTTCCAGGCCTGAGTCCTTTCTCCCCTACTGAATGGTGCAACACGGGGGACTCAATCAAGTGTTTGTACAAGAGCTGGTGCGACTCAGATAACTCCTGAGCAGACTCCTCACCCTGCTATCCCTGAAACCCTGTGACCACGTCAGTGGACAGGGGCAGTCTTTCCATTCTGGAAAAAAAAAATCGTACTCCTCGAAATATATGTCAGTCTTACCACCTGCATATTTGATCTTCCAAGGGTAAAACCCGGCCTTAATTAGCAACACAGAATACCAGGAAACTCGTTTTCATCAGAAACACGTTCAATGGTTAACTCCAAGGATGCTATTTTGTAATAAAATATGCAAATTAGAATTAAGCCCTTTTTTGTATTTCACAATCTCCCAAATCCTAAGTTAGAGAGGATTTCATGATAAAGAAAAAATGCTCTTCAGATAAACTGTGTTTTTACAGGACCTACTTACTCCTCAAAGTAACTGAGGATTCCATTGCAAGAAACAGCTGATCAAAAGGAAACCACATATTCCCTTCCAGAGTAAAACGCCGGTTCCGTGCTTCACCATTGCCCCGTACCTAGTCAACTTGGCTCTTTTGGACAATAACTAATTGAGAATTATTGCTAATTACTTAATTTCTCTGCACTCGCAAATGATGAATGACATAAACTAGCTACCACGAAACATTGAAGCTTTTATCCAAAAACCTCAAATAACCTGGGTTGCAGTGCTATTATAAATTTGCTACCACAATTTTTTTTAATTCAGTATTTAAATTTAAAATAATTACTCGGAAACTATTATTAAAAAGAGCAACTGAACTTCACCACACGCGCAAAAAAGTACAATACCCTTTGGCTCTAAACGGCAGTAACTTCACACGCCTTCTCCTGTTGATTCAGAATAAGGGTGAAATAATGGTTTTAATTTGCATCTTTCGCTGCCGGCACCTTGAGCTCCAGACATGATGTCAGTTAGTCACTGCTTTCAGCATTTCATAATGAACCATTACATGCACATTGGATCAAATGTTAGCATTTTTCCAGGAGAAAAATGTAAAAGTTAGGAGTATGCCTATCATTAAGAGACCTGAAGGACTCTTACGCAACTTACATGATCCACAATATTAAACGGATGCATATACAATGTTAGCACTTCTCCTTGCTCTTCTCAAGTGATTATTAACGTAAATTAACATTTTATTGCCACCGCCATGCTAGACAAGCTTTGTCATTGGTAAAATCATGCATCATTAATACCATTTTTAAATAGTTACATTATTTTTTAAACTAATTTAAGACCAAAGACTTAGGACTACAGTTAGATTTTTACATTCAAAAATATATTTGCTTGTCTTTTTCCCCTATTAACTGTTTGGTTCTGGAGAGACTTCTAGCCTTTTTAAATCTGTTTCTTTGCCTGTGAAACAATGAGAATAATAACTGATTTTTCCCTTCATTAAATGTGTGTCTAACATTTCCTGTGGGCAACTTTGATAGTCACCAAATATGGTGGAACAACAAAAGACATTTCCTCTGGGCAACTTTGATAGTCACCAAATATGGTGGAACAACAAAAGACATTTCCTCTACACACACACAGCTTAAAATCTGGGAATTTGGGTCCGTAATGTATTAGATAATGCTCGTAAACATGCACAAAATGTTAGTTAATATTATATATACATATATGTATGTTGAGCCATTCAGTGAATAGATACCAGTAGAGTAGCTGCTATGTGTTAGTGAAACATCAATAAACTGTTGTCCTGAAACGAACAGGCTGCCGGATATTTCTACAGCAAAAATGGGTTTATTTGGGATCAGCAGAGAATTGCAATTCTGGGGTCTGCAGCCATGGAGTGCCAGATGCAAGTCCCCTTGTGGCAAGGGAAGGAGGACACTTTTTATAGAGGACAAGGAAGTTGGAAGGGTTCCAGTAAACAGAGTCCGTGGCTTTTCATTGGCTGACTCGTTGCCAGGAAATAAGAATCTTCTTCCTGTTGGGGTCTGCCATGGCCACAGGGCATGAGCGCTCCCCCTTTTGGCGGCCCAACTCTTTTTAATTGAGGTTCCTATTTATTAATTTTTTACAAAACAAAGACGACCGCTCTTGTGGCTCTTCACATTCTAGCAGAGAAATCAATAGCCATAATAAAGAAAGAAAGTATGTATTGTGCTGGAATGCGGTGAATGTTGTGTGAAAAGACAAAGTAGATGGGGAAGAACTGACACTGTAAAGGCTATGGCAGTTGACGGTATTCAACAGAAGAGTTAGGGAAGTTCTCCTTGAGAAGGTGATATTTGAATGAAATACTGGAAGGAGGTGACGGAATCACTCAAAGGATGGCTGAGTGAAGGGTGCTGGAGGGAGGGGAGGACCTGGGAATAGCTCTCAGGCAAGATTCTCCCCTGTGCGTCCTGGGGGCCCCCTGGGGCGCAGTGCTGCTGGAGGAAAGCTAGCAAAGCTCTGAGTAGTCGAGGCTGAGATGCAGAGAGGCAGTTCGGAACCAGATTACAGTGGACCTAGAAGAGCACTGCCGAGGCTCTGACTTCTCTCCGAATGGCAACGGGGACCTACTGCAGGATTTTGCACAGAGGAGTAAGATCTGCATCCGTTTCAGACCTCAGCATTTTGTAATGAGAATAGACCACAGAACAGCAAGAGGAGAAGCGGAGAGAACTGTTGACTATTTTAATAATCCCAGTATTGTTTCTATAGATGAATTTGGGAAAGTTAGAAGATCCACATTGCGGCTGAGTCATCCATATTACGGTCTCTGAAGAGGACACCAAAGTGATTGGTTTCTTAAACACAGATGTATTAAATATCTGTTCATAAGAAAAAAAAGATCCTAATTAGAGTAGTACGTAATGGAAACTTACTTTGAGAAAAAGAGGACAAAATCATAAAAATGGAAAGTGTTTTAGATGAACGAGAAATGATTCTAAACATGTCCTTTATATATAGTGTTAATAAACAAAATTTTCTACCGTGCTTTAGGCATTGACTTAGATAAAAGTCTCGGGGACAGTTTTCATTAGCTTTTCTTTAAATAATAATTTAAATAACTGAACAAACCAATATGCATATATACAGATTCAACAAAGTTTATTCCAAATTGATTTTCTAAACATTCTGAAAATCAATCCCATTCAAACAGCGCTCACAAGTGCCCAGAAATGAGCCACAGAAGCAAAATGGTACTTGACCTCAAGGCCAGCTCTAAAGACTAACTCTTCACAGAGTTCTAATTTGCTCCAAAGCTTATAGCCTCATATTTTCAATTTCTCCACTGCTTCTCAAAGAAGTCCTGCATTCCAAATCATCTTAAACAAAGGGAATATAGTTTTTATTTCGGGAAGGACAAATATTTTGGAAAAAAGGGGACAATATTAACTTCAGTTCAGGCTGTTCTGAGTACAATGAGCGAACTTTTTTTTGTTTTAAGCCTGATGCACGTTTCCGTTGTAAAAATGTAATAAACAGAAACCTCAATTAAATGGAGTGGGGAGACCTTCCAGAAGCAGGAGCTCTCATGCACTGTGAGGATAGCAGAGCCCAGCAGGAGGAAGAAGTACTGCTCTTCTTTCCTGGCAAGGACTCAGCCAGTGAAGAGCCATGGACTCTGTTTACTGTAAACCTCCCAACTGCCTTTTCCTCCATGAAAGTGTTCTCCTTCTCTTGCCATGGGGGGGACTTGCATGTAGCTCTCCATAGTTGCAGATCCCAGAATTGCAATTCTCTGCTGATCCTGAACATACCCATCTTTGCTGGAGAAATAGCTGACAGTCTATTTGTTTTAGGTCAACACAGTCTTGGAAGAAGTGGAATACCAGGAGAGTGAGAGCAAGCAGTTTTCTTGAGGTCTCCCAGGTTCCTATTATCCCTGCAATAATCTTTCATTACAAAAATGAATCTATGCAGACTTTTTTTATTTTGTAGCCTTAAAAGCACGAGTAAAGGTCACTATAAGATTTGAAAAGGGCTCACAACAATTGTAATAAAAGAATTATCTGACCGTTAGTTGTGAATTTGTTAGCTTACAACTGGTTAAAGGCACATGACAATCAAAATGATGAAAGTGTATAGCAACTTGCTTTCAGATCTGAGATGTACTAGGAAAAAGGGCTTCAGAGCTTATAAAATAACTCTTCTAAAAAGGGAGCACCCTTCTTGCATTTTCTGTCTTCATAGTAAATGGTGCCTTCACTTTTTTTCTCTCAACTAATGTGAAATAATGTTACTTTCCCCTGTTTTTCATATGGTATCTCTTTTTTTCTTTCCTTTGTTCAAACATCCTTCTTAACAGTTTCCCCTCCCTATGATTCTGTTTTCCTCTTCAGCTCAGGGCAGGAGAGAAGAAAAGGATTGAGAAACTGAGTGACTGAGAGAAGGAGAGATTTGATTAATAAATCAAGTGCACAAGTTAATGTAATATTTCATATTCCTATCATTTTCTTGACTATTACAGTTTTGCTGTCAACCTATGGAAATGGCCATAAGCTTCTTTCAAAATACTTAGAATGATCAGGAGCAAATTAGGTTTTGGTGTCCATGGTGGGTATAGGTGAGACGTGTGTATTTGGACACCCGTGTATGTGAGGGAGATCAGCTATCAGCTGAAGCTTTGAGTGTGTTCTCCTAACCTCACAACCTTGTTTGCAGACTTACCTATAACTTCAAGCTATGTCGTTAAGCTGTCTTTATCAAGTGTGCAGTGTTTCCAGAAAACAGTCTGAAAGCCAAAGTGTCAAGAGACATTTCATACTCAGGGATTCTACGGTATTTCAGCTCCTTATTCAAAGTCCACTTTATTTTTGAGAGCTGCAAATTCAGCATCTTTAACAGGGCTCAATTAAGAGAAAGCCTAAGGAACACAGAGAACAACGACGTAAGTAGAAGAAAGTTATTCCCTTAGTTTCAAAACTGATCATAATTTAAGTTTGGAAAGAATTTGTACAAGTGCCAATGTTTTGTGGCTTCCTAGATTTTTATAGATAGCTCACAGTTACTTACATTTTTAGATAATAGACTGAAATAACGTGTACCTGATATTTACAGGAACTCTATCATCCATTTTTAAAAATAGCTTTATTGAGATATGATTAATATGCCATACAATTCACCATTTTAAGTGTGAAATTAAGTGCTTTGAGTACATTCACAAAGTGCTGCAACCATTACCACTATTTTATTCCAGAAGCTGTTTATTACTCTCCAGAATAACTCTACAACCATTAGCTGTCAGTCTTCATTCCCTTGTGCCCCAGACTCTGGCAACCTCAATATAATTTCTGGGTCTATGGATTTATGTTCCTAGAGGTTCATATGAACCCATCTTCTGTAGGTTGTCTTTTCACTGTGATGTCTGAGGAAAGAAACTTTGTATCAAATGTCTTGGTATTTCCCTAGATCAATTGGCATCTAGTAGGTGCTCAATAAACTTGAAATGGATCATATAAATGCAAATCATACATAGAAACAAAGTAAAACAACAACTCTAATTGTAAAAATCACATTTGCTCTGTTTAACTGTGCACATAGCCTAATTATATGTTGGTGACTACCTTTTCAAATATGGCTGGATTATTTTTTATTTGCATTATTTTTATTTGCAGAAATATTAAATTTGCCATAACCAGCAAAGCCACATGCTGTTTCTTCTTTTCAAAGGAAAAATTGTAGACCTTTGGCCTAAGTCAGTCCCAAGCCCTATTGTGTGAACACAAGACCTGTGTACTCTTTAAATAGGTCATTTTTTGTAATTTCATAGACGTGTATGTGTGTCTGTGTGTCTGATTTTAAGTGCTTGCATAACAGTAATTTTACAAAGGTTTCAAAGAAGCACCTGACACAGTTCAGAATATTTCTAATGATTTACTTCTCTAGGAAGACATCATGATTTACTACCACTGTCAGCTGGAGAGAGCTTCTCCGGTGCCCACCAACACAATGCAATTTGATATCACGTCCAGAAATGCCGTAACAGGCAAATGTTTCTCTTCCAGCACTAAAACATTATTGTGTAAGTTCCCCACAGAGCTGTGGTTGGCAAGAAGAAAGAGGTGGATTGTTAGAAGGTGGGTCTAGGAGAGCAAAAGCGAGATAGCCTTCATTTATAACTTGCATTTTTCTAGGTGCCCTCAGCAGGATATACTAGCACGTTTGCCTTTTCCAGGTGCTTTTCAAAGCACACCTTTCTCTGTTATCAACACACGTGGAGTTCTTTTGAGAGCAGGAATTGTTATTTTTTAAAGACCAGGTGCATTTCTTTTATCAGCTTTTTATATGGAAAGCTTGAGAGCTTATGTAAAGTGAGATCTTGGGCGGTGTTGTTGTTGACTGTCAGTTAAAGCACTCCTTTGCTGCTGAAGTTTCAGGGTTTGTAAAATGGACTCTAAAATATTTGTAGTTATATGTGGATGCCGTCACATAAAGAAACATATGAGATGAGGGAGCAAAGCGTGTAGCTGTCCTGCGCCATTGCCAATGACTGTGCTTTTTGCATTTGCATTGGTCAAATTGTGCATCAGGCATGGTGGTTTCTGTTTTGTGAAGAGATGTGTACATTGCTGGATGGGGGAGATAACCGAATACCAGGAGTGAATGCGCTCATTGAATCAAATGCCTTCCAATGTTCAGACTGTCTTCATCACTGCTTTGTTGCTTCTGCTCATACGTGGCACCCAAGGAAAAAAAATGTAGTTTCGTGTAATAAAAATCTAGTCGAATCTAGTCCACTTTAAAGTTTAAATTTAACTTATTCCAAGTGTCTCCTCTTTCCCACCTCACTGAGAAGAATTAGTAAAAACAGAAAATAACTGTGTTGAATAGGAAAATAGTCACATAATTAATAGACATTCCATGGTACTTTATTTCTACAACACGGGACTAATTTGGCTAAGGGGAAATTGCCAGTTTTAGATTCTTATAACAAAAGATCAACTCAGTGATCTTCCAGCCCAAATTGCTTAATGTACAGATAAAGGAAATAACACACAGAGGGACGAAGTGTGTGTCACTCAGGTCCTACACTCAGTTAGAGGCAAAGTTGAGAATCCTGTAAAACTTCAAGGATAAAGGCATTTGAGTAGAGCCCTGGCCTCGCGCAATCTTCGGGACCGTGTTTCAAATTCATTCTTTTCCCAGATTTATCCACTTTCTTTGTATTCCTCTATACATTTCCCGGTTCTCAAATTCACGAGGAGATACTGGGTGAGCGATTGCAATGGCCCTGGTTACAAAATGTTGCAAGTGTGGTTAGTGACCATAAAAAGACTTTTCCATTTGTCCGTTCCTTATCAGTTTGTTAGTCATGATTGAGAATAGTCTATAAATAGAGCACCATTTATGTAAACACATAACTCTGAAATCTCTGATCTCTTCTGGAAGATTAAGGATGGCCAACATTTCTTTGAACATCCTCAGATAGAGAGGTGGCCCTCTGACCCTCTTCCTTGAATCTGGTTGGCCTGTGTTGGCCTCTCTTCCACTTTCTGGGCTCTTTTGCTAAGATACTAGTAGATTCCTCTTCCTCTCCCTGAAATCACTCACCCTCAAAACCCTGAGCCATCATGTAAGAAGTCCAGCAGCTTCAGTGACAACACGTGAGGAGAGAAGAGTAGCCCAGGTGAGCCCAGGCACCTGCCATTTCCAACCAGGCACCTGAAGCCATCATGGAGCCTGCACTCCATCCGCCAGCCGAATTCCATCAGGTGCCCTATGGTGGCAACACATGGGGCAAAAGAGTTGCTTACGCTGTCCCTGGCCAAATTTCTGGCCCATATATTTGTAAGGTAGGATAAAATATTTTTATTTCAAGCCACGAATGTCCAGGGTGGTTGTAATGCAGCAATGAATAACCGGCATAACATCTGGCGTGTGGGATTTGGGTGCTACCTGAGTCGTGTGGTGCTGGCTTTCGGGTTGGTGAACAGACAGAAGCTGAAGGGCTCCAAGGAGAATGTAAAGCACTATGGTTTCTTCTACCTGGAATGTTCCCTCAGATTTCTGTATGACTAATTCCTGCAGTTCCTTCAAATGTTTACTTCAGTTGTGTCCTTCTCTGTGTCTGACCGATTTCACTTATCATAATGCCGTCCAGGTTCATTCATGTCACAAACGGCAGGATTTCTTTTCTAATGGCTCAATAATACATTCCATTATATATATATATATATATATACACACACCACAATTTCATTATGCATTCATCCGTCAATGGACACTTTGCATAGGTTGTTTCCGTATCTTGGCTATTTTGAATCACGCTGTCGTGAATGTGGGAGCGCACATATCTCTTCCAGATACTGACTTCATTATTTTTGGATATGTACCCAAAAGTGGGCCCGCTGGTAAGGTGGTTCTACTTTTAATTTTTTGAGGACCCTCCATACTGTTTTCCACAGCGGCTGCACCCACTGACATTCCCACCAACAGTGCACCAGGGTCCCCTTTTCTCCACACCCTCACCAACACTTGTTACCTGTAGTCTTTCTGGTAACGGTCATCCTAAGAGGTGTGAGGTGATATCTCACTGTGGTTTTGATTTGCATTTTCCTGTTGTTTATTTTTAACTTTCTCTAGGCTCCAATGGCTTCATCCCAGGACTCTCGGGGCTCAAAATTTTCCACTTCCTCCTGTTTTTGATTTCCTGAGCAGCCGGTGCTCCTGTGACTGTCTCCACATGTAACTGCTTTAATTGATTCTCAAAATACATCTGAGCTATACTTAAGTGATTATATCATCATGTGTAGGGAACACAGAACCGAAACACCTAAGATAACATAATCTTTAACTAGAAAGTGTTAATGTCTGAGAATGAAGCCATGCTTATTCATTCATAATTCAGCATCTTAAGCATCACCAAAAGAGACACTATGTTCTAATTATTTCCATTAATTTATTACGAATACATTTAAAAACATATTATCTTGGGACTTCCCTGGTGGCGCAGGGGTCAAGAATCCGCCTGCCAATGCAGGGGGCGTGGGTTCGAGCCCTGGTCCAGGAAGATCCCACATGCCGCGGAGCAACTAAGCCCGTGAGTCACAACTACTGAGCTTGCGCTCTAGAGCCCATGCTCTGCAAGAAGAGAAGCCACTGCAATGAGAAGCCCGTGCACCGCAATGAAGAGTAACCCCCGCTCGCCGCAACTAGAGAAAGCCCGCACGCAGCAACGAAGACCCAACACAGCCAAAAATAAATAAATAGATAAATTTATATAAAAAGATAAAAACATATTACCTTAGTTGATATTAAGTTAGAAGTGAGACATTAATTTGCTCTTGTAATGAGGTCAAGTAGTTTACTTTCCCTAGAAATGATTTCCCGTCACTCTATATAGATGCTGAGGTCTCCCACAACACACATGTATTCCGTTTTGTATTTGTTTGGTATGAAGTCCTACTGGTTTTATATGTCTTGCCAATACATTCAAACTGATTTAGAAGAGATTTACTTTAAATCCAATAGGCAGTATCTATATTACAATATCTGGGTTTTTTGTTTGCGTTTTTTTTTTTTCATTGCTATCCCTCTGAGTTTGTGCTCATCAATCATACTGGGAGGCTGACTTACATTCTCCACACTTCACCACTAACTGGATTACAGAGCTGAAAAACTTACTCAAAGTTTAAAATGTGATAAACATAATCAAATTGCTCTAGTCAAATTCTAACAGTGGTGAATAGATGACACTAATTACCTTTTCTCATTATGCTACAAATGTGGTTTACTCTATCTTTATTCATGAAGAAATATCATGCCTGCCACTAAGGGGACCGCAGCAGGATGTAATATTGGCTTATTTGTTTCCTTAGTTTTACTTTCTTCTTTTACCAGCATCCGAGAGATGTAATTTTAAGCGGTAATATATTTACAGCAGTATTTTTTTACCCCCTTTGGAATATAATTTTTAATCACTGCAAAGATTCACGATTCTAAATAGACAAGTGCTTTCCAAACTCCAGTAAAGTGATAACTCTTTTTGTGGAAGCTTATGTTTGCTTTGGAGGGAGCGAGATTGTTTCCAATCACTTAACACAGAAAACAAATGGGGCCTGTGCAAGGAAAATGCATCACGATGAGAGAAATGGTACCATTCTTTCCAGATAAAAATGTATATATACTAGTTTTCAAACATATCCTATATGATTACATGGGGAAATTTCTTAGTAATTCGCCTTGAAATAGTTTACAGAAAATAACTAGTCGAACTTGCTTACATGCAATCTGGCTTAAATAATTCACACCCCTATTTCCAGTGGTCAGAACGGAGGCAGTTTCACAGACTTGTCACTTACTGATTTTACACTTCTTCTCCAAGTGCTGTACAAAGGAAATGTACCTGCAAATGCTGGCTTCCACTTGTCAGACAGCCAGTCTCTGCTACGGTTTTTTGACTGTGGGGTGACACCACCTGAGGTTGCCTCACGAGTCTCCAAAACTTAATATTAAAACAATAAATATAATCATAGAAATAGTGTATTAATTAATTTTAGAAGCTTGGAACTTTGAACATGCCAGCGGGAAGTTTATCTGCAGCTGAGTGGAGAAGACTCAAATAAAGAGAGAAATCTGCAAGCTGTTAACATACACGTAGAAATTAAATGGATGAGAGTGGTTTGTGATTCCCCCAGAAATAACTCGTACACGGATATGATATAAGAACCAAAAATAAAACAAAGCTTACAAAATAACTTGCAGGGAAGGGAAATCATACACCTAAGATACGCGGGGCAATCTAGTTTCACAGCTTTATGCCTGGAGTTCCAGCTTCTTACCAACACTTTCCATTTTAAAAGTGACTTGGTTCAGATGCTAAATTAGGCAGACACTGCTTACAGGCAACTATAATGGAATTATAGTTTATTCTCAAAGGAAGTGAAGCCTTAATATGGTTTTAAATAGGGAAGTGACTTAATATGACCCATGTTGAAAAGCCACTGGACATTGGGTGGGTGACAGATTGGATGGACCAAAGAACAGAAGGAGGCCAAGAGTGGCCCTCACGTCGGGGCAGAGGGGGAAGGTGGTGTGGGATTAAGGCAGACCCCAGTCTTGTCATCCTTGACAAACCACGATAGAAAGTTGGGGTTTTTTTCCACCCTGTGGGATGGGAAGCTTTGTAAAGTGTTAAGTAGTTGAATTGTAATATCAAAGTTATGTTTCTTTAAAGAATCATTTTGGCCGTCGTGTGGAGAGCAGCTATTGTGCTACAATTGTGGAGTCGGGGTGTGCAGTTGAAACTGACTGTGAGGCCCCTGCAAGAAACAGTGGGGCTTGGACTGACACGGTGGCCACGGAGAGACCTGGGTGAGCTTGGCATATATGTGTTGAGAACAGTGGACAGGGCACACTAACGGGTGCAGGGAGGTTTGTATGGAAAGTGGCCTCCGGGAGGACTCCTGGATGTACTGGTCAAGCAAGGAGATGGGTGTTATTTAGAGAATGGGTAGGAATGCATAGGATTTAGAGATAAAAACGTGTTCTGGTTGTAAGTATTACTAGTTAAGCAATGAGCTGGGTGGTGCCCACACATTACCCCGAACATCCAGACAGGACGCTTCCGGGAACAGACCACAGGAATACCAGCCACTTTGCAGAAGAGAAGAGCAAATACTTGGAGGACACAAGGACCCAAATGCTTTTCTCCTCAGGCCACCGGCAGCCGAGAGTCCAGGTATTCCTTTCAGAGAAGCGAGGGGGAGGGTCCAATCTAAAGAAACAAGTGAACTGTATCACACACGCAATGCCAATTCCTGGTGGAGATATTCAGCTGTCTTCCCAGCATAGAAAATTTAATCTTTCCCTAAACTGAGTCCACTGTTCCAAAATCTCCTCTTCTCCACACAATCTCTGCGACACACCTTCCCCTCTTAGCATATATTTCTTTATTACAATTTCCATCCACTTTATCATCCAACGCAGAGAGAATAATCACCACAGACCACTCAAATCATCCACTGGTTGGATTGGTCTCAAGCCCTTTCTTGGCTGTCTCCTTCCCACCCTCCCTACAGCCAAAGCCTGGCCTCGAGCTCTCATCATTGCTCGAGTAAATTATTCTGAGTCACCTTGATGTGACAATCTTTCACATGCCATGACAAAGCCCTTTGTTTATAGTGTATGTCGATATGTCTGTGCTACAGGTGAACTGCACTGAGTCATGTAGCAATAATCCCCGCCAACTCCCTGAATGACAACATAAGAAATATTTTACCTATCTCTGTCCATTTCAAGGTTCTTTTGCCCAAGCTTACACTGAAAAGTATGAAGAGAAAAGATATTTGGCAGAAATGTGAAAGAAAATTTCAGAGAGTAATGAAGACTAAACAATATCGAATTGCCTATATTCTTTCGTTTTGATAGAAAAATAACAATATGTTGGCAAGTTGATGTTATACAACCACATTTTTGTGCAAATATATTTTGCTCCACTTAATAGTCTTTCTCTATAAAACATATGAAAGTAAAAACATAGTAAACATGCCCTCTTCATGGACAATGAAACTAATAAACAGAATCACCTGGACAAAAAGAAAATCAGATTTGCAAATATCATAAATGCAACCATACTCTTAAAAGCACCTGTCTGATTTTAAAGACTTTTCTTAACTTAGACACAAATATTTAAAGATTCCTCAAAATAAAAAGGTATCAATTCATCTTTAATTCTGCTTTAATAAAAAACGGTCTCTTTTCTTACACAAATGGGGGAAACAGACACCACTGATTTTGAGTCTGAACCAGGGTTTCCCATAAGAGTATCTTTTATAACAACATCTTGCCTTGAGCAGGTAGAGGAAAAAAACTCCACTCAGGGGCGAAGTATACTTTAATTAACTGTGAATATTTCTTAAGGCCATCTTTGAACACTTGTACTTCACTGCAAGACAGAGAAACAGTAATTAATAAAAGAGTCTCTCTAGAAAAGAAATTAGTCAGAAAGAATTCTTTGTTAAATTTCTGGCACTGATGACATTCAGTGTGACAGCAGCCGGCTACCTCTATCTGCTGTTGGTCCCAATCTCTGCTCCCAGGACACGGTTATGAGATTGTCAGGCCCCTTCCATCCAAGTACGAAAGCAATGACCAACAACTCCATCGAATAAATGGAAGTGAGAATAGCACTGGATGTGCATGAATAACTGGCCAACATCATTCTTTGCATCTGCTCTCTTTTTCTTCTTTTGTACTCGAGAATTTACATGTAAGACATACAGCCAGCACCTTCACCTAGTGACTGCTACATTGGATTCCAACTGCTTTTTCTGGTTCAACAGAAGTGGAAAAATGTGTTCAAACTTAATGACTGATCATCTAATTCATTAATTTAGTCAATGACAGTAATAGCCTGTTGACTTGATTAGTGAATGATTGCTTATCACACACGAATATTGAAAGTCACACTAAATATAATTTGCCTTAAGCTCCAAGAACAATATAAAGTACTACGATGTTTCAGTGTGTTTCCAATTGGT
This sequence comes from Aethalodelphis obliquidens, assembly GCF_003676395.1. Classification (NCBI taxonomy): domain Eukaryota; kingdom Metazoa; phylum Chordata; class Mammalia; order Artiodactyla; family Delphinidae; genus Aethalodelphis; species Aethalodelphis obliquidens. Next base: position 23,946,598 of record NW_020837963.1, on the reverse strand, counting down.
TTTAAGTTTATTTTACATTGAAGAATAGTTGATTCTTCTAAAGTGAGTGGAAGGCTCTTCCTTTCTCCCTGTAACTATACTCTATAAAGGGGCTCTTTCAATACGTCTCAAATACAAAAAAAAACCCAGAACACTGAATATGGATAAAATTAGTCCAAGAAGAATTTGAAGGGTTTCAAAAAACTTAAAAGCCTGCAGAGACCTTACCATAAAAATCTCCAATACAGGTAAGTTAGTTGTAAGAAGGGGAAAAATAGTATTGTACCCACAGATTTGTATTTTACCATAAACTTGAATCAGGAAATGGTCTTCTTTTATAATTCTCACTTTTAAGGGTGTTTAATACACCTGACGTTGTGAAAATTCATATGAAAATTAGACATTCTAAAAAGAGACGAGTTGCAGTTTTGAACATCTATTTTGACTTCTTGGTGGCCACACGGTAAAGGCAGAAGAGCCCTGTGGACATTGCCATCATGACGTAAAGCCATGAATTTATCAACAGAGCACTGGATGACTCCACATCTGCAGTGTATCGCCACTCTAAATAGTTTCCCCAAGAATGCGCCCTGTTTATTAATAAGAATTGAGGAAAGTAACGCACCGGATGAACTTCTATAACAAAAAATAGCGTAAAACTGGTTACCACTCCACAGATGAATGGATGAAGACGATGTGACACGTATATATATATACACACACACACAATATATATATATACACACAATGGAATATCACTTGGCTATAAAAAATGAAATCTTGCCATTGGCAACAGCATGGATTGACCTGGATGGTATTACGTTTCGTGAAATAAGTCAGACAGAGAAAGACAAATACTGTATGCTTTCGATTCTATGTGGAATCTAAAAAACAAAATATGCAAACAAATATATCAAAATGGAAACAGACTCACATATTCAGAGAACAAACTCGTGATTACCAGAGGGGAGAGGGGTGTGAGGATGGGCGAAATAGGTGAAAGGGATTAAGAGGTACAAGCCTCCAGTTATAAAATAAACATATCATGGGGACGTAATATACAGCACAGAGAATATAGTTAATAATATTGTTATAACTTTATATGGTGCATAATTTATAAAAATATCACATCACTATGCTGTACACTTGAAACTAATATAATATTGTAAGTCAAATATACATCAACAGGGCTTCCCTGGTGGCGCAGTGGTTGGGGGTCCGCCTGCCGATGCGGGGGATGCGGGTTTGTGCCCTGGTCCGGGAGGATCCCGCGTGCTGCGGAGCGGCTGTGCCCGTGAGCCATGGCCGCTGAGCCTGCGCGTCCGGAGCCTGTGCTCCGCAACGAGAGAGGCCACAACAGTGAGAGGCCCCCGTACCGCAAAAAAGAATCACCTATTAAGCCTATATATATATATATATATATATACACATCAATAAATGAAACGAAACGAAATGAAACTAGCTGGTTACTTTTGGTGTATTTACAAGTAAGCTGAAGGAGAGTGGGAGGGAGTCAAATGCTTGAGTGCATCATTTGTAAATCAGGATCTGGAGTATTAATGGACGATTATCTATTTAAATGGTGTGATTATGGGAACTGGAGGTTAAGAAAACCTAGAATGTTCAGTGGGTAGGAAGTAGTCAAATAACAGAGGCCCCTCATTGGACGGGTCATTCGTATTGATACTCAAGTCACTTAGGGTCATTTACTTATGGATCCATTAGCTTTCTTTTCTACTTATTGAAAATTTTAAACTGGTTTCCTCATTGGGGATTTTGTACAGATTATTCCTTTCCCTTCCATGTTTTCTCCACCTACACTTACTGACTGACTCAACTCTCACGTCTCTCGAGAAGCTTTCCTGACCACTGTTCTTCATATAGTGTCCTGCAATCATTCCCCACCACCACACCTGGCTGGCTCTGTATTTGCTTGTTTCCATGTTACTTGATGGCCTAGAATGTAAGTTCTTTGAAGGCAGAGACACTGTTTCTCTTAATCTTCAGTTTTCAGTCCTCAGCGTTTGGTAGAGTGACTGGCACTCAAACAGTGCTCAATAAATTATTGATTTAGAAAAGCAAAAAAATACCTACTAATCAAAAATGGACAGCAACATATTAGTTGTGCAATAAACGCACAGGAAATTAGAAGAAAATGATTGTGGAGAATTACTAAATATAAGCAGATCAAGGTCTGTGAAAAAAAAATTAAAACTCTTTCAAACAGCTTCTCCCCATAGACTCTCCATATCCAGATGGTTTTATGGGTGAATTCTTGTAAATTTAGTGGAATAAGTAACTCTCATATTGCTTCTTATACTTTTAGGCATCACACCAGGAAAAAGATGGCTTCTCAGTATATTTACAAAACAGTGCTAGGCTGACAAGGATGGCACATAGAGAATATCTTGCTTATATATTGATTCAAAGTGATAAATGAAACAAGAACACATAGAATCAAATAAAACAATACATGAATAATACACTCAAATAGGATTTATTTTGGCAAAGTAGGAATTATTCAGAACTAGGAAATTAAATATATTTCACAATATTAACTGGTCAAAATAAGAAATAAAACTTTTACTCATGCTGAAAAGGCATCCCTGATGAAATGGTCAACTAAAATATGAAAAGAGGAATACTTTCCTAGCATGATGAAGAGTGTAGACCAAAAGGCAGAATGCTTAACAGTAAGACATGGGAAGCACGCTAGTTAAAGAACAGGAGGAAGAGGAAACTTTCCCTATTTTTTAAAAGTTAATGGTGTTCTGCAATTTCTAACCAATTCAATTAGATAAATAATACAAAAGAAATATGTATTTTAAAATGATAAAAATCAATATAATGAAAACCTGAAAGAATTGTGTTCTATTTACAAAATAATCCAAATCAAATACCTTTCTCATATTCAGTAAAAATTAGGTCAATGGGGAAAATTCCATTTGCAATAATAAATACAATATAAATGAAAATAAACTTAGTAAAATACACTCAGTATACATAATCATGTGAAAATGTACAGATGGGGGTGAAAGAATTGCAAAAATGGATAAATATATTTTTGTTTGAATGATAAAGTATTTTAAGTGTATTAACTTTCTTAAATTTAATTGAATATCAGTGAAAAACACATAATTAAAAATAACTGAATATGTCATTAATTTTGAAGAATAATTAAAGTAGGTAATTAGGAAAGATAAAATATAATAGGAGGCATCTTGCACTACCTATATCAAAACTTTAAAATTCCAGTAAAGCAAACAAAGGAGTAATAAATCATGTAGATTAAGGGCATAGCAAAAAAGCAGACTTAAGAGTATACAAATTTTGTATTTCATAATAGTTAAATCTTATATTAGTAGAAAAAATAAAAATAATGCTGGGACCATCAACCCCATTTTAGTCATTACTACAAAATAAACTCAAGATAGCAGCAAGTGATCAAGTGTGACAATGCATTATAAATATCTTCGAAGAATAGATGAGTAAATATACACGTAATTTTGAACTGAGGAAAGCATTTCAATGATTATTCAGATCAGCTTTAATTGACAAACTTGGAAAGCAGGATGCTTAGTCTCTAGGTTATTTAGTTTCAACCCACCTGGGGGAATAACTAACACATCCTTGTAAGGTAGATAACTCTGTAAGGTAGATTACATTCTGGGTAGGCATCTAGAACTGAGAGGGAAAGGGTCTGAGAAAAGACTGTCTTAGCTGATTTATTACCTTCTTTTGATTTCACCTATCAGATAAGTTTTTCTTCCCAGTGGTGACCAAAAAAAAAGGGGAGGGAGACCGAAGTGCGGTTTAGGAGATGTGGCTTCACAAAAACTTTATACCATGGGCAGGAAGTACCCCCTGATCATGGATGCATTATTCACAGGTTCACACATGTATTCCTCAAACACACATGAGTCCTTACTCGATGGTGACCACTGGGCATTCATTCATCTCAAATATGGACAATATAGTCCCTGCCTTGAGGGAACTTAAATTCTGAAGTGGACCAGGAACAAGTCAACAGGGTCTCTTGATAAATGCTGTAATTAAGGTCAACTCAGGATGCTGTGGCAGGGAAAAATACACTGCATTTAAAGTACATTTCTTTGGAGAATCGTGTCCATATGCCAATAAAAGAGAAGACTCTGGACCTGCTCTAATAAGTTCAGTAACTCTGATATAGTTTGATTTTGAAATGTAATACCAGAGAGGTGAAAAATAAATTGAATTGAGATTATAACTGGCCTTTTATCTCCAGTAAAAGAATTAACATGTTATCCTAAAAACAATGGTGGTGGGTTAAATCGTAAGTTTGACTACGTAAGCAACATTCTTAGGTCTGTGTTCTTAGAAGTGTCATGTTGGCACTAAGGTGTTAAGTAAATTAGAACGAAAGGATGGAAAACAGTGAGATCATTAAGCCAACTGCCAAAGCAAATCAAGTAAAAAATCATAAAAGACTAAACTATGGTAGTGGCAGGAGGAATGGAAAAGTGGCTAGGTATAGTGCACGTGTTGTATTTTTATTCTGCCCAGCAATTTTTTGTGTATTTTTGTTTGCTTCATTTGTTATTGTTCATTAGGTCACAGTCCTTTGTTGACTCCCTGGCTGGACTTCCAACCAGAACCCTGCCCTCCTTGGTACAGGGATGGCTAGAGTCTCCATACTGTTGAATCATTGAAATTGATCCTGTAGGTAATTGTAATTGGTCATATACGTGGGCATACATCCCGGGAGGGGTCAATCAGTGTCTTCACAATTGACATAAATTCACTGAAATAGAGGATAAATGACAGTTTACTTGCAACCTAAACAATGAGGTGAATAAGAAGCTTCTGTTACTAATCATTAATGCATAGTGAATATTTTATAAACAGATATAATCTTGGCATATAAACATATAGGTCAAATATAGGAAGGATGATAATATATTCCCCATTTACTTGGACTTTGCAAACATGGCATCAAATGCGAAACAAAACAAATCATGACACCATCAAGAGCCCCATACAGTATGTAATGATTGATAGATTTCACTGCATAAACAGTTAAAATGTACATATTTCTGTTGCTTAATAACATCCAAATTGAAATATTAAGAAGGAAGAATCTTTAGAAATAGTAAAAGGAAGATGAGAGGCAGGCATAAGCTTCATATCCTTGAAACAGTTTTTTTTTAATCTCTTAAATGTTAATCAGAAAAGTTAAAAATCTCCACAGGAAAATGATCAGAAGACATGATAATTCAGAAAGAAGAAATGCAAGTTTAAACTACAAGACAAAAAAATCCAACCTCATTAACAATAAAAAATATAAGGTAAATGTAAAATTTAATAAATAGTTTTTATATGAAAAGGCAAAAAGTAAAAATGGAAAAATCACAACATTCGTTATAATCAAAAAGTAGTTGAATGGAAATATGGTGGGAATGCAAATTTGCCTAAGTACTTGGAGTAAAGAACTATTAGTAATCCACCAGTACCTCTCAAAAACTCAAAATTTAGGGTGTCTTTTAGCCAATAAATCTAATTTACCAAAAGGGAACAATAATGTATGTATAAAAATTACACGAAGAATTTTATTATAGAGAATTATATTATCCCAGTAAATAACTGTCAACTTACACAGTCATCAACAAGTTTATATTTTGTTTCTTCCATGGAATGAGATTTATTTAGTTAGTTAAAAATAATATAGTGGTAGACTTTATGTATAACATTAAAAGTAGAGATACTTTTTCTTGAAATATTTGCTTTGTAGTATTATTTATTTTAATATATCTTCATCAGGATATACTGGATTCCAATAGGTTAACCATACTTAATGACAAAGAAAGACTTAGTAATTAAAGTAGCTAAAATATATCAGCAATGATAGAACATGCAAAAGCACCACTATTGCTAATTTTCATTATTCAACCTAAAATCTTGCCACAGATAATTGGGTTGGGTGGGTATTAAGTTTTTGTGTCATCATTTTTTTTTTTCACTCAGTCCTCTTTGTTTCATGTGACGAAACTTGCTGCCTTTCTTAACCTTCTCTCTATGTCACACATTCTTCTTAAGAACATTTCTCTTTGTGGAAGTTAGATTTTTGTCTATCTTTCTACACACATATTCTCCTTCTCTACCTTACCTTCAAACTTTCCTGGAGAGAAAATCTGGCCCAGTGACAGTCATCTCTCTGTTCGGCAGAGCACTTGTTCTCTAGCTAAATCAAGTATAGTCAAAAACATGACGACTTACATAAAAAGAGCCACTATTCAGTGATTTGCTATGTAAGCGTTAACTCACTGGTATGAAGATGAAGAGACGTGGCTAGTGAGCATCTCTGTGGATAATGATGCTATTGATGTAGATCAGAGCTAGAAAGGACCGGATAAATTAATGATTCAAACTCTCGTTCAGTTTTTTACTTTGAAGGCTATGCTATACATGAATACTTGTTGTGTGGTTATTCAAACTGAAAAAAATATATATTTAAATTTCACAGATATATTTCCTAATTCTAAGTTCGGTATGCAATGAGTAAATTGAGGAGTCCAAATGACCTAATCCCCAATCTTGGCATAGATCTTTGGTTGAACAATATATGGAGAGGAAAAAAAGACCTGCTTTTAGGAGACATATAAAAGCAGCATAATCAATTTGGTAAGGGACTCAGGGTAAAATATAATGGGTACTGAGCTTAGAGAAGTAATAGTATAGCTCTCATCTCATCTCACATCAAGGAAAGCACTTACACAGTCCTTGAGTGGCATGATAAATTCATCACCTGCATCTTTATTTTTAATTCTAAAGGTAGAATGCATCATTCAGAAACGCTGCTGACCAGCATCAATGGAAGGAAAAAAACCACTACGGTAGAATGTACTTACAATGTCTGCTTAAGCACAGTGGTACTCAGAAGTCTAAGATGCCCACCGTGATCCCTGCATCCTTGTATCAAGACCCCTGTATACCCACTCCTCTTCTTGAGTGTGGTATGGAACTAAATGAAGACCAACCAAATGAGAAAGTTTTTCTCTTATTCTGAGCTGCTACAGCCACCAATCCTTGTGTTCTGGCAGACTCAAAGGCAGGAGCGGGGGCAGGAACACTTTGTATTGATAAAAGGAAGGCTACAGGAGGTTGGCCGCCTGGGGAAATGGGAGGCTGGGGCATCCCATGTGATTGGTTAAGGGAGCAGTTGACTTTCTCTGGTTGGTCCTAAGTTGGAAGTGGGGATAAAACTTAGAGAAGATATGTTATTAATCAAGTCCTGGACATTTGCAGCTGATTGTGACGGAAGTTACTGAGTAGCTTCCTGGATTGTCACTAGAGACAGCAATCTTGTAAGTCTAACACAGGCTGGCTTCCTGGGCTGTTTATTTCAGATAAGGGGATTGGTTTCCTGGGCAGGTTGCTGCAAGTGTGAGCTCTCTCTTGCAGTGGGCTGTACCTAGTGACTTTTTTCTTATCAGCAGAAAAGGCAAAATTGATGGAACATCCCTTGTGTGTTTATGTTACACAAGATCCTGACTTCCATCTTGCTAGCAGACTTTCTCTTGCTGGCTTTGAGGAACCAAGCTGCTATGTTGGAAAGACCCACACGACAAAGAACTGAAGGTGGTCTCTAGCCTAGAGCCAGTGAGGAAATAGGCCCTCGGCTAACAGCCCTTCATGAACAGAATCCCACATGAGCGAACTTGGAAGCAGAGCCTCTTTTAGTGAAGCCTTCATAAGAGACACTAGCCCTGGAGGACGTCTTGACTATAGCCCTTTAAGAAGACACAGGTGCAGACAATCCAGCTATGCCTGCGCTCCACAGAAACGTTAAGACAGAAAATATGTATTGTTTTCAGCTGCTCATTTTTGCATAATTTGTTGTATAGCAGTAGATTATCAATACAAGCGCTAGCCTTTCAAGAGTTTGAGATTTTCAGGTCACAACTTGAAACTGTCCTTACTATTAAAGTATTCAATTTAAGTGTATGTATCTGAAGTTACTAATACACTTTGAGTATTTTAGCCTGACAATAAATATTCACTTTCTTTTTACTAGCTCCTTTTCTTCTCATTCAAGCCTCATCTCATGACTTTCCAATGCAAAGTCAGATCAGTCCAAGAAGGGAAAATGTGCAGATCATTACGGCTCATAAGTGCAATGAGCATTCCTCATTATCCTAGTTAAGGATAACTCAGAGTAAGTCGGTAAATAATTTTTGGTTCTGACTTTTTTTCCCACTAGCTTATCAAAAGAAGTGAATGAATTAATTGCTTCTTGTAAAGTACCTAAATTCATGCAACTGTTGCATTTGTCTTTGTTAATAATAAGCTGTCACTCTGATGTCAAACCCAGTTGGTGTGCTTTTCAATTAACTCTTAATTGTCCTTTGGTCTCAGTCATCTGTAGACTCCAACAAAAGCAAGTCTCTAGGCCTTTGAAGCAAAAGCCATGATATAAAAGCATGGCTGGATTGAGCTATTCTGAAAGTCTGAGACCGCCATGCACCTCATCTTCCCCCTGTTCCATGATACTCGGTAAGTGCCCAAAATACTGCAGTGGAAGAGGAAGAACAAAAAGAAGAAATAGAAATAAGATGAATTTTACACCTCAATTCTTGAGCAACCACAGATTCAGGAAGTAATGAATTTTGAAAGAGAACTATGGCTAGAAAGTTCTAAGAGAATTGCAAATGTCATTTCACTTTGAGAGGATTGAAGGATGTAATGAAGTTTCCCTTTGGTTAGGGTGGGTTCAGGAATAAGAGGAAACATCTGAAGAAGGTTATTTATAGGGTTTTCAAGAACCACCCATGATAAATGAGTGTGAGGGGACATTTTTCAGCTGCCTGTGAAACTGGTCCATTTGTGTTCATGTTTGCATGTGTTGTGATATGATCCTGAAAGGGAACTTGGGAAAAGAAAGAGGTAATCAGGAATCAGTATCTAAGGAGGAAATATCCATTAACAAAGAAAAATGATCTCCAAGAGATGGGAAATAAATGAGGTGAGCCCCATGCTGCAGGTTATACTGGAGGAGAGTTTCCCAGCTGTGTCAATGCTTATCCAACTTTACAGTGAAATGTATATAAATTATACCTCAGTAAAGCTCTTTATATAAAGATCAGTAGAAAGTTTGTCTTGTTATTTATAATACTTAAGAAGTATTTACTCACACAAAAATATGCATATATTTTACAGACATAATACTGAGTAAGTTTCCATTTACATGAAGTTAAAAAAATCAAGCAAAACTAACTCATCATGATATAAATCTCAACGATGTTACTCAGTGATGGGATGACTGAGGGACTATTAACTGGAAAGGACAGGAGGTTGTCTCCTGGGATGCAGGGCATATTTTTATTATTTGAGGGTTGGTACCACAGTGTATAAATAAGTAAAATTTAGGTAAAAAATTTACACTTAAAACTTGTGCCTTTTCTTGTATGTAACATTTCAATTGAAAATAATCACCGCCTTTATTTCCTTGGTCTTTATTACAAATTGAAGACATATCTTCTTATCCAAAGAAACAATTACCATAATGAGAATGTATATTGGTATATTAATATAGTGCTGATATTAGATCTTTCACAAGTTAAACATTTTATACATTTTACCAAATTTAGAAGATACAGTAAATGCTTTCAAAATAAAGAATATAATAATAAGTAGTGATAGCTAAAGATTAATTAATTTGAGAGAATAAATATTGTATTTCTTTGTGAACTATCTTGAAAGTTCTAATTTCTTATGAATTCATTGGAACTTATGAGTTATTTTATTCCCCAAATGTTCAAGTACAGTATGTGATCTAGATAATCACATACCCAAAGAATATCTATGGGTCTATCTAATTGATCTGAAAACTCTGTAATATATTTGGTGAAGTTGATTATGGACCTAAAGTTATAGTGAAATAAAGAACTCACTGAAAAAGTATTCTCAGTTAAATCTGGTACGTTAAGCAAACTGCACAGGCAGTGAACCAAAACTTTTCTTTATTCCAGCAAGGCTTTGTTCATTCTCATACTTTGTACATTTTTTCCTTTTCATTTAAGGTCAGAGAGTTCACCATCATTGTTACTTTTATTTTGTAACTTTTGACTTCTATTTTTTCTTACTCTTTCTCTTCCTCCTTTTGCTGTATTCACCAGATTTTCTATTGAAAAGTCTGAATAGAGCTGTGGAGGAATAGCAGGAAAAATGTCTGGGATCTCCTCACTTGTCAGATAAATCCCAGGGTGCCTCTGCTATGTAACCAACATATTGATTGATTTCTTTACTCCTGGAAGTCTGACATTATTGCACCATTTAAGCTCCAATATGAAAAGTCTTTGCCTCGAAGGTGCCCTGTGTTACGGGTATATTCCAGTAGAACCCATGACTGAATATCGCTTTGCAGTTTGAGCAAATATCACCCAAAGGGAAAATTTGGCCAACAGCTTATTTAGAACATATTTCATCTATTGAGTGGATATTAATCACCTAATACATTAAATAACCAATTTACATTTTTTTTCCTCCTTCTTCTTTCTACACATTTTAATATCTTTGGATTAAATAATCATCATAAAACAAATGGGAACAATGTTATTTTCCATTTAGTGTGGCTGATATCCTAGTATCTTTTCCTAAGTATATTTTAATAGAGTAAATCTAACAAATGTTTTTCATTTAGTATGAATTTACTTCTATAATATAAGGTTTTGTGCTATTCATTGTTACAAAGTCAAATAAGAAATCAATAACATGTAGTTCGAAAATAAGCTGAAATTAATTTATCCATATATTAAATTGGTGCATAACACACACAATTTATTCAAATGACTTTACAATGCAGCATTTTTGTTGCAATTCCCTGGGGGAATTTTGAGTACAAAAAGAAATTTTAAACTTTAAAATTGATTCCAGAGATGTTTACTTTGAAATTATTATTTTATATAGTACTATAAAACAAATAAGTTATCATATCACTTTTAACAGCACCAAGATTTTCTATAAACACAATAAAAAAGACACTAATATGAAATCAAAGAAGATAAAACAAAAAAATCATAATCTTAAACTTCGAATGGAAGTTTCAGATTGAATTTATGAACTCATGTATTTTATATTTCTGTTACTTTTTTTTATATGTTTGTTTTGCTTTTGAGAGATGCTTTTCATCTTAGTTTGTGATTAACACATTTAATGTAATGAAAGGAAAGAAAAAATAATCATTGACACTAATAATAAATAAATGGATCTTCTGAAAATAATCAGCAAATTAATCAAAGCATCTCCTAATGTTAAAAGAAAAAATGTTGAAAGAGGAACAAAGAAAACACAAATGCACAAAATAAGAACTGGCATGGAAGAAATAATCATAAAAAGAGAGTCATTATACACTGTATTGAATGATGGTATACAAACATACGAATACCTAGATGAGATAAAATTATGCTATGAATAAGTTATATAATAAAATAAAATCCTAGTAGAAGGAGAAAATTTGAAAAGACAGTTTCTGTATGGCAATATATCAAAGTGAACCAGGTTTTCTTGTTTCATAATTCAATGACTGTCAGTAACATCATAGCATTACCCTGTCATAAGAAGAACATAAAAGAGAGGGAAGGAAATTTTTAAGTGAAGGGAGGGATAGAGAAATTAATAAATTATAACAAATAAAGTGAAGGGAAGATGAATAGAGAAAAAATAGAATGAGGCAAACGACAGCTAAAATTTTATCTGAACTAACTATATAATATGCTTTAGGAGAAAATGTGCTATAGTGAAAGAAGTATTTATTTGGTAGATATTTTCTAATGCACAAATAAATTTTATTACTATGAATTAAAATATATATAGTATGTTTGCCATATATAAAGTATAGAAGAATATTCATTATTCGTTTATAAGTACAAATTGTATATGGGACCAAGCTAAAGCCAGTAGTTAATAGTGGAGTTTGCTATAATTTTTTTCTCTCCCTTTAGTCCTACCACCGTGTGATAATAATTGAATATATATCCTACCAGTTCTTTAAAAATAAATTTTTACATTTAATTATTTAATATACCTAGATATATTTTTACACAGGACATGAGGCAATAATCTAAATTCTTTTATTTTTTAAATGGATATTTTTCTTAATGCCATATGTTAAATACACAAGTTCAATGAATTGACCAGATAAAAATGCTGCTTGCGGCATCTTCACTGACATTCTCAGGTCGGTTTTTTCCTTAACTATGTTGCCATAAATATGATGCTTATACAGTCCTTACGTTAGGAATACATGGTATGAGGAATATTATGATATCCTAACACATGTATTAGGAACACACAAATATATAAAATAACTACTTACACTACTTTAAAAATTTAAGTATGTCATTAATTAAATGTCATTTAATTAATGACATTTAAAAAATATTATCTTTTAAAAACTTTACATCTCTTAAGATTAAAAAGAAAAATGTCTCAGGATTTCAGAAAATGTAGTAAGGAATTTCAAAATTCCCATGTTGCTATAGTATTTTCTACAAATTTAACAACTCATTTGAAGTCTGTTCATTAATGAGCATTTAAGTAATAATGAAGATGAAAAATTAATTCTCAGCATCTGATTATTATAACTTCCTCTAACAATTGTTATATTAGTGTTTTTCTTTACATTCACAATTAAACTTTAATAATTTTGTTATATATAGTGTTCTCTGTGTTTTTCAAATTAAACTACAATTAGATAATATGAAATTCATGTTCTATATAATAATGTTATAGTCAAACATTAAGCTACATGACATGAAATGGTAAAATTATGTAAATATAGATATAAATTGATATAGGTTATATATTTTTATAATTGTGGTAAATATACGTGATGTAAAATGTACCTATTTAACCATTTTTAAGGGTACAGTTCAGTGGTATTAAGTACACTCACATTGCTGTGCAACCATCACCACCATCCAGCTCCGGACTATTTTTCATCTTGCAAAACGAAAACTCTGGACCCACTTAATAATAATTCACCATTCCCTTCCCCTCACAGTCCCTGGCATCCCCCATTTCAAGGTTCACCCATGTTGTAACATAGATCAGAATTCTCTGCTTTTTTAAGACTGGATGAGATCCCATTGTATATGTATAGCACATTTGTTTATCTGTTGAAGAACACGAGAGTTACCTGCACCTTTTGGCCATTGTGAATGATGCTGCTATGAATATGGGTGTACAGATTATCTGTTCAAGACCCAGCAGCTCTCAGTTCTTTTGGGAATGGATGTATTTTTACAATTCTTTTCTAGTCACTTCTGATCAAAATTTAATAATTATTGAAATATAATTAGGGGCCAGAAAATATATATTGAGTACATGCACTTTATTCTGGTCATTTGGAAATTCTTCCAAAATGATGACATATTTTTCAGGGTCCTCTTAGTCTTTTAAATGCATTAGTTTGGACTCATTCCATGGACATTCTATCAATACAGGCTCTTCCTATAGCAATACAATGACAAATGCTTTTATCAGTATTTTAAATTTTAAAATAGTTTGAAACTCAATTGAGGTATTCACATAAACATAAGTTACCAGGATGTTTTCCAATTATTTGAAAACCCTACACCCTCCTCCTCAAAATCTACATGTATCTGAAGTAGTTTCATAAACATTAATTAATTCCTTTAAGATTTTACCTGCATATAATGACAACTTCCTGATTTGTATATTAAAATTATTTTGTACGTATTTGCTCAATGGTTACAGTTTTACATTTTCTCTTTTTTTGAAGATTTTTTTTGACATGGACCATTTTTAAAGTCTTTATTGAATTTGTTACAATATTGCTTCTCTTTTATGTTTTGTTTTTTTGGCCACGAGGCTTGTGGGTTCTTAGCCCCCTGACCAGGGATCGAACCTGCATCCCCTGCATTGGAAGATGAAATCTTAACCACTGGACCATCAGGGAAGTCCCTGTATTTTCTTTAATAGCAAATTATTTGATTTCCTCTTTATTATAATTGAAATAAACTTTAAATAAATGTAATAATTTACTGATATTATTGATAATTTATTCTATTTATTTATAGGCTTACTTCTTAAAATTTGTCCATTTTTATTTCACCAGTTTCTTTACCATCATTGGTAAAGATTAACTCCTTGTAGTTTCTTCTCAGACCTAATATTTTGAAAATAATGCTGTTAAATTGAAATTCAGAAATTAGTGTCGTTGGCTTAAAAAAGCTTAAATTGGAAATACTTTTCAGTCAAAGATATTATTCTACAGACTGTATTCTCTTTCCTCCAGTATTTTTTTCATAATTAAGGAAATTAGACATTTAGCCTCTCAATATGTTGGGGTTTTTCAATTTAGAGATTAGGAGGAAGGCATTATTAAATAGTGGTGTTCCAATTTACATCTAGTACATTCTAATATGCTTCAAATTTGCTCCTTAAATAGGCTGACATGTGCCAAATGAAATTTAATGTTGACAAATGTAGAGTAATGTAAATTAGCCTCAGAAATAATCAGCAACAGATAAAAAATTATAGATAATTGAAGTGATTCACCAAGTCCTTGTAAAAGACTTTCAACTGTTCACAAACTTTTAGGAATCTTCTCAACGGAAAAGAAACTCTGTGCTCTTCCTTGAAATGTCAGAAAGTAAATGCAAAAGTCCAAAGGCAGCCAGCTACATACTAAGGTAATGTTTAATTGGGCTACATCGTTCCAAATTGAAAACAGTTGCATTATTTTTCTGGCCAAGTCATACATCTTCCAGAGAGACAAGATAACTATCTCCCTGTAATGCTTTCTAAAACATTTGAACACAGAGTTCAGGGATTTCTCTTACTATCTATTAACATCTGGAGTGCAACTGTAGGGGTAAAGATTAGAACAACACTGCAAGGGTGTTCTGGCATCTAACTCCAACTCACATGTCTGCCACAGAGAAAGCAACTACCAAATCAGTATCTGGGCTGTCATGCCCTGGGCTCCCAGGTCAGCTGTTTAAGACCTCTTGCTGTCTCAGCCAGGTCAGAAGCTGAGTGTCTTTTCAGTTCAGTTCACTGTCTTGGGCATAAACATTCGATTAAAATCTGCTATAACTCCTTTTCGCCTACACAATTCTTGAAGGAGCAATCAAAACCCACTGACGTATCATAAAAGAATGAAGTACATATTGGAACATCAAATGCCTTTCTATGTTTGCCAGTTTCTTTAAACCTCACAACCACAGAAGGCTGGAGCACATTTTCTTTCTTTCAATTGTTTCTAGCCCTTAAACTCAAAGACTTGGGCTGAAATCCTATTCACAGAACATATATATCACAATATAAATAAATTAGAATTTCCCATATTAAACGGATTGTGCACTTGAACATAGTTTATGGATAAGTGCATGTAACATAATTGTGCTACTATACACTAAGTTCATTTAATTGTTTTAATTTAATTGTTTAATTTGTTTTTAAGAACAAATGCAATTTAGTTTGCTACACATACAATTTACAATGTTACACATATCCTCCATGTGAGTTCGGCTCTTTGCCACACTATCGTATGTCTTTATAAAAGAAGCATTTTAAGCAGCAGAGGTTAATAGTCTCCTGGCTTCCTGAGTTATAAGCAATCTACAGAAGTAGGAGAAATAAAGCTTTAAAGTATGAAATTGTAAGTGACCTTCTTCAATTTCAACCCAACTACAACTCTTGGGAATTACAGACCTCTGGTTGTCAAGGACTGTTCTTGTCTAAATTATCTCCATGGCACTTAACATGTAACTGGGTCGGTCAACATACTTAATAAATGTTGTTGATCATAACGGCACACTCTCACAGAAACCTTCAGTTTGTTGACAAATATTTTAGGATTTTACATTTTACAACGTACACATGTGGGTATCATTTAATATTCAAAAAAAAGATAGCTAAATTAGATATTACTATTCTGCTTTACAGAACATCGCATATGAATATGGAGCATGCTTAATTTCAATCCCAATACACTTACAATTTTATAATTAAATATGTAACTCCAGAGATTTAAAAAAGGAGCTGTTTATAACTCTTGGTGAGTCATACGTGTGTAAACAGGCGTCAGTGTTTACAAGCCATGATAACTAAAAACCAAAATCAGGATGTATGTAGATATTTTGGTAATCATGACTGTAATTAAATTCCATTATTAATTGTGTAATTAAAATTATAACTGTCAACCTTTATCCACATTATTACAGATGAAGGTACTCATGAATATAATATATTCATTAAATATACGTGAGAAAACCAATTACAAATTGTATTCACAAAATTTAGTTCAAAAACTGCATGTTTTCCCTTTGTAAAGCCTTCATTAGGTTGAATTTTATGTCCATTTACAGTAGAATAAAGTTTTTCCCAACAGAGCTGAACACAGTGCTCATCTTTATTCATAAGGCAAATAAATTTGTTCAAAGAACACATGTGCTAAAGGCTAAAATGACTCTGAGCAAGATGAATGGTGACGTTGTTTAGTTTTCTAGAGACAGCTGTTATAAAAGGTTTAGGTTATTTATTTTTGGCTCACTGATAAAGATTGTGGTTTGGCAGGTGAAACACCAGATAAACATGATTTCAGCGTTAGCTTTGTAATTATATCCCCAAGAGGAAAACATAAACTGTACATATCCATACATACAATTTCAGTTCAGCAAGGGAAACATTTTAAGTTTTACATAAGTCCGTGTGCAATATTGTGATTTCTTTTGGGAACTGTAGACCAACCATTCACAGTTTACATTGTTTACTTTATTAGTAATATTTCTAATAATTTTATTACCTTGGTTTTACGATGCATGATTCTGAAAGGAGTTATTCTGTTTACTCAGCAAGAACAGAAAACTTTTCTTTACTTCTACCAAGTCAATGGAGACCCAAAAACTTATGTAGCATTAAAATAAAAGAGACATTTTCGTGAACACATTATCGGAAAGTATTTCATCCTTAGAAAAAATAAAGTTATTTACTGTTTGTGATACTTTTATATAATTGTTTATGTTTTGTTTTTTGTGTCCATTGTTTATGATTCTTGTAGCTTACCTTATAGAAAGACAATATATACCTTCTTCCAAATATAAAAACAACTAAATCCCCCTCTCCAAATAATTTTTGTTTTGTTTTGCTTTGGCCTTAGAAATTGGGAGTCTCTTATTAGTTATTAATTTATGCATAATATGCTTAAGGCTAGGCTTACCTAGAATTAAACTTAGAAGCTAGATATTTTCTCCCTATTACCTAATTCAGGTTTCACAAGTTTTGAAAAGGCATGGTTTATAATTCGATATAAACGCAAAAATATATCCCAAAGTAATAGGTACGTACTGGATTATGAACTGTTATATATTCCCTTTATAACAGTCAATGCTTAAATATTCATCACTTTAGTCAAAACATTCAAATTGTGAAGATAATTCAGGGCGATCAGGTACTGGTACTTTCTGATCTGCTGTCAGGGTGCCCACAGTCCCTTGACTCACATTTGCTCTCTTGGTTTAAAGGAAGAGCATCTCGTGTCTACACGGTGATCTCTTTGTGTAACGACATGTCATCTTGAATCATGGTGCTGAACTATCGTTCTAGTTTCTTTTGTTGACCTCTGATTCAGGCTCTATTGTCAATGGAGAACTCTATCTAATCACTGCTAAACTATCTCAGCTTCAGCTGAACTACTACATTTAAAAAAATCCTGTTATATCCTGATCAAGAAAAGTGTGTGGATACTGAAATCATCATTAAATTATTTTCTCCAGTTTTTGTACTTTGGAAAAAAATAGTGCGTTTTCAAAGCAATATTGTTAGATCAGTGGAAAGAAGGAAGGGAGGGATGAGGCAAAGGAGGGAGAAGGAAGAAAGGAAGGAGGGAGAGGGTGAGGGAAGGGGAGAGATAGAGAGAGAGAGAGAGAGAGAGAGGAGGTGGGGAAAGAGGACAGAAGAAGACAATTTGCTACAATCTCCTGTTCAAGAGAAAGGACAATTGGAGGTAGAGTAAGCACGTGCATTAATTAATGCTCCTGGAGCTGACTTTTGTGATTTATAAAGCCTATAAAAATATGATTGCCTTAAAAGATATTACATGAGTAAGGGGTGCCAAAAACACCTCCGTAAGTGATTTGTATATTGGTGTCAAAAGTGAACGATCAAGAAACTTTTCCATAGAAACAAATGATTTTTACTCCCCTGCATGGACATCTTATGTAATTTAGATGAGACCATGCTGCAGAACTTCCCATGCCTAATGAGAGAGAGAGAGAGAGAGAGAGAGAGAGCACTTAATCATACTCTTACATGCTTACACTTGTAGGAAACACTTGTATGTCTTAGTCACAAACGTCAACATCACACATCACCTTTTCTTCCTGGCTCTCCTAAGGAAATAATTGCTGCAACTTTTATGTACATCTGTATCTTCCTGTCGGCAAAGGATTGCTGTTTATTCATTTAATCACTATTTATTGAGCTTCTATCTTTCCAGGCACAGAGTATACAGCAGCCATAAAGTGCACACAAATTTTCATTCTCTTTGAATGAATACTGTAACAGAGAGACAAGCAATAAATAAATACATAATTTTAAACAAAATTGATGCTGTTAAGTGATAAGAGGAAAATATAGAGGGCGAGGGGGAATTGCAAATGGGGGTCGAGATTTTAATTGGTGATCAGGAAGGTCTCATTGAATTGGTAAAATCTGAACCAAGAGTGACTAATAGGAGGTATGACGTCATGGAGATGCCTGACGGGAGAGTGAATCCGGCAGATATATTAAGTGCAGAGGCCTTGGGACAGGAAAATGGCCAGTCCAGGCAAAACCAGGATATATGGAGTGGCTGGAGCAGAGTCAGCGGGCAGGAGAGCACAGGTTAGAGATGTATGGGATTGGGGGCATTTGTGTAGGAACTCAGGGAGCGTTGCATAGATTATGGCGTTGCTCTCAGTGAAAATGGGAGGATTTTCAGGCATGATTGATTTGGAGATGGTGTGTGAGAGAGTGAAGTCCACTTGAGCAATTGACACGGGGAACCATCAGTAAACGAGATGGGGCCTTGAGCAATGGATACAGAGAATGATCAGTAAATGAGATGTGGGCCTTCAGCAATGGACACAGGGAACCATCAGAAAATGAGACGGGGCAATCCTTGTGAGGTCTATTGAACACTTGAGTGAAGAGGTTGACTATGAAATTGGATACATGAGTCATGTTCAAGCTAGAGATAAAATTTGCATGTGTTTGGCAAGTTCAGTTTTTAAAGAATATGCAATATCCATGGAAACCAGTTACATATGGTGTCTTATGTGTGAACATTGAATATCACCAGATACTTCATAGAGTTTTCTCATTTCATTCTAATACTATGCTGCTTCTAAAAATTATAATTTTTAAAAAAATACTTTATTTAAATAATGAAGTAGACTTATTTGTTGCTGGAAGGCAACTTTAGCCATTAGGGAATATTTCCTCTCATATAATATGTGCCTTGTGAGAGGTGGAAACATAGAATAGCACTTAACATATTTACAATCTCTATCCTTTATCCACTCACCAAGTACATCTGGACTAATAAGACACTAAGGATAAAACAATGATTGCCACTGCCTATGTCAAATTTCCATAATTGTGTTTGTGAGCCTTTCTATTCCTATGTAAAAATGGAAATGGTTTTTAATGAAGGGTTTCGATAATTTTCAAAAGGTCTAGAGAATTCATAGATATTACTTTTAACATTAGAAAATTTACTTCCTTTATATAATAATCATAACATACTTTATGTCCCTTTATTTTTATTTTTTTATTTTTTTTATTTTTTTGCGGTACGTGGGCCTCTCACTGTTGTGGCCTCTCCTGTTGCGGAGCACAGGCTCCGGATGTGCAGGCCCAGTGGCCATGGCTCACCGGCCCAGCCGCTCCGCGGCATGTGGGATCCTCCCGGATCGGGGCACGAACCCGTGTCCCCCGCGTCGGCAGGCGGACTCTCAACCACTGCGCGACCAGGGAAGCCCCTATGTCTCTTTATTAAAGATTATGATTGCTAAAGGATTTTGAGTGGCCATCATGTCCCAGAGATAAATCTAATTGCCTTAGAACTGTATCTTATTGATTCTTGATAACCCCATAACGTAAGTACTATTTTACCCCTGGAAAAGTTTGGGTTCAGAAAGTTCAAATGACTTGCTACCAGGTAAAAATGAGTCATTGTTGAAGATAAATTTTAAAGCAGGAAAGTAAGAATTCATAGCATGTTCATTAAGCTTGCTTTGCTACAGTCTAGTCTGTAGATTGAATCAATTTAGGACTGATCTGAGGGAGAAGTGTCCTGAAATAAAGACCACAAAAGAAGAGCAACAAAGAGCAAGTCTTTATTTACTGCCAGGAGCTGGATTAGTCTGAAAGTTAGCAGAGGTTTAAATGTTACAGACACTCAGATTGGTTTTTTTTTTTTTTAAAAAAAAAAGAAGAATGGAGGAATGTGATGTATGAAGTACAGAAAATGTTCCATTATCAGTTCTTAGAAGTGGATGGCTTCAAGATAAGCAAGTCCAGAAAGTTTGATTTTCACAAGAAAAAGGGAAAATGTAAACAAGTGTGGGATATTAGAGTTCATGGTTTCAGCTTCAGAAAAAGAAAAACAGGTTCTTTTGACTATTGATAGAACTCTTAGTATACAAGGTTGAAAAAAGAAAAGTTAACCTTTTACCTGTATTATTCACAGTATATTGTTATTCAATGTCCAGCAAGGACAGTAAGTACATTCTGTTTCCATTTGTTTCAATTTCTACTTGCTCAAATCTTATACAATGGTTATGGAAACTGTATTTGAAGCTTCTTAAAATCTCTTGCCTCAGATTGTGAAATATCATTTTAGTTCAATGATATTGAGCTCTGGAGTAACTAACACTGTCAAATTAAACTCTTAAATATAAAAGCAATCTCTTAAAGTCCCTAAGATAGAATTTGAGAGAATACTGAGTAAAAAAAAAGTACCATTTATTTCATCTAATTATAAATTTCAAGTACCAATTTCAAAGCCCTTTTGTGTGTCATTTTAATTTACTCTATCTCAAAGAAAATTGTAGACAGTTTATATAGAAAATTTACTCTCTTTAGTCAATGAGGTTTTAATCTGTTTTCTAGTAGTAATGGCATATGTTATTCAAATCCTACCAGAAGCATGCATTGATTCCCTACTGTTGAAAGAACTGATTTTAGTCACTGTGTGGCATACTATTATGCATTAGAAATAGAAGCTCATATTCAAATAGTTAAGTACAGATTTTGTTTATGTGAATGAAATGCTACATGTTGTTTTATTACACAGCATAGATCCATAAATTCTATTTAGTCTGTGTAAATTCTTGAGTGTAAAAAAAAAAAAAACATCATTAGTAGTGATAAGAAGAGATACATGAACATGAGAGACACAGTTGAAAACAGTCATTGTAATTCAGGAGTCCAACCATGTAATTTACCTCGATAAACTCTCACTGCTCTTAAGTGCCTACACATTCAAACAAGAGCATGAATTCAAGGTTGTCAAGATCCCCACGCAGAGTTTCATGCAGGCTACAAGCAAATTGAAGTTATCGTATACATACGATTTTGCCAATGTAACGGGGAAATATTTTCAGAAGAAAAAAACAAAAAGCTTTCTCTCAGTAAAGATGGTGCTTTTCTGTAGCTTCTTGCTTCTTGGGCCTTCTCTGTGGCTAATATTTTTAAAACAGCTCATAGCTACCTTCCACTTCTAATTTCTTGGAATACATAAGTAAAATTCAAGAGAGATAAAGCATGAACTGGGCAGTTCAGGGAAAGTCTGAGTAAGGCCTTCCAGGAAAAGTGGGTCTCTTTTCGAGTACCTTCTCAAGTTTGGAGGGATAAGATATAGATATTCCACAGAGCCAAAAGAAGGCTTCCCCAACTGTTTTTAATCTAGCCAGGGGAATTGAGCTAAGAAGCCAAGCCCATGGAAGAGACAACGAGGGTTAGAGCTAAAGTTCAGGATACAAATAAAGATTTCTATTTTCCCAGTTTACCTTCATTTTCTATTGCCTCAAGACTCAGTGGTAGTGATTCAAATTTGGTCAACCCTTTAGACATACAACATCCTATTTCTCACCTCATTATTTAGAGATAATAATAGTACTCTATTCAGGGAAATTTTATTCTTATGCTTTTAAAATATTATTTAATCAGTTGACATAGTAAATATAGATTTGAATTATCTTTTATTCACATAGGGTATATAAAATAAAAGCCTTTCAATAATTATTACATGTTAAATAATATTGGTTATTAATGTATTAAAACTAAAAAACAAAAACAAGGCCATAAAAACATATACACTGTTATAAAATATATGGTGTTTAAAGATGTGTGTATACACATTAAAAATGCATTACACACAGAAGAATGAAGAATGGCTGCAATTCCTTTCCTAATCAGCCAAAAACCTGCTGAGAAAAGAAACAGCGTTCTTCTAAGAAAGACAACAGAATACAAATACTCCACGGTGTATCATCCACAAATAAATAATACATAAAACACTAGGCAAATCATGGAACAGGAAAATACGCTCTACAGACAGTAAAAATAAGTTGATTAAAATGGAACACAAGATGACCTAGATGCTAGACTTAGCAGATCAATATATTGAAAGGTATTCAAAGAATCAAATGAAAATGTGTTCAGATAAGTAAATAAGATATGATCTTAAAAGGGAAAGAGTCAATAAACCTCAAGAGATAAGTTGAATTTTTAAGGATCAGAACCAAAGGGACCATGCAGTTTAGGACCATGATAGAGTCATTGGGACAGGAATTGCCTCCCCCTGTAACAGCTGGAAGAGTGGACAAATATATGAGTCAAGGGCTTTAAGACATTGGGTCATTATCAGGACAACACTCTAATTCCTGAAAGAAGGAAAACAAATGCAGTGATCTCTTTGATTGCCCTGGCTTTCTGCCTGTAGTGCCTTTCTGGATCATGCTTCTAGGAGGAGTATCACGAAACAGAGCATGACCTCCTCCCAAGTTAAGGAGACAGACATCACAGTGCAGGGACTTCCATGGCTAGAATTTATGAAGAGCTGCAGAAATCTGCACAGGGTCCCCTTGATTCTGATAGTTAAGCCATGCACGTATAATGTGAAGATCTGTAACCTGAACAACTTGAGAGATCACACATGACTGAAATACTCGGGAGTTCCAACCAGCCAGCGTGGACCCACTTGTTAGGACTCTGAGCCTGCTTTCCACTGGCACAACCCTGCCAACCTTGCCAGGGGTGATACAATATCATCACGTCGTCATTGTAACCCCAGGATTCCATCATTCTCACAGAATTCAAACTACTGTGATGACACCGTCCATTTCTCATCAACCTTGGAAGTTTTCAAGGTTACTGGGCCCCTTGTTAAGAATGTATTTCTGGTGGCACAATGGTTAAGAATTCACCTGCCAATGCAGGGGACACAGGTTCGAGCCCTGGTCTGGGAAGTTCCCACATGCTGCGGAGCAACTAAGCCCGTGTGCCACAACTACTGAGCCTGCTCTCTAGAGCCCGCAAGCCACAACTACTGAAGCCCTGGTGCCTAGAGCCCGTGTTCCGCAACAAGAGAAGCCACTGCAATGAGAAGCCCGCACACCACAACGAAGAGTAGCCCCTGCTCGCCGCAACTAGAGAAAGCCCACGCAGCAACAACCCAACTCAGATAGGTAGATAGATAGATAGATAGATAGATAGATAGATAGATAGATAGATAGATGGATAAAATAAAATAATGTATTTCTGACAGCCTTCCTGAAGGGAAGGTCATCTGGAGAATCGTAAGAGACAAATTTAGGGCACTGGTGAGTAAGTCTTACAAGATAAATTTACCCTAACATTCCAATCTCCATGAATCTTTGGACACTTTTCTCTATAATAAGCCAAGTCTGGCATTTTAACTTAATTTAGTGTAGACCATTTTTAGGTTCAAGTTTCATTCCACTGAACAATCAACGATTATAGCCACCCTCAGATTTGTAAGTTAACCCAGTGAACCCAGAATCCCCTCTTAGTAAACTCATATACAGATAATTTCTTCTTGATACGTCATTGTATTCCTGTAACACCGATCCAATACACTTGGGATCCATTTTCACACCATTTACCCAGTTTTCTATCCATAAAGTCGGCAAACGTTTCCTTCAGTTGCTTCTCACACCTGGTTAGAGATCTCACATTATATACCTGACCCCCTGGCATGCGCTGGGAAACAAATTTAGTTATAAGACTAGGAGAAATGGGAAATGGTAAGAATAGGTCCTAAGGAAGCTCAGGTTTTCCTCCAAAAGCACCAACTGCAGTGGAGATGATTGCAATTTTAGGTAAGATTAGACAGCTTCCTCCACCAGAAAGGGATGAGGTCTCTTCTGCTGATAAAGGAGACTTGACAGCATTGGGGGTTTAAAGGCCTCCAAATTCAACGGACTCCACCTGTCTCCCTCCTGCCCCGTATTAAGGATCTCATACCTTCCCAATCAATAGTGTTATATCCTAACTTTAACATAACAGATCTTGTGAGGTCGGGGATTAAGTCTGTGTTTAATTCAGCCACCAATAGGATTGAACTTGGTGTTGGCATTTTATACAAATCTTGGCTCTGAGGATAGAGGAGATAAGGTTTTCTTTTTAGTGAAATCATAGATGTAGCTAGTCCCTTATCTGGACCTGGACTTGTGGATGGGAAGCTCTCTTATCATTTTTTCATCAGTTTCTCCAGTACACTTAGAAACAGTTAATGAAACCCATTACATTTCCTATTTTTATTAAAGAGTTCTACCACAGCAACTACTTTGTCACCCAAAGCAATTTCTTTCTAGTCGTTTGATGTCATTGAATCTACCGGTGATCATTTAAGTAACTGTTTTACTACTGTATTATGGATATAACTAGGGTACATTTTATCAATAGAAAGGGGTTTCTTACTGCCTTTTAACATAATCAGATCAGGAAACAAACTCCAGAAAACTAAGAACCAGTTCAGGTAGCCATTTTTAAGGTTCCCTCCTCAAAACCATTCCCAGTACCAAGTAGGTTTGATCATAGAAGCGGAAGTGCTTAAAAGACAAAGAATAGAGGATAACCAAAGAGATTAAACTTTACGGATTTGGGGGAGCTGCTTTTGATAAGAATTGACCTCTCTCCAGAACTGTGGACCTAATTATTAAAGAGTTTTAACCACTCTTCAGCTTCAAGGAGATGCTGGACCATTAATATGCTGGAAGGTAGATTTCTGGCTTTAAATGTAGCCTTTAAATGATCATTAATCCCTTTCAGCCTCTCAAGGTATTTGCTCCCAGCATCCCTCACTCTTCTACCTCCCAGATGCCCGAGACATTTACTAGTCAAGACTTTGGGAAACGTGTCTCCTTCAGACTAAGAAAGCTCCTGGCAAGGGACTCAGCTGAGAGCTGCTGGCTGCCTGCTCTTTGAGGACTTGAATCAGAGCTTCAAGCTTGTGAAAGACAAGGGCATCAGCACAGAGCACAGACCTGTTTCAGAAAATCTAGCAAGAAGGAACACTTCACAAGGAGTCTCATGGGGCCTGAAAATGTCATCACAAGAAATAGAAATTACAGACCGATATCCATCATGGATTCTTAACAGGTATTACCAAATCAAATCCAACAATATGTAAGACTAGATGCACTTTAACTGGGAAGTTTGCTTTAATATCCAAAAATTAGACAATCGCCATGTTGACAGAATAAAGGAGATGAATCAGATGCTCGTTTCAAAAGACACCAAGAAAGCTTTTGCCAAAATCCAACACAAATACATGAATAAAAATTCATGGAAAACTAGAAATCGAAGAAAATATTCTCCTTCCAATAAGAGTCAGCTGTGTAAAACCTATAGCAAATATTATACTTAAATGTGAAA
Organism: Aethalodelphis obliquidens; assembly: GCF_003676395.1. Taxonomy (NCBI): domain Eukaryota; kingdom Metazoa; phylum Chordata; class Mammalia; order Artiodactyla; family Delphinidae; genus Aethalodelphis; species Aethalodelphis obliquidens. The sequence continues at coordinate 23,920,672 of NW_020837963.1, read as the reverse complement.
TGTTAAACAATTTACCCCCTAAGATTAGAAACCAGTAAATGGTGTCTGCTCTCACTACTTCTGTCAACGTTGCACTTGTGGTTCAAGACAGCACAAGACAAGAAAAATGTATATGGCCTTGAGATTGGAAAAGAAGAATAAAGTTGTATTTCATCACAGATAACATGAATTGTTTTCATGAAATGATTCTAACATATCAAAAAAATTACTCAACTAATAAATGAGTTTAGCAAGGTTATAGTATATAAAGTGCTATTGATAAATAAATCTTATTTCTATATGAAATCGCCAAGCAATTAATAAATGACATTAAAACAATTACATTTAAAATAGTATCAAAATGATAAACTATTTAGGAATAAATAAAACAAAATCAATTAAAAATTCTATATTGTAAACTTAAAAAATATTACTGACACAAGTAACAGAAGACATAAATAGGTAAAATATATTTTACAAAATTAAACAGCCATTCCTAAGGTTTAAACAGTTTTAAAACTATTAATGCCACTGGGTTTTTTTTTTTTTTTTTTTTTTTGTGGTACGCGGGCCTCTCACTGTTGTGGCCCCTCGCGCCGCGGAGCACAGGCTCCGGATGCGCAGGCTCAGCGGCCATGGCTCACGGGCCCAGCCACATTGCAGCATGTGGGATCTTCGCGGACCGGTGCATGAACCCGCGTCCCCTGCATCGGCAGGTGGACTCTCAACCACTGCGCCACCAGGGAAGCCCGCCAGTGGGTTTTTATACAAATATGTGTACAGGCGTTATTTCCTTTGAAAGTTGGTATTTTTCTTTGCCATGAACTTTATAATCCTTTTTTCAGACAATAGAATGAATTTAGAATTTCTTTTTTATCCTTCCTTCCTCCTTCACTGTCTTCTCCTCTATAATTCCTCATCCTTCACCATACTCTTGACATAGATCATTACTTCTATTATATATTTAGATGTCATTCAACTAAGTGCCTGGTTAGCCATGTGCTTTACTTTCACTGACTCAGTGTCCACAAAAAAATCTATTATATGAAATACTATATCACATTTGTAGATTTGAAAGCAGGGAAACATTTATAAACGTGATGAAGATGGCAAAGCTGGTAAGTGGAAAAGTGCAAATATAAATGTGTGTTTCTGTTACTTCAAAAGCTGGACTAGGGCTTCTCTGGTGGAGCAGTGGTTGAGAGTCCGCCTGCCGATGCAGGGGACACGGGTTCGTGCCCCGGTCCGGGAGGATCCCACATGCCACGGAGCAGCTGGGCCCGTGAGCCATGGCTGCTGGGCCTGCGTGTCCGGAGCCTGTGCTTCACAGTGGGAGAGGCCACAGCGGTGAGAGGCCCGCGTCCCAAAAAAAAAAAAAAAGAAAAGCTGGACTAATCTCTGCACCGTTTTATACCTAGGGTAAAATTCTTTAAGCTATAACGTACATCCAGAATATTTCATAAAAATAATGAAATCAAAAGAAATAAATATGTCACTAGACTATAGGTCTCATAATTTAAAGCATTCATAGACATATTTTACATATGTTAGAAGTAGTTTGTTTTAAAATTTATTTTCCAGTTGTCATGATAATATCAGGCTACTTAATAATGCCCACATTAGCTATTTGCCTAGTAATGAAATTATGGGTGTATTGATTTATCCAACTGTTCCATAGATTTTGAGATAGATATTTAACTATCTATGGCATAAGGTTATTTTCCCTTCAGCTTTTTAATAGTAATTGTAATAGTAATTTAATACCCTCACATACTAAACGTTTCTTTCCAAAATATCAATAGAATGCACTGGAAGTTAGAATTCCTAGTAATTTGCAATAAGAATCAACATTAACAGATTGTGATAATTTTCCACGTAAAAACTATTGTGAATATTTTAAGTTGTCTTGTTTTTAAATTAGTTATGTGCACAATTTATATTAAATGACATTAGATCGAGATGAATTTCTATTTTTTTATACTAACGTTGTCTTAGCTCAGTTTTTCTTATGTTTTATTAATTCATAATGTATGACTATTTCCTGCAAGTCTAGGAATCCTGCAGAAAACTATTAGTGTTTTCCCCACATCTGCACTGTGGGCCTGGTCTCATTTATTTTCTATCTTAAAGCAATGTTTTCTGAGTAAATGGCAGGCTAATAAGTTATGAAAACATGAGTCTATCAGTTAGTAAACTGCTCCCTTGTTTTGTGGATTAGGCACCATGGGGAATTAATTTAAGTTTTTACATCTTAACTGAGAAAACTGTTTACTTTGAACCTACGTGGGACCACTGACCACGCAAAAGTTGGCAAAATCTCATTTTGTTAGCAAGTGATAAAAACAATTTCAAGAGCTTCCAAAGGGAGCACCTTTCCTCCCTATAAATTTAGAGCATTATGAGATTGCTATGGCCGGGCAGCTAGGAAAAAACGTGTGGTCACAGCATAAAAGCATCAAAAGATGGTCCATTTTGTGACTTGACTGTTGAAGGTGGAGGCATAGAGAGAAAGCCAGAACTTCCCTGAAAAAAATGTGGCAACCCTATATGAGAATGGCAATAGTGAGCATTTTGCAAGAATGAAGATAAGTCATTTCTGAAACTAGAAAATGACACTCCCAACCCAAACACTGTGATAAGGATAGAGGACTAGCTACCAGTGTAGGGAAGCAAAATTGGCCAATCTAACATAGCCCTTTGGCATGCAGATTATTTTGAGCTGAGGACAGTCAAGGCTCAAAAGACTCAGGAAGAAACTTGGACCTTCCACCTAACTGTCTCTAGAGTGTAGACAGTGGACTTGTTCCAGGAAGGGAGCCTCACCATAAACTACAGCACGGCCTAGGTGTGCAGACAGGGAGAGCCCTAGCAAAGTCTGCCTGTTAAAATTCCTCTCCGTGTCACCCCTGTCTCTGCCTGGCCCCGCAAACTTTTCTTTACCAAACATTTGCTTTTCCAACTCCACTAATTACCTTCCTCCCCTTGGAAATTCCAAACCACTACCCCTAACGTCCTCTTTTGTCTAGCTGAAGATGGTATTTATGGTGAGAGTTTCAGCCATTTTGACGAGTTAACTCAGTTTTCCTGGATCTCTCCCATGTATACGTGTTATGACACTTTTGTTTCATTTTCTCCTGTTCATCTGTCTCATATCAACTTAATTCTTAGACCAGCCAGAAGAACCTAGAAGGGTAGAGGGAAATGTCTTCCTCCCTGACTGTAGGGTTAAGACCTGCACTGCGAAACTCATGAAGGAGTGAGCACATCAACATCAACAGAGACAACAGCCTCATCATTCTACCCTACTCTCTCCCCCAGACATCTTCTCTTGTCTTTTCTAATCCACTCCCAGCCCTTCCCCACCATGCTCTGTCATCCTGCATGTTCACTGTCATAGGTGATAGCTGAGAGTTTAATTACACTACTGGCATTTGGATTCAGACACCTGTGCGGCACTGACAGGAAAAGACAAACAGACGACGAAGTTAGGGGATTCACTCTCCCATGACCTCCTTGCAGAGGTCACACAGTTTGGGGAGGGCAACTGCCTTCTAAGGAGATGCCTCAAAATCTACTCCCATCACCTGTTGACCCCTGAGTCAGAACAAGTTAGATCCCAAGTTTGCCAGACAATGAAATACAAGGCCTGATACTAGAGAGGATAAAAACATTCAATCTTTTATTTCTATGTTATATGTATAACTGCCAATTTACACATAAAATTTTAATATAATGGTTTCATGCATTCATTCGTGTGTGTGTGTGTGTGTGTGTGTGTGTGTGTGTGTGTGTAAAACAGCTATATGGGAACATAGTTACTTGTGCATATGTCTACTTCTCTTGGTCATCTGTGGTTTAAATGGACCAGAACTGATGTTTTAGCCATCCGTGGAGACTATGCATAATACAGTACATTTAGGGCATAGCTTTGCAGTACATTTTTGTAGAAAAAATTGACATCAATGTGAGTTACTACAGCTCTCAACCAGATTCAATCCCAATTGCTCTTTTCTTTTCAAGTACTATTATGAAGGATAATATTAATGGTAATACCAAAATCAGTTTGGACAGCCTCTTTTAATTTCAACTATTCTCTTAAATGATAATGTAATTAAATCGGTCAGTTCGTTTGTAGGAGCACAAGGTCAGGCTAGGAGTAAAAACTCATCTTGTGGTCTAATATGGCTGGAGGCTGGGGAGCTGGCATCTCCCAAGCACAGGTCTTCCTGCCCATAATCACTTCCCACTCTCATACCATGCACAGCCAAACCACTAGCACCCCTGCTCTCTTCCGGCTTTTCTGATACGTAAGTAGACTCTCTTTGAAAGCAAAAATCTGTCTTTTACATAAAAATCAGGATAGAAATAAGATATATGTGTCACAAGTAATGGCATATATTTTTAATTGACTATTGATGACTAAAACTTCCAAATTCAGCCTTGGGGCCACATAAAATTAGTACAGTGTTGAATTACCTTTCCCACGATGGTAAGCGCGCATGAGCACGCACACGTGTGTGTGTGTGTGTGTGTGTGTGTGTGTGTGTGTGTGTGTGTGTACAAACTTTGAACTCTAGTGCCTTTTTATTTAACCTAAGTGTGGAAAAGATAAGTTACACAACCAGTCCAGGTATGTAAGGCTATGAGCATTAGTTCTAGTATCACAAATTATTTTTACTTGTCCTTTAATTTTTTCTCAGCTATGTACTACTTCTAGGAGTTACAGTCAGTCATATCAATGTATTATTAAAAAGTACTGGATAATTAGGGTATAAACAGATACATGGTAATAAAATACTGTGACGAATCCCTTGCCAAATAATTTTGTCCTGTATATAAGACAGAAACAAAAAGACACTTTATTATGATGCTATAAAATGTCAAGAAGCTAAATTACTTTAATTGGGTCTTTATATTGCTAATCTCCATCCCAGAATTTCATGGTTTTGAGGGTGTACATTACTAGTATATACATAATATATAAAGCATGATACAAATTGGTCCGTTTCTCTTCATACTTCATATTTAGAAAAGGATGTATGCATACCACGTTCCCTGATACTTTACGTGGGGTATCTTTGTCCAATGTCTCTACAATTGAAGGATGACTTGGATCTGCATAGACATTTTGGACCACACTTTTCCTAGGAATCCTGTGCATTCTATACCACTATATCTGGCACTGATGTTTTAGAAGATAATTTTGAAGCCACTTTCCACAATCTTTTCCCAATTCATGATTTATATGTAAACATCTACTGAAGCCAATCATTTAAAATAGTTAGTTGTTTCAATATACCAATATTAGAAAATTAGAATTTTGCATAGTCAGTTTTTATCTAAAAGAATCATAAGAAGTTGCTCTTCATCCTCTTGAATTTCTGTAATATTCTTTTAGGTCACTAATCACACTGCAAATATTAATAATGTATATGCTTACAGAGTTTTCTACACCAAGGTAAACAGTATATTTATTGCATTTATTCCTTTATTTCCATGATCTAATACCTTCAAAGACAGTAGGTACTCGATACATATTTGTTGAAAAAAAGTAATGCAAAATTTCCCTGTTCTCATATGCAGCTAATAATTAAATTCTGTATATTCGTAAACCACTCATCCTTGCTTGGATATGCTCCCCATACAAAAAGAATACCGACTCTCTCACCAAATATGACAAGAGAAAGGATTATCAGCATTGGATGTTATGAAAACAGCGAGGTACACACAAAGCCTGTACACCATTAAGGCCTGCTTTTCCCAATCAATTTCCTGTAAAGTAAAATAGGAAGATAAGTGCTTATCTACACTGTTGTTAGGAAAACTAGACTAATGTGACCATATCGCTATAATCAAAAATAAGACAAAGTATTTGAGAGAGAATACAGAATACACCTGGATGCCCTTTTTTTTTTTTTTTTTTTTTTTTTTGCGGTACGCGGGCCTCTCACTGTTGTGGCCTCTCCCGTTGCAAAGCACAGGCTCTGGACGCGCAGGCTCAGCGGCCACGGCTCACGGGCCCAGCCGCTCCGCGGCATGTGGGATCTTCCCGGACCGGGGCATGAACCCATGTCCTCTGCATCGGCAGGTGGACTCTCAACCACTGCGCCACCAGGGAAGCCCTGGATGCCCTTTTAATTTCTACATCAGTTTTAAGCAAGGAAAAGAATAGACAGAATACAAACAGAATAGAGAATCCAACCAGCTGATAAACTCAAGTGTCATAAGAGAATTGTGCCGATGCTTCAGCTCAAACACAGAGACTTTAAGAGATGCCTTCTCTAAGAATCATAGTTCAGACAGCACTTATCATGATGTAGCACAGTGTAGATCTTTCTGTTCATCAATCTATGGACTTTTCACTCATATGTTCTCAGAGCCTTGCACTGTGTTTGGAAGTTGGTAGTTGTTTTTTCCATACATCTTTGGAATAAATGAATACATGGGGTAAAGCAGCAGATCAAACAACATTGTTGTGCTATTAGAGCTAGCTTGGAAATTTTAAAGTTTCTTGACATCCAAAAACATGCAAAATATAACAAGTAGAAAAGGACATTGACTAAAATTGTGTGGTGATTAAACTGATTACAATTTACTGTATTTATAAGTCAAATTCATTATCTATTCAAAAATTGTTTAAGAATGTGGAATTATTTTGCTAAGAATATAGTGCTTGAAAATGACAGAGAATATTAATTTTCTGAATAGTATAAAATACACAAAATATTTACATATGCATATAAATACATTTCTATAGAGATTCTCATTAAAACGTTTAAATTGGGAGAAATCTTATCCTATGTCATAATCAACATGAAGGAAGTTCACAGCTTTGAACATGCCAAGAATGATTAAAAGCATTCAAATACATCAAGTGTTTCATTAACTTAGATGGGCATAAGTATCTGAACCTACTAGCACATGAAAAGTAAATAATATACTTGCATAGGAAACAAAGCTTATTCAGAGATTTAATGTGAAGTGAAAATTATTCTTGTATGGGCTAATTATTCTTGTATGGGTAATGTCCCACTTGAGTTTGGCAATTAATCATGTCTACAGGAAGTTTATATTATTATTCCTTGGGTACTCTAAATAAAGAAATTTGTATTTCCTATCTCTCTGATTTTACACAGTCTATGAGTTTTATCACTATTGTTGCTATCTGTCCAAATTATGAAAAAAGTGTAAAATTTTTCTTACAAATAAGCTTGACATGGCTTGGTGAAGCTGCTAGCTTCCTGAAAGGTCCATTTCCCCCCTTTTTTTTCTTCAATAAAAGAACACCTAGTTTTAGTAGGACAGACGGCTGCCTAGCTACCTCCAACGTGGGCCTCCAATGACCATCTGGTTAATTTCGATATACCTAGAGATGCCAATGTTTCAACTCAGACACAGAGACATTAAGAGATGGCTTCTCTAAGAATCATAGTTCAGACAACACTTATCATGATGTAGCACAGTGTAGATCATCAGCCTTCTGTTCATCAATACCTTCTCTCCACCATTAAATATAAGTTTCACTAGATTACAGACTTTTCACTCATATGTTCTCAGAGCCTTTCACTGTGTTTAGACGTTGGTAGTTTTTTAAGCCATACGTCCTTTGGAATAAATGAATACATGCAACTCTCCAGCCATGCCCTTGGAGATGGGTGGAACCCACACTTAGCCTCTCTGTCAGTTGGGAGAAGGATAGATGTGATGGGGAACCAGTGCACCAGCTAAGACCACGTGTTCCTTTTAGATGGTCAAGAGCGTGGAAACCAAAGGTGACTGCGTGCCTGACTCCAGACAGCTGACATATTACCCAGAATGTAAATGAGAGAAAATACATTTTTATGTTGTTAAAGTCACTTTTGTCTTTTGGTGCAGTTACAGTAGCCAATGAGCACAAGGCTCAAATAAATAAATAAAACAGCTAGCAAGATATTCCCGTCAACCATCTATTTTACCTTGAAACATCTATGCAGCTGAAGATGAAGTCATGCCTACTCTTTCTCTAAAATCTTTACAAAGGAGATTGCAATTTTTTGTATGCTCTCTGAGGCCTGCTAGCACTTAATTTAGCTTAAATAATTTATACTTGACAATAAATGCAATGCACTTTTTAAATCATGCAGTCTTAGTCTGTAAAAATATTTTTACGCAGGTATGTGGGTTTTAACCCTTTATTGTAATCCGAGGTAGTGTGCTTTAGAGAAACTAAGAGGACACAGCTGTAGTTTCCTGTTTGAGCACATCCGGTTCTCATTTTCACATGGGCTTGATAGCCACTCACCCACGGTCTCCTCCTCCATTCACAGATAGAACTGAATACTTTCGGTGTTGTATGTAGTAGCTCATCCTTTGTCCATACCCAGGGCTACATATCCTGCCTCCCCTGGTTGTTTTCACCCACAGATACTGGGAACACCATCTCTGCGTACCTTGCCCCTTCCACGTTGCCAGCAGGGGTGCAGCCCACTAAGTGCTGAGTGGTTAGAATGCGAATAAGCACAGTGTGGGTGATGGAGTCCTGGTGGTACACGCCCGCCAACAGAGTCTTCACCACCTGAGCTCCTAGGCTTCAGACGGAAGGAGCCCTATGGATCTTTTTCTCAGGAACCGTTTCTGCTACGTGCCCTGGAATCCACAGGTGGTTACTGGATTTACAAGCTTCCCTTTTATCTGATGGCCCTGAACTCAGGCATTACTACTTATGAGTCTGTATGATAGCAAAACTTCTACCAGCAACCACTGGCTTCAGCACAGGCCACAATGTCACTGTCCTGGATAACAGGACCCTAGACAACAGAAGTTGGTTCAGTTACAATGTACTAGAACAGTTTCTGCTGTTGCTACCTTCTCGGCCTAGGAAAAAATAAATCATCCTCTGGTAAAAATCAACTATTTTCTTTTCTCCAAATATGTTATTTCTGTTTTGACATTTTTTGTTTGATAAATTAAACAACATAATATTTTCCTGGGTTTTGTATTGTCCTTAGAAATACCTCTTCTTGTATGAGGTTGTAAACATATTGTATGTGTGTGTGTGCGTGTGCACGTGCATACTGTGTGTGTTTAGAGATCTTAGAAGCTGGGATTCTAATAATCATTACTAGAAAATGTTAAATATTTCTCTGAGCAATAAGCTATGTTCATAGTTAATATCCCCTGAAATTTTGGAAATATGTCATTTAGTATTCTTCAGGGAAAAACAATGTTACAAAACTCACATAGTAGTCTATTTGATGTACTTTCTTTTATTAACGCATGTTAACTTATGAATTCACCTATCATTTAACTGAGGCATTTACCCGAGGCATTTGGCTCGTTAAATTGTTTTACACTTATTACTTTAATCATCATATATGTCACCTGCTATTTCACAGGGTCTCTTTCTCTAAATTTAAAATTTTCTCAGGTTTCAACAGTTTCCATCTAGATGTTTATGAATTTCCTCCACATATTTCTTAAAAGAAAATTATTTTCTACTCATCAAGAGTGATGTAGGCAAAAACTATTTTTATTCTTATTTTTTTAACGTCACGAGTATTTGTGGAGTTGTCACCACGTGCAAGGGTTTGAGGCTGTGAATTTTCCAAGGATCAGATCCAGAGAATTTTTCTTTTTTAATTTTTATGTCTAGTCGACAAGTTTCTAGAAAACTGAAGGAGGGCAGCCATGAGGTATAAGGAAACCAGTTAGTAACAGATGGATTTCAAGACAGTCCTTGAAAGGTAGTAGGTTATTCAGCCCTCAGGGGCAGAGATGTAGGAACAGTTCTACAGGTACTTATGCCTGGAGAAAACACAGAGGCGGCCTGAAGGTCAACTCTGAGCACAACTGCCCTGAACTCCTTCAATCACACAGAGACGTTTTGACAGGTATCTGTGTGTATGTGAAGTTTCACTCATGTTCTAAGGAGGCTGAGGACCCTCTACCACTGTCCCTGCTCTTTGTACCTCATTATTTTAATTAAGGACATTCTGCACTTATCTACTTACTAGAAAACGTTGTATCATATTCCAGTAAAACCTTCCCTTTGATCCACAGACGTTATTATTTTATTCTTTCAAAGGTCTCATTTGTATTTGTTGTATTAAGTAAGAGGGATATGTAGTTACTTTTGTGTATCTGGATTCAAACTTCTGCTGCCCATCTTCATCTTGGGGTCAATTGATTTGGAAAATAAAACTTCAACTTTTTTACTGTCCTGCAGAGCATATTTACACTTAAGTGTGTTGTTCCCAACCTGATTTCAATTTCTGTATATTGTTTGGGGATGAACAGGAGTAGTGTTCTTTCCCAAATAAGTTACTAAGAGCAAGCAACATAACATTTTATATAACACATTCTATGAGGCCTTCCCTTTGCTATCATCATTTTTATGGATTTTTTTTTACAGTTATTAAAAGTATCTCTGAATAATCTCAAAATTAAATTTATTCCACAAAAACCCGATGGCGTTATTTTCAGTAGAAATTCAAAGAACTAGGAGAAAAATATTTGCAACCTGGAAGCTTCAGTGGCCCCGTGCTTCCTGGGTCAGCCTGATGGCCAATCTACTGCCCATGAGGCAGGAAGTGACATTCCTGAGACGTCTCTTTTCATCAATACCAGAGCCTGTTTGCTCTGTCTATTGCTACCACCCAAGGGTGTGGGTGTGTTTCTCTAGACTGACTTAGCTCCCATAGGACCCTCCTTCCCGTGATGCTATTGTTACAAACACCATCACCTGTCCCGTTCTGTCTCTAGAGGACTTCGCCCCAGTCTGTTCCTCACCTACAGTCAAAGCACATAAAACACATTCAAACTCATGGTACTTTGTACTTGATGCTATCTTAGTCAGGTCAGGCCTGCTGTAACATGTTACTATAGACTAGGCGGCTTAAACAACATAAATTTATTCCTCACAGTTCTGGAAGCTGAGAAGTCCTATCTAGACCTGGCAGAGTTCCTTTTCTGGTGAGAGCTCTCTTCTGGGGTGCGTCTTCTTCTTGTGCTCTCACGTGGCAGAGATAGAGAGAGATCATCTCTCCAGTGTCGCTTCTTACCTTAATCACAGGGGCTGCACCCTAATGACGTAATCACCTCCCAAAGGCCTCACCTCCTAATACGATCACATTGGGGGGTAGGATTTCAACCTATACGTCTTGGGGGGAGACACAGATTTTCTGTCCATACAGATGGTGCATATTTCTCTCGCCCTTTTTCACACTGTTATTGAAGACCCTCCACAGACGGCCTTCAGTTTGAGTGGATGCCATGAAATGTGTGCCACCAGATCATGTGCTCAGCCCATGCCCACACATGTCACAGGGTCCAGGGTAATTTATGCCACAATTTGTTCAGCTCTGGATATAAGAGCGGGTCTGCATTGAAAGTATGCTTTTGAGGAAAGTTCTTCTCATTATGTGAAGGCTAATGAGCTGACAGCTTAAGTTTGAAAACTCCAGTATGTCTAGTCCTTCTACTTACCTGTGTTTGTACGTGAGATGCAGCTGGTGCACGTCCACCAAAGAGGATGGAGATAGAGACACGCATAACTGAGTATCTGTATACATGGGTTGGTACACATCTATGTATCCCAGCTCTGTCCACTTAGATGGCCTAGATGCAGCACTAGCAACAAGAATACCCATCATGCAGATTTTCATTTGTTTCTAACCATTCTCGAATAAAATGAACCAAATTTCCTTAGAGCAATGCCTTATTCTAGGCTAAAGGCAGGGGATATAACAAGATGAGCCCATAACATCTTACACTGCCAAAAAATAAGGATGTACTTACACACACACACACACACACACACACACACACACACACACACAATGGTAGGGGTATCTCATAGGGACACAGGAGCCACTGAAAGAGGCCCAAATGGCCAAAGATAAAACAATTTAAGCAACAGAATAAACAACATACTGAATTATAATCCAATAATACAATAAATATTCATGAATCCTTATTGATACAAATGATTGCATAAATAAATACATGAGGAAAAAGAGACATCTTTACAGAAGATATTTATGTAAATATCCTCTTCTAGGTGGTGACACTGAATTCCTCTCCAATGAGTTATGGGCTAGACTTAGTAACATGTTTCAAAAATAGTCGATAAGGTAAAGAGTGAGGGGTAGTTTTAAAAGAAACATGGCAACACCTTGACCAGGTGATTGATGTTAACATGACCTGGGGAATGTTAACATGTTCACTGCATGTATCCCCAGATGGGACATGGTAAGAAAAGGCATTTTCACCTCTGTGGTATTTTTTCCCCCAAATGTATAACCTCAGTATAGTCACATAAGAAAAAAATCTGCCCTTCCTTAAAGACTCTAGACAAACAAGAACAAATTAAGAGAAGAAATAATAAACATTAGACCAGAATTGAATGAAATAAAAGCCAGAAAAAATAATTTTAAAAGATCAATCATGTCAAAAGTAGTCCTTTGAGAAGATCAGTAAATATGATGAAAACCTTGGCAAACAGATAGAGTTAAAGGGGAAGGAAAAAATAACAATATCAAGAATGAGAAAGGTATATCATTACAGATACTACATTTTTAAATGATAAAAAGTGTATATTATGAATAATTTACGGCAATAAAGTCAACAGTTTAAGTGATCTGGACAAATTCCTTGAAAGAAGACTAACCAAACTCATTCACAAAGAAAATGAAACCATGCAACAAACCTATACCTATTTTAAAAATTAAATTTTAGTTACATACTTTCACACAAAGAAAACTCTAGGACCACCTGAGTTTACTGGAGAATTTTATTAAATGTTTAATATTTTATAGTGCTTTATAATATTAATGTTAATACTTGGTAACATTTAAGAAACAACACCAATTCTATACACACACACACAAGAGGAGGGAGCGCTTCCTAACTCTTCATAAATCTAGCAGTGAAACACATAAACACACACACATATACAAACACCCAGCAAACACATTACAAGAAAAGGAAAGAAAAGAAAATACTTATCCTCAAATTCACAGAGATAAATGTTTTATTTCATATCTATGAAAAAAGGGCTTCTTTTCTATATTTTCATGTCTGGAACTCATCAACTATTAATAGGTTTATTATTATTTATTTTATGTACATTTTGAAAAATGGCTAATAATAATGTGGTCTTTATTAATTTAAATGCAATGGCAAAATAATATTATAATTGATTAAATTTTTTAAAAAATATGAAACAAAATATTAATAGTTTTCTTTGGCCAGTAAGATCTGGGAATTTTTGTTTATTGTTTTTAAAATGTTTCTGCAATTAGCATATATAATCTTTATAACCAAAAAATAATATTAAGGTGACTACTTTACGTATCAATTATATCCACATAATACACACCTCTACAGAGGATACACACACACACCCACACATACATACTATGTCAGGGTGTCGGGCACAGTAAGAGATATGAAACTATTATGATTTACGCTTGTGCAGTTTAACATTTAGTAGAGTATAGGAAACAAGTACCTCCTAGTTGATTATTGAATTTAAAGGTAAATAAGAGCCACAGATAAAGTACTCTTGAGGATTAACTGAACCCCACAGGAAAAAGGAACATTTGGTAGGAAAGATTTTGAAAAGGCTTTTTGTAGGTGATTTGATGAACCTCTTAAAGACTCTATAAAATTATGATGTGCAAAAATGGGATTAAGAGCATTCTGAGAAGTTAAAGATCATGGAGAAAAGCACAACTGTGGGAAACGGAATGCATTAAAGGTCAGTAGCTGAGTAATGTCCCTGTAGAGAAGTCATGTATCATAATACGTTATACAAAAAATAGGTAGCCATTCTGTGGATGACCTTAGTGGCCAGAAAGAGAAAATTGCACTTACTTTGGTAAGCAATGGAGACAGTTTAAATGCATTAGAACAGGCAAAAAGGAATCTGTCACTTGCGTACCTATTATGTGTCAGGATGTTCTTTGGGTTTCCCTGGAGATGGAGCCTGAGACCAGGGCTTGTGTGCATGTAGTTTAAGAGGAGGTCCCCGGAGGAGAAAGCTTGGGAGTGGGAGGCAGAAACAGGAAGGAAGAAAGGATGTATAATAGTGCATTATCCAGCTGGCTACTGGGTGACTTCTGAACGCACAGAGAACGCTTCCCAGTCTGTGTGCCTGGTGGAAATGAGCATGGGACAGCTTATTCATTGGTGCTTTGACACCACTGTTTAGTGGCATTAACTCACCCACAGTTCCATGCCAACTTGCTTGTATGTGAAGTGGTCAGAGGAGAGGTTTTCCCTTAGAATAGATGTTTTCTGCTTGAGTCTGAGAACACAAGGAATTTCCCCTCACAGCTGTGTGTGAAAATGGAAGTGGGCTGAGGGGTGTGAGCTGTGCTAAAGGTTTTACAGAGCTTATCTCATTTGATTCCTACCTTGTGAAATAAACATTATTTCAACTTAGGTTAAATATTTTAGGTTAGCTAAGTCAAAGCAACCTTTTAGTCTCACTATATATCTCTGAAAATACCCTAAATTCTCACCATTACTTGAAAATACGATTTCATTTTGTGTCTTTGCATATACAATGCCCGTATTTAAAACATCCTTCTACAACCAGGAGCAGGTTGTCTTATTCATTTTTTAAATACGCCAATAGCTATTACAATGTCTGGCTTCTAAGGCTCAGTATCTTTTCCTTCTAGCACAAATCCTGCCAAATTTACAAATTGGTGATATTTTAAAAGCAAAGGTAAGTCTGACTTTCACTTCAGGCTCTGCATTTGGTTGCCAGTTTCAATTCACAGATTTTTTGGTCAATGCACCACCTTCTCGATCAATTAGCAGTTGGGATAATCATAATTAAAATACATTTTAAGGACTGAAATGTTTCTAATTTTGTCTTGATCTGATTAGTATTTTATTCTACTCTGTTGGCGTGATAATACTATATCCTTTATGTTTGTACCCATATCATTGTGCTTTTCCTACTACTGGATTAATTCTTAATGTCCTTTTCCTTTAGTTTTGTATGTTTATGCCATTCAAAGATTTTACTTCATTTCTAGGCACAGGTATATAACAGGGTAAGAAAGTAAAACACTAATGGCAGAATATGGCAAATAGCATATTCTCACCTCTCCTGACCTTTCTATGATGCACATATTTTATGGGACAAGCAGGTGTCTTTATCTGCATAGCTCAGTCCTCATGTGCAGTTTTTTTTTATTGGCCTAAGTCATTTCCAGTGGCAATTTCCTAGTGAGGGTTTATCTCCAGTAAAATGTTACTTGCAAAGCAATATTTCCAATAAAATAAGTGTACTCTGAATACAAGAAGAAATCAATATGCAGCAAAATCAGTAAAGTTCACCTCACATCTCTGGGATGTTATTTTTATCCATTCCTCCTTTTTGACTTGCAGTTAAAATGACAGTATTTACAACCTCTTATAGACAAACTATATGAGAGTTGGGGGATAATTTATGTGCCTAATTGGATAATTAATCTCTCATCACAAGTGAACTTCCTTATGATAGTGTTTATTATGAAACTGTCTTCGATGCTATCAGAAGCATAGTCCTACTATTAGAACTCCATAATTATGAATTTTATTGTTATTTTCTCTGACTACACCAGTCCAATAACCAAGGCATAGAACTTGGTTAAGAGTCTGGTTTTAGGAAGAAAAACTATTCCAGATTGTTAACAACTAGATTTATTGTATGCACTGCAGGAGAAAGTAGGTCTGAAAAAATAGCACAGATATAAAAGTTCAAGTTGAATATTTTTACCAATCTATCCACTGGAATGGGTAGAACTGATGGAACCGTTACACTATTAATGAGACCTTTGCAAGCACTGAGTATCTATAACGGTTCAAATTTTAGGGAACATTTAAACCCGTGTGTCCTAAATTCATCCAAATCAAAGATATTTCCCACATAGCCTCAGACTCCTCAGTTCAACACATTCTACCGTCGGCCTTATCTAGCTGCCTCTAGTTTCAACAAGACTATCAGTAGGCTTCTTCCTGGAGGCTGACTCCACGTTCCCTCCCCTTCAATCCATCATTTATGGCATTTCTGGAATCATCACTTTAAAACACAACCACAACTTTCCATTCTCTTCTTCAAACCCTTAAATCGAACTTCATTATCTAGCAATTTGCAAACTAATTTCTCAGTCAGGCATATCCTGGCTCCCTCATGGGATGGCCTCAATTTTGCTATTCCGAAAGTACTCAGTGATCAGCCTAGACTCTGGAGCAAAACTGCTCCCACCAGAATCCCAATCCTGTCGTTTACAAGACTGGGGAACTATTTGCTCTGGACTGTGTATTTAGGCCTCTCAATTCATATGTTGAAACCCTAATATCCATTGTGATGATATATGGAGGTGGGGCTTTTGGGGTGTAATTAGGTCATAAGGGTGAAGCCCTTATGCTATGGTCTGAATGTTTATGTCCCCTCCAAATTCATATGTTGAATTCTTGATCCCCAAGGTGACAGAGTTGGAAGATGGGGCTTTTGGGGGTGACTGGGTCATGACAGAAGAGGACCCACAGAACTCCTTAGCCCTTTCCACCCTGTGGCGTTACAGCTAGAAGACTGCGTCCATGAACCTGGAAGCATGTTCTCACCAGACGCTGAATAGGCTGAGGCCATGATTTTGGACTTCCCAGCATTCAGAACTGTGAGAAATAAATGTTTGTTTCTTTTATGCCTTTCAATCTACGGCATTTGGTTATAGAAGCCCGTACTAAAATAATGCCCTTGTAAGAAGAGACATCAAAGGACCTGCTTCTTTTTCTGCTCTAACCTGTGAGGATACAAAAAGATGACCATCTGTAAAGCAGAAGAGGGTTCTCACCAGGAACGTGACCATGCTGGCACCTGATCGTGGACCTCTCAGCCTCTAGAACTATGAGAAATAAATGTTTGTTGTCTAAGCCACCCAGTCCATGGTAATTCGTTATAGCTGACTGAGACACTGTCTATACTCCCTCCAGGCAGTTATCTCATCTGTGTACGGGAATAGTAACACTGCCTGCTTCCGAGGGACGCTGTGAACAGTAAGTGAGGAGACTGCCTCATGATTTTTTTTTTTTTTTTTCGCCGTACGCGGGCCTCTCACTGTTGTGGCCTCTCCTGTTGTGGAGCACAGGCTCCGGACGCGCAGGCTCAGCGGCCATGGCTCACGGGCCCAGCCGCTCTGCGTCACGCAGGATCCTCCTGGACCGGGGCACGAACCCGTGTCCCCTGCATCGGCAGGCGGACTCTCAATCACTGCGCCACCAGGGAAGCCCTGCCTCATGATTTTCAATGATGAGTTAGTCACTGACTGCCCTCCATATCAGGATAAACTGGACTCCTTACTCTTCCCTTAGAAGCTGCAAGCTTCCCCCATCTGTACCTTTTTTCCATGTTCATCCATCTGCTTTTGCTATCCTCTCAGACTCTACAAGAGTGACTGTCACAATCCAGTCCCTAGAATGTACTCATCTTGTATAAATGAAATCTTACACCCAGGACCACAGCCCCCATTTCCCCCCCGAGCCCCCAGCAAGTGCTCTTCCACTCCCTGCTTCTATGGGAATGACTATTTTCGATTCCTCATGTAAGTGGGCTCATGCAGTATTGGTCCTTCTGAGATGGGCTTATTTCACTTACCATAACGTCTCTCATGTAGTCCATATACCTAGCAACACAGTATTGTGCACTTAAAATGTGTTAAGAAGGTAGAGCTCTTGTTAAATGTTCTCACAAAAACAGGGCTTCCCTGGTGGTGCAGTGGTTGAGAGTCCGCCTGCCGATGCAGGGGACACGGGTTGGTGCCCCGGTCCGGGAAGATCCCACATGCCGCAGAGCAGCTGGGCCCATGAGCCATGGCCGCTGAACCTGCGCGTCTGGAGCCTGTGCTCCGCAACGGGAGAGGCCACAGCAGTGAGAAGCCCGCGTACCGCAAAAACAAAAACAAAATTCTCCTAACCATTCTCCTTAAGATTAATTTCAACGGAAACTTTTCCTAAAGGCTTTTCTCATCCAATTCATGGGGAAAAGATGCTTTTCTCTTAGTTATCGCTCACATTACTAGCACTTCTATTGCTGTACGTATCATTTTCTTCATTTGGTTGCAAATAGTTGGGTTTCTTTTATTTTGTTACTGGTCTGAAAACTTCCTGGAGGCGAAAATGGCCTTCTGCTCACATCTGTGTCTCCTGAGGTATCTATCACAGAGCTTGACACCAGTGAGATACTATATGAGCACATTTTAAATTTCATATGATTAGTTCCTGGAGAGTTTTGCAATAAGTGCATAAGAAGCAAAGTGGGTTTCCCAATCACTCAACACAAGTACAAAAAAGAGTCAATTCCTTCAAGGTATGTTGCTTTGGCTTCCCTCTTAAATATCCAATTGCCTTTACAATGTGTACCTCAATCAGTTAACAAATATAAGTTGTTCTTCTGAAAATTTAGTAACAAAATCAATGTTAAGGTAATTCAAGACTTACATTTGGCAATAATGTTTTTTTTTATGATGCGTTAACTGACACATTTTCTTAAGAGAATTTTCAAGGGTTAGCCAATACATGAGGCAAAATTTAAAGCCCCATGTTTTTCCTACAGTTGGAAAATGTGTCTTGGTCCAAAATCAAGTGAACTCAACCTGTATGTGCTGAGCAAATGTGGGCAGAAATCTCCCAGCAGTTTGATAACAATGTACCCTCCTGTCTCTCTATTACTTACAAAGTGGAAGGCAAAAAAGGATGTTACAATACAAATACAAGTTAAAATAGATTCTGTGGAGAGTTTATATAGCTTATTAATCATAGTATATCCCTTATAAATTGTATTGTCATAATATTTCTCAAAAAACTGTTCTTACAGTCTTCCTGATAAGTACAAACAATGAACATGGCTTTCCTGATTATACAGACAGTAAATAATGCCACACACCTGGTAGTTGGTATTATAATTTGTGTCTCAATATAGAGCAGAGTTTACCCTATTAAATGTAAGAGGAAACGGTATTCTTAACTATAATATATTTTTAAGGAAAGACCTTTGTCTTACTAATGTTATCCTCAGAAAATTCATATTCTTAGAGCACTTATTTCCAAATTGTATCAAATAATACAGATATCTAGAGTGATTTATATCAAGCACAAATATTGGGGTGATAGTAAGATCATTTAGACAATTTTATATCAAGTTGGCTGTTCTTTCGAAAATTTCACAAATATTTATTATTATGCATCTTATTGAGCCAGGGGCTGTCCTAGGATGTTTGAGATACACAATTGAGCAAAAAAAAAAAGAAATCTTTATACTCATATGTCTTACTTAGTATTTGAATACAACCAACACATTTGGAAATCAAATAAATTATGTATTGTGACTGAAAATGGAAAGTGGTGTGGAGGATTTTTCCCAGTAAAATATATAATATGTAGATGGATATTATCTTTCCCGTGGCCTGAAAATGGCTTATGAAAAGTATATATTAAAATAAATGGTGAAAATGACAAGAACCTGGAGTCTCGAACATGTTATATTATGTTAGGGAATTATGAACCATATGTGTATTCTTTTAGTATCTTAAATGCTCTGAAAAATGATTCTTTTCCTTACAAAACTACCTGCAAGTCTCCCTTAACACATCCTATATTTTCCCTTAAAAAAAAAAAAGATTCTTCTATCCTTAGATAGAATCATAAATTAGGATGGCTCAGCCCCATGGAATTCCTACAATATAACAAATGAATCTGAACGTATGGTTTACACTCCCACAAGAAGGACTGAAGTCAGCACAGAAAGGTATTCCCATATGGTTGGTTATAGGATGATTCCCTACCAGTCACATTAATTATTTTACAAGCTGAGAAAACATATTGGCAACTCACTCTACCAAGCATGCTGTACAAGTGTGAAGGAAATAGTTTGTTCTATGGGAAGGAATAGAAATGATTGCATATCACAAACCCCAGTTCTGGACACAGGTGTAAGATTATATGTTAAAGTATAAAAAATTATTCATATATTTGTCCTCTGCCATGTGGAGACAGAATATAATGGTATCTTAGAGAATTCTGGTGTTTGTGTTTATATTAGAAACCAAGTTGCTGAATATCTGTTTGTAAGTCATTTAATCTCTCAGTGCATTTTAACAACTATTTTTGCAAATATAGGAATTATACTGCTTTCCTCTGGCTTCTGTACTACTTTCCTAGGGTTGCCATAACAAATTACCAAAATCTTGGTAGCTTCAAACAATGGAAATTTATTCTCTCATAATTCTAGAGGGTGGAAGTCCAAAATCAAGATGTCACAGAGCTGAACACCCTTTATAGGGTCCAGGGGAGAATTTATTCTTTGTCTCTTCTAGCTTCTGGTGGCTGCTGGGTTCCTTGGTTTGTGGCCACATCACTCCCATCTCTGTCTGTGTCTTCACGTTGCCTTCTCCTCTGTGTGTCAAATCTCCTTCTGCATCACTCTTATAAGGACACTTACTGTTGGATTTAGGGCCCACTTGGATAATCCAAGATAAGCTTCTCCTGTCAGCATCCTTATTTTAATAACATATTTTGCCGTATGAGGCAATATTCTCAGGTTCTGGGGATTAGGATGCGGATCACCATTCATAAATGTTAGTTCTTAACAAATACAATATAGTATATGGAAACATAAATGGTACAATATTTGAGAAAATGTTCTCAGTTTTTCTGATAAGGTTGCTTTACGGAAATGTTCGCTTTAAATTGAAAATAAATAAAAAAGCAAACCAAAACTTTCCTTAGGATTTTTCTGAACTAGGATAATGTTCTCAAAATTTTATAAAAGTGAAAATGTGAGGCTCTTGTGTCCTTCTCTTCCCAGCAGTGGAGTTCCAGTTCTATTTATAACATATCGATTTATTTCAAATGAAAAGACTGAAGTGATCTTCTCTTGTTTTTCTCCTCTTTTTCTAGCTTTCAGATATAGATTCTTTGGCTGACTTTTTTCCTTTAATACAGAAATATATCTTAAAGGAGAAATCATGAATGTTTGGACCATGATGGTAGCATTAATATACATTCAAGACTGCCCCCAAGAATCTCCCAGGTCATAGTCTCCCAGGTACACAGTGATTGTACCTTGGTGCGGTGTGTGGTCAGTTTTGGAATTTGAATATCACTCTTCCTTTTGGCACATATTAAAGTGTCTACAGAAACAGACTGCCTGTTCTATTTATAGAATCTGAAGCCTGTCAGCTCCTCTTGAATTGTTTTAATAATTTTCCATAAACAAATACCATAGGATATGGCTGCATCTAACGGAGGACTCAATACATACATCTTTCAGCTTTAAAACAAACATGATGACATTGTGCAGTGTCTAATGATAAGGCAGTAATTGTAGACAGATTTGTTTTCCAAATTTAAGACTTTCCCAGAGGGTTCTCTGCAGTATTTCTAGTTAAATATTATAGATTAGTCAATGCAGTGGCATGTAGAAGTTAAAATAAAGCAAACCTTTAGAATGAGTATAAATGAACATTTGAAAAAGACAATATGTTTCCTACTATTTGCAAATAATCTCAAAAATACAGTGTAAGAATTTGTGTGTTTTTCTAACTATGGAACACTTCTCTAGTATCATTCATGTGCAATTAAATATCTATGTGAGTGAAGAGCTAATTTTATTGCATTTTCTATCTTACATATTCTATGCCTGAGAATACTCTTTCTTGTTTGAATATCTCTTTTGAAATAATTCTTAAAACAAGTATCTTCCGAATCCTAAATGGGGATCTATAATCTATTTTTCAATCACTGGTCACAAAATTAGTGTGTTTGCATAATTTTACCTCTGCTTATTCTCAGACTATATTTTTTACAGCCATTCTCATCACACACATTAAGTTTCAGGAATTAATGAAACACTCAAGAAAATACTGAGTACATAGCAAAGTTCCAAAAAAGGGATGATTTCATTATTTTCCATTACCTGCAATCATTTTGAGCTTTTAGAAAGCCAATGCACCTTTTAAAAAATTCCCTACTCATAAAATAAGAACATTTTAGCAGTTAAGAAGGAATGCAATACAAACACATCTTTGAGTATCCAGGGATTTTATGTTATATCTCAATATTCTCACTATCTACAATATATCACAATATTCTCTCAAAATCCAACTAATATCAGTATTATAAACAGCAGTGGTTACCAATAGGAAAACTGAGAGTAGTGAAATGTTGTGATCCAACCACCTTTCCAGATTTACACAATTGCCAGTTGATTTGAGGGACTGAATGTAGCACCAGTGGTCATGCTGCTTCCTTTCTCCAGGTGGCAACACCAGTTCACCACATTTTTCCTAAACTTACAGTCTCCATAATGCTTAGTATGTTGTCTTTTCTATATTGAGTTCTTAAGGATGAATTAGCACTGACTTAAAAAGGTCATGAATACACGCTGCATGATAGAAAATTCATGTTTGTTGTCTATAATAATAATATCTTTGGTGTTTTCTAAGCTTAATAGACTATTATCTGAAACTCTGCAAAAACAGTTATATATTGAACTGTAGTTTATATATGACAAAAGTCTTTAAAGTAATAGAAAAATTATTGTTTATTTTCCTAAACTTA
Source organism: Aethalodelphis obliquidens (assembly GCF_003676395.1). Lineage (NCBI taxonomy): Eukaryota > Metazoa > Chordata > Mammalia > Artiodactyla > Delphinidae > Aethalodelphis > Aethalodelphis obliquidens. The sequence continues at coordinate 23,898,100 of NW_020837963.1, read as the reverse complement.
TGAAATAATTTTATGTGAGCATAAAAATTATGAAACAATTCTTTATTATTTCTAAGAGATGATTTTCCATAATACTTAAAATACCTCTTTCACAGCCCTTATCACATTGGAAAACCATTCATTTTGCTTGTCTTCTCTCTTGCATTAGAGAGAAAAGTGTTGGTAGCTAGGAATATATTGATTTTATTTTTGTATATCCAACATTTGCACGTAGCACCAAACACATTGTAGGTATTCCAAAAAAAAAAAAAAGAAAATCTCAAATGAAGACAAATACATCATTAGCTTCCACCAGAAAAATATTATGACATTATCTCATTTCATAAATGTATAAGAAGTCGTCTTGCCGGTTTGTCTTCAAACATGAACAATTTATCTTCTTTCTATTTAGAAAAAATGATAACAGAAAAATACTAGAACTCAAAGGCCTTCTAAAGTTTGTCCATATAATCAGCCCTAATTTCAGTGTGAGGAAAGAGAAGCTCAATAATATTAAGTGACCTTTTCAAGTATCTGATTAGTGACACAGAAAGGAACATCTACTGATTCTTTGCTCTGTATACTGTAACTTCACATAACCCACCAAGCTATTCTCTACTTTGTGATTTCATTACACGACCTTCTCATATTAAAAGATGTATTTATATTTAAAATATTCATTTAGTGTCTACTAGCATATTGGACCTTGGTGAGGCATAAAGAATACAGATTAAAAAACAATTAAGTTGGGGCTTCCCTGGTGGCGCAGTGGTTGAGAGTCCGCCTGCCGATGCAGGGGACACGGGTTCATGCCCCGGTCCGGGAAGATCCCACATGCCGCGGAGCGGCTGGGCCCGTGAGCCATGGCCGCTGAGCCTGCGCGTCCGGAGCCTGTGCTCCGCAACGGGAGAGGCCACAACAGTGAGAGGCCCGTGTACCACAAAAAAAAAAAAAAAAAAAAAAAAAAAAAAAAAAACAATTAAGTTATAGTAAAAGTGACAGGGTTTAGTTGGGAGAAGGTTATTCGTGCCCTGTAGAAACTGTGACTATATTCTTTTTACAATGTTGCTTCCATCAATAGCACATTTGTCCATCAAGAAACATGGCAATATAATGTATCAAGTAAATCCATGATGTTTGGTAAATTATTTTTAAATGTTTGTGGTTATGGTCACATCATATCACTTAAGATTGACAAGACTGCTTAAGAGGTGGCATATGTGTAGCAGAGGAAAAAGGATAAAATATGTTGAAAGAGCAAATGGAAAATGTAGTATTGTGTATACAGGAATGTATACTAGTGATGGAGCTGGAAACAGGAGTTACCTCTAAATGGGGACGAAAGACATTTTGGAGTGATGGAAATGTTTTAGAACAAAATTTTGTGGTGGTTATACAACTTGATACATTTACTAAAAATCCTTGAATTTTATGTCTATAGTGGGTGCATGTTATGGTATATTGGTCAACACAGCTGTTTTGAAAAAGGAACAAAACTAAGTCTGCTTCATTATTTTTTCCAAGACGCACTACTCCCTGTCCACTCCCACTAAAATATATTGTCTTCACCATTAAAACAAATTTGAAGAGTAAAATGTTGGTGTTACTGATTTAGAATGAGTAAATATTTTTTCAGTTATTGGAAAATACAATAATTACATTTTTCAAGTAAAAAAATAACAATTCTAGATATATGATTCTTTGGCTTAAATGCAATCATTTTGTTTAATCACATATTTTATATTCTCTGTGATATTATCAGTTTTTCATTGAAAAGGAACATTACTAAAGGCCCAAAGTGTCTTAGAGTTGGAAATCATGTATGTGTCATTTCATTCATGTTTTTCTTTTCAGGTAAAAATCCTTCAGAATGTCTATGTTTTAAGTTGGCTGCTAGCTTTAAATGTTACCATTATGTAATAGTATTCTTCAGAGATATCATTTTCTATTTATGCACTGTGGTCAAATCTGAAAATTTTAGAAACACTATTTCAAATTTAAGAATGCACTTAATTTTCTTTTTTTCAATAAAGTATTATTTTAAATGAATTACATTTAGCTTATGGGTTCTAATCAATTAATTAAATATATCTGATTCTTCTTTTCATACGACCATTTTATCCACTTATTGACACAATTTGAAAATTATAAATGACTTATTTGACCAGTGAGAAAACAACAGATGCACACATATCGTAATTGTTGGAAATTTTGGTTGCATATAGTGTCCTATGTGCTTCCACATTCATAGGAAGGGGCAGTTAGGAAAGGATAAATAGTGCTTGAAGTGAGAGGGCAGAAATAACAGCTCTGTGCTTACTGCCTCCCACCTCTGTTTATTCAGGACAAAGGACAGAGCTTAGACAAAGTGACCTCCAGAAAAGCCAGTGAGACAAGAGGTGACATCATGTCATCTCATAAGACCTCCCTTCAGTTCTTTAAGGCAGTGACAGGAAGATCCAGTAAAGAGGTGTCATTTAAAATGACGTCACTGCACTGTACACCATCCAGAGTGTTCTGCACACATCCAACAAAGATCATTCCACAGGTAAATATGCTTTTCAAAAACCATTTTAAATTTCCTTTTTCCCCCACAGGTAAGGACACACTATGGTGTTTTAGAAATTAATCAGAAGAATCTTGGAGTCCGGGAAATGATTTTTTTAATATTAGAAAGGGTATTATATTCAAAGGAGCGTGTATAAAACAGCACTTTTTTAATGGGAAGAGAATAAAAGACGGGTTTCCCTAGACCCTTGAAACTCATAATGAAAGCGAATCCTCATAATCATTTCAGTGGAGAATCAGCAGGCTCTGCTCCAGTTCCCGGCAAAGGGAACGCTGAGCAAGGAGACCTAGATTTGTGTTTCCTCTCTCTCTTGCTTTTTTGCGTTTTCAACTAGTCCCCATTTAATGATGCTCTTTTTTGGTGCGGCCCTTTTAACATCAGGGCTGGGTGGGGGGCGAGGGAAGAAGGTAAATCCTCCAAGGTTAATTACTTCCTTGAACTCTTTCACTGATAAATGATGAATTTCTCCAGTGATGCTAGGGCTGTCAATCCTCCAAGGTGAGCTGCCCACTTCGTCCCACCCCAGCTTCCTTCTGTCAGCCTCCTCTTTTATGGTCCTCTTTGAAGTGCTGATTCAGGAGGACATACAGCAGTGAGATTCAACTAGGTATTGGCGCTAGGACACTTTTCAGGTGAGTCAACTATTAATCTCCTGGTGGATGACCTGTTTCTTATATGGCTCTCAGGGCCAGATGTTCAGTCTTTCCCTCACACAGTATTTACCATTTAGGGAAGCCAAATGGTGTCACGAGTGTCCAAAATTGGCCAATTTCTGTGTAAGAGGAAAAGCTCAGCTTTTTAAAATATCAATGATTCTTAGGTTTAATAGGTAATGTTCTTAATGTCATATTGGAATTTTACATAATTATTGTCACTACTTGATATCATGAGCCATCTGATGTCTGTAGATCTTAAGGCATAACGAAATAACGCCCTGTTTTTACAGTTTAGGATTTAAGTTCCCTGAATCCTCCACAATAATACCCAAACTATCAGATGGATTTTGAGTCTGGATTTGCATTACATTATCAGTCTGGATTCCTATTAAAAGAAATATTAAATAAACTTTTTTCTTATGGTTCATAATTTATTTTACATGTCACTTCTCCTAATTTTTCCTTTACATTTTAATTTATGTGATCGTCTTCATCCGTAGTCATTAAAGCACAGAGCTAAGAAGTAAGGACTTCGAAATCTGCTCTTTCATAGAATCTCTGTTCTTCCTTGAGCAGCTAGTTCAACTTTCTGTACCTCTATTTCCTCCAGTGCAAAAGTAAAAGAGGTGATATGAGTACCTACGTCAGAGAGGTTCTGTAAGGACGAAGTAAGATAATAAAATATAGTCCCTCTATAGTGTGATATGTTGGGATGACATTACTGTGAGATTTATGAAATAACCAGGGAGGATTTCTACAGACAGCTGCCCTTAAGCCTGAGGAGTTGAACTAAATTCCTCCCAATCTGTCACTGTCTTAGGAAGTCTTGCTGTGTTCTGTGGCCATAGTCAACTGTGAGTTAATACATCCTTGGGGAGGACGCTGTGCCTGGTGGCTGCTTTGCAAATCTGGCTACTCTACTTCCCATTCAATACAATCTTTTCCTATACCCTCATCTCCACGTCTCACCCACGTGTTCCCATTAGAAGATAAGAACTTTAGTCTGTTATTTTCAATAGAGCAGGGGGAGGAGAGGATGGCTTGGGTTTGCAGTGGTGATGAGTTCAAGGTAAAGGACGAGAGCAAGCATGCATCGTACCATAACCACATTGATTCATCATAGTGCTTTACCGTGTATGTAGAAAGAGATGAGAAAGCAGACTTAGACTTATTATGAGCATTACACGGAGTAGCTGTCGTTAGTACTCGTACTATCATCACTATTGTCTTCATTCTTTCCTGACGGTATTTCCTGGCTCATGGGATGGCAAAACGTGTTACTCCTCTTCTGAGCTCAATAATACATATTTTATTTTTATATGATAAAAATTCTCTAATTATATATAGTTAAAAAATCATCCATTAAAGGGTTAGACCCTGCAGGCCAGGGCACAAGTCATTTCTTTAAAATCCGTGCATCATTATACAGTTTGTGACACATTGTTAATACTCAAAAAATGCTTAACAAATAAATGAAAAGTATATTTTAATCACCTTGGGAAATGTTGGTATGAAATTAGATAACAAACTAATAAAAGATATAAAATGTGTCAAAATGAAAAATAAAAATGAGATTTTATTGAATATCAGCATTGAATACATTAACATTCTTCATGCTTACATTTTTTTTATACAGTAGGTTCTTATTACTTATCTATTTTATACATATTAGTGTATACATGTCAATCCCAATCTCCCAATTCATCCCACCACCACCATCATCACCCCCCGCCGCTCTCCCCCCTTGGTGTCCATACGTTTGTTCTCTACATCTGTGTCTCTATTTCTGCCTGGCAAATTGGTTCATCTGTACCATTTTTCTAGATTCCACATATATGCATTAATATACGATATTTGTTTTTCTCTTTCTGACTTACTTCACTCTGTATGACAGTCCCTAGGTCCATCCACATCTCTACAAATGACCCAATTTCATTCCTTTCTATGGCTGAGGAATATTCCATTGTATATATGTACCGCATCTTCTTTATCCATTTGTCTGTCATTGGGCATTTAGGTTGATTCCATGACCTGGCTATTGTAAATAGTGTTGCAATGAACATTGGGGTGCATGTATCTTTTTGAATTATGGTTTTCTCAGGGTATGTGCCCAGTAGTGGGATTGCTGGTTCATACGGTAATTCTATTTTTAGTTTTTTAAGGAACCTCCATACTGTTCTCCATAGTGGCTGGAATACGTTAACGTTCTTAAGAAAGATGATGAGTTGGGAAAGCAAGTTGTATGTGTGCTTCAGTGGGAGAGGTGACTGATGGGGAAGATAGGAATGAGTGGGCAAAGTAGGGGGGAAATGATTAAAAGTCCTTTCATACCCATAAGACTTACAGCTTAGGCCTTAACCTGCTTGAGTTCAGGAACTAGAGTTTAGCCTTGGCTCCTCTTGCTCATGGATCTAAATCCTTGCCGAGACCAGTGCTTGATTCCTCAACCACAGCAATGACAATAGCAATGGTGGACACAGGCAAATAAAAGGAACACAAGATACATCAATAAATACAATAAATTCTAACTTGATTTTTTTTCTTGGCTCCAAAGTGATATGTCCAGATATTACAAATTAATCCTCTAATCAAATCATTTCTCAATCCAAGTCCAAAGAGTAATTGGCAAAAATACTGAACACCACGTCAACTTTAACAAAATGCACAACATGAGAGTTGTGAGTTAAGTTTTATTTGGGGCAAAATGAGGACTACAGCCCGGGAGACAGCATCTCAGAGAGCTCTGAGAAACTGCTCCAGGGAGGTAGCGGGGGAGGTCAGTGTATATGTGATTTTGGTGAAGGGGGAGTCCATGCAATCAAGCACACATGTTTTGCAGGTTTCTGCTAGTCTCGTGAAGGTTACTGCTAGTCACGAGGAACAGACGTCACCATAAAGGATTTTAGTGCTTTTCTAGATACGAGGAGATGCAAGAATTGGGCTCATAAAATCAGCTCCTGGAAAAATCTGAAGACCTGTTTTTCCAGTTTTTGCCGAAGCACAGAGGGCCTCATTGCTGCTCTCCACCCTGAACCACTTTCAGGGGGTTTCAACAGCTGCAGCAGCACATGATTTAATCCTTGTAGAGGTAGATGGCAAGTGCCCATGGCAAGGGCCAATGTGTACCTGACAGAGCCCCCTCGTGGTCATAAATTTGACCATGCATTGGGACCTTCAGTACCCTTTAGCTAAATAAATGCCTACTTGCAAAAACGCATGTTTTGAGAGATATGCCCAATAAGGATTTGGGCATTTCATGATTTTTACTAGTTGTAGCAAAAGACAGCTTCTGTCCTCCATTCCAAGGCTTCCTCAATAGTCCAGATCCATAGGCTCTTCTCTTTCATCTACAGAAGCTCTGACCAATAGTCTTTCTATAGAAATGGTCTTCATGAAAGTCAAAGGAATCACCAAGGATTTCCATTTTTGCTGATCAAAGACAGAAGAAAGAAGCTTATTTATAATATTCTACTTGGAGCTAAAGGAAAAGAGAAGATCTAAAAATAGAGAAAATATTTGTACAAGTAGATAATTCTACACAACCACAAAAATTCCAAAATCTTCAAAAAATACATAAACATTTCAAAAGAGGATTCCAAGAAGACAGCAGAGTAGGAAGCACCAGGAATCTGTCGCCCACTGAACTGGCAGAATCTGTCTCGTGCAACTGTCTTGCAACTCTGGAGTATGTTGAAGGCTTACGTAGTAAGTTAGGGTTAATTATGGTCAATTTCAGCTCTTCTTAGTCAACCTTTATAATGAAGGTATTTAAGGGACAGTTTCCCCTACTGACCATGAAGAGCAACCATCCTTTCCATTTGTCTAACCCTGTTACATGTCATGAAGTAGCTGAGTTGAGAGAGTATGACATAATGTCTGACCATATACCAAGGGTTTGACAAAATGTGCTCTTGAATTAATTGTAAAACTTCCCAGCAATTGATGGAATCATTAAGAACAAACATTAAGTTGTTTTATTTCATTGTATTCTAACACTAGCAATGTAGTTCCAAGAAAATATATTGATTTGATTATAATAATTGATACTTTACCTGCAGACAGAATTCCAGGTTGGAAAATGATCCCCTGAAGGATTTTAAAGACACTCTTCCATTGTGTTTTAGCTTCCATGATGTTACTGAGAAATCTGATGACTCTGATTACTTTGTATATGGTCTTACATCATTATTCCTTTCTGTCTGGCAAAATTATTAAAAAAAAAGAACTTGTCTCTAGAGTCCTTTGTATTATTCACATTATTTTATATATGGTATTACATAATGGAGTGAATAGATACTAAAATGAGAGCAACATATTTATTAAAATATTAGGAAGTTATTTTCATTTTATACTCAAAATTTTAAAAATAGTAAAACAGGGCTTCCCTGGTGGTGCAGTGGTTGAGAGTCTGCCTGCCAATGCAGGGGTCACAGGTTCGTGCCCCGGTCCAGGAAGATCCCACATGCCGTGGAGCGGCTGGGCCCGTGAGCCGTGGCCGCTGAGCCTGCGCATCTGGAGCCTGTGCTCCACAACAGGAGAGGCCACAACAGTGAGAGGCCCGCGTACCACAAAACAAAAAATAGTAAAACACCTAATTTTTTAATAAATAGTGAGTTCAACTAATAATTGGTATGATATGGAAAACAAAGCAAATATTTCTATTAAGAGTAAATTGCAGGGAGACCTTCAAGACTCCTCAAGATGGTGGAGGAGTAAAATGTGGAGATCACCTTCCTCCCCACAAATACATCAGAAATACATCTACACGTGGAACAGCTCCTACAGAACACCTACTGAACTCTGGCAGAAGATCTCAGACCTCCCAAAAGACAAGAAACTCCCCACGTACCTGGGTAAGGCAAAATAAGAAAGAAAAAACAGACAAAAGAATAAGGACGGGACCTGCACCAGTGGGAGGGAGCTGTGAAGGAGGAAAAGTTTCTACACCCTAGGAAGCCCCTTCGCAGGCAGAAACTGCGGGGGGCGGAGGGGGTAAGCTTCAGAGCCGCAGAGGAGAGCACAGCAACAGGGGTGCGGAGGGAAAAGCGGAGAGGTTCCCACACAGAGGATTGGTGCCGACCAGCACTCACCAGCCCAAGAGGCTTGTCTGCTCACCCGCCGGGGCGGGCGGGGCTGGGAGCTGAGGCTCAGGCTTCGGTCGGAGCGCAGGGAGAGGACTGGGGTTGGCTGTATGAACACAGCCTAAAGGGGGCTAGTGTGCCACGGCTAGCCGGGAGGGAGTCCGGGGAAAAGTCTGCAGACGCCAAAGAGGCAAGAGACCATTGTTTCAGGGTGCATGAGGAGAGGGGATTCAGAGCACTGCCTAAACGAGCTCCAGAGACCAGCGCAAGATGTGGCTATCAGTGCAGACACCAGAGATAGGCATGAAATGCTAAGGCTGCTACTGCCGCCACCAAGAAGCCTGTGTGCAAGCACAGGTCACTATCCACACCTCCCCGCCTGCCCCAGGAGCCTCTGCAGCCCACCACTGCCAGGGTCCCGTGATCCAGGGACAACCTTTCCTACTAGGGGCAGACACCAAAAACAATGGGAACTATGAACCTGCAGCCTGCAAAAAGGAGACCCCAAACACAGTAAGTTAATCAAAATGAGAAGACAGAGAAATACACAGCAGATGAAGGAGCAAGGTAAAAACCCACCAGACCAAACAAATGAAGAGGAAATAGCCAGTCTACCTGAAAAAGAATTCAGAATAATGATAGTAAAGATGATCCAAATCTTGGAAACAGAATGGAGAAAATACAAGAAACGTTTAACAAGGACCTAGAAGAATTAAGAGCAAACAAACAATGAGCAAACAAACAATGATGAACCACAATAAATGAAATTTAAAATTCTCTAGAAGGAATCAACAGCAGAATAACTGAGGCAGAACAATGGATAAGTGACCTGGAAGATAAAACAGTAGAAATAACTACCGCAGAGCAGAATAAAGAAAAAAGAATGAAAAGAATTGAGGACAGTCTCAGAGATATCTGGGACAACATTAAACACACCAACATTTGAATTATAGGGGTCACAGAAGAAGAAGAGAAAAAGTAAGGGACTGAGAAAATATTTGACAAGATTATAGTTGAAGACTTCCCTAATATGCAAAGGAACTAGTCAGTCAAGTGCAGGAAGTGCAGAGAGTCCCATACAGGACAAATCCAAGGAGAAACATGCCAACACACATATTAAGCAAACTATCAAAATTAAATACAAAGAAAAAATATTAAAAGCAACAAGGGAAAGCAACAAATAATGTACAAGGGAATCCCCATAAGGTTAACAGCTGATATTTCAGCAGAAACTCTGCAAGCCAAAAGGGACTGGCAGGACATATTTAAAGTGATGAAAGGGAAAAACCTACAACCATGATTACTCTACACAGCAAGGATCTTATTCAGATTCAAAGGAGAAATTAAAACTGTTACAGACAAGCACAAGCTAAGAGAATTCAGCACCACCAAACCAGCTTTACAACAGATGCTAAAGGAACTTCTCTAGGCAGGAAACACAAGAGAGGGAAAAGTCCTACAATAAAACACCCAAAACAGTTTAGAAAATGGTAATAGGAACATACATATCAATAACTACCTTAAATGTAAATGCATTAAATGTTCCAACCGAAAGATAGACTGGATGAATGGATACAAAAACAAGACCCATATATATGCTGTCTACAGAGACCCACTTCAGACCTAGGGAAACACGCAGACTGAGAGTGAGGGGATGGAAAAAGATATTCCATGCAAATGGAAATTGAAAGAAAGCTGGAGTAGCAATTCTCATATCAGACAAAATAGACTTTAAAATAAAGACTATTACAAGAGACAAAGAAGGACACTACATAATGATCAAGGGATCAATCCAGAAGAAGATATAACGATTGTAAATATTTATGTACTCAACAGAGGAGCACCTCAATACATAAGGCACATGCTAACAGCCATAAAAGGGGAAATCAACAGTAACACAATAATAGTAGGGGACTTTAACACCCCACTTTCACCAAAGGACAGATCATCCAAAATGAAAATAAATAAGGAAACACAAGCTTTAAATGATACATTAAACAAGATGGACTTAATTGATATTTATAGGACATTCCATCCAAAAACAACAGAATACACTTTCTTCTCAAGTGCTCATGGAACATTCTCCAGGATAGATCATATTTTGAGTCACAAATCAAACCTTGGTAAATTTAAGAAAATTAAAATCATATCAAGTATCTTTTCCGACCACAACTCTATGAGACTAGATATCAATTACAGGAAAAAATCTGTAAAAAATACAGACACATGGAGGCTAAACAATACACTACTAAATAACCAAGAGATCACTGAAGAAATCAAAGAGGAAATCAAAACTTATCTAGAAAAAAATGACAATGAAAACATGATGACCCAAAACCTATGGGATGTAGCAAAAGCAGTTCTAAGAGGCAAGTTTATAGCAATACAATCCTACATTAAGAAACAAGAAACATCTCAAACAACCTAACCTTACACCTAAAGCAATTAGAGAAAGAACAAAAAAATCCCCAGTTAGCAGAAGGAAAGAAATCATAAAGATCTGATCAGAAATAAATGAAAAAGAAATGAAGGAAACGATAGCAAAGATCAATAAAACTAAAAGCTGGTTCTTTGAGAAGTTAAAGAAAATTGATAAACCATTAGCCATACTCATCAAGAAAAAAAGAATACTCAAATCAGTACAATTAAAACTGAAAAAGAAGTAACAACTGACACTGTAGAAATACAAAGGATCATGAGAGATTACTACAAGCAACTCTATGCCAATAAAATGGACAACCTGGAAGAAATGGACAAATTCTTAGAAAAGCACAACTTTCTGAGACTGAACCAGGAAGAAACAGAAAATATAAACAGACCAATCACAAGCACTGAAATTGAAACTGTGATTAAAAATCTTCCAACAAACAAAAGCCCAGGACCAGATGGCTTCACAGATGAATTCTATCAAACTTTTAAAGAAGAGCTAACACCTATCCTTCTCAAACTCTTCCAAAATATAACAGAGGGAGGAACACTCCCAAACTCATTCTGCGAGGCCACCATCACCACGATACCAAAACCAGACAAAGACGTCACAAAGAAAGAAAACTACAGGCCAATATCACCGATGAACATAGATGCAAAAATCCTCAACAAAATACTAGCAAACAGATTCCAACAGCACATTAAAAGGATCATACATGATGATCAAATGGGGTTTATCCCAGGAATGCAAGGATTCTTCAATATACGCAAATCAAGCAAGGTGATACACCATATTAACAAATTGAAGGAGAAAAACCATATGATCATCTCAATAGATGCAGAAAAAGCTTCTGACAAAATTCAACACCCAATTATGATAAAAACCCTCCAGAAAGTAGGCATAGAGGGAACTTACCTCAACATAATAAAGGCCATATATGATAAACCCACAGCCAACATCGTCCTCAATGGTGAAAAACTGAAAGCATTTCCACTAAGATCAGGAACAAGACAAGGTTGCCCACTCTCACCACTCTTATTCAAAATAGTTTTGGAAGTTTTAGCCACAGCAATCAGAGAAGAAAAAGAAATAAAAGGAATCCAAATAGGAAAAGAAGAAGTAAAGCTGTCACTGTTTGCAGATGCCATAATACTATACATAGAGAATCCTAAAGATGCTACCAGAAAACTACCAGAGCTAATCAATGAATTTGGTAAAGTAGCAGGATACAAAATTAATGCACAGAAGTCTATGGCATTCCTATACACTAATGATGAAAAATCTGAAAGTGAAATCAAGAAAACACTCCCATTTACCATTGCAACAAAAAGAATAAAATATCTAGGAATAAACCTACGTAAGGAGACAAAAGACCTGTATGCAGAAAACTATAAGACACTGATGAAAGAAATTAAAGATGATACAAACAGATGGAGAGATATACCATGTTCTTGGATTGGAAGAATCAACATTGTGAAAATGACTATAGTACCCAAAGCAATCTACAGATTCAGTGCAATCCCTATCAAACTACCAATGGCATTTTTCACAGAGCCAGAACAAAAAATTTCACAATTTGTATGGAAACACAAAAGACCCAGAATAGCCAAAGCAATCTTGAGAAAGCAAAACAGAGCTGGAGGAATAAATCTCCCTGACTTCAGACTGTACTACAAAGCTACAGTAATCATGACAGTATGGTACTGGCACAAAAACAGAAATATAGATCAATGGAACAGGACAGAAAGCCCAGAGATAAACCCATGTACATATGGTCACCTTATCTTTGATAAAGGAGGCAAGAATATACAATGGAGAAAATACAGCCTCTTCAATAAGTGGTGCTGGGAAAACTGGACAGCTACATGTAAAAGAATGAAATTTGAACACTCCCTAACACCATACACAAAAATAAACTCAAAATGGATTAAAGACCTAAATGTAAGGCCAGACACTATAAATCTCTTAGAGGAAAACACAGGCAGAACACTTTATGGCATAAATCATAAAGCTTCAGGGCTTTAATTAGGGACACAGTCACAGCCTGAATTAGGCCTAGCATCATGGCTTGAGTTAGGCCTAGCACCATGGACTGAGTTAGGACTAGTATCAAGGCCTTCGTTAGGGACAGTGTCTGTGTCTCAGTTAGGACTAGTAATAGGGCCATACTTAGGGACCTTGTCAGGACCTTGGTAAGAGATGCCTCAGGACATTAGCTAACAATAGTTTCAGGACTTTAGTTATTGACGGTAGCAGGGCCTCCCTTTGGGACAGCTTCAGGGCCTTAGTTAGAGACAGAGTCAGGGCTTAAGTTAGGACTAGCATCAAGGCCTTAGTTAGGGACAGCGTCATGGTTTAGCTATAATCAGAGTCAGGACATTATCTAGGCACAGTAACAGGGAAAGAGCTTGGTTTAGTGTCAAGAACTTATTGGGAGCGTCAGGACCTTAATTAGGACCAGCGTCAGGGACTGAGGTAGGGAGAGCATCAGAGCCAGCCTGAGTTAGGGACTTTGTCAGGGCCTGAGTTAGGCATAGCATCAGGGTTTACTTAGGGACAGTATCAAAACCTTGGTAAGAGATGTATCAGGACATAAATTAAAGATAGTGTCAAGATTTCAGTTATTGATGGCAGAAGAGGCTATGTTAGGGAAAGCTTCAGGGCCTTCATTAGGGACAGAGTCAGGGCCTGAATTAGGCCTAGCATCAATGCCTGAGTTAGGCCTAGCGTCAGGGCCTTAGTTGGGGACAGTGTTAGGGCCTGTGTTAGGACTACTGTCAGGGCCTTAGTTAGGGATAGCATCAGGACCTTAGTTTAGACATTGTCAGGGCCCGAGTTATGGACAGCATCAGAGCCTGAGTTAGGCACAGCGTCAGGGCTTACTTAGCGACAGTGTCAGGACCTTGGTAAGAGATGCGTCAGGACATTATACCCTGAGAAAACCATAATTCAAAAAGAGTCACATACCACAATGTTCATTGCAGCTCTATTTACAATAGCCAGGACATGGAAGCAACCTAAGTGTCTATCAACAGAAGAATGGATAAAGAAGATATGGCACATATATACAATGGATTAGTACTCAGCCATAAAAAGAAATGAAATTGGGTCATCTGTAGTGAGGTGGATGGACCTAGAGTCTGTCATACAGAGTAAAGTAAGTCAGAAAGAGAAAAACAAATACTGTATGATAACACATATATATGGAATCTAAAAAAAAGAAAAACAAAATGGTCATGAAGAACCTAGGGGCAGGATGGGAATAAAGACACAGACCTACTAGAGAATGGATTTGAGGACATGGCAAGGGGGAAGGGTGAGCTGGGACAAAGTGAGAGAGTGGCATGGACACATATACACGACCAAATGTAAAATAGATAGCTAGTGGGAAGCAGGTGCATAGCACAGGGAGATCAGCTCGGTGCTTTGTGACCACCTAGAGGGGCAGCATAGGGAGGGTGGGAGGGAGACGCAAGAGGGAGGAGATACGGGGATATATGTATATGTATAGCTGATTCACTTTGTTATACAGCAGAAACTAACACACCATTGTAAAGCAATTATACTCCAATAAAGATGTTTAAAAAAAAGAAGAGTAATTTGCTAAATATGTTGTAGAAATTAACAACACATTTAATCACTGTAGTCGGCAAACCATAGGGGAATTTTACTGGGATAAATTTTTATACAATTTAAATTTTATTTGCTTTATTATCTCAAGGTTTATTCCACAGAGTGATTTACCTTGACAAAGCACTAACATTATTTTTAGTAAGTCTGATTATAGAAAAAATAAGGTTTCTGTTTTCCATATACTATTACAGCTTAAGAGAAACTGTGTTTAGCTATTTCATCAAGGAAGTGAAGACGTTACCTGAGTTTCTGTAATTACCTGAGTGCTTGTTTATAGCAATAGTATTGTGGTAGGTGACTATATTTGGAAAAAATAAAAGACAAATTCAGATGTTAGATCAATTGGATATATTAATTTTGACTGTGTATGAAACGTGTTCTTAAATTAATATTTATAATTTTATTGTCTACTCAATTTACATGACCCAGATATTTGTTTTTCTCACAAAATATTTTGCCCTGTGAAGAAGATGGTACATTATTATGTCAATTGACTTTTTTACATCCATCAAATGTTATTTTAAGCTTTAAAAAGGATTAGCAGAAGCAAATTCATAAACAATGTTACTATGACTTTTATTCAAATAATAAATTGGGGGAAAGTAAGACAGAGTGAGTGAGAGAGAATGCTTTGTGTATTCATTCTTGGTAAATGAAAATATTTGTGTAGAGTTTTAAGAATAGTCACATTTAATGAAGGCCATATTTTGGTCAGAAGATTTTAATTTTTCATAGTCCTTTGTGTGTTTGTTACCATTCTCTTTCTGGCGTGTGTTCCTCAATGAAGTCTGTTTGAATGACACCAAGAAAGAATCAATTAGGATATTTTAAAAACCAGATAAAAGGGTTTTTTTCCAATTAGATTTGACTAAAAGGACTAGACAATTTAATGACATTTTGTAGAGCATTTCCTGACTATTTGCTGTAACGAGACAGTGCCTAGAAAAGTGACTGTCATATAAGAGGCAACATAAATACAGTCTCATTCCTTAGTCCTTTCTTTACTCATAAGGCATACATTGAAGATATTTCTCCTGAGATGGCAAAATTATTATGGAGCTTTGTAAATTTTGCCTATCTTGAGACAATGAACGCGGCTTGTGTTCAGATGAATATTTGCCTGCAGAATGGCAGTTGACAGGAAAATAACTATCATTACGTTGGAATGTGTTCCGTCCTAAATAGCATGTGCAGTTATCATGACGTTTTGCTTCACTCCAAAATATGACTCTATCTAACTATATTTGAATGTGGATTTTCAAAAATAAAATATAACTAGAAAAATACATATATATATACACATGCACAGAATGAACTGCAAGCTTTGCCATGGGGCTTCCTCAGGCTATTTTAAATTGCATAATACCTCATCACCCACTGGCTCAGCCCCAGACAGCACGCAGACAGTAGGGCACATTCTTGAAGCTGTAATGAATAACAGGTTCAAAATGCTGATATCAAAATTTGTGTCATGTTTAAAAACAGCAAGAAAAAGAAATACAACATGCAAGGTTTTCTCCTTTAGAAGGTTAGAAACTGGATTTGCTTTATAATCTTTTACGAAATATATTTTATGCAAATGAAATGTATTCTAATATTCTGTTTAGTGAAGCACAGTTAGCTTTAATGTTAAGAGACAGAATTTGATCCCTTCTTAAGGATGTTGGCTCTCCTGGAAACATTCTAATCAAATCGAGAACTTCTTATATGACGTATGGGAACCTGAATTTATCAAAAATTGTATAAATACTATATGCATTTTTAGTGGGATCCCCTTGCCTCTATGGTCCTGAATGTATCTGTCTTGCAAATAATTTGGAAATAAATTCCTAAGATTGTTAAATACAACTGACACTTTTGGAGTAAAGGCAAGTGCTTTGTTTCTGCTATGACATAAAAACCCCATTGATATTTAAGAGTTTGCTCTTCAATATAAGCTAGAAATTCAACCCAGGCTGTATATGAATGTTGTATATTCATTATTAATCTTGCGTAAGAATTCTAAAGTAGCAGTGATTCTCCTTGACTCTAACATCCTCAATTATTTTAAGGAATGTCAGGCAATAGGAAAATACCCATTTTATAATGTTCAGGCCATTGGACTCATAGGTTGTAATGCAAGTGTCCTCCGTATGTTGTCTCACTCATCTGTGAAATGCATTGGTTGGAGACTCCCCCATGGAAATGACAATGACTGTCAGACACGTCCAACTCCAAAGGCATTTTATCACAAAGTGTGTTGATCATCACAGACAGTATTAATGGAAGGAACTAGGGAAAACCCACTCTGACATGCTTCTCAAGTCTTTAACCTTCTGAGGACTGGGAAACTTTTACTTTTCTGGCATTTTCATTAAGCCTCTAACACAGCATGTTGACACGTGGTGCAGAGAATTCAAACACAGCTCCGTGAGCACCACATGTGGCATGTGTGTACATGTAATTTCCCACTGTCAGCTGCATGGTGACATCGAGGCCACATCCACCCCTTTGTACCTGACATATAAATGTTCGATCAGGCATCCTTTGCTGTCTCCTTTCACAGAGGAGAAACCCAGGGCAGTTAATGGAGGTGAGTGGCATGTAGTCATTTGTGTTTCTCAGATGTGGCATCATGCATTACACAGGGCAGAGAAGAAATTGAGCTGAAGCAGAGGCGAGATGGTTGAATGACAGGGAAGGGAGGAAATTAAGGGGAAGTAGGAATTTAATCCGTTTGTGATATGAGTAAGCCCCCCGCACCAAAGTATCTTACTCATAACCTGAAGCCAGAATTCATTCAGTAAGAATTTTCCTGAAATAATTTTAAAACAGAAGATTAGAGTAACACAGTCCAAAAATACATTTCCAAAGGAAATGGCTATAATTAAAATGTGCAAAGAAAAGAGAAGGAGAAAAGTTAAACGAGGGCATTCCTTTATATTGGCCTTTCTATAAAAATAGATTTTAGAACTCATGAATATATGGGGTTTCTAGTATCACAGGATATTTCATAAAGTAGGTTAAATTCTAATACCAATTCAAGTGCTTTAACTTTTTAAAAATGCTCTTTTCATATGGTTCCAAGTATTTTTATACATGTGTATTCCTGACTGTGTGCATTTATTGCTACAATACTTCAGTTGAATAACTGTAATTAACATCATGTTCCCTGATGAATTATTGAAAAGAAGGCAGGTGGAAGACTCAAAGAACTTTATCCTGCATAAGGACAGAGGCCTGAAGTTAAGTCTTATTAACTGGAGAATCCAGGACCAGGCCATCAGTGTGGCAATAGAAGACTTGGCTAAAGATTCTAGAAGGAAGTGCATTTTGGAGGCAAAGAAAGGACACAGAGAGGTGACAGCCCAAATTGGCAGATAACAGGATAAAGTACAAACATCACTGGGAAGGTCCATGAAACAGCTGCAGCCAGAGTGCCTGGTCACAGCCCCTTTGAAAATGTTCCAGGAGAAAACTCTATGTACTGTAATTTGTGTACTCTATAATATTTTACTTTGCCCTTGGCCTTTCAAGATCCAGCCTGAACACTGTTCTCCGAAGACCATGTCAGCAGATCTGCTGGGATTTTAAAGCAGCCTTGCCATGCAGGTATGTGCATGAAGAGCCCAGGAAGGAAGTTCTTATGGCCAGAAAGATGTGTTCAACTTATCTTAAATTAATGGGTCAGTATCAAAGAGACCACTGGTTTTGATCAGAGTAGAATGAGTGTGTGAGATCAGTGCACGACTCTGACCCCACTGCTCTGTAAGGGAATTTTTTCAGAGCTCTGATAAGAGAAAACAGGAAAATCAAGCTGTTCTAATAAATAAATAAATAAATATATATATACACATATATATACACACACATATATAAATAATATATTTTTATTTTATTTTTATATTTTTATATATTATATAAAAGCACAAAGAAATACTAATCTGTTGCCTAAGCCACATAGTGTATAACAAGTTGAGGTGAAAGATACTTTTGTCCACGTGTGACTTCTCTTGAAATACGTTGGAGTATGAAATGGGAGGTAAGAACATAGTACATTCGATTAACAGTCTTGAGACAGGAGCTACCCAGACTCAAGCAATTAGCCAAACATGTCTCAATATGAAGCAGGAAAAATTAATGTAAAATAATATATCAGAATTTCACAGTGTGGTTCAATGAGAAAGAAAGATTAAGAGGGGATGGGACACAGGGCATGTTATATGGGTAGAAGTCTTATATTCACAGGTATGTATTTGGAGGAGACTGAGATAGTGGAGTATTTCGGGAATATGTTATGAGATAAAAATGGGAATTTAATTCATTTTTGGAACTTTTTAAGGAGAGAAGAGCTGTGGCAACGACATTGCTAACAAGGGACAAAGTCAAAATAATCTATTTCCCTTTTGTTGTGAGATTAGTTTACCTGCTGCTTGGTCCATACTGTGAGACGATAAATTATGCCTAAACCAATTTAGCCCACAGAAGGCTATTTACGTGAATAGAATTATAGTTTGCACTTTTACTTATGATCTGTTAGGAAATTACAAATATGGGGACTCAGACACAGGACACATAGCACTCAAATACACAACGGTCAATTTCTAACAGCTGATGGTAATAGGGGGTCAGTTTATTGGGAAGAAGGCTGATATTTTTAAATCACAAATGAGGCACAGTGTTCAAATTAGATAAGCAAAAAGGAAATGTTTTGCTTAGGATCAAAATTTGTCCCAGGGTTCTTTGAATCTCTCCTGATTATAATCAGAAACAGTCCTTACATAGGATGTGAGGTTGAGGGCTTAAAAGTGACCTCAATTTTAAGAAGAAGAACACAATTGAATTCTAGGCAGAGACTGACATAACTAGAAACTTAGCCATGCGGTAAATGTTCTAGTTACCTTTTTTATGGTTATAAAAATGTAAAATAAAATATAACCGGTGGAATATTAAAGAATTTTTCCCATGCACTAAGTGGTTATTTATTTTTATCTGTTCATTATTGGTCATTTTTTATTATTTGATTATTACAAATATACAGAGAATCCCAAATGTAGTTTGTTATTATTTTTTTAACAAAATGAGTTTAACTACCATGCAAGACAAATATAGAAAAAGAAAAAAAATATTTAATAACCTCTGTCATGCTCTTCTCTTCATTATAGCACCTAAGTTAATCACTATTCTAACTTCTATCTCCTTCTATAGCTTGCGTCTACCTTTCCTGAAAGTTATATAAGTCAAATCACATGCTGTGTATACTTGTGTCTGTATTCTTCCCTTCTAAATTATGCTAGTGGAATTCTTCCTTTTTTTTTTTTTCATGTAGCAAACAAATTATCTGTTGGTGACAAAAGAAATTATCCCCCATACATAGTGGCTTAAATCAACCATACTTCCTTCCTATCTCTCCCGGTTTCTGTAGAGGTTGATAGACCGAGCGTCTCTTTGTTCTACTCAGAATCATCTAGTTTGGTTTGAAGGCTGAGTGCTGGGATCATTTTACTAAATCCCATGTCTAATGCCTGGGATGGAAAGACTCAAATAGTTGGGGGCTGGCTAAGCTGGTCTTGAATTACACTCTCTCTCTAATTCTATGTCTGAGATGGCAGAGTGGATTAAAAATATATATGATTTAACTATATGCTGTCTAGAAGAAACACATATATGTGTGAATGAAAATAAAAATTTAATATATCGAAATATGAAGACAGTTACATAGCAGTGAAAATGGCAATACCAGTAGGTCGTAGTGAGTATATTGTAACAACAAAAACAACCATTAATAAAATTATGTAAATGAATACACTAAGAAAGAAATCAGTACTGACAGAGATATTTAGAACACTGTGTGCATTAAGACTATAAACCTATTTACAATAAAAAATAGAAAAAATTCTTAGGTTTTAGGACTAGGCAGAGATACCTGACATCAAAAGCATGACCCATAAAGAAAAAAAAAAAGATAAACTGAAACTCATTAAATTAAAAAAAAATAAAGAAAAAGCCCTGTTTAGAGGATGTAGAGAAGCTACAGACTAGGAGAAGATATTTGCTGATCGCATATTGGACAAAGATGTATTATCTAGAATATATAAAGAGCTCTGAAAATACAAGCATTAAAAATCAAAAACAGGAGGCTTCCCTGGTGGCGCAGTGGTTAAGAATCCGCCTGCCAATGCAGGGAACATGGGTTCGATCCCTGGCCGAGAAAGATCCCACATGCCGCAGAGCAACTAAGCCCGTGCACCACAACTACTGAGCCTGCGCTCTAGAGCCCGCGAGCCACAACTACTGAAGCCCGCACGACTAGAGCCCGTGCTCCATAACAAGAGAAGATACCATAATGAGAAGCCAGCGCACAGCAACAAAGATCCAACGCAGCCAAAAAAAAAAAAAATCAAGAACAAAAGAAGTCAATTAGAAAATGAGCAAAAGACTCGAAGAGAGATTTACTTAGAACATACAAATCATAAGTAAACACATGAAGAGATACTCAACATTTTTAGTCCTTAAGGGAATGTGAAATAAAAGGACACTGAGATGTCACACCTACTAGAACAGCTAAAAAAAAAAAAAAAAAAATGGCACTAATATCAAATGCGGAAAAGGCTGTGAAGAAATGGATCACTTTGCTGCTGGGACTGTAGATGGTACAGTCCCTCTGGAAAAGTGTATGGAAGTTCTTTTCTAAATTAGACAATCACGTGTCATGTGATGAAGCAATTTTATTCTTGCATATTTATCCCAGAGAAATTAAATCTTATACAACACAAATACCTATACTCAAATATATGCAAAAGTTTTATTTGTGATAGCCCCAAACTGGAAACAGCTCAGATGTCTTTCAACTGAAGGATGCTTGAATAGAGTAAATCCATACCATTCAGCCAAAAAAAAGGAACGTATTCTTGACTCTGCAGTTTATGGATCTCAAGGATTTTACGCTGAGGGAAAATAGCCAACTTTCCTGACATGACAAAAGTAGGCTGCCAGGGAGGGAGGTATACCTGTGGCTGTAAAATGAATGCATGTGAAACTGATGAAATCTGAATAAGACTGAAGGATTGTATCAATGCCACGTTCCTGGATGTGGTATAGTTAGCAAGATATTACAGTCGGGGGGAATCTGAGTAAACATTATAGAGGATCTCCTTGTATTCTTCAGGGAAATCTATAAATATGCCAAAATTAATAGATTATAAAAAATAAAACAATAACAACACACTGAGATGGATACATCAAGGTGATGCAATTGAATGTGAAATTAAAACAAATGCAATCAGCAAAATCATTTAACCTAGGAATAAGGAGAGCAAAATCATCAGAAACAGTCAGTAGGAAATACTAGGATTCTAAACTGAATTGTGACGACAAATCTGATGAAATTTAAAATCACTGAATTGTAAATCGAAGCTTGAATTTGAAAATAAAAATATATATTTGAATTCAGGGAAAATTGCCTAGGACCTTAATTATACATTTATGCATTTATTTTCCTTTGCGATATCCCTAATGTCCTTGATATATCAGTATATTTTTTCCCTAAATTCTGGAAAATACTTCTAATATTGAGAGACATTCATTTGGAAGGGAAAGGAATGTTAAAACCTAATAGCAATCTGATTTATAACTCCACCACAGTTAAGAACAAAAACTTGTTTCATGAGTACTGAAAACCACATACAGCCTATATTACTATTAAAATCATTGCTCTTAAGTGCTATTGCTCTTTTAGATTGCAATTTAAAATTCTGTTAATAACATTTGTCTGTTTTCAAGTGTGCAAGTAAAAATTGGTATTGATGACATTTTTATTTTAACAAGTGTGTTATAATTATCCTTACATATAACTTAAAATCAGCTATTTAAGGATTCATTTAGCTAACAGGAGTAACGAAAGTAATAATTCCTGCACATTCCACACTATTTCAGTTCGTTCTTTCAAAATTCGTGATCTGGCTTAATCCTACTGCATTGGTACTTGTCCCTTTTCCAATGCCCATATGGCATTTGCTTGAATGTTCTATTATTATCTATCTTTGTGTCTGCTGTAGCAACTGCAGAGCAGTTCATCACGTTTCCAAAAGAAGCTTCATTCTATAACCACATAACTCTATAATAATTACCACACACTGCCATTCGATAGTCTTTTTATTGCCACTGTGATGCAGAAGTGCATAAAATAAAGTTGGTATTACAAAATCATTGGAAGCTTTCTGAATCTGATATACAGAATTCTACTGTTCTTTAAAGGGTCAATCACTTACACAGATGTACAGAATTGAGAACATAGGTTCTTAGTTTGTAAAAAAGGAGCAACCATAGATCCACAGCAGACAGGATAGAGATGCCATATTGCCAAAAAAAAGATTATAGAATTTGACAAGAGAGTGCTACTAGAGGATGCTTAAATTCTGCTTCTTTTTCTCATCTCTGTATTTCTTACGCTACTTTAAACTCTCTACTCATACATACATCATACAGACATACATACAAAAGACAGATCCTTAAGACTTTTTAAGCATAAAATACAATTTTATAATTCCAAATGGCATCAGTTCTTATGAAACATTTTAAATTATTTCTGATCTTCAATGGTGGTATTGAATTTCTATTACTATCTCAATGTTCAAAGAAAAGATGAAGTCATTTCCATGAAATACAGTGGAGATAGTAAACTAGCAACTTATATTTTAAGACTTGACTACTCAAGATTTCAACAAACCCATCTAATTTCAAAAAATCTCGCATTGAATATTAAAAATTTAGAAAACGAAATGTTCAGTTAATGACTATAGATTAGTTGGTTTAATTTTTATTTTAAAATAAATACACTATAAAATATCCATATTTAAAGAATAATATAACATCAAAGTTCATGGTCATTAAACTCTTCTTGAAGGTATTAAACCATACACATTAAAATAACTTTGAAATAAGATAAAAGGAATTTTTACAAAAAAACTTAGAGTGTCAGTGAACCCATCAATATCAACATTATAGTTGAAATAAATTAATCTAAAATAAATTAATTATAAATTAATCACAAATACACTAGACTTTAGAGCACTAATATCATAGTTCATGTCTTTTGGATACTTTTTGATATTGTTTTCTAAAATTAAAAATATACGCTGAGAGACTGCCCTGGTGGTCCAGTGGGTAAGATTCCGCACTCCCAAAGCAGGGGGCCCAGGTTTGATCCCTGGTGGGGGAACTAGATCCAGCATGCCACAACAAAGAGTTTGCATGCAGCAACTAATAGTCCTCATGCAGCAACAAAAGATCCCGTGTGTCACAACTAAGACCTGGCACAGCCAAAGTAAGTAGATAGATAGATAGATAAATTTTATATATATATATACGTATATATATATATATATATATACACTGAAAATATGTCATAACAAAAGCCCAATAAAATAAGTGAATGTCAGTACTGACAAAATGTTAATAAGCACTTCTATACAGAAGTGAATGTACTCTCACCTTTATATCAAGTAATGCACTTTTTTTCAGGCAAGTTGCAAACAATTTGCAGCCAAATTTTCATGTTGATTTTTGCATCCAATTTTTTATAGCAATTCTCATAGCAAAGCATAATCAATAATAACATTCTAAGGATCACAAAGATGCAATATTCTGCCCCTCAAAAATTACCTTTAATGTAATTTGCGATTTCACTCTCCACCCCTACCATTCATGCTCCCTGAAGCAAATCCCAAACATTCTGATGGACATTTTCCAGATTAGAATGCACTTAAGGCAGTTACACATTCAAACTGTATCTCCTTGCCCTTTTACTAGGAAGGTGAGTCTATTCCATAAAAAGGAAAACAAATATTCAAAGGACAATCTAGAAAATCAAAATATTTCATCCTTCATACCATCTCCTTGATACTACTACAACAAAATAAATCCATCCTCTATTAAAGATTCTCTTTGGAAAAAAATGAATGTACTCTCCATTTAATTTAAGTGAAATCAGAGTGTAATCACATAATTTAGGATGTGCTATGACACAGGCACTCCAGTTACGAATTCAAGTGTTGGTTAATGAGATTTTTTTAGGCCAACTCTGCCTCACGTGACATCGTGCATTATACCCCCTACACACATGCTCGAAAATTATGAGAAGAACAAAAGTAGAGGATGCAGGTGCCTGGCTCTGTGAGCAGCCCCAGCTGGCCTTGGCCTTTGTAGAACATAGAGATGACACAATCCCACCATTTACGTAGGCTGAGGGTTGAAGCTACAGGATTTTTGGTAACGTAAACTAAGTACACCCACCTGCTAAATGTGGATATATTCTTATGGCTATTTTACTTGAGATGTTTTAGGGTAAGGAAGAGGAAACGATTTGTTACGCTCTGCCTTTAGAGAAAAGAACTCACAATCATCACCAAGGGAATAACTTTACTGTCCCAAATATGCCACCTGAAATGCCCTCTGAAACTCCATTCCCAAAGTACACGGCAAGAATTAAAAATTATGTCAGACAGTAACGATGATGAGAGAAAATCATAAGTAGACTTATCTGAAACCCCAAACACTATAAGCTTCAAAATTTTATACATATACGTGTATGTATAATTATTATATTATATAACTTCTATACATATAGCTGGCAGAGCATTAGTACTTAAAAAATCATTTGAGTTTCTAAAGGTAAATTGACTGAATGACTTATATAAGTAACCAAAAAGCCCAGTTTAGTTTCTAAAAAGGTAAAATTCAGTTGGCGTACAGATGCCATTTTTTAATCCAGAACTCAACCCTCCAGGTTTCTTCTAGCGGCTCCCTTTCCTGGCATTACCCTGCCTGATAATAGGAAAATAGGACTGGCTGGAAAGACATTTATCTTTCTCCAGTAAACCCATTATGATCCATCACAGTATCTTTAGGGGTAACTGGGAGGAAGTCTCGGGGCCTGTGCGAACTACATGCACCTACTCCCCGTTTCCAGCTCAGTTTCTTGTTTCCTCTGAATTTTCTCTCTCTGTTATCTGTTAAGCTCTAAGAAGGCTGAGGTATACGTCAGATACTTTTGTGGATGAAAGAACCACCTAAATAATTAGATGCATGAAGCTCATTGTTACGGATTCAAAGGACAAGGAAAGAGCAGGAAGCGTCACAGCCCAGGTGGGATTTAACACTGGACAGCAGACTGGTCTATTCCTAAAATTCCTGCACTGTTTGGCCCTTAAACTATTAACTTGCTGTCACTTTTCCTGTGATCTTGTGAAGCTGCCCGTCCTCACCCCCTCACCCCTCATCATCACCAGTTTTCTTAATTGTTCATCACAGTAATTTAGTCCCCGTCCCCCGCTCCCCAACCCCACAGAGTCCAACTAAGCATCTCTACTACTTAAACAGAACAGCTAACAAGCTGGTGTGCTAAAAAGAGAAAATTCACTTCCTACAAGAACTGCTGATCACCTTCTTTTCCATCCCAACTACATGTAAGATCTTGACTCTGGTACAGGCCCTGTCAAAGTAATGAGAAGAAACCGCGCGATTAAAAAAAACAATGAGTAGGTAGAAAAAGGAAGCAAAGAAATTGACTAGATAACTGAAATTAACATGTTCCATAAAATTTTAGAGTTTTCAACATTCCTCCTGGTCCAAGTTTAATCCCCTAACTTATCCTGTCAAAGTGTGTCCATCATCCTCCACCTTTTTCTGCTATTCTCCTTCCCACTTCTCTACTAAATTCCACTTAACTATCAATCTCAGCTCAGGGATTTCTGAGATTTGCTTCGCTCAATACTTTACAGAATATTTATCTTCTATCCTTACGTGATCATAGTCAATGTCAATAATCCAGAGATTTTTAAATCTCTGTCACTTTGCCTGTTCTACTTGGTGTAGTAATTTTTGCACACCTGGAATGAATCTGCCACACTGGAGAACTGCAGCATTCTTTATCATCAAGGTAACATTTCAAATCAACTGAAGTTATTTCTTCATCGTTAAATATTTACAGCTTGCGTACAAGGGGCCATTTTCTCTTCAACGTACTTCAAATGAGAGAGTGAACAAAACACAAAATCTGTACCCTCATGGATATTACACTCCAAAGGGCAGAAAGATCAAAGATAAGTACAATAAATATTTTGTTAGAGGACAAGTTCTAGAGATAAAAATAAAACACAGAAAAGGTGTGGGAGGTGGAATGATAAATAATGTGACCAAGTAAGAGAGTAATGAGAGTAATAGATAAAACCCTGCAGGATGGTGTGGGAAGCATGGCAAGCAGGAAGGTTTACACTTAGGAGTAGTGAGGGGGTCAGTGCAGCAGGAGTGAAGGCTGTCAGAAAGCTGAGGGGGGCAGGTTAGGGAAGGACTCTCAGGTTTTGAGTGGCAGCAATGAATATATACAAGTGGTCATAGAATAGGTTCTGTATATATTTTGATGTTAGAGCCAGCGAGATTTATTGATCAATGATGTGTAGGTTGTAGAGAAAGAAGAACTCGGGGGCTATCCTAAAAAGTGTGTGTGTGTGTGTGTGTGTGTGTGTGTGTGCGCGCGCTTGCTTGAGCAAATGTAAAAATGTGGATGTCACTGAAATGGGGACATTAACTGGTGAGCAGATTTGGAGGCAAGTGAGGAAATAACAGAACCACAGCACTGGCCACATTCAGTACGAGATGCCTATTACATATCCAAGTGGAAATATTGATCGGGCAGTTGGATATTGGAGTCTGGAGTGCAGGCGTGCGTTCTAGGCTGAGGCATAAATGCACATGTAAAGCCAGCAGATTGAATAGGAGTAACCAAGGGAGTGGCTGTAAATAGACAAAGATGTGCTCTAAGATTCCTGGGGTATGCCAGCTCTTATCAGAGATAACGGAAGACTAATAATTGGGGCAATTGAATACTTGCAGTGCTGTCTTAGCCACGCTGCTACTAAGGAAACTAGTCCATCAAAAAAGAGCAGCAGAGGTAAAAGTTTCCTGTAAAGGTCTCATATCTCCCACATCTTTTACCTTATTCTTCTGTCCACAATGCCGCTTATATCAATTTCACCGTTCACTGATGATATAAAGTGGTCCTGTACTAAGAAAATCGTGTTTTGTAGTGTTTTTTTCCCTCTAGCCTCATACACAACCCTTCCCCACTTTAATATGCATGTTTAATGAGCTCCCAACTGTTTTACTCGGCAAGTAATCTTTCAATTATTTCTTTCTTCTGTGTTTCGGTTTACTCATCCCATAATCCTGGAAAGAACTGCTGTCATATACCAAAATTCTGGCCAGCCGTTACCTCCTCAACATTGATCTAGGTCCACCCCAGACTTCCCAGGGCACCCTGTCTGTACATCTGTCATTGATTTACCACATTATATTGTAATTACATGCCCTTATTGCTTTTCCACATGTTAAAGTATATAACATACATAAAATTCATAACAGTGCCCGTCATTTAGTAATTGTTAAAAAGCTGAAAATGCATCTCAACTTAAAACAATCTAGTTCAATTTAATATTAACTTAATTTCAAAGTAAACAGAAATTTACTCCAATTTACATCCTACCCCCTACTTTGTACTGTAATTGTTATATAAATCACACTCTTTTATGTTAGAAGCCTAGTAACACAGGGTTATAATTATTAATAAAAATGAAATAGAACATAAAGTGACAAACAAAAACACTTTCACATTGCCTTTCATGCCTCTGCAGTTACTGTCCTGATGCTCCTTATTCTTCGCGTGGATTGAAGTTACCCTCTAGTGCTCTTTCATTTCAGGCTCAAGGATTCCCTTTCATATTTCTTGTGAGAAGGGTCGGCCTTACCAGTTAGTGGAATAGCTAAGATGCAGTAGAGCACCATTTCCTTCTACTTGAGAATGATCCTTGCCTGACTTTTGTATATTTTCTGTGTCTGCTGCTGTTCTCTCTTTAGAATAAAAACAATTATATGCCTCTTTTATGATAAGATCACTTTGGGTTGAAATATAAAATGAAAAATCACTCTCCTCTACTCCTGTTTCCATAATTGTGAAGTGCTGGCCAGAGACTGAATAGTAGAGATGTGTCAGTAGTCCTAATTCTTTAAGTCAATTATTCAGTGATCATTTGTTCATTCACATTCTCACTCAACTTTTTGTTCATTCATCCATTCACTGAGTTTGACCATCCCTAGGTTTCCCTTGGAACCCTTCTCGATGCATGGCTGATACTACAGAAAGTATTAAAAGAACCAGATAGAAATTCTGCAGCTATAAAATACAATAAATGAAATAAAATTCCATTAAAGAGACTCAATAAAAATTTGAGCATGTGGAAGGAAAGAAATCAGTACAATTGAAGATAGATACAATTGAAATTATCCAGTGAGTAGAAGAGGGGGGAAAAGCAAACCACAAAATATTATTGAAATTAAATGATATAAGACAAAAAGATATTTTCCTCATTATCTTCTAAAATATTTATTTATTTTTTATTTTTTTCATTTAGATTTACAATCCACCTGCAATTCTTCTGTAAGGTGTGAGGGAGGAGTCAAGATGGATTTATTTGTCCATATGTAAAACCAGTTGAACTAGCAGCATTTGTAAAAATGACTACATATTCTCCGACTGTAGTGAAAAGGCATGTCATTATAAGGGATATTCTGTACTAACTATTCTGTTTCACTGGGCTATTTTTCCAAACTGTGTCATTATCAGTTTATATTAAAGTCTATAGCTTTCTAATAAGTTACTGTCTGGTAGGAAGTTCTACATCATTTCCTTTTTTCAAGATTGTATTGATGTTACTGTTTTTATTTTTGAAATTTATATTTTGAGTATCATTTTCTTTTCAGATTTGATGTAAATTATTCAATTGGAAGTTACTTATCCTCTTCAAATATTTTATGTATTTACTGATTTCTTGTGGTTTTTTTACTTACTTATTTAGTCATTTAGTTAGTTTACTCGTTTGTTTGTTGCATCTTTCATCTCTGAGAATGTGACTGTCCACTGCAGACAGACCATTTACCATTGTGGTTAGGTACAAAACCTTCAAATAGGCAATCTAAAGTTGAAGCCCAAATCTAGCTTACATTAGATGGTCCATCTAGAGCAAGCTACTCATGTTTCCTATGTCTCAATAGATTCAATGGCCCAGGAGTTAGGACTCCTCGCTTTCACTGCCAGGTTAGATCCCTGATCGGGGAACTAAGATGTCTGCAAGCCACGCAGCACGGGTAAAAAAAAAAAATCTGGTAGATTTGAATTACACAGTTATTGTATGTAAACTTCTTGTGTCAGTGCCTACTACACAGCAAGCACTCCATCTGCATTTAGCTATTAGTACACTGTTGCTGTTGTTATGATGACTTCTCCAGGGCATGTGAACTTCTTTTAGTAAAATAATACCTCCCCTCGTTAAGTTTAAGCCAACACCCCACTCACACTGTCAGGCAGTGTGGACTGGATGTGATGTACCCAACTGAAGTTTCAGGGGCCAACCCTTCACTGATATAAATTATTTTCTGGATTCCACATTCTCGATCACTCTAAATAGTTTAGGATGCAGCAGGTGAAACCAGGAGTCAATTAGACACAAGGCAACTTCTGAGAGCAAAACAAGTGTGTTTCCCCACTAGACATGAAGCTGGGATTGTGTTACAAAGTACATCTGTGGCAACAATTTGCCACTGAATTCAGATTAAGAATAAAACCAACACTTAAAAGGAGGAGGAAAAATTACCGTTCTTATTGTATATTTTGAAGCCCAGTGTACCTATACCTAAAGCCTTCCTACCTTTGATTTTTTTTAACCTAAATTAATGTTACCCTGTTTATTGGTTTTAGGTACATCTTTGTCACTTTTGAATTTCAATTTCATAACGGTATCATCCATCACTGTGACTGATGATTTTATCAGAACTAAGTAGTATCAGAGAGAAATTCTCCTGCCTGAATGAGAAGGTGAAGGGAAGATAGACAGGGTATTAAAAACACTGTAACTAGTATGGTCATCACTCTCCCAACCATTTAGCTACTGAATTTGTCCTTACAGCCCTCAAAAGCAGCCAATCCCAAGGCAGTTTGAAAAGAAAATATGTTTGAATGCATGGTTTGCGTTCCTCCAAAAGACTCTGATTTGTTCTTCCAATTTCAGACAGTGAATACAGACACTTTTTTTAATGACTGCAATATTTTGTTGCTTCTGAATGAAAATGAAAGAAGAATATCAATCTAAAGGTTGTCATCAGGATGAAAGGCTGCATTAAATGTTTATTAAAATGCCTTGTCAAAAGTAAATGCAAAATAAATTTTAATTACTGTACTAATAATACTACTGTTATTAATATTAATAGTACTACTGTTTTTTGTTATTTGCAACACTGAAAGAGCTTGCCCCCTTTTTTAATAAAAATAGTTTGGATTTTATGTTCCATAGATTTATTGTTTTTAAAAAGTTGGAAGTTATGACTGAAAACCAAGCGTGAATAATAAAAAGCATCACAGCTGATGGATTATTCCTAGCTCTCCTACTAGTTCTGGGTAAACTCATAAGGAATTATCTTCATTTCTGGGTTTCAGTTTCCTCATCTGTGAAGGGAAGTTTTTAGTTTAGATAGCTATACAGTGCTGTTGAGAGTAAATGCAACTTTCTGTTTTGTTTTGATTTTTTAAGGACAGGATTTTAGATCGTTATTCAATGACCTAGAAATACAGGGTTGGGGGGGGAATGTGTGACTAGAAAGGATTCAGAGCCACAGTAATTACATAAAGTTGGAGCCGTGAATTCTGGATTCAGTCTAGGGGTAAATACAACTTAGGGTTAGATCTCATCCTCAAGTTCCAAGAATTATTGCCGTTCATGAGGGATGAGGTTCATTTTTTGGAAGGATTCTCCACCTGAGCTAAATAAACACCAGGATGTTCATGCCCAGTGGCCTGGTTGAGTTATTACTGAGATGTTATTACGTGTCTTGAAGATGAGTTTGGGGCCTTCCATAAATGTGAATTATTCCCACTTTGACTGCCTATCAGAGTTTTGTTGCAGCTGCTGTTCCTATTTGTTATTATACCAGAAGTTAATTATAAATGATGTTAAAACATTCAGGCATTCTGATTGCTAATTTGGCTAAATATTACCTGTCTTATAAATCTAAGTAATAGGTGTCATGTGGACTCAGACGGGTTGTAAAACAGATGGTTATGCTAAAACATAGGTGAAACACAGGAGAAGGTAGGACAGAAAATTAACACTGTACTAAAATGCTTACCTTTCTCTTTAGTAGTGGCAAATGAATTGAGCAGGGTTTCCTTTTTTTTTTTAGATTTGCTTTTTTTTTACTAGGCCATCAATTGCATTGATCTGAAGTAACAATATTCACTTTTTTAAAATCTGCAGAAGTTAAAGTTAAAAATACCTTACTCTTCCTTTGAAACCACAGGAAGACAATAGTTAAACTATTACGAAAAATCTACATATGATTAAGAAGAAATATAGATCCCAATCACATATCAAGATGATCATTCATCATATATACTGCAGTAAAATTTGGATTAATTTGAGGCAGGATTCTGACTATAGAGACACTTCTCTATGGATCTCTGGCCCCATGCACTGTTTGAAGAGGGTGACTCAAGGGCTTCTGAAAAAAAAGACTAGTTGTATATCTTTATCACTAGTTGTGTATCTTTTTCACTAGTTGTGAAGATATATCATATATATATATATATATATATATATATGCTAGATATATCATATATATATATGCTAGATATAGTCACAAAATTTACTCAAGAAAACAGGAACTATTTCCAGGTAATATTTTTATAACCTGAAGATATTTCAAAAGTTGCATGATTTGGGAAAAAATGTAGTAACAAAAATGGAATGATGTTCATTTAAATATATGACGTTCATTTAAATATATCTCTATAGTCTGAAAACTGTTAGATATAGTATCATTTAAAATAAACCAAAAAAAAAAGAAGAAGGTGGTACTGGGAAAAAAAAGGTAATTAGTGGACAAAGACTCTTTGAGATTGAATAGCAGATGAAACTTGGTATCTATATGACAATGGAACATTAAGGAAAATGCTTTCTAAGATAAGATCGTGAGAAAAAAGGAGAGACGATGTATGTTGGGAGCTTAACACAGTGTGTCTGGTCAACCGTATGCTGAAAAATACTATCTATCATTACAATAATTGCATTTATTAAGTATTACTATTTGCATTATTATATATTATAAAATCAATTTAATTATCATTGTAATTAACATGTTTACCACTATGAAACATGTTTTATAATGTTTTCATTTTATTATTAATTTAAATAATAAATTAAATTACATGTATTTGTTATTTATTTTATGTAATATACTTATTATTATTAAATATATGTTATATACAGGAGATATAAGTAGTGGGCTTCTTTATTTAAACCTTCTTGGTATAATTTGTTCTTGTTTAGCTAATCCCCAACTTTCTTCACTTTAAGACATTTCTTGGCTCTTGCTAATTCAAGAATTATCAACCCCCATCTGCTTTCTTCTGTTCTCCTTGGCTTCTGATTAGAAATACCTTAAAACTTCTCCCTGCCTCTTAAGGTTTTCTTTGATTCTTTTTGTTTATGTCATTTGTCTTTGTGAGTTACTTTATGTAATTTATTTGGTTCTATTTTCTAATTCACTAATTTTCCACTCAGTTTTTCCTAATCTTCTGTTTCACCTCTCCATTCAGTTTTAAATTTGAAGTTCTATTATTTTTCTACATGCTGTTCACTTTTTTGTGTGTGTGTGTGGTACGTGGGCCTCTCACTGTTGTGGTCTCTCCCGTTGCAGAGCACAGGC
Organism: Aethalodelphis obliquidens; assembly: GCF_003676395.1. NCBI lineage: Eukaryota > Metazoa > Chordata > Mammalia > Artiodactyla > Delphinidae > Aethalodelphis > Aethalodelphis obliquidens. The sequence continues at coordinate 23,864,965 of NW_020837963.1, read as the reverse complement.
TCCAGATGTGCAGGCTCAGCGGCCATGGCTCACGGGCCCAGCCGCTCCACGGCATGTGGGATCTTCCCGGACCGGGGCACGAACCCGGGTCCCCTGCATCGGCAGGTGGACTCTCAACCACTGCGCCACCAGGGAAGTCCTGTGTATCTTCTTTGGTGAGGTGTCTGTTATGGTCTTTGGCCCATTTTTTAATCAGGTTGTTTATTATTGTTGTTGTTTATTATTGTAGCCCTCTGGTGCTACCTTTTCATTTTTGATGTCTACTGTTAGTAATACGTCAAACATCTACAGTTTTTTGTATCATATAAGACAATATTGATGTAGGTAATGAAAGACAGATGATTTATCTTGTAAGCAGATGACATAAACTTAAAGTACTATAAATGTATTTTATCTTTCTTATGATTTTCTTAATAAGCTCTTCTTTTTTCTAGATTAATACATATAACATATACATTTAACATACAAAATATTTGTTAATTGACTATTTATGTTATTGATAATGTTTCCGGTCAACAGTAGCCTATTACTAGTTAAGTTTTGGGGGAGTTGAAAGTTACACAAGGATTTTTGACTGCAAGGGGGTTGGCACCTCTAACCCCCACTTTGTTCAAGTTCAGCTTTAATGCAGATAAATTCCTGCTTATGTTAGGCTTTACCAACATAAAGTGTATGCAAAGATTTTGATAGTATTTCCATGGAATTTCAACTTGGGTATTTCTTACTTAAATGAGTTTACACATTTTTCATGTGTTTAATTAAAATGTGTGTGTGTTGAGTGTATTCGTCATTTTTTAAATTTCATTTTAGGCCTTTTTGGTATTAATTTCAAGGAGCCTCTTACAAAGAAGAAATGTGATTTGATACTAGTTGTAAATATTTTCCCAGATTTTGATTTCCCCTTTGTTTATAGTGTGTGTGTGTGTACTAGAATTATCTTTTTTTTCTAATAGACAAACTAGTAACACTTCAGTATTCCCTGACAGAAAAGCCTTCACACATCAAAAAAAAAAAGAATTCTAACTTGTTTTCTTCCTGTTCTTTCACTTTTTAAATTTTCCATTGAAATGAAATGTTTGATTCATTTGTAATTGTTCTTGTTTTATAGTGTGAGGTATGGTTCCATATTTATTTTTACCGAGATGCTTATCAAGTTGTGTTACTGTCATGTATTGAAAAGACGTCTTTTCCACATTGATTTGACGTGCCACCTCGATTGCATACTGAATTAAAAGTTTGCTTGTACTTATGGACTCCTATTCTGTTCCGTATGTCTGTTAGACTGCTAAAACTATTCTGTTTTAATCGTTGAGCTTTTATAACCCTTTCTGATCCCTAATAAAATGCCTACAGATCTAGAGTCTCACAGATTCTCATTTTATTTTCTACTCGGCTGAGAATTATTCTCAAGTATTTCCTATTATATAGCCCATGTTGTCTTCACTGCTCATCTTCTTCCTCCACATTTTTACCTACTGCAGTTTCCCATTGTATGTCTTCACTGCACTGTTGACCATTGATGGGAAAGGTTATCAGTGAATGACTGAATCCAGACAAGCTTCAAATCTGCAATTTATTCACTGGTATTAAAAGTTTGTATTGGGGCTTCCCTGGTGGCGCAGTGTTTGAGAGTCCGCCTGCCAATGCAGGGGACACAGGTTCATGGCCCGGTCTGGGAAGATCCCACATGCCGCAGAGCAGCTGGGCCCATGAGCCATGGCTGCTGAGCCTGCGCGTCTGGAGCCTGTGCTCCGCAATGGGAGAGGCCATAACAGTGAGAGGCCTGCGTACCACAAAAAAAAAAAAAAAGTTTGTACTGTTTCTGTCTTCTGAATCTTAAGACATTTCTGTGAAACATTTTTTAATATTGTTTTACAAGTAGGTGGACCATATTTTATCTATAACATTTACTGAACTTTTTTCTTTACTTATATATTTAAATTCTTATGACTTCTATTCTTATTCTTTTTCTTTTATTATGCAACATATATTTTCTCTTTGATATCATTCTAAATCATGGCATGAGTTATTCAAATATTTAGTTTCAAGCCACTTTTGCATTGAAGGAATTTATACATATCTACATTCCTAGGTTCTACAATATTTCTAGTTGATCACTGGACATTTCCACTCGTGTGTTTTTTTAGGAAACTCCAACTCAACAGATTTAAAAAGAAATTAATTATATGTTTCCCTTATTAACACTTCAGCACTTAACTTTTCTTGATTAAAAGTTTATAGTCCATTACCCTGGCTACAAAATTTCAGACATCTTTTGACCACCGCATTTACCTCAAACAATCCTTTTCATCATTTCAGAAAGAAAACATTGACTTCTAATTTTTATCTAGGGTTGGAAGGGATCTGTTCGTGGCTCTCTCTAAACTTCTCCACATATGGAATGTGAATAATAATGTGATCCGACATGTAGATAAGACTCTCCTAATTTAATCATAAACTAAATAATTTAAGTGCAAAATATTGAGGTGTTCACTTATTGTGCAAATGTTTATTATATATACAGCAACTCATTTTACTGCGTGCTTTAACAATAAACATAAAAATGACAAATCACCTCTAAGATAATTCATTTATACTTCACTATGAAAATTAGTTATGATACAGGTACATATAGAATTAAATAACATTTTTTTTCTGAGTTTTCAAGGATGGCTTATGTATAGTTTATCAAGAAGATAAGATGCTGGGAATATATTCTGCCAAAACAGATCTATAATAATTATGGTCTTCCTTTCTTTCATTTTCTTTTCTTTCTTTCTTTCTCTCTCTCTCTCTCTTCTTTCTTTCTTCTTAACAAGGAATCAATGAGTACATTATCACATGAATCAACTTGTCAAAGAAAATCCCTATGAAACACAGATCTTACACCAAAACAGTCTTTACTAAGGATTTGCAAAGGACATATACAAACAAAAACCAGACAGAGACACATCCCTCTTCTCTAGAGGAGCCGTGTATTCATCAGCCTTATCTTCCTGATGTTCTCTCAGCAACCCTCCACCCCCATGGTGTGACATACTGTCTGTTCCTAAAAGCATGTCAGTCATCTAGGATTGTAAACTTCTCCAGTGAATTAATATGCACTCAAATTTGTATGAGATAGCAGTTGCTGATTTTGTGATTAACTCTTTCTCTTCTAAAATAAGTTACTTAGACCATATGATTTATGTGCCCTTTTCAAACGTACCCTTTTCAAACGTAGCCTTCTCATTAGCCTTCTCACTTGACTTTTTGTGGCTATGCATATAACAGCAAAATACGTTGACCTAATTGTTACAGACCTTTAAGATGTAAAAATGTTTGCTTACTTTTACTATAAAATATAGAGGTTTTTAATACAGGTTATACATTATGTATATATTTATATTAAATGCCTTTCATTACATTTCAAATCAAACCTCTAAATTAAATATTTATTTCAAACTTTCAAATGCTGGCTTGGGATGAATCTATATATTTTCTGTAGCAATTAGCTTATGTACTTCTTAACTTAGCCTACAGTAACAGCTATAATGCATTCTTTAAGAAATCTTTCTTCCTTTCAATATTTTATTCTCAGACTATTACAGCAAGAAAAAAAAGAAAAAACTATTGCTTGAAAAAAATTTTTTTTTCTGTTATACAGCTGATATCTAATCTTATATTGGAAGCAATTTCTTCTATATCTCCTAAGTTCCATGTCATGGTATACATATATATATATATCCTATTATCATTTAATTAGAAGACAGAGTTGACAGTCTAAGTGCTAAGCTTCTAAATTTAGACTTTATTTTATTGTTTTTTCTTTAAGAATTTTATTTATTTATGTATGTATGTATGTATGTATGTATGTATGTATGTTTGGCTGTGTTGGGTCTTCGTTTCTGTGCGAGGGCTTTCTCCAGTCGCGGCGAGCAGGGGCCACTCTTCATCGCGGTGCGCAGGCCTCTCACAGTCGCGGCCTCTCGTTGCGGAGGACGGCTCCAGACGCGCAGACTCAGTAGTTGTGCCTCACGGGCCCAGTTGCTCCACGGCATGTGGGATCCTCCCAGACCAGGGCTCGAACCCGTGTCCCCTGCATCAGCAGGCAGACACTCAGTCCCTGCGCCACCAGGGAAGCCCTCGACTTTAAAATTACCGAAAACGTATGCATACTTTAGGAGACAGCGTCAGCCTTTGAATTTCAAGGCTCATCATAGCCTCTTAGGATTTCCTCTTCTTAGTTAATTGGCAGCTTCAGCTGGGGAAATCTATTTTCAAATTTCTTTCCATTTCTTAAGTAAAAATACATGACAAAATGGGTGGGAGTGTTGTGCTTCTTAGCTCACTTAGATTGTCTTGAAATCACTGGTAGGACAGGGATGAAGTGAAATATGATGCTGTGAGCACGAATTCCAACTCTGAATCCTAGCTTTCCATCTTTATAATGCTGTGACCTCGAACAGGATATTTTCACTTTCCTTTGCCCTAATTTCTTTATTGGCAAATGGTGGTCCAAACAAAATCTTACCTCAAGGCATTATGTTGTCAATTAAGAGAGGGTTAGTGAAAATATCTACTATCACTTTTCACATGTTGAACATTTCTTGACCTCCAGATGAGATCCTTCCACCGCTTATTGGACAAGATGTTGTGACTTACATGAAGAATATTTATTTACAAAACCACAATGGGTTTCTGGCAAAAAGCTAATCCATTGTCAAGAAGTATTTAGAATCGAGTCCAAGAAGAATTTTGTGGAAAACAACTGATTTTAACCTTAGAGGTCTACTTTTTTTTTTCCTTTATTTATTTTTAATTGTGGTAAGAACACTTAACACGAGATCTACCCTCTTACCAAATATTTAAACACACAATACAGTATGGTTAATTATAGATACTATGTTGCCCAGCAGGTCTCTAGAACTTACTCAGTTTGCATAATGGAAACGTTACACCTCTTAAACAGCAGCTTCCCATTTCCCCCTCCCCCCAGCCACTGGAGACCACCGTTCTATTCTCTGGACACTTCTCTGGTGTTGAAAATGTGTTTTGGTGTTTACCTTCACCCAGTACACTAAAGGTTGGAAAATACATTGCTCCTACCTTGACTCCAAAAAAAAGCCAGATAAACTATAAAATAATAACTTTTCTTGAACCCAGTAGAATACTCAGGTTACAATGTAACCAATTAGTTGGATAGATAAAGAAGGAGAGGCCCACTCCAAGGCACGATGGAGCAGGAACACGGGATCATCTGAGGCAGTGCATCGAAGGAGCAGCCGTCAACTGCCGATCACAACTCCCTTCCCCAGAACCTTCTCCCTAACAGGAGAAATGTCTTAAGCCGCTGGGGAGAGGGCAGCAACTCTGTCATCCCCAGGGCACAGGTGAAGACCCATTATGGCTGGGGGAAAAAAACAAAACAAAACAAAAAACACCTTCCACCACTGGAGAAGAGAGAGAAAGCTGAGTCCATATTTATCCTACAATGAGGGGTTATCCTACATTACAGGGTTCCCACCGTGAGGGGAGGGGCAGGGCATCCTCCCCCTTCAAGATTCACCAAACACACAAGACATAGCTGGTTGTTTTAGAAAGGAAAGGATAACCGAGAAAGCTGCACCACAGAGAACCAGGCATGTAGGAGCCCACATAACATTGACATCAGATTATAATAAAGAGCAAGCTAGCCTTTCCCATCAAGTGTGCAAACACTGGTCAGGGAGCAACTGCAGTTTGTCATATAATGGAATAAAAGAGTAGAGGAAACCACATGTAGGGTACAGGTATACAGGGAAGTCAGGAGCAGAAATATAGAGTAAAATATCTTCTTCTCACCAGTCTCTGTCCCAAGTAGAAGATAAAATAGAGGAATCTGAAACCAAGGTTTGCTGACGGTAACCATAACAACAACAAGCCCCAAACCAGCCTAACTGCTGCATAGATTGGTTCTAACTCCCACACCAGGAGCCCAACAGGAGAAAAGGCATCCGATCCCACTCTTCACCTCAGTCATCACTGTTCTATACACAAAGGCCAGCACTCAATCAGAAATGGTGAGTCACATAAATTACATGTCATGAAAGATACATGACTCTACCTAGAACAATGTCAGTTTCCTTCAACAATATTTCCAGACCCACAACAAAAAGACTTCATAAATGTTATTGAAAGAAATGATTGCAAAATACATGAAAGTGGATATTTTCCAGTGTTTCCCTACTGTTGTACAGTTTTAGAAATAAAATGATATAACAAAGCATAAAAATACTAACGTCAGTTTTACTATTAAAAGTTCTTACGTTTAATAGCATTTTTTTCTTTAACAAACTATGAGTCTCGGCTTCCCTGGTGGCGCAGTGGTTGAGAGTCCGCCTGCCGATGCAGGGGACACGAGTTCGTGCCCTGGTCTGGGAAGATCCACATGCCACGGAGCAGCTGGGCCTGTGAGCCATGGCCGCTGAGCCTGCGCGTCCGGAGCCTGTGCTCCGCAACGGGAGAGGCCACAGCAGTGAAAGGCCCGCGTACCACAAAGAAAAAACAACAACAACAAAAACTATGAGTCTTACACCTGATAAAATAAATACTATGCTTTCTTTTATTAAAAATGAGGCTATGCAACTCATTGTTTTTATCTTACTGCCTTGACTGTCATGGAGTTCAAGTTACATTTTCTCATTTGCAATAATTCTCTTTGGCCTGAGTTCTGAAAATGACTGTAGACTTTTTATCTTATTCCAGTGTTTTAATAACACTATGGAATTGGTGTTTTTAATTAAGAAGCATCCCATACTGTCCTTGTAAGTACGGTGTTCACTGAATATTTCTGTCATATATGTAGACAGACAGATAGGTAGATACTATTATACACTTAATACATAATAAGTCAGAAGATTTCAGTGTTGACTTCCAGTGGGTTTCTAAAGAAATGTCCCAGGAAACCAAAAGATCACACAATGGCAGAAATGCATACCACAGCCTAGGACAAATTCACCACTCTAACAATGCATGGGTGCCTACAAATACTGCAGTTGCGTTGTTATCACTGATAACTTTCAAGATCAATTAGAAGCAAAACCAGAATATAATGCAAAAGTCCTTCCTCAGATATTCTTCAAACTCCAAAGTATAACTTGGTTGTCATTGCCTGAAGCAGAAAACAATTTAGATGTCTAAAATTGCAGTACAACTATTTGAAAAATTCAGTCAGCTTTTCATTCCCGCAAAAGAAATAAAAAGTAAATTATTTTGACAAACGAACACCTTACATATCCTTTGACCTAATCTGATCTCAAAGAAACATACATATAACGATAGAGGAATACAAACTAGTTCAAATACTCAGTTGCCATAAATTTGCACAAAAGCCTCTGGCTACACTATAATATAATTTTTAATCCAACAAAGAAGAGAAAGATCTTATTTCTAATCCAGGTGCTTCTTAAGTAGTTTTGTAGAGGCCTTGACATTTCTGACCAATCACTTTACAATCAAGACTTTATTATTTGAAAGTGTTGTTCTTATAAAAATAAGAAAACTGTGAATAAATTAGAAAAAATGTATTACAATATAGTTATCAACATTGCTATTTTTGTTTTATGTTGCTGCATAACAATCACAAATTTAGTAGCTTGGAATAACACACGTTGATTGTCACAGAGATTTTTTAGGTCAGAAGTCTGGACATGACTTAGCTGGGTGCTTTGATCCAGATCTCTCAATGGTTTATGTAAGCTGTAGGCCAGTCTGAGTTCCCTTCTGCAGTTTGACAAGCCCTTCCAAGCTCAAGGGGATGTAAGCAGAATTCAGTCCCTTGCAGCTGTAGAACTGAGGTCCTCTTTTTTGTTGCTGTTGTTGGCATTTAGCAGGGGTATTTTCTACAGCTCCTACAGGCCACCCTCAGTCCCTTGCCATATGGTCCTCTCAAGTATGATAACCATGGTAGTAGCATACCATGTATACATTATATATCATATAACATAGTCTAATTCAAGCAAGAGATGTCCCATCGCTTTTGTGATAAAACTTGATTTAATCGGGGGATTGACTGTTCCATCATCTTTGCCATATTCTAGTGGCTAAAACCACAAGGTATGACTTCCTGGGGTGTGCAGTCACCATAGTGTGTGCACTCTATAACTGGGTTGATATTTATATGCTGAAATTCTAAGGGATTATCCACATTTTTACTTACTTATTTTTTCACTGCAAGAGTAAAGCTGAACAATAAATGAGGTTGTACTGTCAAAATTTTTTCTTTGGGTAATTCAAACTTGAAATCCATTTCTCTTGATATCTTCTATCTCTTTTTACATTTTCATTATTTCAAAAATTTAAGTTTACAAATAAAATGTCATTTTTGCATATCTGAATTTATTTGTACAGAAACTTTTTTTGCTATGTGACTATAATATACAAGAAAATATTCTAGATGCCTGAGAGAGAATGGTGAGCAGGACAGATAGAACTCGATCACTTACATGGTTTATATTCTAGAAAGGGATATGGATACTAAACATTTAAATAAACATAAGTTCTAATACTATGTAGTGGGAAGTCTGTTTATAAATATAAATGATGACACACAAATACCATATGATATCACTTATGTGGAATCTAAAATATAACACAAATGAACTTATCTACAAAACAGAAACAGACTCACCAACATAGAGAACAGACTTGTGGTTGCCGGGGGTTGGCAGGGGCAGAGGGGGAGGGAAGGAGTGGGAGTTTGGGATTAGCAGATGCAAACTATTGTATTTAGAATGGATAAACGACAAGGTTCTACTGTACAGCACAGGGAACTACAGTCAATATCCTGTGATAAACCGTAATGGAAATATGAAAAAGAATGTGTATATATATATATATGTTTAACTGAATCACTTTGCTGTACAGCAGAAAGTAACACAACACTGTAAATCAACAATACTTCAATAAAATAATTCTTTTAAAAAAAGATGACACAGGGTTATGGAGTGAGAGTGTATAGTATTTTATATAAAAGAGTAAGGAGAACTCCTTGAACAGGTGGTGTGGTTTGGAGACCTGAATGATGCCTGAGCTCTAACATAACCTGTTGGAAGAATGGCCTCAGATCAGTTGTAAAGATCTTGAGGCAGACACGTTTTGCACATTTCAAGAAGTGCCAATGCTTCCACGGATAGAGTTGAAGAAGGGAAGTGGTGACGCAGCAGTGATGGGCCTGAGCTGATAATGTAGGACTCCATGGACTGTGGTCAGGGAATTTAATATTTTGATTGTGAATAGAAGCCTTTAGAACTTTTTTGAAAAAGGAAGTAAAATGACATGGTTCATGTGATTAAAGTGCTATTCTTGTTTCTGCATAAAAATTTTAATCGTCAAGAACAAGACTGGTAACACATAAACAGGAAGCTATGTCAGAAACAAGCAGAGCTATTATAGCTCAAGATGCAGAGTTTTCCATTCAAAAGAACCTAGAAGTGAAATTTAGAATATATTTTGAAGACAGACCTGGCAGGAATTGCTGATATGTTGAATGTTGAGTGTGACAGCAAGAGAAAAATGTCTTTGAGTATTTTTGGACTAAGCAACTAGATGAATAGTAATAACATTTGCTGATAGGAGGGAAACTAGAGTATGAGAAGGTTTGGAAAAAAAAATTTTTTTAGGTCTGTTTGTATATGTTAAGCTGAAGATGAAGATGCCTATCAACATTTAAGCTGAGATGTGAAATAGGCAGTAGGTCATCAGAATCCAGCTCTCAGAGGAGAGAAAGAAGCTGGAGATTCATATATGGAAAACATCAGTATACAAATAGAGGTACATAAAGAGACTAGTGCTACGACGGAATCCTGGGACATTTCAACAATGACAGGTTTGGAAAGAGAATGGGCAAAGAAGACTGGAAATTGCAGATAGAGAGGTAGGGTGAAAATTCCAAGAGTTTGGTATTTCCAAGGCCAAGAAATGAAAATACTTTAAAAACGAGGGAATCATCTACTTGAGTCATTTTTCATGTGGGATGGACTGAATCCTTGGGGAATTTTAGAAATTTGTAGGAGTATTTTTTAAATTTTTATAAGATTTGGGAAATGGGAGGGTGATAGGTGGTTATACATCATTCATTGTAGTACCTGGCATCCACTGAGACTAAAACCTCATTTTATGGACAAATACAGTTTTTTCACATTTATTATATAAACAACCACCCAAAACTCCAATGAGATCAAAAATGAAGAAAAATTATACAAAAACTATTGCTTGACCTGTGGGTCTTATTACCAATTCCACAGCTATAGAAAAAAATTTCTCTCAATACCATTTTACAAAATAAAAACAGGAAATCTAGATTTTACTTGAAAAACGTTAACAATGCATTTCCAATGATAAAATGAGAAAGAACAGACTTTTTCATTGACATTTATTCTTTAGAGGCTTATTTTGGGCATATTTTAAGAAGCAAAGGTTTCTCACCTGGTTCTACAGCGAGGAAGCCGAAGAGGTTCAGAATGAGCCTCCCCGAAATGGGCTACCTTGGCATGTGGATTTTTTGAGCTGAAGACAATTAAGCCCCAAAAGACTCAGGAAGAGCTTTTAACTTCCCCTTGAGCTGCCTACACGAACTTAGAAAGGGGGGCTTGGCCAGAGACAAAGCTACCACCAAAGGTAACTCTCTTCTGAATTACCTATCTGTATGGCAGGGCAAACATCTAATGCGCAGACCTCTACTCTTCTTATTGTCCTGTTTTGTGAATCACCCTCCTCCCCTTTGGAGCCCCAGGCCCCTAAAACATTCCTTAGCTAAGGATGCTGTATAAGCCTCAGCTGCCCAGCCTATGCTTGGGTCTCATATCTTTGGAGATCCTGTACATATTTAAATTTGTTTTTCTCCTGTTAATCTGTCTTATGTCAATTTAATTCATTAGACCAGCCAAAAGAACCTAGAAGGGTAGAGAAAAATATTTCCTTCCCTACCCTATAAAGCATAGAACGTTTTCTCCTTTCCTTGGTTAGACATTAGAAGCTCAAGTATTTACTGTTACACGGACGATCTGTTCAAAAATTTATGTGACTTGCTTTATCATCCAATAAATGTTACTCTTCCACTAATTATAGGTGATTTGGACCAATATTTATTAGATGACCTTATTCAATAAATCTTAATGCAAATGCCTATTACCAGTTGAGAGACTGATCGGAATTTTTGCATTTCTATCATGATGTCAAGTCAGGATGATTTATTCTAATTAATTTCCTGTTTTTAAAACAATTTAATGTAAATCAAATTTAAAATACATGAAATAATAAATTTTAGACATAAAACTGAGTTCAATATTCATGCTTGAATATTGGTTTAAGAACTGGTCAACTCTAACCTTTTATGTTACTTAAGTTACAGGGCTTACAGCAAAGCTATCATTAGTGAAGAAATGATGAGAAAAAAATAGAACAGCACTGTGCGTGAACATTAATAAAATGCAAACTAAACACGATCAGCCACACTGTTGCTTTCACTGCATCTGTTGCCGCCAGAAGCCTGCAGTTCCCACTGTTATTGCAAAAACGTATTGTGCGTCAGAGTTTAAGCTTGCTTTCCCGTGAGCATGTTCTCGGGCTTACTTGAGATGAAAGCTACAGGTGGAAGAGACGTGGCCAGGAGAGAATGGTGTAAACGAAAACAATAGTAAATGGAAAGGGAACCTTAGAAAAGGTATGGAAAGGTGAATAGTGAGGACATATCAGGCAGCACTCAGAGGCAAGCAAGCAAGGAAAATTAAAGAAGAAATATAATAGGCCCAGGACTTAAGTACACCTGGCAGATACTTTTCATAAACTCTCATTGCTAAGGACATAATCTATTTTTTTTAAAAACCACCAGCAATTGTGTTTACCCTGAAAACATATTTTTTTAATGGAATGGGCAAGGTCAAAACAGTCCCCTATATCCTAGGCATGAAGGACACAACAGAAAGCAAATCTCAGATTAATACAAAGAAATTGTAAATAGTGCTGCAATGAACATTGGGGTGCACGTTTCTTTTCGAACTATGGTTTTCTCAGGGTATATGCCCAGGAGTGGGATTGCTGGGTCATATGGTAGTTCTACTTTTAGTTTTTTAAGGAAATCTCCATACTGTTGGTGGGAATGTAAATGTATCAATTTACATTCCCACCAACAGTGCAAGAGGATAGCGAGGATGTGGAAGCAACCTAAATGCCCATCGACAGAGGAATGGATAAAGAAGATGTGGTACATATATACAATGGAATATACTCAGCCATAAAAAGGAACAAAATTGGGTCATTTGTAGAGACTTGAATGGACCTAGAGACTGTCATACAGAATGAAGTAAGTCAGAAGGAGAAAAACAAATATCGTGTATTAACGTACATATGTGGAACCTAGAAAACTGGTACAGATGAACCTATTTGCAAAGGAGAAATGGAGACACAGACGTAGAGAACAAATGTATGGACACGGGGCGGGGGAAGGGGCGGATAGATTGGGAGATTGGGATTGACATATATACACTACTATATAAAATAGATCACTTTAATGAGAACCTGCTGTATAGCACGGGGAACTCTACTCAATGCTCTGTGGTGACCTAAATGGGAAAGAAATCCAAAAAAGAGGGGATGTATGTATACATGTGGCTGATTCACTTTGCTGTACAGCAGAAACTAACATAACATTGTAAAGCAACTATACACCAATAAAAAAAATTAAAAATAAAAATAGGTTTTCAATTTGCACACAAAAATATTCAAAGAAATTGAAAGTTGGCAATTCAGAATAAAGATTACTCTATCAGTAGTTATCTCAGCTAGATGGATAAAATTATAAATGATCTTTTGGGGATGTTATACCATCTTCTCAAGTAGGGTTACAGTGAGAGTTGAGATGGTGTGTGCGAGTGTGTGTGAGGTTCAACACTTTGTACTTACATATACAGACTACCATGGAGGCAAGTGTTGAGTCAACTCAGTTCCTGGGAGAGGCAGCTGTCTAGACGTGGGAGGGAGGATGAGAGGAGGAGGAAAAGAGGAAGAAGGAGAAAATAAGGGAAAACAAGAAAGAAAAGGATGAAACTGTTGATTAAAAAAAATATTCACAACCTAAAAGTTGAGAGTTATGCTTTATTCGGTGGAAATTTTTAGGACTTCAAGCCCAGGAGGCAGCATCTCAAGTAACCCTGAGAGAACTGCTCCGTGGAGGCGAGCGCGAAGCCAGGATATATAGAAATTTTGCAACAAAGGGCAGGTAGTAGGAACAAAAGATTACCGTTAATTAAAGAAAACTAGAAATCTCAGGTTAAGGAATTTAGTGCTTTTCTATGTATGGAAAGATGCTAGAGTCTGGGCTCAATGAAATCATTCCTTTGATATGCACCTCAGCTCTCTGGGGCCAGTATGCGGTGTTTTCACATCCTGAGTTTCCCCAGGGCTCAGTGTAGGGAGTGGCTGCAGTCTGCAGTGCTGCTAGATGGCAGGCATTCTTCATTTCCTTCCTGAGTGCCCTCAGGGCTCACCATCGGAGGTGGCTGCAATGGCTGATGACTGTGACATCCTTTGTTTACTGATACGGGCAGGCAACATTCCATTTCTCAAAACCTATGACTGGAGGGGGTACAAAAAAGAACAAAAAGGAAGAAATGAGAAGAAAAGAGAGAAAATAGAAGCAGCAAGAAGAGCGGGAGAAGGTGGACAAGGATGGGTCAAGCTGGTGGGAAGATGGAAGTAGAGAGGGAGCAAGAATGGAAAGGAAAAGGATCCTTATTAGACAATCTCTCTCCGTCCTTGGATCTCTACCTGGAGAAGAAGGAAAGAAGCAGGAACGATTCCTCACAGTGGGGTGAAAGGCAACAACATCTCAGCAAGAGGCACTGAGGCAGCCAGAAGGACCCCAGAAGAAAGGATAGGACACAGGGATGCAGAGCTGATAACAATGTGCAGTTAACTGGTGATGAAAACAAAGCATTGCTTCTTAGGAGTTTGATGATTTTGCTGCTGGAAGGGAGGTCCAACGACCAGCAAGACAGAGATCACTGAGGAGTTTGTTGAAATATTTGGAATTTCAGGTGCCCTAATCAGCATCTGCATTTTAACAAGATCGCCAGTTGATTTGTATGCACATGGAAACGGGAGAAATATTGCACTATTCTCTATGGATCCCTGGGGCTACATGAACATTGCTTTACATTCAAATAAATGAAGAGCCAGCCACTGGGGTGCTATAAAAGCGACCCGATATCTAAGTCAAGTGACATTCCAGGGAAGGCGGTAATTCTTGAGAATCCCCTAAGAAATAACAGCCTCTCATACTAAACAGACCCTTAAGGTTATATTGCCTGGGAAAATAAATGCTTGTTTTTGGAAGCGGAGCAAAATTCGCCACTCCAAATGTGTCTCTCTGGTATGTGAATGATTTCGAATTTTTGAGTTTTAAAAAAAACTCAAAGCCCAAAGGACTCAGGAAGATTCTCTGACCTTCCTCCTTAGCTGCCCAAAAGAATTTAGATAGAGGACCTGTCCCTGGAATAGAGCTATCACCAAATGTCTGCAAAGAATATGGCCTAGATGTGGTGGGGGAAATGCCTAGAGATCAGAGTCCACTGTCTCCCATTGTCTCTGCCTGGCCCAGCAAGCATGTGTTACCAAAATTTGCTTTTGTGCTCCATGTGAATTCCCTTCCTCCCCTGTAAAATCCCAAGCTTCTACCCTCAACGTCCTCTTTTGTCTCTAGTTGAAGATGGTATTTAAGTTGAGAGCTTTGGCCATTTAGGCCTGTTACTCAGTTTTCCTGGGTCTCCCCCAGGTATACATGTCATTAAACTTTTGTTTGATTGTCTCCTGCTAATCTGTCTCATATCAATTTAATTCTTGGACCAGCCAGAAGAACTTAGAAGGGTAGAGGGAAATGTCTTCCACCTTGACAGCATAAAAGTATGACCCTATTGATCTTATAAGTGGAATGGCATATTACCTATTCTCATTTGTATGATGATCTTATCTGAGGAAAACTGCCATAGAGTATGTTATTACTGTAGTCAGACTTACACACCAGAAGTTGAGACCTATCATCAAATCTGTTATTTCATATTAAATTATTGTTTGTTTTTCTCCTGTTAATTGGTCTTTTATTACAGGGGGTTCTCAGCTGAGAAGCAAAAGAGTAAAGTATAAATTAATTTTTATCCCCTACTAAATACAGATGCTCTTAAATTCCACTTAATGCCAGTTTCTACTTCATTTATATATATTAACTAGACAAGTAGGTATGTGGCTTATATATAAAGATCATAGAGAGTACTTCTGTTTTTCAAAAGCACGTCACCAGTATTAGTAATAAATATCACTATTTTTTTCATGATAAAGATTTATATCTCCATGATTTGAGAAAAGTGATATTGGAGGTCATATTTTTAGGTATCCATCTGGATTTAAAATATTAATTATCACTTAACAGTAAGGATGGGAAAGGAAATTTTCCTTCTCAGATAGTTCTCACCTGTTGCTTGGAAACAGAACATCTTATATCATGTGCTCTGAAATGAAATTAGACATAGCAAACTATTATCTGACAGAAATTTTTACACTATTATTAATCTATTTCCCTCATTCTTTTTGTTTCTTTTGTGATTTAGAGAGTAGTAGTTTTTAATAAACGTGGATTTTTTTTCAATTATTCTGCCACATAATACACCTAGTTCTTACCTAAAATTAAGTCATTTCTATTGCTATACCCATTAGACTTCTAGATGCTAATGTAATTTTACATACTTTTCATAGCTTTATTAATCAGGGTCAAAGAAAAATAAAATCATTTATAAGACATACAATTTGTGGGAAAGATGTTTTTAAAGTCTATTAGCATGGAATAAATAAAAAGATAGCTACAATTTTATATATTTAGAAAGAAAATATATTAAGTATAAATAAAGACATATAAATGAACATATGTGACTATATTGAGTATATATTAGAATAGATGAATAAAATGGACATTAAGTGACTCCACAATATGGGTTTTATGTAAACAATGTAAATATACTACTTGCTTTGAAAGAAAGGTACCCTGCAATCAAATAGCATAAGGCAAAGATAGAAATTGTATTAGGTGAGGTGGTTTACTGGAATCTGGTTGAATTGTTAACGTAGGCTTTACTCACTAAAACCATGTTTCAATAATCCAGTCAGAAAAACAGATCAGATCATATTCTAACTTATTAAGGATAATCTTTGGATAACTGAATGTAGATGGGAACACTTTTAAGGTACTCTTCAGATTTTCATAATTTCACATCATTGTGCCTCTGAACTAAATCTCGTTTCTATTTTCTCTAAATTTGGCTTTTGATTGGACACTGTTCAGGCAACCCGTCTCTTGATTCCTGTGTAGTGCAGTTTCCTTGTTCTGCTTGAAATGTCCCTCAAACACTAACACTGGACTGACTCATAGCAAAGCTTTTCTCACTGATGGCAGCTGCAGGGGCATGATGAACTTAATCTTGGTTTGTTCTCACAGAAATCAAAACTTCAAAAAAATGTATATTGTGTATGTTCTTCATTTAAAACAATTTCATTTTTTTAATATGCAGGTGTATTCTATGTACAAAATTTTAAAATACAGAAAAACAAAATACAACAGTTCTCAGCTATATTTTAGTATGTAATATTGAATATTTAGTTTTGTTGAAACAAACAGAGAGCACCCAAATGAGAACAGAGGCTGTTTATTCAGAGCTTGCTATGGCCACCTGTTACAGGCTGAATGTTTCTGTTCCCTCAGCACTCATATGTTGAAACCTAATTCCAATGTGATGGTATTTGAAGGTGGAGTCTTTGGAGGTGATTAGGTCACAAGGGTGGAGTCTTCCTGAATGGGATCAGTGCCCTTCTACGAGAGGTTCAGAGAACTATCTGCCTTTCTTTTCACCATGTCAGGATAGAACCAGAAGTCAGCAGTTTGCAACCCAGATGAGGCCCCTCACTACAACCTGACCATGCTTCTCACCTCAGTTGGACTTCCAGCCTCCAGAACTGTGAGAAGTAAATGTTTGTTGTTTGAAGCCACCCAGGCTACGGTACTTTGTGATAGCAACCCAAAATGACTAAGACGATAGCCTCACTTGCATTTGCCAGGGACTGGAAGACAGGTAGGGAATTGGAAAGCTGCAAAGTTAGAAAAGGTCATTTGAGATGAGGACACTATAACTAGAAGTAGGGCTTTTCATGCGACTGGTTTGGGGTGAATCTCTGACTTTCTCTGGTTGGTCCTGAGGTGAAGGTGGGGGCAAAACCTAGGGAAGTTGGTGGTCACTGATCAAGTCCAGGCAGTCTTAGGCTTATTGACGCACAGGATGTGCTTTGGCTTCCCAGGCTGGTTACTGCACAGATCCTGAGTCAGAATTCTATTGCCCTGTGGGGTCTAGTCATCGTCCCTTTGTATATGTCTCTCAGTCCTCCCATTGGTCAGTTTCTCACTTATAAGGACTGACACCTTTCAGAGGCTACAGAGCCAGATCTTTACCTCTCAGGGTTTGTTCAATTATCTGCAAGACCAGTCACAGTATGGGATCTTATTTACCTTTTTGTTGTTATATCATCATGTATCAAATGAAGAGAAAGTAGCTGCAGAGAAGCATTAAGGCTCTATATAGAATACAGTGGACATATGACCACTATGTGGAAACAAGAATAAATAATAATCCAAGTAAGAAGCTTCAGAATTGGGAACCCCAATTGCCCAACTTAGACCAAGAGACAAATCCCACAGAATATGAGGATCAATCCTAGACAGACAAGTAGCTTCTTTCCGTAGTGGAACATATGGCCTCTTTTACCTTAGCTGCTTTATTGATCCAAGAACAGCAAGAAATATTAGCCATGGCACAGACGTCTCCAAGATTAGTCAATAAGAAATGCAGAGCAATGCACTGTCCATCACTAATCATGCTGGCTTGAGACTGATCTGTTTTCCACGCAGGGCAGAGTTCATTAATGACATCATTCATATGACCATCATTAATAATATACCTATCATTAATCATAAAGGACATGGTGTTGTTAATAATGTGATAATTTCCTTACAATCTTTTGTATTTGTGTGATTTTTTTACCTTAGGTAAAGGTCAGTAGTCTAAAGAAAAGCTTACATGAGTGATAGTATATCTTGCTTAAAAACCTTCCGTTTTAGTTTTGGAGTAAGATCCATCCCCACATAGTATGAGGTTGGGTTCTCAGTGATTTATTTAATGTGATAGACACTCGCCAATAAATAGGAGAGAGGCATAGAAAAGTTCCATAAGCGAGGTAAAACAATTTTCGTTTTCTCTTCTAGCAGAGGCAGAAGAGAAGCAGGATTCAGGGTTCTGCAGAGAAGAAGAGAACTGTGAGAGGGGGAGAGGAGCTGAATCTCAAAAGCCATTAATTGTCGGACTGGAACATGCCCTGTGTTCTCAGTGAGGAGTAAAGTCTGCACTGGGTCAGGAACCATGAGATCAAGAAGGAGCCTAGAATTCATTCAGCAGAGGCACCACCGGGTTTTACAGCAGCAGCTATGACCCTGAGGCATGGGGTATAAGCCTTTGTAACTGGTTAAGGAGCAGGCGAGAGCAAGCAATTTTGGGTTTTTTTGAAATTTCCCATAAAGATGAATCAAAACCATAAGGGCTTTTTTGTCCGGGTTGCTGCCGCACAAATAGACAAAATGGGTTTTTGTAGTTAGGGACGCCTAGAGAAGGCTGTGGGAGATGCCACTGTGGGTCACAGAAAGCCTTTGTGTTCAGGGTCACGCAGCAAAGGGTCTCTTACCGAGGACTTGGTCACTTCATAAAAAGGCATGGCAATCTCAGAATACTTTGATGCCAACTGACTGCTAGATCCAGTTAAACCAAGAAATCCTCTCAATTATCATTTTGTAAGGTGTCTAGGATACATATGGATAATCTTTAGTCTGTTAGGAGAGAACATATTCCCCTTGTTAGGAAGGACGGGACCAAAATAATGGACTGTGTTTTGGCAAAATTGTAATTTCTCCTTGAAACTTTTTTTTTTCCTTTTCTGCAAAGGTTGAACCCAAGTAAATGGAATCTTTTGTATAGGTTTCCCTGTTCCATGAACAAAGTAGTTCATCTATATATTGTATAGTAAGTCTCTCAGACATCTAATGATGATGCCATATACATAATATACTTAAAAAAATGCAATATATATATACATTTTTGTAAACATTTTTTCTAATAGTTTGATAAGAATTTTTTTCAAAATACTCTATGTTAGCATAAGCTAACTTTCATGAAATTTGCATTAGATTCCTTTGGATAGATATACTAAAATGTATATAACCAATTTTCTGTGTAGACATTTAGACTTCCTCTAACTTTTGCTATATAAATGAGTTTGCCCATACACTCACAAGTGACATTTTAAATTATTATCTATATTCTCACATTTTCCCAATACTGGACATTATTTTTTCAAGAAAATATGGCTTTAAAAATTTAATCACTGTCTTGTCAAAATATCCAAAAGCTAACCTCCAATGCCCACGTTTCATAACTCAGAGAAGCTTCTTTAATTGTAACACCCTTTCAGAATAATTGATTAAAAAAAAGAGAGTACAAGAAAATCTTTTGAAATTAAAAACTGTGGTCCAATTTTTTACTTCCTTCAAGTGTGATTCAAATAATGATATTTATAAAATACAGAACAGGGAGATAACTTTCAACAACTCATATTGCAGTTTAGATGTATTTCATTTGGACAAAAAGCAAATTTCCATAAAACATCTTGAAGAAATATTTTCTAAATATATTAAGGTATTTATAGCAATGATCACACAAAACTGACTGATCCTTTGTTTTCCAATTATCTTCTGTATAAACCTTTAATCACTAATACTAGGTAACCATTAACTGTTTTGTCGCCTTCATTGAATAATGTCTCAACCTGTTAATTCCCATATGTTCAGCAGATACCTCAAAGTAGGCCATAGAGTAGCAGCCAAAACTGTTGATTGAATGTCTAAACAGATGTGTAATTGACAAAAGTAGGGAATTCTTTTCCTTAAGACCCCAGTCTTTATTTTTACTTTCTACACACTCCCCCAAATCAATCACCAACCCTAATTTTATATATATAGTTATTATTCTTTTTTTCCAAACCTCCTAGTCATTGATCCTTTTCAGCAACAAAATTAATTCCTTTTATTTTTAAATCTTTTAAACATGTCTACTGTTCTCTTAGATAAGAAAATAACCAAAACTGGGAATAAAAAGAATTGAAGAGGAAAAGAAAAAGAGAAAGGCAGGAATATATCATTAACTGAATTTTCAGTTTTTGCTTAACAGGGAATTTACTACACACTTTTGAAAATGTTATAAATATGTATCAGCTCCTGGGGGCTTCCCTAGTAGAGCAGTGGTTAAGAATCCGCCTGCCAATGCAGGGGACACAGGTTTGATCCCTGGTTCAGGAAGATCCCACATGCCGTGGAGCAACTAAGCCCGTGTGCCACAACTACTGAGCCTGCGTGCTAAAACTACTCAAGCCTGCGTGCCTAGAGCCCGTGCTCCACAACAAGCCACCGCAATGAGAAGCCCGCACACCGCAACGAAGAGTAGCCCCCGCTCACCGCAACTAGAGAAAGCCCAAGTGCAGCAACGAAGACCCAACGCAGCCAAAAATACATAAACAAAACAAATAAATTTATTTTTAAAAAAATGTATCAGCTCCTTTATCTCCCACAAAATGAGTTTTTAAATTATGAGTGAAATTGGATTTCATATGTTTTGTACCTGTGAATTTATTTTAATGAAGCCGGAGTTTTCGAGGGCAAGATGATATTTCTTTCCAAGTTGTCTGTATAACTTTGTATCAATGTTAAGGCATTCTTATTTAAAAATTGTGCAACTTTCTGAATTTTCTAACACACTCATTCATAAATATGAATTGTATAAAGAGGAAAGACTAAAGTCTAGCAGCTGTCTCCTCACACCTTTCCCCACCCTGACTCCACTCCTGCACGTGGCAGACAGGAAGTAATAAGTGTCATGAATGTCACATGGCCTCTCCCTCTATCCCCGGCAAGGTCAGACTGACCACTTAGCATTCAGTAAGTAGTCCCTGAACGTAATTTGACAATAAACTGCTCAGGAGTTAACAGTTAACTGCAGCTCTGGAGTTTAGTTTCATCATTGAATAAAAGCTGTGAATTTACTGGACTGAATGTGAAAATACACTTAAAAGGACAAACATACCTGCCTTTGATTCAAATGAGTAGAAATTAAAACGTTTTGTTTACTTTTTCAGGCTTTGTTTTTTTCTTTTTAAAAGAGAGAAGTTGTGACTTGCAATATCAACCAACAATGTACTTGTAACAGTAATTGTCTTTGTATAATTCTAGGGGATCTTATAACATCCCACTCTATCTATCTATCCTAAAATAATTTTTAATATTAGATATTTCATTGGCTTTACAAGACATATAGTAGGGTACTTGCTAATGTTTCATTAAGAGGCATCATCAATATTTAAATTAATCCTATTAAAAAATAACTGAAGTTTCAGCAACTTTCACATAAGGTATTGAAGATTTTGACTAATCATTCATTCATGTCTAAAATACTATTGTTTTATCAAGATGCTCAGACTTTCCAATCAAGCACCTATTTTGTTTTGGTTTTGTGTTTTTAAATTTACAAGCTCTGTGATAGGAAAGACACATAAAGAAGGATGAGTGTGGTTTACCAGTGCTGACGTAACACATACATAAGAATATAAGATGACAGGGCTTCCCTGGTGGCGCAGTGGTTGAGAATCTGCCTGCTAATGCAGGGGACATGGGTTCGAGCCCTGGTCTGGGAGGATCCCACATGCCGCAGAGCAACTAGGCCTGTGAGCCACAACTACTGAGCCTGCGCGTCTGGAGCCTGTGCTCCGCAACAAGAGAGGCCACGATAGTGAGAGGCCCGCGCACCGTGATGAAGAGTGGCCCCCGCTTGCCACAACTAGAGAAAGCCCTCGCACAGAAACGAAGACCCAACACAGCCAAAAATAAATTAATTAATAAACTCCTACCCCCAACATCTTCTTTAAAAAAAAAAAAAAAAGAATATAAGATGACAGATAAAAATAGGACATTTGCCAACATTACCATCCCACTTCACTAACAGACAGTGGTCCTAGCTTCTGACACGCTGACTTGGAATGACAAAACCAGTTCTGCAATGATTTAGTATTCGCTGTAAAAGCATTGAACCCAATGGTTAATGCACTGAGCAGGCACAGGATGGCTACACCTCAGTGCTCCTTCATCACACATGCTGGAGTATGTTTCTAGGTACAGGATCAATACCTGCAGCTTCGTTAGGTAACATAAAACGCGCCAATGAGTCTACATTGGGAGGCCAGGTCACGGCCATGGGAGTCACCCTCCAAACCAACCAGATCAGAGAGGTGCAGCCCTGCAGTGTGGCCAGAGAATGGACTTCAGAAAGTTTGTCTTGATCGATAAGCACTCAATACCTCTTAGCTCCCCCTCTCTGCTTCTTTGTTTCCCAAGGCACTCAAAGCAGAGTAAGAGTTTATGAGACAGGAAAGCTGTCTCCATATAGATAATACACCAAAACTTTTATGATCCTTTTCATGCCACAACTTAAATATTCACTAAAAGACGGAAATGCTTCATCTTGATGGCAGGCTTCTTTGACTTTTTATCTATCTTTTTATTGATTTCCTTCTACAAAATCCAAAAAGAATGAGGATTCTAAGATGTTTGTATGCCATTTGATAACAGGAGAAAAATATTCTTGCTTTTGTGTATTCAATGAGAAATAATGGAAATGTGCCTTGAAAGTAGAAAACCCACTTTAAAAATAACTTCCAATCTTCACAGTCCCCAAATCATCCCATTTTATTACACTAAACAATTTCCTAACCCAGAAGATTGTAGTTAACATGGAAAAATATGAAAGCAAAATAAAATACGATCAACTGAGTTCAAAAATGACTTTTTTCTAGGCTTCAAGACAGTTAGCCATTAGTGCCTGTCATTGGGCTGCTTCCAAAATCCCAGTTGGTATTATTTGTTATCATCGGGAGTATTACATAACTGGAACCCCGGAGCAGAAAATCTTCACCCCCTAATAATTTGTCCTTGCCTTAGTGTTACTACTGCCCCATGTCTTCACAAAGACCATACACTTATTTTTGTGCTTTTTGCTTTCCCTCATTCTCAAAACAAAACAGTATTTCCCCTTATTTTTGTTTATACTTCTGTGTCTTATTGTTTTCCATATGTTTATATTTTCTTTAATTATGCTTTTAATGACATTTTTACATCAAACTTCAGGAAGCTGCACTAAACTTGACCAAATGAATATGAGAAAAAATATTTAGGGAAATATTTTACCTTTCATATCTTTGCAAGCATAGAAGATGCACTTGGGAATATATTTCCAAGGGGTCTAGTGTGCCAATGCAAAGAGGTGAAGCTGGGTGTGCGGGATACAACAAACTTAGCCTTATAGTTAGTTCTCTAACAAGTTATTTGTGAAGAAAATAGACTAGCTAAATTTTTTGAGGACAACTGGTTCAGAAAGTGATGAAAATACAAATACTCCAGAGATGATATGTTGGTTTTAAAACTTGTTTCTCATAGTGTCTGCAAACCACCTGGGTGGGAACCATCTAGGATGCATCTTAAAATCGCATGTGCCTACGACCACTGGGGTGTGGGTCTTGAGCCTCTTACGCTAAAAAGTCAGGCTTGAGAAATATTTAATAAAACAGCAACAAAGGCCTTATTCACTATTCACAGACAAGTGAAATAAAAACTTCTCTGAAAGATGGAATATTAAAAATATTCACTTAGATATGCAAAACTTTGACCTCATTTAGAGTAATTACATATCTTGTGACAAGCAATTTGGAATAACCAAATGACTTCAATTATTTTATATTTTTACCAAAATTTAATTAGAATACTGGCTATCAGCACTTAACTGAAAGATACTTCTGCCAAGATATTTGTGCAGTGAGAAGCTGTGATTGGTAGAAAAGTTAAAATAATTAGCTATACTCAAAATATTAGAGAACATAGATTTAAAAAACATCAAACTATTAATATTTTTTTCTTCCTAGCCCCTAACTGAATACTTGGCTAGTCAGCTACTGTCTGAAAATTAAATGGTTATTTCCATATAAAACTTACAAGAATTTGGAAAATTACAGAGGGATCAGTTTTAAGAGCACTGGGATTAAACAATACCTGGAATGCAAGAAAAAAAAACATCTGAAGGGATCACACACTAATTTAAATAATACAAGATACATTCAGAAAGCCAAATTTTATTTTTCCAAAATGCAGAGAGCTCCTGAAAAATATTCTAAATCTAATATATTTCCAAATTCTAACGCATTCTGATATTCTAAACATATATATTTCTGTATTGGATATTGTAAGTTAAAATTTGGAAGGAAATTTTCCCTGGATTCAGTGTTGTGCATGTAACAGACCTTGAAATGTGGTATAAACCCATAGCAACTCGTAACCCACACTGAAAAATAAATCATGACATAATTGTTCTATAGACACTTTCTATTGGAGAATCCCTATATCATCACATGTAATACCCTTAAGTACAAAGATAAATGTCATTAGGAGATGTATATTTGGCCAGTTTTTAACCTGCCAGAACTCTAGGGGCATTTATTGTGGATGACATATCATAGTCATGAATTAATTAATGTTCTTAATGCCACTGAAAAAGAGATGGAGTCAACAAGCTCAATGTGTAAAACAGTAACTATATGATAAATGGGTCATTCAGTGCGTTTTATTAAATTAAATATATTCGTGACAAAAGCCAGCACTGCAATATTGACTGAATAATTTAATCTTGTCATCTTATAGAGCGGGTTGCAAAATAATAAATTGTTCAAGCTGAGTAAGTTATTGAATACTTTTAGACTCAAGAGAGTTGTGGGTTTAAAACACACTCCTGCTACCTCATTCTTCAGAGTTGACAGATATTAGAGCATTCATAATAAACCTGCCATTAGGGGCACTCATCTTTTCTTTTCTTATTTCTCTGACGGAAAAATATACATTTTTTGGCTGAAATATTATCTTTCAAGAGGCCTAATTTATGAGGACCAAACTAACTCAGCCCAAAATGTCTACTCAGACTTTACTGGAAAATATTAAGACTTTCCTGACATTTCTTCAATCCTGTTAACTAACCTAATGATGATGTTTAAACGGTAAACAATTCAAGATAGATTATCAAAGGACTAAGCAAAGTGAGTGCAGTTAGATGACTACAAATAGTAAGAGCAGAGTAGGTTTAAAACACAGTTTTGTTTAGTTAGGCTAGCGATTCAATGTCATCTATTAAGCAATCCTACATGGGAGCCAAGCCTTTCCATTGTTTTCATCAAATAAGGAAAACACAATCTTAAATCATTTGGGGCAGGAATGAGAAATAAAACATAAGCATCAGGTGGAGAATAAAAAATATATCTATACCCCTGCAATTTCCACCGTTTAGTGGACAATACTTTCTTATAACTTCCCAGAACAACACAAACACATGCAGGCCAGGTTGAAAACGGGTGGACAAAATTCAGGGAGCCAAAATGCTGGGTCCTCCAACTATTCATTCTGTGTCCTTATGAGAAATGTTTTCTCTCTTAGTAGTTAAATAAGAGGGAAAAAAATAAACCAATAAAGGAACCACCCAGTGAGATGTTCTTTGCAGAAACAGAAGCCTATGACTATAATATGTTTATGCTTTCAAGTTTACGTGAAAAACAATGCTCTAGAGCTGGTTATTAGTCACCCAGTGTGACTAATGCATTATGTATAGGATGGATAAACAACAAGGTCCTACTGTACAGCACAGGGAACTATATTCAATATCCTGTGATAAACCAGAATGGAAAAGAATAACTTTGCTGTACAGCAAAAATTAATACCACATTGTAGATCAACTATACTTCAATAAAAGTTTTTAAAACGTTTTTTAAATAATAAAAATGTTAAAAGTCTCATTGATCAAGGTGCTCCTTTTTGGCTTTTGAAAGATTCAGATGTTGTCTTAGCCAGTTTGTTATAAGATGTCATAGACCGGATGGCTTAAACAATAGACAGTTATTTCTAACAGTTTTGGAGGTTGGGAAGTCCAAGATCAAGGTGCAAAGTTTAGGTTCTTGGTGAAGGTCCTCCTCCTGTCTCAGAGATAGCCGCCATCTCTTTGTCCTCACAGGTGCTTTTCTTTGTGTGCACATGGAAAGAGAGAGAGAGCTCTGGTCTCTTCCTCTTCTTAGGAGGACGGCAATCCCATCATGGGGCCCCACCCTCAGGACCTCATCTCAACCTAGTCACCTCCCAAAGGCCCCATCTCCTGATACCATCACACTGGGGGGCTTAGGTCTTCAACACATAAATTTGGGGGTGACACAAACATTCAGTCCATAACATATACCTTCCCGTATATGTTTATACACATTCAAGCTAAAGGACTCAGGGCACTGACTTGTAGCTGTAATAGTCAAACAGCTGTTGTGAGTGGCCTCAGGACACAGGCAGAGCAAACGCTAATGAGCAAAGTTATATAACATTACACGCCTCAAGAGAATCAAGGACTAAAATACATAACCAACTAATAAAATGTTATGTATAAAATATTTATGTTGATGAACAATGGATGCATACAAATTGCCGTCTCTAAATGATAACACAAATAGTGCTCTAGCCGATGGTTTATAAGCAACATGATAAATGTCTTAGCTATCTTTAGTCCTATAATTCTCTGCTACTTTCAAGCAGCTCAGAAGCTGCTTACAAGTCAGAGTTGCTTATCTACTCATGTATCACAGTTGAGAGCTAACCCAATTCTAATAGTTTTCATCTTTGCTTTTTCTTCTAATAGGATTATTTTATTTGCTTAAAAATATTATTAACATTGTTCTTACTAGAGAAAAAGAAAAATTATATTAGTTAAATCCACAAATCAGAGTACCTGAGAATGGGTTGGAGAATTACCAAATATTTGTTCACAGCTGTTAAGTGTAAGATTCCATAGAATCTTGAGTTGATATGACACGCTTATTTCCAACTTCCCTTCCAAATTATTTTCCAAAGAGGTGTTGAAAAGATCTACTTTTATGCATCCAGTAAGAAAAACATCCAGTGAAATAAAAAGGTAACTGCCCTATGATTTGTACATAGCGATTATAATCTGACCCACTCAATAATTAGTTTTTAGATCTTATGTTAAGTATAGTATACACTTAGAAAATTACACAAATCATAATAAATTTTCACAAACTGTAAACTCCTCTGCCACTGAAACTCATATCAAGACAGAATTACTAATATCCCAAAAGCTCTCCTCCCTTTCCCTATACCTCAGAAGTAACCATTATCTTAATTTTATGCAGTAAAGATTAGTTTTGCTAATTTTGAACCTTATACAAATGGAAGTGTACACTCTGTGCACCACTGAGAAATGTAATAAGATGTGAAAAGATTGTAAATGCTCTTGTTTTATAATATTAAACATTGTCTTCTCCTGAAATGACCAGATTAAGAAACACTGCAAATCTATCCTTGGAAAAATTGGAAGACATGTACGGCAAAACAGTGGAAACATTATAAATTGTCATCAAAAGAGTGATAAAATAAATGGTGATTTGTTTTTATACTAAGAAATACAGTACAGCTATGAAAATGAACCAATTACGGCCACACAATTCAGCATGAAAAAGTCATGCAAACATAATGTTGAATGAAAGAAAACTTGGGAATGAATTAAGATTCTACTTATGTACAGCTCACAAATGGACAGAGTATTCAATATTGATAGAAGATAGACAATGGTAACTGTGCTGGAAAACCCTAGAAGGAAGCATGCAGGGGCTCTGTGAGATGCTGTTAAGGGTCTATTTCTTGATCTGCCTTGTGATTTTATGGGTGTGTTTAGTGTGAAAATCCACTGAGGTAAACATTCAGAATTTATGCTACTTTCTGTATGTCTGTATCAATACAAGAGATTTGTTTTTAAAAATGAAAGACACAAAGGCCAATTTTTTAAAACAGGGAACAAGATGAGAATGTGAAAGTAAGCTTATTAAAATGAAAAGGAACAAATGTTGAATATAATAATGTCTTTATATATTATTAAAGGGACAAACACAGAACTTAAAAAAGTCAAATGAAACCATCCAGATATAAAATAAGGTTTAAACCCACTAATTGGAACTATATCACGTTCCACAAAAAATGACCACAGAAGGAGAATGTTAATTCAGACCCTAGTTCTGTCTATAATATTAAATATAAAGGAAAAAATAAATCTTAGAAATAGACAAAAATTCCAAATCTTATAAATATGGATCATTTGTTATGGTTTGCCTGGGCCAGCACCAGGCGTACTGCTGTCCTGGTGTGATAGTAATATCATCTCCTTTCATTCTCAGCAGTGTCTCAATTTGCACAATGAATCATATAGCTACCCTTACTTATAACAGGTGACAAACTACCTTCGGATATTTCCAAAGTTACTTTTACTTCTATGGGGATTAAGGGTGCCCATGCATCGGTGCTCTATCTCCAACCATTTTCAGAAAAATATACAGCACGCATGAATTCACATATGGGAACAACAGTCTGATTTCAGCTGAACCACTCTTGAACTTGTTTGCATTCTTCCATATGTCTACAACGCTGAGTTGCCTCGTGAAATAATCTCATCCTTTCTGCCTTCCAAAAACCCAGGGACCCTAGGGTGTCTGTCTGCAGAATGCCTTCTTTCTGTGTGGTGTTTTCTCCACACAGGCAACATGCATCACCCAAGAAGAAAGCAGAATAGAATTCCCATGACCGGTGTTTTCCTCTTTTCTCTCTTCTTGGAATTTTATGTTTAGTAGCCCTTATGACAGAAACTGGAAACGTGGGCATGAGGAAATAACAAGGTGAATTGTCCAGTCTTGTTTTGGAAGGTCTTCTGTAATTGCAACTAATATCCTTAGAGAATAGAGCTGAGCAAAGGGATTAAAGATCTTGATATCAGAAAAGAATAATTGTATCTGTAGCAAGAGGAAATGATAAATAAAATAGCTGCAGTTTCCAAAGCAAAATGTTAATATGGCAACACTTGGATCCAGAGTTGGTAGAGTGGTTAATGCAGTACTGAACCCTTTGTCACAGGCTGCCTAGCTTCTATTTCCAGCTTTGTTACTTATGAACAGTGGGATATTTGGAAAATCACAGATTACCTCTGCTCCTTGGTATCCTCATTTGTAAACCAGGGATGGAAGTAGTAGAATCAACATCATGTGATTTTGTGAGTTAATACATGTAAAGCACTCAGAACAAATGCTGGCGGTATTTATTTGCTAAATAAATACCGACAATCCTAGGGCTCTATCTGTGACTGACTTAAGACAAATGAGAATAAAGATTCTTAAATTAGAAGATAAAAGTAAATTTGAAGCTGGAGAGTTCTGAGGTATCCCAGATCTTAATCCAAAAAAGATCATGTTGCCTCCTCGTGTAAGTTGTGACCCAGTGAGAAATATATTAAAGTGTGAGCAAATGGACATTCTAATATCCATTTTATTAAGTGAGAAAATTGACACTGGAGGTTTGGCAGGAACTCTGCAAGGACAAGAGACCTCAAAAATACAAGGTCCCTGTGCAATTTTACTCCTAAAATCCTGAAGGAGAAAGGCCAAGCGATGCATCCTTACTGAGGGTTCTCCAATGACCCCAGTAGAATACACTCGCTTCTCATAGTAGGGCCAGTGTGTGGTGTGTTGTGTGAGTGTCACAGGGGTGGTGGGTGGTGAAGAGAGGGAGAGGGGATGCCTGAAAATCAAGGGGAAGTTTAATGCTGGAGGAGATGCTGCTACAAGAAGGAATCAAACATCACGTTACCCTAGGACAACGGCATGTATTAACATCATTGACTACTGGAAAGGTATTGAGTAAGGTAGGCAATGTAATCAAAACCAGGAGAGCTGTAGCAGTCCGAAAAGACCCTTATCAGCTAAGCTCTTTGCCACCTGTGTACTTTCTCGAAATCCGTCATATTCCTCTCTTCTCTGAATTTCCACCACTTCTGTGTTTCTGTCAATAATTAAGAAAATGCTCTCATTTTACCCTCCATTGGATATGGCATCGATCCCAGTAAATGGCTGTCTTTACTGCCTGAAACCCAGCCTTTATTCTTTTATTTACTCCTACTTTCTTTGGCTTGATTTATGCTTCTGGCATGCTACCATCTGCTACTGATTCCTAGACAATCTATATGTATATGTCACAGCATTTAAAACAATAGATGTTGGTAGATAACAAATGGAGAGATGATTATGTGCTGTTCTAATTCAAGACTATGATGGGTGGCCCCAGGCCGTATCAGGAAAGAAGAGGATATTCCATTAAATTTTCTAAAAAATTGTGGAACTCTGTGTGCTAGGTAGATGCACGCTCCAGGGCAAGATTATAACGAAGATATGGGTCTGTCTTCTAAAAGTTTGCATTTGTTTCAAAATGGCTTTGAGACTAATGGCTTATCTGTCTGCTTGAGTCAGTTTAGGTATTTTGATTAAATATAATATTATTTTTATTACAAATTTGTTTCAATGAAAAGAGTTGGGCCTCGTAAGTAATAAGTATTCTGAATCAAGAAGGAATTTGTACCAGCTTATTCTATTAATGCACATCATAACCCAGTACGTGCATTTTCACCATTGGCATAATTGTGGCTAAAATCAAATCCAATATAAATGATTGTTCTCTCAATTGCCTCCACCTCTAAATTTATTCTCTCCTTCAGAAGAGAAAATCCCAAACCATTATTTTATGACTAGACAAAGTAACACTTTTAATTCAAGAGATTCCAAAGGAGCAATATGATATTAGAGGGATGCCATTTTTAAAAAATGAAACAAGTTAGTAGAAACACTTTGGGAAAAAGGTAACAAATTAAGCATGTTTACTGAAAATATAATAAAATTGCATGATAAAATTGAATATGTAGAGTGATATCAGCAATAGTAAGAAAAACGTGAAAGGAAGAACACTTAGAGAGAGTCTAGGCGGCTTTGTCAATTGGGATGTAATTTTGGACAAGAGGGACAAAAGTCAAGGAGAAAAACTCTGGGAGTTGGTCAAATGGAAAAGGAAACTACAATGAAAGCAGGTGGGATGTAGATATAACCAAGTTTCTGTAAAATTGGAAGCAATATAGATAGATAGGACTGGCTCAGCTCCTCCCACACACAGACTGTGACACCCGGTACCGACAATGATGTGTGTGATAGCTCAGCACTCGGCAGGCAAGAATAAAATATGACAATATCAACCAAACCTAATATGGTATCTGGCTTCTCTTCATATGATATAGAATTAGTTGTTGCAACAAAATGAGCTCAAAATACAGCGGCTCAAACAAAACAGAGCTTTTTTTCCACCACTGTAACGGTCTGTGCTTTATTCCACAGGACGTCGTATTCCAGGTTGATGGGGGCTCTGACACTAACCCATTTGATGCCCTTCTCTGGGTTCAAGGGGTCTGCTCTGGTCCTGTGCACCCCCAATCAACAGAAGGTGGGAATGATCAAGTCCAAGGCAATCTTTCCGCTCATATCCCAATGGACAAAACTAGTGATATGGTCACATCTAACCTTAAAGGAAGCTAGGAATTGTGGTCTCTAACTGGGCATCAGTGTTGTCCTGTAAGATGTGGGACAGTACAGGTGAGAATGGACACTGGAATATCAATTAGCTCTGAGTGTCACGATGCCCACCAGTGTGACTGCATGTTGTATGTGAGTGTGCATGCCGCAGAAATGGCGCCCCCAAAACGTCAAGTTCAGAGGATTGCCTGGGTGTTAAATTCATTTCATGGCACCTGGATCAGTATGCACCCCGACCTTGCCCAAGCCCTGTCCCCCGAGGTGTTGCTGATTCGTGCTGCACAGGCTGACTGCTGACTAGCTTTCGTATTACCAAGGGGCCCAGAGGCTTTATAACTCTGCTTTAAATCAAGTCCTAAATCTTCATTTCCCTGTATTGCTTGACAAATACAGAAGATACACTTTAAATAAATAGTTTTATAAGTTACCTGCAATATTTTATTTTTACAGAAAAATACTGCTTTCTAGCTTGTAGGTGCAGAATATAAAGACTCAACATTAATGAAATGCTGATATACCCTAAATAAGATGAGAAAGTGTTGTTCAACTATTTAATATAAAATCAGCAACAAAAATTCACATGCCTCTCTGTGATCTCAAGACAGATACATATTTTCTAATTCTCTTTAGAAGGCAGTCCTAGGCTTTTATACCACACAAAGGCTGATTCTCCAAGTACTCTGGAGAGGAAGCTCCCCATTTGGGTGGATGTGCTGGGCAAAGACAAGGGAAGTGTACAGGGTCAGTTGTGAGGTTTACCCCCTCAGGGAGGTTAATTTACACTTCCAAAGTTTAAGGTAATATACAATGCAATTGAAAAGTTATATAAAATGTTCTTCAAAAATAATTTAGAAGTCAAAGAGTAGTATTATTAAAACTAGGAACGTAGCAAGGTATCAAGGATGGAAAAGTTCAGTCGCATGTCAGATTGAGGTGTATTAAGAGTCAAGAGGGATTTTAATATAGCTTCATCATTTCTGAAAAAAAAAATGGCACTCTTTCAGGTGGAATAAATAACATATCATGTGCACCCAGGAGTATCCAAAGAGAAGCAATTAAATGAATGGAGAATAAGGTTGAGCAGCGTAGAGAGTAGAGAACGTTTTGATAAATATCAAGCTTCCTGATTCACTAATACTCTATCCGCAGATGCTCACAAAGTAGAGTTTTCGGAAATACGGACAGTACTTAAAGGCAGGACAATAAATAAAAACCACCCTTCTTAACATCCCTTTCTTTTTAAAGACAAAGTTATTAAAAATAAAAGTGTATGCAACCACGTGGAAAATGTAGACAGATTCCTGTGCCTAGGCTAGAACAGAATCAGTTTTAGCTTTTGGTCTTTGATAAAATACCCAAAATATATTAAATTCTTAGATAAATAAAGAAACATAAGAAAATTAGAGTGGAAATGTTGGGTTAGAGAGAGACTGATATGGGCCTTTCCATTTTTAAATTGCGTTCTGGTGATATAAATCTACAAATTAGATATTCAAATAAGATTTCCCAGTAAGGACTATTAAACTTCTAAACACTTTTCAGGATAATATGCAAGATATAAATTTGTAGTTTAATTACACACCTTGAATTATGTCAGACATAGTAAGAAAATTTAGATTTGGGGTACTTCTCTTATATTTTGAAAATTTCAAATATTAAAATGTATATGTAATTCTGTTACATAGTAAATATATATTACCTGTGTTTAGTGTCTCAAAAAGCATGTACCTCTCCCTAATAAATCTAAATTGTCATCTGAATTAATGAAATTTGCAAGGGATTGTTGAATTTACATGATTTCGTGGCTATTGTGTTTTAATGGGGAGAATAGTTTTGCATGCTAGAATTTTACACACACACCCACAATCAGCAGTCTAAGTATGCAGTACTGAAGGGTATTAAATGAGACAGTGACAAAATTACATAAAAGCCTTTGGACAATTAATATGGCTATATTGTACAGGATACATGGTATCTTGAGGTCCTGGAGGAAAGGAAACAAATAATGAACTTGGTAATGACAGGCTGGTGCCAGGATGCCATGGAAGCTAGTGTTGGAACACATTCTTCCGTGGGTCCCTTGCACTCCTCCGTGTCTTGCTGGGATGCCAAGACTGCAAGGATGTGACTTCTCTTTTTTTAGACCACTTCTCTAAGCTGTGTTTTCAGTGAGCAAACTTGAGGGTTGAGGTGACCGCTCCTCTCGGAAAAAGGGCATGTTTGAATATATTACAGGCCACTAATAAGGCTCAGGTGGTACTCTCCTAAAATGCAACCCAACACCGGATTCCATCTTAGGCCACCTGTACTGCACAGCGGGTAATTGGGATGCAGGAATGGATGTGGCCACCCTATCCTTTGACAACTGCTTTTGCCTTGAGTAGTATATAGTCTTTGATCTGCAACCCAGGGGTCTTGTGTCTTTTCCCAACATCCGTAATACCACTGCAATCTCACTTGTTAGCATGCAGTAAGGTAAAATCTGAAACCCTTCATAGTTTTGACAGCTAGAAATGGATGTAAAACAGTATCTATCACTTCAGTGAATTTTGCAGGAATGATCAGTTAGTGAAATGTTGAGTAAAAAGTACAGGGGATCTGCCAATGGTTAAACCTGGAAAACCAGGGATAGTGGGAGCTCTCATGTCTGGAGACTGTGTGAAAATTTAACAATTTTAGAGGTACACATAGTTAGTGCTTTGAAATTTGCAGATACATAATTTCAATCATTTCCTGTAATGCACACTCTGTAGTGGAGAATATAAAGAAGCAGTAAAAGGCTCAAAACTGTGAAAACTATGTAAGATACTGTGATGGGAAGCATGTAATAGAGCCCATCTATGTTCTAATTAATCTACCTGAACACCCCAATCATTGATAATACAACTATTATTTTCCTTGTCACATATTAAGAGATGTTGAAATGTAAGGTAGACTAGTATTTTCTTTCAAAATCTAATCAGTGATTTTTCATCTGTATTTCCCCCTCCCGGATATACTTTAATTTCTCAATATGTAAAAATGAACTGTCTGTATTATATTTAATTGACTTAATTTGGCTGCTATAAAAATCCCTTGGTAATTACTAGGTGCTGAAGTGCACACCTTGACACCAGAACACTCCTTCACTTGTTCTCTTGGGTGTAGCAAGAAAATGGACTCTTAAGTGGCTTTCACAGACTCTACCTGAAGAGAGACGTTCTGAGCTAATTTATGTGCCTTGGAGAATAGTTAGCGCTCCCTGTGCTTTAAGTTTGAACCTTGATTAAAGCCAGCAGGGGGATTGATGTCACTAATGACCAGTTAATTAGGGACATCAAACAGTCCTTAAAGGAGATGTGGAGTATGTGATATCATTAAGCTGAAATGCAATTCCCCAACTTTATCCTTATTAAATTGCTCTAGTCTTTTCTTCCATCCTTTGGTATGTTTGGTTTTAATTATCACCCAGCGTATCTTTCAGGACAATGGACAAGGCTGAAAAGTGCAATTTAACCTAGCTGGCTGAGGAAAGAGGAGCTACTAAAAATTGTGCTTATATATTTTTGTCACGCTAGATTTACTTTAAAACTAGAATGACTGACTAAAATTCTAAACAAAAGCACTTAAAACTAGTAATGTTATAGGGTAGATGGTGTTGGTCTAATGGGTATTTTCTACCCCAAATTTCATCTACAAACGTGCAAAATTTCTGTGCAGGCTAACCACGTTACACACATCGTAATAAGTCTCTTCTCTGGTCTGTCAGTAATGATCACTTTGTGCACATAATAAAGTTTCTTCTCTGCTGGGGGTTCGTAGATGAGTGTGACTTCAGCAGCCTACAAAACTGAATGTTATGTATCACATTAAAGTCAGTAGCTTAAAGCCATAAAAGTGCAGACAGGAAGATCCTAGATGCGCATAACCAAAGCTCCTGAGAATAAGACCCACGCATTTTGATTTCTGTATCGACTCAATACACCCCCAAAAATGATAAGCTGTAGCAAAAAGGTATAAAAGGTTATGACTATTATCTCAACAAATTTGGTTTAGTTTTTTTTTTTCTGGTGTATTTATATGACTTGAGGTTCAAAAGAGAAAAAAGGAGAGAGGATGCTCATGATTTGAATATAATATTTCAAAGGATCTAGACATTTCCTATATAAGTGATATAGTTAAAAAGCATCATGAACAAAATTATGCTCACTCGAAGTATCCAGAAATACCACATAATCCTCTGTTTTCTGAAGGATCATTAATTTGTATTATTGACTCCTTTAAATACAGCCTTTCAAAAGCTCTACCAAAAATATAACAGCACATAATTAAAGTGGCCCAAAGGAAAACATGAAATATAGATGTTTGTGTTAGTTTTCAAATTTTAATTCCAAGGGAAGTCCCCAAAACAGTATTCTAACTCATCGAGAATTTTCTGAGCTTCAGGAAATATTAAATATTCTCATACAGACTTTCTCGAAAGTTTGCTTCTGAGAGAATATGCTGATCTGCTCTTCTCCAAATTCCACGGGGGCGCTGAGCAAAGGGTTATATGAAATTGGGGAATGAATTAAAATGTGCCCTAAAACATGTTCAGCAGACATGCGCTGCAGCTGGTAATCGCTTTTCTCTAACTGAAAGCCCGTGAGCCTTTGTTCCCTTGAGCATTTAGGATCCTTGGTGACAGGAAATTTGGAGGCATCAGTCAGTTTCTACATTGACTAGGGGCTGAAAACATGCTCCCACATTGGAATAACACTGGTCATTCACAAGTAACACAATAAAATAACAGAAACCAGCTTGAAGCTCGTAATTATTGCCCTGTTTCAGGTTCTTCAAGACGCAGACACCAAGACGTGATAAGATGCGCAAGAGATTTTTGTGGTGAACATGGGGGAGGAAAAAGCAGAAAAAGAGAAGAGGATGGAGATACCAAGGAAAGTCCTCAGGCCACAGGGGCGTCTGAGCCCTGTGAAGAAGGGCAGCTGCTTTCTCACACCTGCAGCAGAGCAGATGTAGGAGAGTTCTGACCGTCCCAGGGCGGCGTGTTCGAGCCCACCTTGCTCCTCAGAGGAGCCCCTTGGACGGTGGGAGGGAGCAGGCCTGAGAAGCCCAGCTGTCCCGAGGCACTGGCTAGAGGAGCCCGCTAGGAGTAGAGCTGTGATGCGAACTCGTGGTGGGCTCCAAACACAGTACCTGGGGTTCTCTCTCAATCACGCTCCCTAAAGCAGGAGATCTGGGTGCTGCGTTGTCATGGCCACCACTCCGCCCCCGTCGCCCTGCACCAAGCAGATGTGTTTCCACACACGGGTTCAGGCAGCTGCTCCACGTGGGGGGAGAACTTACAACAGGGTGGTTCAAGGAAAACATCACAGTCACCATCATGGGAGTTGACCTTGAGGCCACAACGGGTCTTCATCCTCTCCCTCCTCCACTATTCATACAGAATTTTCCCTTACCCTCAGCTATTAGCGGAACTAATTGTCTGCACTTTCAATAGTCTATGTCTGCCCATTACTCCACATGCCCTGTTACTGTTAGGGGACGGGAACACCAGGCGCCCGCCTCATCTCTGGATGTGTTCCGCCCTGAGTGCATGGCGAGACGGCAGCCCCAATCGCTCCTTCTGCCCGCGTCAATAACTACCGCCAATGCGGGCACTCCTCCTTGCCTCATGGCCCCTGTACACACGAAACCGGAAGTTCCCTGGCAGTAGCTTTACCTTGTGGACCAATGGGGCTCTTGCT
Source organism: Aethalodelphis obliquidens (assembly GCF_003676395.1). NCBI lineage: Eukaryota > Metazoa > Chordata > Mammalia > Artiodactyla > Delphinidae > Aethalodelphis > Aethalodelphis obliquidens. The sequence continues at coordinate 23,827,556 of NW_020837963.1, read as the reverse complement.
ATGTCCTCCACCAAGAGCGTGTCTCCTTGGAGCATGGAAACTTCAGTTTCCTAGAGCCCAGAGAAGTGGGGATGGGAAACGCTAAATCCTTCCGTGGGACATTGAGATTCATGGAGAGCAAAGCCACTTTTGTGTCCACTCCTTGATTCCCAAACCCATGTTTTTTTTATTGAGCAAAAATCACCATAAAGGGGCTTCCCTGGTGGCGCAGTGGTTGAGAGTCCGCCTGCCGATGCAAGGGGCACGGGTTCGTGCCCCAGTCCTGGAAGATCCCACATGCCGCGGGGAGCAGCTGGGCCCGTGAGCCATGGCCGCTGAGCCTGCGCGTCCAGAGCCTGTGCTCCGCAACGGGAGAGGCCACAACAGTGAGAGGCCCGCGTACGGCAAAAAAAAAAAAAAAAAAAAAAATCACCATAGAGAAATCTTTGACATATTACAAATATGGCGCCCTAAAGGGCAGAACCACATGTATTCAGAGTATTGCCGTGCCATGTAAGTTTGCCTTTAACAGTCCATCCAATATTCAGTGAGGCCAGTGGCTTCTGGAAGGTACAACCTTCTGTAGTCATTCTCTGGGCTTCCTCTGGTTTTCGCAGAGATCAGACTGGTGAATTACACAGAGGTGTGATGGTGACCACCACTTCTGCACCCCACCATTTTAACGGGGACACTACTTTCCACTCGCTCACTTAGGATGTAATCATTGGTTTTCATTTACTACCTTGACTTGGGTGCAATTTCAGGGCTTCCTTACACTGATGGGTCTTACCCACAGGACTGGAAACCAAAATGAGGTTATTGCAACTGCTAAATATATCAGCCCCAAATATACATGTGGGTACTGGAGACATGATCACTGTGAGCCACAGTTGAGTCAAGATGCCCCTGACCCCTTCAGACCCCACTTTAATGGGGTGACCATTTTGACCCTTTGGGTTTCCATGAGCCAATCAATGTCAGTGCTTTATTACTGGTCCAGGTTTTCTCATTTCCTCCTCAAGTACATGATAGACTACTAAAAAAAAAAAGCTGTAGTATGTTTAAACTTATTTATTCTATCTCTAAAATTTGTATCATGGAGAAAATGTCACCTTCTCTTATGTCAAGATGGCTTATCCATGTCTCAATCTAATAGATCAACCCTATTTTAAAATTCTTTGGCTGTTTTAAAGCAGTGGTGTATTCAAATTTGGTCGTGCCAGTAGCCATGGCAACTACAGACCTCAAAGGCTACCTTTGCGGAAAGTCGCTGTTAGGACTTGGCAGCCCTCCACTGTGGACCCTCAGCTCACATCCGCTGAGGTGGGAAAGAGGCATCAAACGTGGCCTCCAGTGGTGAGAAGACTGAAGGCGCTGGCTGGGTTCTTGCAGGTACGGAGACCCACAGAAGCCTAACACGGAGCAGATTATTTTTATTTTCTGGTCAATGAAAAGACCCAAACCTAAGTTATATAAAAGGAGAGGATAATGGAAATGGAAATTTTCTAAGAACAAAGAGAAGAAAATTAGTGAAACAATTTGAAACACTTTTCCTAGCTCAAGAAAATGCATTTGATAATTTCCTGAATGTCTCTAAAAGTATGGTTATACATTTTGCTATGATGAAATTTTAAGTCAGTTTTAATGAAATTCGATTCACAAACAGTACAATTCGCCCATCTTTAGTGTGAAGCTTGCTGAGCTGTGACAGTTATAAAGGATAATCACCACCCCAGTTGAGATAAAAAACCTTTCTATAACTTCAAAAATTAACTTCAAAAAAGAGTGGATCTATGTATATGTATAGCTGATTCACTCTGCTGTACAGAAGAAGCTAACACAATATTGTACATCAACTGCACTCCAATAGGAATTAATTTAAAAAAACAATTAACTCCTGCTTCTTTACAGTCAATCCCTCACCCCCAGGCTCTGGCAGCTACTGATCTCTGTATTTACAGTCTTGCCTTTTTAGAAACTTTTATAAACAACCTGGCTTTTTTCACATACCAAAACACTTCTGAAATTAATCCTGTTATTCATCAGTAGTTCACTCCATTTTATTGCTCAGCCCATATTTCTTTAGATCAATATGTCCCAATTTGTATATCTCTTTATAAATTGGGGGATAGTTGGGTTGTTTCCAGTATGTGGCTATAATGAATGAAGCTGTTATAAACATTCATGTTCAAATCTGTGTGCAGAGTTTTTACATTTCTGTTGGATAAATATCTGAGACTATTCAAAGAGACTGTGACATTGCACCCCATCAACAATGTAGAAGGGATCCAGCTCTGCACAGTCAAGCATTTGGTGTTGCCAATTTTTCTTGTTGTTGTTGCTTAATTTTAGCTCTCCTAGTAGCTGTGTACTAGTATCTCATGGTGAGTTTAATGTGAATTTTTCTGATGAATACTGATGGAAAGCACCTTTCTATGTGTTTGCTCTGCAAATCATTTCTTTTTGGTAATGCATCTGTTCAAATATTGTAATGAGTATGTTTCAGTTCTTTCTGTATTATCGATATACTCTCCCATCAGATACGTGTTTACAAACATTATCTTTCAGGTCTGTGGTTTGTCTTTTTATTTTCTTTTCAGTGTCTTTCAACGAGCAGGGAGTTAAATTCAATTACTCATTTTTTAGGGGTTCTGCTTTTTATATATGTTCTATAAAATCTTCGCCTAACCTAAGATCTCAAAAATTTTCTCCTATGTTTTTTTTAAATTTTTAATTTAATTTAATTTATTTTTTAATACAGCAGGTTCTTATTAGTCATCAATTTTATACACATCAGTGTATACATGTCAATTCCAATCTCCCAATTCAGCACACCACCACCCACACTCCCCGCCACTTTCCCCCCTTGGTGTCCATACGTTTGTTCTCTACATCAGTGTCTCAATTTCTGCCCTGCAAACCGGTTCATCTGTACCATTTTTCTAGGTTCCACATACATGTGTTAATATACGATATTTATTTTTCTCTTTCTGACTTACTTCACTCTGTATGACAGTCTCTAGATGCATCCACGTCTCAACAAATGACCCAATTTCGTTCCTTTTTATGGCTGAGTAGTATTCCATTGTATATAGGGACCACAACTTCTTTATCCATTCGTCTGTCAATGGGCATTTAGGTTGCTTCCATGACCTGGATATTGTAAATAGTGCTGCAATGAACATTGGGGTGCATGTGTCTTTTTGAATTATGGTTTTCTCTGGATATATGCCCTGCAGTGGGATTGCTGGATCATACGGTAATTCTACTTTTAGTTTTCTAAGGAACCTCCATACTGTCCTCCATAGTAGCTGTATCAATTTACATTCCCACCAACAGGGCAAGAGGGTTCCCTTTTCTCCACACCCTCTCTAGCATTTGTTGTTTGTACATTTTCTGATGATGCCCATTCTAACTGGTGTGAGGTGATACCTCATTGTAGTTTTGATTTGCATTTCTCTAATAATTAGTGGAGTTGAGCAGCTTTTCACGTGCTTCTTGGCCATCTGTATCTCTTCTTTGGAGAAATGTCTATTTAGGTTTTGTGTCCATTTTTGGATTCAGTTGTTTGTTTCTTTAATATTGAGCTGCATGAGCTGTTTATATATTTTGGAGATTAATCCTTTGTCCGTTGACTCATTTGCAAATATTTTCTCCCATTCTGAGGGTTGTCTTTTCATCTTGTTTATGGTTTCCTTTGCTGTGCAAAGCTTTGAAGTTTCACTAGGTCCCATTTGTTTATTTTTGTTTTTATTACCATTACTCTAGGAGGTGGATCAAAAAGATCTTGCTGTGATTTATGTCAAAGAGTGTTCTTCCTATGTTTTCCTCTAAGAGTTTTATAGTATCTGGTCTTACATTTAGGCTCAAATCCATTTTGTGTTTATTTTTGAGTATGGTGTTAGGGAGTGTTCTAATTTCATTCTTTTACATGTAGCTGTCCAGTTTTCCCAGCACCACTTATTGAAGAGACTATCTTTCCTCCATTGTATATCCTTGCCTCCTTTGTCATATATTAGTTGACCACAGGTGCTTGGGTTTATCTCTGGGCTTTCTATCTTGTTCCATTGATCTATGTTTCTCTTTTTGTGCCAATACCATATTGTCTTGATTACTGTAGCTTTGTAGTATAGTCTGAAGTAAGGGAGTCTGATTCCTCCAGCTCTGTTTTTTTCCCTCAAGACAGCTTTGGCTATTCGGGTCTTTTCTGTCTCCATACAAATTTTAAGATTTTTTGTTCTAGTTCTGTAAAAAATGCCATTGGTAATTTGATAGGAATTGCATTGAATCTGTAGATTCCTTTGGGTAGTATAGTCACTTTCACAATATTGATTCTTCCAATCCAAGAGCATGGTATATCTCTCTATCTGTTGGTATCATCTTTAATTTCTTTCATCGGTGTCTTATAGTTTTCTGCATATAGGTGTTTTGTCTCCCTAGGTAGGTTTATTCCTAGATATTTTATTCTTTTTGTTGCAGTGGTAAATGGGAGTGTTTTCTTAATTTCTCTTTCAGATTTTTCATCATTAGTGTATCGGAATGCAAGAGATTTCTGTGCATTAATTTTGTATCCTGCAACTTTACCAAATTCATTGATTAGCTCTAGTAGTTTTCTGGTGGCATTTTTAGGATTCTCTATGTATAGTATCATGTCATCTGCAAACAGTGACAGTTTTACTTCTTCTTTTCCGATTTGGATTCATTTTATTTCTTTTTCTTCTCTGATTGCCGTGGCTAAAACTTCCAAAACGATGTTGAATAATAGTGGTGAGAGTGGACATCCTTGTCTTGTTCCTGATCTTAGAGGAAATGCTTTCAGTTTTTCACCATTGAGAATGATGTCTGCTGTGAGTTTGTCATATATGGCCTTTATTATGTTGAGGTAGGTTCCCTCTAGGCCCACTTTCTGGAGAGTTTTTATCATAAATGGGTATTGATTTTTGTCAAAAGCTTTTTCTGCATCTACTGAGATAAGCATATGGTTTTTATACTTCAATTTGTTAATATGGTGTATCACATTGATTGATTTGCATATATTGAAGAATCCTTGCCTCCCTGGGATAAATACCACTTTATCATGGTGTATGATCCTTTTAATATATTGTTGGATTCTGTGTGTTTGTATTTTGTTAAGGATTTTTGCATACATAGTCATCAGAGATATTGGTCTGTAATTTTTTTTTTTGTAGTATCTTTGGTTTTGGTATCAGTGTGATGGTGGCTTCATAGAATGAGTTTGGGAGTGTTCCTTCCTCTGCAATTTTTTGCAAGAGTTTGAGAAGGATGGGTGTTAGCCCTTCTCTAAATGTTTGATAGAATTCACCTGTGGAGCCATCTGGTCCAGGACTTTTGTTTGTTGGAAGAGTTTTAATCATGGTTTCAATTTCATTACTTGTGATTGGTCTGTTCATATTTTCTATTCCTTCCTGGTTCAGTCTTCGAAGTTTATACCCTTCTAAGAATTTGTCTATTTCCTCCAGGTTGTCCATTATTGGCATAGAGTTGCTGTAGTAGTCTCTTAGGATGCTTTGTATTTCTGCTGTGTCTTTTGTAACTTCTCCTCTTTCATTTCTAATTTTATTGATTTGTGTCCTCTCCCTGTTTTTCTTCATGAGTCTGGCTAATGGTTTACCAATTTTGTTTATCTTCTCAAAGAACCAGCTTTTAGTTTTCTTGATCTTTGCTATTGTTTTCTTTGTTTTATTTCATTTATCTCTGCTCTGATCTTTATGATTTCTTTCCTTCTGCTAACTTTGGGTTTTGTTTTTTCTTTTTTCTTTTAAGAAGTTTAAGTCTTTGTTAGGGGAGGTCATGGAGAACACTGAAGATTGGCTGTTATCTCTGCCAAGATGATGAGGCTTTTATCTCTCCAATACCAGAGAACATATTGGGTATTGATATTCTGCAAGGTCAATCTCTAACTTCCTCCAGGTTACAGTAATTAAACCAGTGCTGAAGAACCAGTACTGAATGCCATCTGGGAACCAGTAAGCCTGTCACCCTCGAAATGAGTGGTAACTACCAAATAACAAAAACTTCCTGGGGAGCATAAGGAAATAGGAGTAACCATCTAAGAACTATCCTTAGTTGGTATTGTACACCCTGCCAGTAGTGCTTTCTACAGCTTGTATGGCTGGTAAAAAAGCCAGATGCTCCTGGAGGATGATGACCATGAACCACTGAGAACTGAGCCAGGTGGTGCCCCCGTCCACACGACTGTGCCCAGCATCACCACCATCTCGGATACCTTGGCCACGATCCTAGGAGTGTGCTGTGCTGGACCACACTTAGCAGATGCCTTTCTCAGCCCACCACTGCCTCTGAGTCACAAGATCAATTTGCCTTCACATCAGAGAGGCAACGACAGACCTTCCAAGTGCTCCCCCAAGGCCACCTGCATGGCCCTTCAATATGTCATGAGGATGGTGGCCCGACCGAGACCCATCTACACCCTCCTTCCCACATCAGTAAAATGGGCCCATCACATTGATGATCTATTGCTAACAAGTGAAGACTTGCCTCTGCTGCAGGACGCTCTGCAGGCTTGGCTGGAACATCTGTGAGGGAGAAGACAGGCAGTGAACCCACTGAAAATTCAAGGCCCAGAGATGACCCTAGGCTTCTGGGAGTCACTTGGTTGAATAAGACACATTTTGTCCCAGAAGCTGTGTTTGCTAAAGTGGAAGCCTAACCAACTCCTAACAATGTAAAGAAGATGCAAGCCTGTGTAGGGTTTTGGGGGACTTTTTCCTCCTCTTGGAACAGAGCTTCTATCCCTCATTTTGCCTGGTAAGGAAAAGGAACATGTGGGCCTGGGGATCAGAGAAGGGAGCGCTGTGGAAAAGGCAACGATACCAGGGAAGTAGATCAAAGCTCTGGGTGTGTCCCAAGCAGGGCTGCCATTTGTGCTAGATTTGTCTGTGACTCTGGGATGTATGGGCCAGACACTGTGGCAGAGACAACAGAAGAGGACAGTGTCCCTAGGATGCTGGTCCCAGCTAGAAGGGAACCTGATGTACCCCCACAGAGCAACAGCTCCCGCAGTGTACACAGCGCTCCTCCAGATGGAGCATCTCAGGAAGGATAATCTGCAACAGCCAATGGGCAGAACACAGAGAGGTTTGGCTGGCGATCACGCAGGAACCGGGGCTGTCAACACTGTGCTCTGACAATTGGGCTTAGAAAAGGGCTGAGGAGTGGATGAGTCATGAGTGGGCCCTTATGGGGTCAGAATGTGTGGAGGGACACTTGGGTTCACCTACAGTAGCCTGAGGTAGTCCTCACTGTTCCCATGCCCCAATTCCTAAGGAACCAACACCCCCTGGCAATCAGGAAACTGATGCCCTAGCTTGTATACAAGCCCAAGAAACTGACCCTTCAGCAGATAGAGCAGATGGAATGAACAGAAAGAGCAGCCACCACAGAACCCAGGTGGGGTGGTATATTGCCAAGGATGCCAGATTGTCCTCAGAATACAGTGGCTCAGTTAAGGCAGTAACAGCATGTCCTGTGTGTTCTAAAAGCCCAAGGCAACTGCCAAAGTAGTCCAGGCCATCCACTGGAGTTCCCAAAGGATGAGGGATTGACAAATTCATGATATTGGACCCTTCCCTCTGAGTGAGGGTTCTAAATATACTTGGTTTGTGTGGACATCGTATCTGGCTTAACCCAAGCTTTCTCCTGTTGCCATGCAAACCAGGTTGCTCCCGTTAGGGGATTAGAGAGACTGAGAACCATGTACAGATACCCTATTTGGATAGACAGTGATTGGGGGTCACGTCTCAAAGCTCATCATGTGTAAGACTTGGCAAGAAACCATGACATTGAGTGGAGGGTCCATCTCCCTTTTAATCCACAAGCAGCAGGTTTGGTAGAATGGAAAAATGGAATATTAAACAGCCAATTAAATTACTAACAGGTAAAACCACCTTGGCCACGTGGACTAAAGTACTATTTCAGGCTTTAATACAGTTGAATGACTGACCAGGAGGGCCTGTTTTCCATATGCCAGCCTGGAACCCCTGCTAAGACACCCAACACCATGAGGGTAGGAAAGTCACCCTCACCCTGGATCAAGATGCCGTGCTGCTGAGAACACCAAGCCCCGTCATGCTTGGGAATTTGTAATGGGATGTCCCAAGAGGATGGGTGAACTAGTTCCTACCCCTGGGTGACGGGACTACTCAGTCTCCACTGAGGTAACACTGTCCTGCTGCAAGACGGACCTGCCAAAACGCATTATACCTGGAATGCAACACACACCTGGAAAGAGGCGAGAAGGTAGGGGGTCCTGGTCTGGCATATCTCACCCCCAGTCTGTGTCCTCACAACTGATGGTGCTGCTGTCCCCAGCCAACAGGTATGGCATGAACAATCAGGTCAAGCTCCTAAAGCTGCCAACCTCCCTCTCCCAAAGGCCAGGTGGACATGTTCTGTTTGTTTCCCACTGGTATGATCTTTTGTCTGCCTTCTTTGTTCCCTCCCTTGGACTGAAGGACCCTACAGCCTGTACTAACTTCACCCAGCAAGCCCTGAATGATAACCAAAAAAGCCTGTCCTTACTGAACACAAAATGTCTCTAATGTCTCTAATGAGAAGTGCAGTCCTCCAAATAGGATAGCCTTGGACATCATTACTGCCTCAAAAGGAGGCACCTGTGCCATTATCCAAACAGAATATTGTGTGTTCCCACCTGATGTGTCTGCTAATGTATCACCACAAGTGAAGGCCCTGAGTGATCTGGCCCCCAGCCTCGGGGACTTAATAAATCAATGGTTTAGATCATGAGGCTGTTGATGGAAAATGTGGTCACTAATTTTAAGACTCATTGTCTAGACGTGTGTTTTCCTTTGCACGTGCCTATTCTGTTGCTGAGGCATCTGCCCCCAGCGAGGGCCAGAGGGCCACGCAATGAGCCACTTCATGCTGCTGAAACTCGTCGTGGACCACTCAGGGCACACTGCAGAAGGGAGAGGGGGTGTAAAATTGTAAGAGCCTGTCACCGGGGTGGAGTTTTGGAGGAGGTCATCGAGAAGATGTGACCCTGGCAATTAGAGGCTTCCCACCTCCTCCTCGTCCTTGGAATGTGTGCTCTGCTTGTCTCCCCTGGTCCCAGAAGCAGCCCCAAGGATGCTGCACTCAGAGTGATGTGTTGAGACCATCTAGACTGTGTATATGATTGAGCCCAGTTAAGGCCTCCGCATAAACTTTTCAGATTCTGGTTTGTAAGTTCCCTTGCTTGTTAAACCTACCACCTGCCATCTGGAGTGGTCTGCCTCTTTCTTCCATCCTTCCCTGTCCTCCCTGTTCAAGGGCTGGTTTCAGATTTCACCCGGGGAAGCTCCCTAGGAGGGTGGGAACCAACAATTTTCAATTCTTGTACGAGGTATATCTCTCCATTAATTTAGGTCTTCTTTATTTTATACTTTTTAAAAATTAAGGTACATATATTTGACACATTTTGAAGAATTATTCCTATGTATCTCATGTTTTTGATCTAATTGTAAATGATAGTCTCTTTTGTATATTTCAATTGCCAGTGGTTCATGACTGCTACATGAAAATATAATTTTTTATGTGGATGTTATATCCTGAAATGTTATTAAATTTGTGTATCAGCCAACTTCATTACTGATTATTGGCCATTTTCTACCTAGACCAACATGTCATTTGCAATCAAGGATGGTGTTTAATTTCTTCTTTTTCAATAGGTAGGCTTTTTGTTTAATTTTTAAATTTCCCTGCCATGTTTGATGGTTAATTTCTTCCAGTATAGTGCTGACAGAAGTGATGAGAGCTGATATCTTTAACTTGTTACTCTTTTTAGGAGGAAAATATTCAAACTATTACCATTAAATATAATATTAGCTGCAGGTTCTTCCTTCTCTGGATTTTTTAAAATCAGATTGAGGAAGTTCCCTCTCTATAGTGCTGACACTTTAAAATGGAATATTTATCCTTATCTCAAATAAGTTTTATCTGGATTATGATAACTTCTCCCAGATTGCTTTACCTGCTTTGTTTTACTGCTCTGCATTCTCTGTGGCTAATTTAAGGCTTCCTCTCTTTTTATGTTTCCTATTAAAATTTTTTAATGTAATAAAGTTGTTTTTGAACTTGCTTTATTTCTTTAAATTTGTAATCTTCCTTTTATGTCATCCTCTATTCTTAATAATATATATATTTTTTCTCTCTCAATTTATTGAATCCGTATTGTTCTAGAGCTTAAAGGAATTATGGAAAATTCCTTCTGTCATTTGTTTCAAGGTGGTGGATTAAAATGTATAATTATCTCTATTATTCTGATGTTAAAATTACAGCTATCTATTCAGTGATGTACATAAAAAACAATAAGTGGATATTTAGAAATATTTGGGTATTTGCAGCCAGAGAGATGGAATAAATGTCAGACAAGGCTGAAAATGAAAATGCCAGATTACCAATGCTTTTTTACAAACATCGGTATCCCCCATTTTTATGGAATTTCTTTTCATGTTTTTTTATGTAAGTTGCATTTTTCTTTTCCATATATTTTTCTATACCATTATATACCATTTCTATACCACCTATACCATTTTTACACATTTATTAAAATGTGTACAAAATAAAGGAATAATGCATCTTGCTCTTTAGCTTTTTTTTAGCAAAGAACTTTATATTCTCTTTAATCCTGCTTTTCTCTGTTCATAAAAACTATTTATATGAAGAAAATCTCTTAATGAATAGAAAATATTCTTAAAACAATTGATACACTACTTTTTTACAGAGAGAAAAAGTTAATGCATCCTTCCACTCCTAACTAATCTTTAAACACCATTAAATCTCCACCCCAGTCAAGCTTAGCAGATTTAATTTGTAGAAAGCACAACGAAAACAATTTGGAAGACTTTGGGGGCCACTTACTTTTATTTTCTAAATTAATTTTCTCCTAACCAGAGCACAGTAAAGAGCAAAGTGAAATGCACAATAAAAATAAAACCGATTTTTAAAAATACCTTTATAAAACCTTAACATTGTTCTCTGGAGTCCTTTTTAGGATTGCAAAGTGTGGTTTTAAGGCAGGAACTTTCTTTTCATCAAACTTTTAATTTAAAATGTTCAGGCAACCACCAACAGACAAATAAACACGTAAGCCCTAAGGGAAAGACTGCATAATTACAAGTGCTCTGAGTCTGAGACATTTCTGCACGTTGGCACTCTGTTCCCTGGAGTATCTTTTACACCTGCTAACCCAAATAAATGCCCATTGTATGTGATTTCCCCTATGCCTCTTTCACACTCAATCACTAGCGTTTTTGTTTAGGAACATCTTCCTTTTAATGTGATGCTCCTCTTAAATCCAGCATTTTGTTAGCACAGGCAAGAGTGATTTCATGATATTAAGTAATTTTATCGGTCCTTCTCCCAAGATTCTCAGTGATTTAATAGCAGTTATTTTTGTTTTAAATATGATCAATCTAAAAACCTTTCATTTCCTCTACCCTCTCCCTCTACTCTCTTTTCTCCTTTTTTCCCTTTTATAACTGCAAACTTCACCTCATGTATATTGCACAAATGCAGGTCAAGATTATGGTTATGCAAATTAGAAAACATTAAAATAAAACTGCTATCATCTCTGAGTGCTTCATTCCAAAGAAACATAGCAACCTTTAAGGTTTTAGTTAAAAGTCACACCCTCCAATCTGAGACAATTTATTGATTCTTTCACCTGATGGGATTGGAGTTGTGGTACTTAGTAAAAATTTTTAGCAATCTTGAACTAAGAAAAATGTCCATAGTTAAGCAAATATGTTCATCATTAGGATTATAATTGCATTTTAATTCTAAGATGAATAACTATTTTCATCTCCACTATAGCACCACAATTGAGATAGGCAGGAAACAAATGTTCCATCGTGGGTTACTGACCCACAGATAATCAATTATGATGCTACACACAGGGAATAGGGGGACATAATGAGGTCCAAGTTATAAATTTCAAGATAGTCTCTGGTGGACATGAACAAACATTATCTAGTCTATTATCAATATATCACAAAGTGAATATATTTAGAGTCTTATTTTAAAAATTTTAAGTACTACTTAATGAAGCTGTGTTCTGAGAGCCAATTCCCTAGAGATAAGTACATTGTTCTTAATAGGTTTCTCATGCTAAATAAAAAAGTCAAGGCAAGGAAAAGCGAAAATCTATGTCGTTCAGATAAAGAGGAAGTTAATAGAAAGGATGCACAGAAGAGACAAGATATGCCAATATAAAGCTAAGGTGTAAAGATAAATACACCTATAGTTTTATTAATTTTCTGCCTTAGGCTTTGGACTTTGGAAGGACAGTCTATAATTGCTTAGGTCTTTGAGCCTCTTTAGTAAAGCTTAACACCGAATACTCAGATTTGTATCACATTGGACAATCTGATTATATATGTTCATTCAGAAACATATTTATCTTCTTGGTTTCCTGCTCATCAGAATATTAACATTAATTCATACATGATATTGTTATACCTTGTTCTGAAAAGGTAAATCAATACATTAAAATATTGCTAACATTATTAAACATCTTAAAGATTTCAGCTTGATGAGTACATGACAGGATGTCACTTGTCATCATTTTAGAAATATATACCTCCATCACTTGCATTAAGTGTGTCTTCTTTCACAACAAATCGATGTGGCGAGAAAAGCGGCTAACGATACTCAACATCTTTTCATGTGTTTATTTGCCATTTGTGTATTCTATCTGGTGAAATGTGTTATGTCTTTTGCTCATTTTTTAATTTGATTGTTTGCTTTTTCTACCGTTGAATTTGAGAGTTCTTTGTATTTTCTAGACACTAGTTCTTTGTTGGCTATGTGGATTCAAACATCTTGTCCTGTAGCTTGTATTTTCATCTTCTTAAGGTCTTGTTGAGCAATTTTTTAAAAAATTGTAATGACATCCAAGATATCAATTGTTTCTTTTATGAACCATGGTTCCACGTCAAATCTAAAAATTTTTGCCTAGCCCTAGTTTCCAAGATTCTCTTTTTTTTCTAAAAGTTTTCTAGTTTTATATTTTATATTTCAATCCATGATCCATTTGTGTTCATCTTTGTACAAGTTGTACGACTTAGGTTGAAGTTTATTATTTTGGCTTTGGATATCCAATTTTCCAGTACCATTTGTTGAAAAGGCTATCTTTCTTCGATTAAATTGCTTTTGCAACTTTGTCAAATATCAGTTGGACATATTTCTGTGGTTCTATTTCTGAGCTCTCTGTTCTGCTACATTGATCTATGTGTGTATCCCTTCTGGAAATTCTTTGATTACTCTGGCTATGTAATAAATCTTGAAATCAGGTAGACTAATTCCTCCCACTTAATTCTTTTTTTATTTGACATTGTTTTATCTGTTCTAGTTACTTTGCAAACACATATAAATTTTAGAATAATCTCATATAACTTTATAAAAAATTTTCCTGGGATGACTAAGTTTTTTAACAAACTTTTGTTTTAGAACATTCTTAGATTTACAGAAAAACTGTAAAGCTAATACAGAGAGTTCCCATACACCCCACACCCAATTTCCCTTATTATTAACATGTTACAGTAGTGAAGTACATCTGTCACAGCTAATAAACTGATATTGATTCATTATTATCACCTAAGGTCCATGCTGTATTCAGATTTCCTGAATTCTTTTTTTTTAACCCTATTATTCTTTTTCTACTCCAGGATCTCATCCAGGACACCACGTTATGTTTAGTTGTCATGTCTCCTCAGGCCCCTCTTGTTTCAACAGCTTTACAAAGTTTCCTTGTTTTTGATGAACTTCATTGATAGTTTTGAGGAAAACTGGTGAAGTAGTCTGTGGCATGACCCTCAACTGGGATTTGCCTGATGATTTTCTCATTATTTGATGGTAGATATAGGATTTGGGGAGAAAGAGCACAGAGGTAAAGTGCCATTATTCATCTCTTCTTATCAAAATGTGTCCTATCAACATGAATTATCGTGACTGCCATTACCCTTCTTTAGCTGGTTGGCATGCTCTTCATCAGGGTTCTCTACTCGAAAGTCGAAAGTTGCTCTTTTCTCCCTTTTACGTACGCTGCTCTTTTTAAGGAAGTCACCATGCACGGCTCATACTTAGAGAGGGTGATATTTTGAGTTATGCTCCATCTCCTTGATGGTGGAGTATCTGCATAAATTATCTGGGATCCTTCTATACAGATTTCTCTCTCTCCCCCACTGATTTATTTATTCATTCGATCATTCTTTTATGTCAGCGGCACTCATGTATATTTATGTCATTCTTTAAGTTACAATCCAAAACTACTTTATTTATTTTGTTTCTCAAATTGTTCTAGCTTTGATCATTGGGAGCCCTTTCAATTAGGTCCTGTGTCCCTTTGACATATCCCCTCATTGTTTTTGTACGTTTGATTTGATTCATTTTCCTGTTCTGAGCATTCCCTTCATTCCACCACTACAAAAGTCTCTAGGTTCATCTCGCATATTTGCTACTCTACTCGTATAACTGGCTCTTTCTCCAGGGATTCTGGGTCCTGGTTTCTTTTATTAAATCATGTTATTATAAATTGATTAGTGTTTTTAATTAGTAAAACACCACTCATTATTTCATTTCAAAATGCAGCATAAGAGTTATTGCTCAGTGGGCCTCAGCAATGAGGAAGGAGGCAGGGAGAATATTATAGTAGAAAAAGCACATTAGAAAAATACATTATATTTACTGAAATTATATACTCTGCTTCTTTTAATCTCAGATTTTAAACTACTGATTTTAGGCACTTCCAAGGAAATGGCTCATGCTTCATAGATTTCATGAGGAATGTTAGGTTTTCCATCTTCCATGGGTACATTCGATTTCTGTATTGTGTACAGTGTGTGAAAACCTCCATGCCCGTCCTGCAGGAACGTGATACACAGATGAACTTCATTACTGATGTCCTTGTATTCAGTCCAGAGCTACAGGTCAAAATAAGTTTGTGCTGACAATATGACAACACCAAAGTTAAAAGACTGTATCACCATGCTTATACTTTTATATTAGTACAGATTTGGGGAGATGAATTACTGTTTAACGTCAAATCAGAGCACCCCCCCCCAATTTTTTCTCATGTTAGTGATTCATTTGTATTTAAAATTCCCAATTTCATACAACTGAATTGAATTGAATTACAAAAGTTAGGTTTGGGATTATAAAAAGTCATTTTCTAGACTTTCCTTCTTAACTGAATTTAGTCTGAAAATCCCAGAATTTTCATACAATATTTATATATGATTTCAGAGCATTATCATAATTCCAATTTAATTTTAACTTCTTACTTGCTAAAGTACTAGCTCCAATGTAGTAAAATACATTTGATAGGAAAACTCAAAATAAAATTGATGTTCATTATCAACCATGTACCCATTTAATGTGACAGTGGTAGATAAAATCTAGAGTATAGTTATATATGACTATATTTCAGTGATTTATATATTAAAGAAATAATATGTTCTTAAAATTACAACCAAATATGAGGTAAACCATGATTTCATTAGTTTACATCTTTGTGTACAGAAACATTTGTCAGGCATGGTAGCAATTTAGTTTATTTTAATGATTGTTGGACAACAATTTCTATGTTGCAGAAATAGTACAAGACCATGACAAAGGAGATAATGTGAGAGGCTAACCTCTCCATGGAGTTTATAATGATAGAAGGCAAGCCTACAGTTGCTCTATCAAATGATAAGTTCAATGGTGGCAAAAGCTCAGATAGAAGCATATTCTGTTGAATCAGGCTTAAGTGACTTGACTTTCTAAATAAGATTAACTAGATACTAGTAATGTGCAAACAGGGCCTATGCTACTTTTAAATCACCCTCCAAAGTACTTGATTCATGCTCTCCATTTAAAATACCCTCAATCTATCTTAATGATTTGCCTGAACAAGGTGAAAACTTTCCTTTCCTCCAATTCAACTCAAGATGTTTATCCTCTTAAAAGTTTAATTTAGGAGTTACAGCATGTCATGGTGTTTAAACCCGTGGTTTTGGACATCAGATCAGCATTTTATTCCCAATGCCAGAATTTATAAGAATTAATAAGCTATTGTGACCCTGATTAATTTATTTCACCCTAGACTTGGTTTCCTCATCTGTAAAATGGGGAGAAACAGTACCTACCTCACAGAATTATTATAAAGGTTAATGGTGATATTTTAGTGTTGTAAATGATCACTATAATATTGAATGGTAATTAGTAAAAATAATTTATTCTAAACATGCTAACAATTTCATAATTTCAAAACAGGCTCTGACAAGGACTCATATATTACAAGTAGTAGACCAAGAAGTCCGTTTTCCTTTTATCCTCTTCACACAATTTTTGAATTAATGATAGAACAACACTGTGAAATAGTCAAAGAAAAGTGGATAATTTTCTATTTTTAGATGCTTATGCTTGAGCCAGAGAGCTTAAAATATACGCCCGGTGCAATGTTATTACAGGATCTGAACTACATTTCAGGGTGTTTAGCTCTATTCCACAGGTATTTCTTTATGCTGCACTCACATTCACATAATGTTTTAAACATTTTTGGAATATCTGTGTTAATCAACTCCTTGAAATTATACATTGAGCTTCTAGTCATGGCTACCTACGTAATTAAGTCTGAACTCTGCAAAATCGTTCTTACCAGATTTAGAAGTCATGTGGGTTTTTTTTAGGGTAATAAAGATACAAAAGCAAGTTCTTTGTTTCCATTTTCTGACACTGTGTTAACCAATACTTCACAATTTACTAACACCTAAATTCGCCAGGCAGACCTCTCTGCGTTTTACTTGAACTTCAAGTGTACCTGCAGCTCCCTAAAAGCACCAAGTAGGGTTCAATATGCAAATACTTGTGTATTCATATATAAGAGAGGAGCTGCAATATGGATCCCTTTGTTTTTATTGTTTGAAGTCATATTCACAATTCAAGCCAAACGGTTTCTTTTCAAAGTTAATGCACTGAAGTGGATGCCAGAAAAAAGAATGCTGTGAAAGCCGTCATAAATCTTATAATAGTCTGTAAGATTTTTGGCGATGTGTGCACCCAAATAAAGGGCTTTCATTTGCTGTTAAAGGCTGTTCATAGGTTCATAAATGGCACGTATACCAAAACCCATTTTTGTGTCACTCTTATGCAAAATTAGCTTTTAACAAAGAAGTAGACGGCTGTATTGTCACAAAGTTTTAAATAAGAAACAGAATTTATGCTCGTAGGCTTCTTTCTCCTTTAGGAATAAGGTAGGAATCTCTCCCCACCCTTAATATTTAAAAGGGTGGTAGAGGTTCAATAACTACATGGTGAATGATTGAGTGAAGGAATGAATAGTGATTAATTCTTTACCTAAAGATTATGATCCAAACATGATCTTGCTACCAATATTGAGATATTCAAATCTTTGCTTGGCTAACTATTAACCTGTCTGTAGAGCACTGAATGTCTGTGTATGAGGGATCTTATTTTCCAAGTAGAAAAGGAGTCTAGAGTTCACATTTTACAGTAAGTTTGGAAGGAGAATTCAACCCTTGGGCAATATTTACCATGTTCACTTTCTGGTGAACATTCATGGTGAATTTACCATGTTCACTTTCTGACTCGATCTGACCCATGACTGGACATACCTTCAGGACACCTAGGGTCCTAACCACCTTCCCGAGTCCCTGCAGCCACCTCCTGAGGAACCAGCACAGTTTCCAATTTCACTCATGTCATCTCCTAAAGCTACACATGACAGTGAGAAGTGCTGCCACTTGAAATACTTGTCATTCTCCTACGCATACCTTTGTCTGGTTTTAGACATTAATTTTATCATTTCAGCGTTTCGCTAGATTGTCTTAGAGGTGGTCAGTTAAGTTGGTCCTTAAGAGATCCATGCTACCCTTAAGGCATATTTTAGATTCATGACAATTAAGTGCAGTTGGTCAACACAGTTGTCACATTTTTTCAGCGGAGTTCAATTGTACAAGTGCAAAACAACAAAGGCAGAAAGTTCAGTTTAATCCTGATTATAATCAACCAAGCAAGATTTAAAGTTCGCTGCAAGGGAGGGAATAATAAAAAAAGAGGAAAGCACTGGCGTATCAGGTGTCTGGTGAGGATCATCTTCCTGGCTCACAGACATACACTTAATCTTCACATGGCAGAGAGAGAGAGAGAAAGTTGGAGAGAGAGAGACAGGGAGGAGAGAGAAAGAGGAAGAGAAGGAAGGAAGAAGGAAAGAAAGAAAGGAAAGAGGGAGGGAGGGAAGGAAGGAGACGGGGAGGGAAGGAAAGGGGAGGAGAGGAGAGGAGAGGGCAGGGCACTAGCCCTCTGGTATCTCTTTTTATAAGGACATTAATCCTATTATAAGTGTTCCACTCTCAGGACCTAATTACCTCCCAAAGGCCCCATCTCCAAATACCAGCACACTGAGGATTAAGGTTTCAATATGTGGAGTTTGGGGGGACACAAACATTCGGTCCACAGCACACATCCTTCAAGCCTCAATTCCCGCAGAGCAATGTGTCAATTGTCATTTAACACGTGCTCACGTGTGTTAAGGACAAGAACCCAGAGTATAAGGAACCCCAATCTGTTAGAGGAGGGCTGCCATCAAAACTGTCCACACTTGCTAATAGAGGGAGATGATATGTTTTATTTTCCTGGATATAGTGTCCTAGAGAGAGGGACCTTTATATCCATCTTCCATGTCTATATTTACCATACAGAACACGTTTGAAAGAATGGCATGGAACAAAAGCTGTCAGTCTTTGTTCAGAAAATTGGCAGAAATGCAAGAGACACAGGAAAGATATTCTCTTAACAACAAACAAGAACAAGTTGTAGAGTTAACCAAGAGAAATCAGAAAGAGAACAAAAGGAAAAGAATAAAACAGCTATCGAATTGGTAGATTTTAATATGATATCCAGGGACTTCCCTGGTGGTGCAGTAGTTAAGAATCCGCCTACCAATGCAGGGGACACAGGTTCAGTCCCTGGTCCAGGAAGATCCCACATGCCGTGGAGCAACTAAGCCCATGAGCCACAACAACCGAGCCTGCGTGCTGCAGCTACTGAAGCCTGCGCACCTAGAGACCGTGCTCCACAAGAGAAGCCACTGCAATGACAAGCCCACACACTGAAACGAAGAGTAGCCCCCTCTCACCGCAACTAGAGAAAGCCCCCGCACAGCAATGAAGACCCAACACAGCCAAAAAAAAAAAAAAAATGATATGTATAAGAAACATGCTTCAAATATAGAGATAGATGAAAGTAAACGGAGAGATAAAGGACTAACACACAAACAGCAACCACAAGAAAGCTGGAGTAGCCACATGAATATTTGACACAATAGACTTTAGAACGAGCAATATTATTAGTGATGAAAACAGATATTTCATAATGAGAGAGCTGGACATTCTCAAAGAAGACATAACAATCCCAACTAAGCATCTGACAACAGAGATTTGAAGCTCATAAAAGAAATACTAGTAGAACTGAAAGGAAAAAGAGACAAATCCACAATTATAGTCACAGATCACAATATGCTAGTCTCAACAGCTGATAGAGCAATTAGGCCTCAAATGTATACGTGTGTAAGGACCTGAAAACACTATCAGGGAACTTGCTATGTTTGTCACTTGTAATGAGCCACCCAACAACAGGGAACACTCATTCTTTTCAAGTACCCTTAGAACATGCACCAAGATAGAACATATCTTTCACCATCAGGAAAAAAAAGAGACAAATTTAAAAGAATAGAAAGCATGCAAGTTCTGTTCTCAGAGTATAATAGAATTTAACTTAAAATCAAAAATGGTAAGATAACTGGAAAAGTTCCAAATATATGGAAATTAATTACACACTTTTAAATAACCCATAGGTCAAAGAGGAAGTTTACAGCAAAGTTATTAAAATATTTGCCTGAAAGCAAATGAAGTATAACACTGAGGGGTTACATGTCTAGCTATTTTCCCAAAAGGATAAAAGCAATTCATGCACCAGTCAAACCTAATGCCACTCAAAAGTCATCAGTATGTGAATGGGTCATATGCTGTATTGCATCCATACATCCAATACTACATAGCAATGAAAAGAATGAAGTATTTATATAGACTACAATATGAATGAAAGTAAATATAGTTAGAGAAAGAAGACAGGCAAATAGATTCCATACTGCATGATGCCGTTTTTATAAAATACTAGGAAATACAGTGTATTGTATCAGACAAGAAGCTGAACAATGGTGACCTGGGGATTGGGGGTCTAGGGAAGGTGAAATACTTTTGAGAATGATGGATATACTCATTGTTTTGATTTTGTGATGGTGCTGCAGGTGTATACAAATGTCAAACTTTTGAAGGTTTGCACTTTAAATTTATGCTGTTTATTGTACGCTAATTGTACTTTAAAACGTTAAAATAAGTATTTGAATAAATAAGCAAGCACATTTGTAAATAAGTAAATCAATACCTTTATTTTGTTTCACATTTGATGCATCTGAAATGAGTGTGAGCTTACAATGGATGACATGATATGTGGCAATTATTAAGTTGCTGTCTCTCAGCCCTAAACCTTGTGATGTTCAAGCTGGGGCTCTTTAAACCACACTGCTGCTTTGCTGCTCCTGTCATGTTAGGATTTGCCCATAGAGCATCATAGAGGAACCCTGCGTACATCTTGAGGGTTCTGGAGCAAATCTATGCTCTCTTCCAAAGATCAATATCTTCTTTTGAAAAACATTGGTGGATGCCGCAGGACATCCAGTGACTTGAGCTCACATCATGAATTATGTTTACTTAATCCACACAATCATAATATTGGGTAAGTATAGCAAGCATTCTATCATCAATGCTAATAGTATATAATAAACAATAAATCTTTGTATTTTTGAAATTACAAATTTTCCTTGAATTATCCATTAATAGATTTTTCATTGAAAATTAAAATGTCAGTCATGAATTTCATAAAGCAAATGACTTTTTTTTCTTCTTAGGGTGGCAGACTCTGATACGAGCAATTTAAAATTACATTTAGGTTATGCTTTATCCAACATTATGCGTTGCCTTTTCTAGCCAAACAATTCAAGCACTGTCATGTAAGGTACGGTATCACACCAATTATGCCCAAGCAGTATTTAATGAAACTGACACAAAATCGTTGATTTGTAGGCAGTTATATTTCCCTAATGGAGCTTGTTAATGGAACTGAATTCTGTTCAGGAATGTTGTTTAATGTCACACCAGTTTATATTATGCTAAATTATCGTCAAACATAAAACAGGAAACAGATTCTACTAAGTCTTAAACGAATCAAAACTATGTTGCAAACTTTTTGATTTGTGATTCAATACAACTTGGAAAAAATAAAATGTAAAGTAGCACAATGTAATGTAAGGACATCTGTGTATTCTGGCAGGTAAATTGATGAATTGCAATAAATAGGTACTAAAATATGTAAATGTGAAAGCATCTTCATCTTACAAAGCACTTTAAATACTTGAAAGTAAAATTAAATAGCTTGTTTGGTTTCTCTTCTGAAAATGTCCTCACATATAAGGTATTTAACAGAGTATAGTTGATTCATATCTTTGCGTAGTCTCTTTTAAATTAATAGATCTGGTATTTAGAGACAATGTGAAAAATAAAGAAAATACCTAAGCCTGACAAAGAACATATCTATACATCTATTATTTAGTTTAAACACCATAGTTTTGAAGTGTGCTTTACACCTAAAAATATATCATGCATATTATCAACTGAATATTATTTTATAATAATTTGAAATTGATACGTTATGTTGTCTTATATATGTGCCATAAGTTGTGACCCAAATTCATTTCATTTGACACTTACATTCTATTGCTCAAAATTAGTTATTATATCTTAAAAATTTCCAAAAGTATTTATTTATATTGATCTTTTATAGATTATGCATAAATATTTGAGAGTACTTTGGCTGTGTTTTTCCCTCGAGATGGATAAGTTGGTCATATACTCTCTCAGTTTTTCTCTACCTAAAAAGAATATCATTACACATGTGTGACAACAACAACACAGCTGTATGTGATGCCAATAGACTCAGACAACTCAGAGGACTATCGGGGAGACCAGAGTAAAGGCATTCAGAGGGTGCAGCTAAAATCACAGTCATCCTGAAGGTCATGACGATTGTGCACTTTCCCAATGCTGTGTCCTCTGAGGAAAGAACTTCTGGTTCTCCCCTCTGAATGAGTGAGGGGTAAACTCATCAACTCGCTGAATTGAGAAAGTAGCCTCCAGGCCACACACAGATCTAAGGTTACAGGTAGAAACCTCACTGCTTCAGGGAGCTTAAGCACAATCCACAGCTGACTCCTAAAGCATCCTAACCCAGGGTGTCCTGGTGTATAACGTGAGCAGGACATCAGAGGCTGCACTGAATTATTCCAGCCAAATCACTACAGCAAACAAACACAATCTTTAAATTCAAAGACAAAAACAGTTTGAAAGTTAAATGATGGGGACAAAAGATATACTATGCAAACAGCAACCAGAAAAGAGCTGGAGTGTCTATGCAAACACCACATTAAATAGACATTAAGACAAAACCATTGCTAGAGATAAAACGATACTTTCCGATGCTGCCTCAGAAGATTTCCATCTGTCTAACCTTTATCACATGCCTATGTTCTTGTTTTCTCTCTTTCTTTCTCAGTTTCCACAACTGGATTATTTTCCTTCATCCCATTCTATCCATCACCCCATGGAAATCTATTTCAATTTCATTTATTTAGGGAATCTGTTTATACCGTTTAAACAGTCTCTTTTCTCTTTTTTTTTTTTTCGAATTTTTGAATTTTATCTTATTCATTTTTTATACAGCAGGTTATTATTACTCATCAATTTTATACACATCAGTGTATACATGTCAATCCCAATTGCCCAATTCATCACACCACTACCCACACACCCCCACCGCTTTCCCTCCTTGGTGTCCATACATTTGTTCTCTACATCTGCGGCTCAATTTCTGCCCTGCAAACTGGTTCATCTGTACCATTTTTCTAGGTTCCACATATATGCGTTAATATACAATATTTGTTTTTCTCTTTCTGATTTACTTCACTCTGTATGACAGTCTCTAGATCCATCCACGTCTCAACAAATGACCCAATTTCGTTCCTTTTTATGGCTGAGTAATATTACCACATCTTTATCCATTCGTCTGTCGCTGGGCATTTAGGTTGCTTCCATGACCTGGCTATTGTAAACAGTGCTGCAATGAACACTGGGGTGCATGTGTCTTTTTCAATTATGGTTTTCTCTGGGTATATGCCCAGTAGTGGGATTGCTGGATCATATGGTAACTCTATTTTTAGTTTCTTAAGGAACCTCCATACTGTTCTCCATAGTGGCTGTATCAATTTACATTCCCAGCAACAGTGCAAGAGGGTTCCCTTTTCTCCATACCCTCTCCAGCACTTGTTGTTTGTAGATTTTCTGATGATGCCCATTCTAACTGGTGTGAGGTGATACCTCACTGTAGTTTTGATTTGCATTTCTCTAATAATTAGTGATGTTGAGCAGCTTTTCATGTGATTCTTGGCCATCTGTATATCTTCTTTGGAGGAATGTCTATTTAGGTCTTCTGCCCATTTTGGGGCAGTTTCAAAAAACAGAGTTTCAAAAAACAGAGTGCAAGCTCTACTGAACAACTTTGCTAAACAGTGTATATTGATGAGCTGTGTTCTCATCCTCTTATACCAAAATCTATTATTTGAACAAAAGGATTCTATACCCATGGAATAATTTTATGTGTACCCAGGACTTAAAATGATCACCCCTCTGCTGACACTTTTTTAAATATTAGGGAATATATATATATATATATATATATATATATATTCCTTAAGCTTATATTATATACCTCAAGTCTTTGACCATTGGTATACTTTGCAATCTCTGTCTGCAAACATTTCTTTCTGTCTTTCCATGGCAACCCCAGACTGTATTATAGTATTATCTTTTCCAGACAGTCTTTCCTGACTTCTCTTCAGATTAAGGCCTGAAGCTCCTCTATCACCATATCATTAACAGCAAAGTACTCATCAAACAGTATTGCACAACAGTATTTATTCCTATATACCTCCTATTAATCAGATAGTTCCTGAGAGTGATACCATTAGACAGCAGAATTAAATTATTTCAATGTATCATATGGTCTCTTTTTGTAATTTTTCATTATCTTTTTATTCATCAACTTACATACACTTTACTCCATTATACATAAACCTTAAATTTGAGGATCACTGCCCCTGAGAAAAGAGAAGACAAAAGGATGCGGGGAAAACAGAGATTGCAACGCTGGTTTTAAGCTGAAAAGCAGCTTTAAAAGTCAGATTCCCGGAGCTCCACGCGTAAAAAGGTTCAGAGTCATCATTCCTGTAATCACCGTAAGACAAAGCCAGATGCACTGAAAATCAATGACTTTTCTTGGACCCATCAGGAGAACTGAGTTTGTAGGGCAAACTGCCCACATCTGTAGAGTCACAGCCAAAATGTGCTCACCTGGAGCAGAAGCTGCTGGAGACAAATGGAAGGGACTCTCTGGTGGCGATTCTGATGAACCGCTAGAGGCTGTGTGGACTCGCGTGAGAGGGAGGAACTCCTGAGACCACAGTCTGGAGGGGCCCTCACACGTTCACGGGCTTGGCCTTCAGCAGCTCCAACACATTCTCAGTCAAGATCCAAGAAAGACCCCTCACGCCACGACTGGCAGAGTGGAGGAATCATCATTGTGAAATATGCACAGAGCCTCCTCCACAAAAAAAGGCTATTTCACAAGGAAAAGGCATTACCAGAGTATGACTCCAGCCCCTTTTAATTTTCCTTTTTCACCTAAGTGGGGGAGGGATCATCAACAAGGGTAAGAAATTCGAGTGGCTATAGGTTGGGAATGCAACAGACAGGGAGGGAAACAGGGCCAGAGATAAAACACTACATGACAGAGAAATGCAGGTAAAGGTCACACTCCTAAGATGCAGGCCTCCTAAAAGGCTATTTAGGAAATTATAGAATGATCCCATAGTTCCACACCTTACCTCCCCATCAACAGTTGTTCAACAGATCATTTAGAAGAGCCCAAAGTCAAAAGAAAAGACAAAAGCAAGGATTCTGAATGAATGTGAAGCTTCTAGAACTTATGGCTACAGTGAACATTCAAAGCAGTACAACCACTTGTGCAGGGTTCAAGGAATTCTGGAGCTGATCAGTGAAAAAGTTATGACCACAAGAGGCAGCAACACACAAAGGGTTTTACTGGGCTGCACCTGGATATTGTTGCACAAGAGAAGAAGCTCTCACAGTCTGAGTCTCTTCAGTATGAGACAAAATGGCCCAGGGGCCACCTCCAGAAGTGGAGGGGAGCAAGGGACCTCCTTGGAGAAGAGGGGGTCAAAGAGGGGGCTTACATGTCAGGGAGATGTTGCTCAGTAGCATGGTGGGGTGTCTGTGTTTAGGGGGCCATAGCAGCTTATGGTCTTACACCCCCAAGGCTCTGTCTTATCAGTGGCCGGTGGATGCTGGGTGAGGTCTTGTGGGGTATGCAAAGCAGTTGGGCTCTAAATGACTAAAATACCTAGTTGTCTAGGCCATTTTAACACTGAATGGATACTGTGATTTCTAAAAGAGCTGTGGAAAGCTCTATACTCAGGAGAGAATATATCATATAAGAGGTAAAACAAAACAAAACAGGGAATTCACCACTGGTTTACATCTCGAATACTGAGGTTTTTAACTGGTCTGGCATTTTTCTTTTACCTTTCAGAATCTTTTGATAGATGTCTTATGTGTTTTGTCTTGGGTTTTGAGGTGTAATTCACAGAAGAGAATGGAATGAAGTAAGTTTGCTCCACTTTGCCCATAATGAATGTTATTTTAACGTATTAAAAATTGTTACAACTTAGTATTTTTTTTACTACTTCATCAACAAGGCAGGGATCTTAAGGCATGTCAATGCTATTTGTCACCCTCCAATTTTTTTCTACTGTTTTTATTTATTTTCATCCTATTGCTATGCAAAGTTTTTCAGTGCATTCTTCTTATTATTTACACATGACATTTATTTAGAGTTCCTCATATTTTTATCCTTTTTGATGTGTCTCTTTACTATATGCAGTTCCTTACAGTCATACAGATGATTTTCATTGTGCCTTAACAAGCCCATTTTACATTCCTCTTACTATGGCTTGTTTGTGAGAAATACACTTTGTGTTTGTTTCTCTGAATATTAACTTATTATGCTTTCATTTTTGAAAGATAGATTTGCTGAATTTTAGTTTGACACTGATTTACTTTCAACATCTTGAAAATGTCATCACACTGTATGATAGCTTCTACAGTTCTAGGTATAGTTTTATCTTTCATCCTTACTGTCTCTCATTTGAAGATAATGTGTTTCTTTTTCCCCTGGTTCTTTACAGTTTTTTCTTGGTCACTAATTTTGAGAAGACTAGTGTAATTTTTATTTATATTTATCCTGAGGAATATGTGTAATTTTTATTTATATTTATCCTGTGCCTATGTGTAATTTTTATTTATATTTATCCTGAGGAAGCCTATAACACTTTTGAATCCATGGATTAAAGTCTTTCATTTGCTCAAGAAAATTCCAGGAACTAACCCTTCAAATACTGTTTCTTCTCCATTCTCTCTTATTCTTCTAAGAGTATAACTATGTATTTGTTACACGTTGATTCTTGCTGCATGTTCTATATTTCTCGCCGCCTCTCTTGTCTTTTTTCTGGAAAATTTCTATAGATATGTTTTCAAGTCCACTAACCTTCTCTTCAGCTGTGTCTAAGATTCTGTTAAACCTATTTATTGAGTTTTTAATTTCACGTACTGTATTTTTCAGTTTGAGCACTTCCATTGGACTTTTATTCCTAAATCTACCTGAAATATTAGACACCATTCTCTAGTTTCCTGAACATATTTACCATGTTTTATTTTAAATCTATATCTAATAACTAGTAGCTGGAATCTCCAGTGACTGTGTCTATGGACTGCTTTTTTAAAATAATTTAATCTTTAGTCATCTCATCTTGTCATACAATGTTACTGGTAGTTTTCTTTGATTCTATATTAGACTGCGTGTATGAAAGAATATAGGCATAGTTTAGGCTATGAAAAATGTTCTCCTGCAAACCAGATTTTTTGTTTGTTTCTGTCAGGGATTAGGCTAGTTATGGATCACCTTAATCCAATCATGGATTGGGGTGATTTAAGGCTGCTTTGCAAACTTTGTTAAGTCTGGTCTATTTCTGACTTTCTAGTTCAAAATCGCTGCTCGTATGTAATGGTGAGTAGCTTCCAGCTGATAAGGCCACATCTATTCTCTTGGAATAGTGTGGCTTCAGTTTATGTACAAAATTAACATAGCATTCTCTGCAACATTTTGTAATTAGTTTTTAGACTCCAGAGAATGTACCAGAAAAGAATTTATTGATTTAGAATTCGAATGTCATCCTTAAATTTGTATTCTATACAATTTAGATAAAAGTAATATCGTGAATTTTAAATGATCTGACTAAATCTTACGGACAACCTGAGGAAGCAGGGCTCCCACTCAAAATTTGGTTAAGATGCCCAGGATGAAGCCACACATAGACCAAGAGTATAAAAACTTTCGTTACTCACATAGTGAGGCTTCTGGGGAAAACAGGGCAGGTCCCCCAAGCTTGTCTGAAAATAGCTTGGAAGAGAAGAGGAGGAGAACAAGTTTGGGATTTTTACTGTGATGAGAAGATGGGGCTGGGATAAGAGGTCCCTCCCAGGGAAAGAGGTTTGCAGTTTGAATCTGTCTCTGAAGCCAGAGGACCCAGCATTCAGGATCTCTTGTGCTTGTCCAGACGTAGGGCACAAAAGGAAGAGGGAGGCGTGAGGCTTAAAAATCTTTCATGCATCAAACTGCAAACAATAAAGTGAGACCTTTCACCACACTGAGACACAATAAACAATTTACCCTTAAGAGGACTGTAAAAGAGAGAAAAAAATAATTAAGTTACTAACTCAAATAACCTGCTTCTTCCTCCTCTTCCTTTCTTCTTTTACTTTCACTCCCACAGCCTTTAGTTTCAGCCATGACTCTCCAGTCTCTTGCAAATAAAAATGATACTCTGAGTAATGAATCATCTTTTAGTTGCTTTGAGTTTCTTGCCAGCTTAGGGGGGATTTTTCAGGTTTAGTTAGTGCAGCCTTTCATCATAAGCCTTGAGGTAAGTGTGTGGAGGCAGGGGTTGAAGAAAGAATCTATGGGTGAATGACAGTTACCATAGCTGGTGCACTAAAGCTCATAAGCTAGGAAGGCAGTATTTGCCGCTACCTGGCAAGAGACTCAAAGCACTGTTTTTTATATAGCTAAACCTAGTGCCCTTTGGGTAATGTCTTTCTTGGATAAAAGAAAATGCTTTGAGCTATGCAACTGCAAAACAATTCATCAGTCGTCTTTTAATAGATGCATGCATTTTGATAAATGCATTTTGAGGAAATGCAAAACATTTGTAACAGAAACTGCTTTCTTTTAACATTTGCATGAAGGCATCTTGTTATATTAAAATTTTCATTTCTTGTATGCCTGTTGGGACTCAGGCTCATTTAATGTTTGTGAGTATGTATACAGATGGGGTAAAGGGAGACAGGATTTTTAAAAATATGTATGGAAGGGAATATTTACGCAGATTTTTATGAAGAGATCGTTATGCCAAAGGGAAGGCTGAGAATGGGTCGATACATAGGTTTTATAGTGGTAATGCTTTCAAGGAGACTGATAGCATATTGTTTCCTTATCCATTCTTAGAGGGCAGAGGTGGCTGCTTTATTTATTTAGTTACTTGTGGTTAGTTAGGGGATGGAGAGCAGAGGCATAACTGAATCGAATTTGCTTAGTTGTTCCTGTTTCACTCCAGAATCTCATTTTGTCTGGTATTTCAGCATGGTGAAATAGAAACAGGGCATTTCTGTTCCATGTGACATGAGTAACTAATTGTTTTATATGCTGATCAGAGGGAGAAGAATGGGTTTGGGAGAAGTGGGACACATTATACTGACTGGAGAACTTTTCACTTTGTAGGGAATTTATTGAAATCATTTCTTATCCCTAGATGAGCTTGGGACTTTTGAACCTCATTTTTTTTTCTAATTGCAATGTTATAAATAACCTCAAACCACTTTTTATTTCATTTCTGTTGATACATTTTGCAAAGTACCCAAAAGTAAAAGGGCAATGAGAAAAGATAAAGAAGTCCCGTAGGTAGATAGTTAACAATGTATTTACCTCTGATGTAGTGTGTGTGTTGGGTAGAAGGCAGGTTATGACAAGGGAGATAAAGGGGCTTGTGAAATAAGCTTAGCATTCTTCCTAACTTTGGAAGAAAAGTACTCAAAATATGTTTCAATTATCATCCACTCATTGTATTAAACAATCCAAAATACAGAGACTAAATGAATCTAGAGTAGTTTTCACCAAATAAAAAACCATCAATCCAAAATTGCCATGTCCACCTTTGGCAACTACCCTGCTCCACAATGAGTTAGAGCATGGAAAGCCTTAACTCAGATGCATGTAGTTGGAAGCTAACTTGAAGGAAAAGCTCCTGAATATGGAAAATGAAATAGTAAACTCAAAAGTAACTTGTCTTTTAACCTTAACAGAATACTTGAATGGTCAGATGCGTGCTAACAGGTTAAAACTCAAGAGATTGAACATGAGGTTGTGGGAAGACTGTGTGTAGAAAGTTAACAGACAATTGGAAAAACATTTAAACATAATAAAATTGCAGGTGTTCAAATGCTTATGGAATTCCTAGTGCACTTATTGATATTAACATGTTCTCATTTGGGGTACCATAGTGAGAAACACTATCAGTCTTATAAAATATATGGTGATTTCCATGTTTTTGGTCACATTCTTTGGTTATTTCTATTTTTGTCACATTTTCTCTGATTTCTCTTTCCTTTAAATTCTTTTTCCATTGAGGACATTAAAATATGAACCTCATTAGAGGCATATCTAAATCCTATCTATTTTTCATTTTAGGTAAGCATGTTCTAACAATTTGTATGTTGAAAATCTTGCGCCTCTTTGCATTTATTCTCATGACAATTTTGATATTTAAATTTTACTTATTAATTACCTTTAAGACTAAAGCTTATACTATTAACATAATATTTGCACATATTGGAGGAGTGACATCAGACAAACAAAATGCCCTTTCTCTGATTACAACATTCTGTATTGTGTAAGACAAAATGAAATTTTCTATTCATATTAGTTTTGAGCTATTCTAACCAGATCTTAATTTCATGAAAGACCCATTCATGAATTTCAAAATGGATGAATTTTCAAATGGATGAATTTTCAAATTATTTACTCACCAATTGAGTAAATAATTGTCATTCCCTAAGAGAAAAGTGGAAGGCCATTGCCTTATATTGTATTTTCTTTGCTAACAGTTTGACAACTGTAATTGGAAGGAACAGCTTGTAATGTTTTCTAAATATATGCTCAGAAAGATAAGGTCAAAATTTAAAGATACCTGATAGAAAGGTCCATAAAAGGACAAACTTTTGTATTTTATGAGACAACTCAACCCTCTTTCTAGAATCAGTTCCAGCAGGTTAACTTTTCACTCTCATGCATATTTGAAACTGGCTTTTTAAGACCAAAATGTTTGTACCTGTTCTCAATACATTTGTAGCACAAACTTCCATGAGCTGGTGTGCTCCATATGTTATACATAATAATACAATGCAATTATGTGATAGTATTTTTTCTTGACTGTTAGAGATGCTTGTTTAAAGCCTATGTACACGTGTGTTATGCTTATTTATTAAAATAGAACAGCGATTAAATCTTTAAAAAATGCATTACGAGGGCTTCCCCGGTGGCGCAGTGGTTGGGAGTCCGCCTGCCGATGCAGGGGACATGGGGTCCTGCCCCAGTCGGGGAAGATCCCACATGCCGCGGAGCGGCTGGGCCCGTGGGCCATGGCTGCTGGGCCTGCGTGTCCGGAGCCTGTGCTCCGCAGCGGGAGGGGCCACAGCGGTGAGAGGCCCACATACCGCAAAAAAATAATAAATAAATAAATAAAATTAAAATGCATTAAGATAATGGTAATAGTCTCATGGATCTCACTAAACAGATAGATTCAAAGACTACTGGTCTATTTTAAACTTCCTTCAACTTACTATGTATTGTCTTATCTGTTTATAAAATACTGGATTTAAACATATACCCTGAACACAAGTTGAGACATATTACTTCCCTGTTTATTAACATTAATTTTTCTTAATGTTCAGAAACCTGATTCATAGGTTCCACGACATATGGAATTAAGTATTGGATCTCTGTGAGGAATAAAGAATGGGAAAGACGTTTCAAACCATTTTAATTTCAAAGACTTGAAGCTTTCCAGCTTCTTCAAACATTTAACATATTTCAAGTGTAAATCCTCCCATCTATTCAATTCTTTCATCCGCTTATTCAACCAGTGCTGCTTAAGAATACACTGTGGTTAAAGTGCTTTGCTAAGGACCAAGGGAATAAAATGATGAAAAATTCAAAGGCTACCCCTCCTAAAGACAGCAATCTAGGGGAGATGATAGAAAAAGGTACAAAAGTAACTATAGGACAGACTGTGATATGTGACGCAAGGAAGGTAGAAAGCAATGGACTTCAGAGACGTGAACAGTCATTCCTGTCTTGTGCATTCTTGGAGGAATGCTGTCTTAGAGAAGATGCTTAGATCTGTGTGCAGTACTGATCCACTGTGTGGGGCAGGCTCATCTTAGCCTGGGAGATGGTGTGAGTGGAGGCTGTGAGGCTGTTTCTCTTCCATCTGTGTCTTGCCTTCCTCTGATTTTCTTCTCTGTTAATATTGGTATGCCTATAACTCCACTCCCTATTTTTATACCCACTTAGTTTATATTTTTCTCATTTATTTGTATAATTTATATTAATATTGCATCTGTTTTACTGTGCATATAACAGACAATGTCAATGAAGTGATTTTGCTACTAATGATCACAAGTTACCTAAGCACCGATTTTAAAATACACTTTGCCAAATATCCATTTAATTACTAGGTTCAAAGGAAACGTATTTATGAGTTTTATGATCAATCACCATGTAGTAGTTTAATTTAAGATAAACTTGACTCAAAAAAACATACAATCAAAATTTTACATTTCTCTCTATACAAGGCTTTAGGCTTAACATGTATGTACTTTGCCTTAGAAAATGAAAATAACATTTTCTGTACAAACTAGAAATGTCAAACATTTAATAATCCCCTTCTGCTGCTATTTTCTTTAGGAAACATTTTATGTTTAGGTATTTCACGTGATCGCAATGTATTCATATTGAGATACGTCTTCCTTGGCTCTTCTCTACAACAGATTTCATGAAAAACACACTTTTTTCCAGATGTTAGAGGAATTAGATAAGCAAGATAGCTGCCCCCTCCCCTTGACAAGTCCTGTCAACCATTCAGAATAAAGGCAAACTCCAAGGGGCAGAAGAAAAAAAATAAAAGCCCTCACAGTGTCCTCATACTCCTCTGCCTCTGGGATCACTGACATGGTCATACTTGGTAGTGTTTATTACTTGTAGCAAAGCTTAAAGAACTCTTTCCTGAAAACTACTGTAATCTCAATGGCCGTCAACTCCTGTGGAGTGCCCAATCAGTCCCGCCTGCATCACAGGTAACACGACAGCATGCAGCATCTCAGAGGGAAATTTCTGTTACCTTCATCATCAAGAACTAAAAAGTCTCCACTAGTTCTTGGTCCAAAACAATTTCCTCCAAATGTTGGAGGAAGCTTCTGACCAGTAAGTAAAGCAAAACAGATATAAATTTGCTGAATACAACGTGCAACATTTTTAAAGCCGTCTCAATCTTCAGAAGCCTTGCAAACATTATAACAATACTTGAGACATTTATTAAAACATTTTCTCCAAAGTGGTGTGATATCTAAGGATATCCTTTGCCACAGAATTCTATTTATGAACATAAAATTTACATATTTGTTAAGCACCTAACAATATAGCTAAAATTTTTCTAATTTATTTAATACATCATATCTCAGGTAAGCCCTCACACCCATCATTTAATTTATGCACTAATATTTGCTTCATTGCATAAATTAGACAGTTGAAGTTTAACAGTATTTTAAGAAATTGTTGAGTGTCCCCAAAATGGTAAGTTGCAGAACTCAAATTGGAATCCAGTTTTAGCCACCAGAATATATTGTCTGTCAATTTAATCAAGCATCCATAATTAATTTTTTCTTGACTCTGTAAATATTCATTTCTAGCCAATGAAGAGGTATTTCAGGCGTATATTTTTTTTCAAGAACGTATTTTAATGCATTTTAGCATTATATAAGCTTCAGTGGTTTTATGTATATACATACACATTCACATGTCTTAATAAAGTGTCTCGATAGGAGTTTTGCAAGCATTGCATTATTGGTAAGCAAATTATACAGCGAGGACAAACATGATTTATCATTAAATGACAATTAAGTTATATATTATAATTACCATTTTTTACAATTTAGTTGTATGATGGATAATTATATATATAACTATCTATACATAATATACATATAACTATATATATATATAGAATGACCAGATAGCTGGTAAAATCCTATTTCTGGATGTCTGTAAGGGTGTTTCTGGAAGAGGTTAGCATTTGAATCAGTAACTGAGTAAAGAAGATTCACTCTCACCAATGAGCACAGCCCTCATCCATCTGTTGGAGACCCAGATGTAACAAAAAGGGAGCGGAAGGGGGCGGATCTCTCTCTCTCTCTCTCGATGGTATGTGCATTATTTCCTGCCCTGGAACTAGGAGCTCCTGGTTCTAAAGACTCTGATTTGGACTGAATTATACCTCCACACCCCAAGGTCACCAGACTGCAGGTGGCAGAGGGTAGGATTTCTCAGCCTCCATAAAACATGAACCAGGGCTTCCCTGGTAGCGCAGTGGTTGAGAGTCCGCCTGCCGATGCAGGGGACACGGGTCCGTGCCCCGGTCTGGGAAGATCCCACATGCCACAGATTGGCTGGGCCCGTGAGCCATGGCCGCTGGGCCTGCGCGTCCGGAGCCTGTGCTCCGCAACGGGAGAGGCCCCAACAGTGAGAGGCCCGCGTACCGCAAAAAAAAAAAAACAAAAAAAAAACCATGAACCAATTCTGATAATACCTCCTCTTGTACGTATTTCTACATATCCTATTGGTTCTGTGTCTCTGGAGAACTCTGACGAATACAAGCTGTTTGAAGACTGGTCAAGTATTTTCATCTTTTAATCCCAAGTATTTAGAACAGAAATGGAAAACTTCTAGAACATCTTAATATTCAAAGCTACATAAATTGGCAAATTAAAAAATAATAAAAAACAGTCACATAATCAATGAATTTTGATTAATGGATCAACTCATCAACAACCTGAAATGGTGTCCGTATTAAATGTAACCGCAACCTTGTGAGTAAGAATGAATATTGCCGTGGACTTTTAAGGTATTTTAGTGGCTTTATATCAACAATTTAATTGCCCTACTTTTTCTCAGAAATTCTATTCTTCAGAATTTATTCTTCAGAAATGTGTGCGTGTGCACATGAAATACGTATGAAACTAGAAATTAGGAATCATACAAATAAGCAGAACCTCCAATAGAAAATACTAGGTATTTCAAAGGTGGCTTTGGCTCTGTCAAATTTGCCTTGGGTGAGCACTTTTTTCACCATTTTACTGTTTGTCTTATTATGCAATCCAAATCCCCAGCCATGTATATACAATGAAGACCTCATCTCAATCCCATGTCATCACAGTTGCTACTTTTAGTCTTCATTTGAAATAAAATGTTATTTTACTCTGCTGTATTACAAACATTGTTTGTTCAATTTTTAGTTTTGTTCTACCTTCATATTCTACCACTTATACCTCCATAAATAATAAAAGTCAAATATGGCACACAGAACTTTATATGATTGGTCCCATTCTCTCTCGTTCTGTCTCTTTAACAGACACACACACACAGGATTGGTATACCCATCCTAGTGTAAAGAAATATATGACACAATCAAAAATGTAAAGGAAGATGTCACTATAAATTAGTGCTCTCCCAGTTAGTTGCAGGTTAACACATATAATGAATATGGGTTTAAGTGCTTTTCTCAAAGCATGTTATTTTCTCTTGTTCTCAAAGCCCAACCCCAATCATCAAATTAGCATTGTCATAACATAACTCTTCATTTATTCCCAGTAACCACCCATTTTTTATTTATCTGATTCCATTTTGCCGCTCAGAATACTCAGTTGGCTACACCTAACGTGACTGAGACCATCCTGTCCCTGTTCCTCCTTGCCTGTTCCATGTCCATGGTCATGGGCCACATTCTTATTCCACAAATGGGGGCAGAGGGATGAGATATAAAGGCACAGGGCACAGTTAAACAGACAACGTGTATCTATTTGCTAAGCTTTTTTTTTTTTTTTTGACATCTTTATTGGAGTATAATTGCTTTACAATGGTGTGTTAGTTTCTGCTTTATAACAAAGTGAACCAGCTATACATATACATATATCCCCGTATCTCTTGAGTTTCCCTCCCACCCTCCCTATCTCACTCCTCTAGGTGGTCACAAAGCACTGAACTGATCTGCCTGTGCTATGTGGCTGCTTCCCACTAGCTATCTGTTTTACATTTGGTAGTGTATATATGTCCATGCCACTCTCTCACGTTGTCTCAGCTTACCCTTCCCCCTCCCCGTGTCCTCAAGTCCATTCTCTATGTCTGCGTCTTTATTCCCATCTTGACCCTAGGTTCTTCATGACCATTTTTTTTTTTTTTAGATTCCATATATATGTGTTAGCATATGGTATTCATTTTTCTCTTTCTGACTTACTTCACTCTGTATGACAGAGTCTAGGTCCATCTACCTCACTACAAATAACTCGATTTCGTTTCTTTTATGGCTGAGTAATATTCCATTGTGTATATGTGCCACATCTTCTTTATCCATTCATCTGTTGATGGACACTTAGTTTGTTTCCATGTCCTGGCTATTGTAAATAGAGCTGCAATGAACATTGTGGTGCATGACTCTTTTTGAATTATGGTTTTCTCAGGATATATGCCCAGTAGTGGGACTGCTGGGTCATATGGTAGTTCTATTTTTAGTTTTTTAAGGAACCTCCATACTGTTCTCTACAGTGGCTGTATCAATTTACATTCCTACCAACAGTACAAGAGGGTTCCCTTTTCTCCACACCCTCTCCAGCATTTATTGTTTGTAGAGTTTTTGATGATGACCATTCTGACTGGTGTGAGGTGATATTAATGCACAGAAATCTCTTGCATTCCTATACACTAATGATGAAAAATCTGAAAGAGAAATTAAGGAAACACTCCCATTTACCATTGCAACAAAAAGAATAAAATGCCTAGGAATAAACTTACCTAAGGAGACTAAAGACCTGTATGCAGAAAACTATAAGACACTGATGAAAGAAATTAAAGATGATACAAACAGATGGAGAGATATACCATGTTCTTGGATTGGAAGAATCAACATTGTGAAAATGATTATACTACCCAAAGCAATCTACAGATTCAGTGCAATCCCTATCAAACTACCAATGGGATTTTTCACAGAACTAGAACAAAAAATTTCACAATTTGTATGGAAACACAAAAGACCCCCAATAGCCAAAGCAATCTTGAGAAAGAAAAACGGGGCTGGAGGAATCAGGCTCCAGGACTTCAGACTGTACTACAAAGCTACAGTAATCAAGACAGTATGGTACTGGCACAAAAACAGAAACATAAATCAATGGAACAGGATAGAAAGCCCAGAGATAAACCCACACACATATAGTCACCTTATCTTTGATAAAGGAGGCAAGAATATACAATGGAGAAAAGACAGACTCTTCAATAAGTGGTGCTGGGAAAAATGGTCAGCTACATGTAAAAGAATGAAATTAGAACACTCCCTAACACCATACACAAAAATAAACGCAAAATGGATTAAAGACCTAAATGTAAGGCCACACACTATCAAACTCTTAGAGGAAAACACAGGCAGAACACTCTATGACATAAATCATAGCAAGATCCTTTTTGACCCACCTCCTAGAGAAATGGAAATAAAAACAAAAATAAACAAATGGGACCTAATGAAACTTAAAAGCTTTTGCACAGCAAAAGAAAACATAAACAAGACGAAAAGACAACCCTCGGAATGGGAGAAAATATTTGCAAATCAAGCAACTGACAAAGGATTAATCCCCAAAGTTTACAAACAGCTCATGCGGCTCAATATCAAAAAAACAAACAACCCAATCCAAAAATGGGCAGAAGACCTAAATAGACATTTCTCCAAAGAAGGTATACAGATTGCCAACAAACACATGTAAGGATGCTCAACATCACTAATCGTTAGAGAAATGCTAAGTTGTTTGAATTTAACAGGACAAGGGGACTGGTAAGCAGGGAGGCCCACAATCTGGCCTTGCTCCCTTGAAGCACCTATAGCAAGTTTTCTCAGCCCCAGCACACGGGGCACACTGGGTCTGAGAATTCTTTGTTGTATGGGGATGTCCTCTGCGCTCTTAAGATGTTTCCCATCATCCCCAGCTGCCACCCACTAAATGTCAATGCCCCATTTGTTACAATCAGATATGTCTCCATTTTCTAAATGCTCCCTGGGGGTAAAATCATGCCCAGTTGAGAACCACTGGTCTAGAGAGATTATTTAATTATACATTAGATTGCTCCTCATTTGATATACTGGCCTGACAACACGTTCGTTATTTGATTTTCTTAAACTACTAAAAATCTTAGCACTGAACTTGCTGCCTTCTATGGGAATGTGGTTAATACTAATGTTATTTTTATCAAGTCTGCCAAAGTAAATTTTCTGAAAAAGAGTGGAAACAAAAACAATAGCTCTGCCCTCCTATTGTTTTATTCATTTTTACCTTTCTAGTTTCAGTATTATTTTAAAATTACAAAATCAAACAATAACCCCAGTTAATGGAAAATAATAAATATATTCTGCCTTTTAAATTTTAAAATTAGTAAAATTATATTTATCTAACTATTAAAAATTTATTCTGATTTTGTAGTCTTTCCTTAATCTGCTTTGAAATTGCAAATTTTAAATATTTAACACCTTTTTTTACAAGTTTTATTTTTAATCTGGCTAGACAATTTAATTGGAAATGGAGACATTTAGATATAAATTATGAAAATTTTATTAAAGGGAAAAGCCATTTAGTTATTTAAATGAATAAATATAGCTCATTTGGCATCAGTTATACTGCTTTATTTGTGACATCAGACAAGCCTGTTTAGAATTTCATATTCCTAAACAGAGACGAATACAAGAGTTCTAATTCAAGACATCAATCACTGAAAATGAACATAACCTAATGTCAGTACTGAATCAGGCCATCAATTTATTGTTTTGTAAAAGCAATCAGCAAGCTATCAAGCAATAAAGTGTATGAGATAAGTGCTTCTTCTGAGACAGCACTAGCATTGATAATGATATACTGATGGGGAATAGCAACCCTTTTCCAGCATGCTATGCCTCTTACTTGTTAAAAGCCCTGTACTGTGCAACAGATATGAAATATGTTTCTTATTATTATGGACCAATCTAGTTTGCTTAATAGCTTTGGATGCCACATAGACTTGCTGTCTTATTTAATGAGGTTATATGTGAGCTCTTTTTATGTAGAGAAGTGCAGCTGTGAACTGCTTTTCACTCAATTTCCCAAAGACAGAGAGTTAACTCACTGTTGTCTTTTACAGCGTCTTATTACAGCAAGAGCAGCATGTCTGGAGCAAATTTTGATGCTATTAAAATAGTGTCACTTCTGAATAAAAGGCCAAATATTTTACATTATGTTAACAAGATGTGACTGGTTGTTCACAGATATCTAATAGGTGGTAGGTGCCTTTCTTCAGGTCTGTTTGCTTGTGATAAAAGGCAAGAAATAGGGGAAAAGCACACTGTCTGGCCACCTGATCTGCACATATATAAGATGGATCTGATTTGATAGCACAGTGAACTCTTTAACCCTTACCTGCAATTTTCAGAAGGTCTAAAACTAACAATCTTTTCATATCATTTTTTTCCCCCGGAGAACCAGGAGCCTTAGGGAATGATAAGCTGGCACCAATAAAGCATCACAAAAATGCTGTTTCTTTTTTAATAGAATCAAGAGTACCTTTTAAAAAGTTGGTGCTTCTTTCTTTCTAAAGATGCATAATCCATAACCTTGAAAACTGGTAGGATCAATACAATTCATTTTTACTACCTTATGTCATCGATAGATTTGATAACTTTTGTGCATTTAAATTTGACTTTTATAGTTTTAAAGTCCATAGAATGATATTTTAATGATTAATACTTCTTACTTGCAGAGAAAAACTTAACTCTGTTTATGAATATCCTGTAGAAATTATTTATTGGCAGATTTAACCCAAGTAGACAGACCAGACATTTTATGTGAGCACATTTCAGGTTGGTTATAATGGCTATTATAATTATTACAGTACTAACATTATTATTATTATTTTCATATTTTTCCGCAGCTTCCACAAAACTGAAAGTTGCCAGTTTAGGAAAGTCAAGGAGAACAAACAGCCTCTGTTAACAGAATGGCTTCACGAGTAATTATAATGGACAGGCATAGCAGAAGAACCATACAAAAACGGAAACAATTTGGTCAAAGAGACTCTAAATTAACGTCATACACAGACCTGTACTAACTGATTTTTAATCCATAGGCCCAGAAAGGGAGTATTTACTGGACTTGTTACAGCAAAATATTTATGAGCAATATTTCTGAAACCGTAAATATGAAAAACACTTGATATATTAGTCAAAATAGACTGGATTAGTCTAATATAATTGACAATTCCAAAATCTCAGTGGTTTAAAATAGGCATGCATGCCATTTCAATGTCAAAATCGTTGCGATAAATGGAATGAATTTAATATGAATTCTTATTAAAAACTTTAAGAAAATTAGGAATAGAAGGACTCTTCCTCAAACTGAGAAAGGGCATCTTCAACAATCCTACAGGTAAATAATACCTAATGGTTAAAGACAGAATGTTGTTCACTTAAAACTAAGATTGGGATGTCCACAATTGTCACTGCTATTCTACATTGTATTGACAAACAAAAAGCAAAGAAATAAGAATAAAAAGACATCTAGATTAACAAGAAAATTTTTGTTCACTGACAACCTGTTCATATAGATCAAAAATATGATGGAATTTTCAATAAAACTATTGTAACTAGTAAGTGAGTCTATTAAGATTGCAGTGAATATAGGACAGTTTGTATTTCTGTACATTAGCAACAATCAACCAAATGTTGAAATAAAATTATCATTCACCATAGCATCAAAAATATGAAAATAGAGATAAGTCTCACAAATTATTCAAGAAAGCTTTGTGACTGCTGAGAGAAACTGAAGAACTAATAAGTTTTGGAAGACTCACCACCATAAAAATATAAAATGTTTACCACATTGATCTATACTCTCAATGCATTAAAAATCCAGTAAGCTTTTTCTTTGGTAGAGATTGATATGATGATAAATAACAAAATGATACATTGAATTCTACCAAAATTGAAAATTTCTCTTCCTTGAAAGACTGTATGAGTATAAAAAGATATAAAGAGATGTTGTACCTTGGAGGAAAATGTATATCCCTCAAAAATCAACACAGAAGAGAAAAATCCAATTAAATATAGACAAAAGATTCAGATAGATGCTTTAATGAAGAAGATAAGCAGTCATGTGGCAGAT
Organism: Aethalodelphis obliquidens; assembly: GCF_003676395.1. Classification (NCBI taxonomy): domain Eukaryota; kingdom Metazoa; phylum Chordata; class Mammalia; order Artiodactyla; family Delphinidae; genus Aethalodelphis; species Aethalodelphis obliquidens. Next base: position 23,786,679 of record NW_020837963.1, on the reverse strand, counting down.
AAGAACATGAGTTGAGGTTTCACCTCATTAGTCATAAGAGAAATCAAATTAAAACAATATAATGCGAATACAAACTTACTGAAATGGCTAAAAGTAAAAATACTGATCATATGAAGTATTGGTAAAGAAATAAAGATACCGAAACTCTATTACTCTGCTCACAGAAAGTAAGATTTCTCATCCACTTTGGAAAACAGTTTGCAATTGTGTAAAAAGTTAAGCGAACATCTCACATGTCATCCAGCCATTCACCTTCTAGATATTTATCAAAGAGAAAAGATACCATATGTCTATATAAAGACTTAGACATAAATGTTTACTGCAGATTTATTTGTAATGGCCAAAAAACTCGAAACAACCCATATGTCCATGCAGATGAATGGCTAATCAATTCATGATGTATCCATACAACGTAATATGGCTCCGCGATAAGAATCAATAACTGATAAATAATAATATGAGTGAACTCCCAAATAATTGTATTGTGTAAAATGAAGAGGTCAAAACCTCACAAGAAAGAGTGTACACTGTACCATTCTATTTATATAAAACTCTAGAAAATACAAAATATAAAATAAAATAAAAGCAGACCAGTGGTTCCTGGGTTGTAGCAGGAGGGATGGTGGGTGGAGGCACGGATGACTTTATAAGAGGGACTAGGAATATCTGGGGGATGATGGATGTGTTCGCCCTTGACTGTGCTGATGGCTTTACTGGTTTTGTACATGTTTCAGAGCTTATCAAGCTGTACAATGTAAATATGTGCATTTTGTTGTCTGTCAATTATATCTCAATAAATATTTTTTAAAAAGCATATCAAGTTTGTCAAGTCTATTAGACATTGTATCCTTTTCACATATTTTATATGTGGTGTTTTTACCCATTTATTCCTCTTTAATCAGAAATTGTACTTCTTAGCTTCCCAGTATCAGCTAAGGTCATGCAATTTGCTTTGGCCCATGAAATTTGAAGAAAAATACACATCAATTCTGGTAGGAAACTTAACTGAGTATTCTTTCCTTCCTCTCCAGTTGTAGAAAAACATGTTGCTCATACCCATCACATCCTACCTACCACGTGGATTTTTCCACTTGTTTCCTATGCCTGGAAAGCTCTCCCCTCCCTCTCTGTCTGGCTGATTTCTGCACTTCCTTAGGTGAGGATTTTGGTTTCATAGTCTCTTTTTTAATATATTTATTTATTTATCTATTTATTTATTTTTGGCTGCATTGGGTCTTCATTGCTGCGCATGGGCTTCCTCTAGTTGACGCGAGCAGGGGCTACTCTTCATTGCAGTGTGCGGGCTTCTCATTGCAGTGGCTTCTCTTGTTGCAGAGCACGGGCTCTAGGTGCACGGGCTTCAGTTGTTGCAGCATGCGGGCTCAGTAGTTGTGGTTCACGGACTATACAGTGCAGGCTAAGTAGTTGTGACACACGGGCTTAGTTGCTCCGCAGCATGTGGGATCTTCCTGGACCAGGGATTGAACCCGTTTCCCCTGCATTGGCAGGCGGATTCTTAACCACTGTGCCACCAGGGAAGTCCCTCATAGTCTCTTTTTAGTGCAATTATTCTTGATCACTCTTTTTAAAATATCTACCGCTTCACCCTACATTTGTCCCCTGAACATAACACCTTATTCCCATCTTGTTCACAGTCTTTGTTTTATTTTCCCTCCACGGCACTTACAATACAGGCCACACTCTATTTTAATGAGTTGCTTATTTTCTCCTTCCTCTATTTGAGTACAGGAATTTTGTATTTCTGTTTGTGTGTTTTGTTTGTTCATCACTTTATCTCTTCTCATGGCTCAAACAGCTTCTGGCTCTTGATTTTTAGTAAACTTCTCAGGGTCTCTAGCTCAGACTCTGGGGAGAGACTGCTTGTTTTTGAGAATGGACTCTGAAACTTGCCTTTGCTCTGCCTTTGTGAGCAAGTTCATCTCTCTGGCCAAGTATGGATATCTTGAAATCAACTCCCATATCACTCAATATGGCTGCATTTTTTTTTTTTTTTTGTGGTACATGGGCCTCTCACTGTAGTGGCCTCTCCCGTTGCGGAGCACAGGCTCCAGACGCGCAGGCTCAGCGGCCATGGCTCACGGGCCCAGCCGTTCCGCGGCATGTGGGATCTTCCTGGACCGGGGCACGAATCCGCGTCCCCTGCATCGGCAGGCGGACTCTCAACCACTGCGCCACCAGGGAAGCCCCGGCTGCATTTTCTTATTATCATCATTATAATTTCATTTTAGCTTATAAACACCCTATCTGCAGAGTGATATTTCTCCTCTGAAATTTACGCACATTATGAGACTTTTAAATGGAAAATATCATCTGCTATTTCCATTCAGTCCCATGTGAAAGGTCCTGATCTATGTGAAGTTAGAGAATAACTCCTCCGTAAAATGTGATATGGCAATAGAGAGGGTGATGCGGTAATACTTTTAGGGCTGTGCCCTTAATTTCTTCATCATTTATTGCAAACAGCATGATTCCCTTCAACGACCAGTATCTATCAATATCAATTGTGTTTCCAATTTTGGCCTGTGTGTCTGTCAGTGATGAGCAACTACCCAAAGGACATGCTGTCAATCCAGCTGCTATAGATACAAATGTCTGTAGGTCACTTTACTTTACTTTTTTTTCCCCCTCTTTTTCTTTTTGATGTCTGAGTTTCCCTGTAGATAAATTGCCTGCGATCATTTCTTTTTCTTTTTTTTTTTTAACTAAATCTCAATTGCAGTTGAGGCTATGTATTGAATTTGGTGTTGAAGAACTTCCAAAGAGAGTGTTCATTACTTGTCCCCAATCTTCCACTCAGGTCATGATAGCAGCAAAATTAACTCTGGACTCCTTTTAAAAGTATGAAATTAGAATTAGAACTCTGTGATACTGTCTGAGCTATGAAATTATCTGACAGAAAGGCTTCAGAATAAGTACAAAGTTTTAACCCCCAAATAGTCAGTGTGCTTGTAGGACACCTAACATGGCACCTGGTTTGTGAAATTTCTATGTGCCATGCCTGAACTGATAGCCCTGATGTCTTGAAATGGGCTTTTGCATTAAATCAGGAAAACTAAAAAACTATCTCAGAATATATATGACCCAGACCTTTAAAAAGTATTCATTTGTATCAAATGCCTAACATTGAATTTAAGGGCTTATAAACTGTATGAAAACGTGTGATCTTTGTATCCAGAGTTCAAGGATTGTAGAACTGACAAATAGCGTGACCATATTTACTACTTTTCCCAGAACCCTTGGGTTAGCCCATAAAAGTCCCATTTTCACATCTCTTGACATGGTGAAATTATTAAATAATGCCTCTGTTTCATTCTCTACAGTGTCCTTGTTTGGAAGTTAAATTATAGGGTCACCCGGGATAACATTTATTTATTCGTCCATTCCTGTGTCCATCCATTTTTCCATTCTCTGAGTAAATTTTTGCTGAGTCAGATGAAGGGCACACATTCTCTGTTCTGGGGTCAGAGAGGTGACTGAAAGAAGCAGACACAGCTTCCTTGCTCTTTCAAGGAGTTTGGTTTTGAGTGTAGAGCTACAGACATTAAACACACAAGTAGAAAATAACAGTGAAATGATATGCCAAATATCAGAATATAGGAATGTGGGGGAAAGTGAATTTTAAGTATGGAAGGATGAGGAAAAGCCTCCACCAAAAAGTTGACATTGAGGAAAGATTCTTTCTGATTAGAAAGAAAAGCCAGGACAGGTGCTCTAAGGTGAAAACAAGTTTGAAGTGGTGCTGGGAATAAGTTCAGTGTGGATGGAGTGTGCTGTGTGGGTTTGGGGAAAGGGTACAAAATTAGTTTAGGAATGTTCAGACAGGCCAGATCATATTTATAAAGGTAATATAAATTATTATTATTAATTTTTTAAGAAACCAACAATATAAAACAAATGCCATAAAAATGGGGCTCTGAGGGGCAACAATTAATGACAAAAGATCTGGGACACACTTCCCCTTTTAAAGGTAATGATAGAGTCCCAGAAAGAAGAATCTGCTTATGGCAGAACAAGAACTAATTAGAATGTACCACCTATAACGTAGATGATCTAATGCTCTTTATTTTCACCTCAGTGCTTTCAAAGAGCCCTTGATCATCTATGTTACGGAAGGTACATTCTAGTTAGTAATTGTCCTGCCATACGTAGCATCCCCTGACCTTGCTATGATCACTTATTTGTCCTTGGAGGTTTTTTTCCAATTCTTTTTTAAATTTACATGTTACAGCATCATGACAGTCATGTTATCAGAGACAATTTTATTTCTTCCTTCTCAATCTTTATGCCTTTTATTGCTTTTTCTTTTCTTAGTGCAATAGCTAGGACTTCTAGTACAATGCTGAAAGCAGGGGTGAAAGGGGATACCCTTGCCTTGTTCCTGATCTTAGTAGAATTTATCACAATTAAGTATGATATTAGCTGTTGTTTTTTACTGAGTTAAGGAAGTGTGATTTTGAATGTGGGTTGGAATGTTGTCAAATTTATTTATTTTTTGTGTGTGAATGGGTGTTGGGTTTCACCAAATGAGTTTTCTGCACCTAAAGGTATGATCATGTGATTTTTCTTTTTCACCCTGTTGATATGATATATTACATTAACTGATTTTCAAATGTTGAACTGGTCTTGCATAGCTAGGATAAATCCCACTTGGTTACAGTACATTATTCTTTTTATATACTGTTGAATTTGATTTGCTAATATTTTTTGGAGAAACTTGAACTAGTTTTTACAAAGGAAACAGGCTAAGTATTACAAGTGGACTTATGCTTTCTTTTTCTTAGGATTTTGATATTTATTGCTTCATTCTTTGAAGACAGAATATTGCTCTTTGCACACTGACTAGCACACTGATTGGTATTCCCACACTGCCGTCATTTTCTTTTTGCTTTTTTTCTCTTTCCTCTTCTTTTATCTTTTTTGAAAATAGGGAAATAAGGAATATAATAAGAGAAACAGCTGATAAAATATATCTTTTAAGTGAATCTTTAGGATACATATAATGTTTGAAATTGTGTTCTCCTTATCTTTGTAGTTTATTACCTATAAAGTTAACTACTGTCTAAGTTTTAACCATTTGCTTGAAATTTTTCTGTAACAGTATCAATATGCTGATTCAGGACTTTACAACAGAAAACAATTCTACTGTCTTTAATTTGGTGGAATTCTCTATTTCATATATTTATTGTATTATACAATACAATAACTATTAATTTTTCAGTCAGCTTTTAAATTTTCATATTTCTATCCCTTGTTATGATCTGATAATAAATATCAAAGTTTATCTTTTAGTTGGTCTATTAGGTTCCTTGATATTTCTAAAATCTTGATTTGATATGTAGTCTTATTTCTTTATTCTTAAAATGAAGTATCATCAGAAGTTTCCCTTATTATACCCCTTATTATATGTTGTCTATCACCTGGTCTTTGATGCTTCTTTCACTGACATTGTGTTGTTAGTAATTTATTATACTGAGAAAATCATTCAATATGAGAAATTTTATTTTATTTTGTAATGAAAGATATCTTCTGTACATTATACCCGTTTTGCTCTCATATTTGTAGTTGAACTTTTACAGGTGTGCCATCTTTTCCTATTCATTGGTTACATATTTAACATGAACATGTTTCCCGCAAAATTTCTACCATTACATTACAGTTGACCTTTAAACAACACGAAGGTTAGGGGTGCCAACCCCCATGCAATCAAAAAACTGCATGTAAATTTTGATTCTCCCAAAACTTAACTACCAAGAGCCTACTGTGGACTAGCAGCCTCACCAATAACATAAACAGCCAATTAACACATACTTGGTATGTCATATGTATATCTACATATATTTTATGCATTCATGACAATACCTAACTTTTTCTTAAACACAGTGTTTCTTAAACACTCAGCTCCTGCAGAGTGTTTTATCTTATTTATTATCTATCTGCCATCTAGTTAATCTCTAAGTCTAAAGATAATTAATTCTTGATGATTATGTTTATCTGCTCTTCCCTTTCATGCTTTCCTTCCAGCTGGGAAAAATAAAACAAGAACAAAATATTGAATTTTGTGTAATTTCCCTGTGTTGTGACTTAATTATAGAATCAACATCTTGCCTTAAGTAGGCTTCTGAGCCTTGGTCTTCCATTGGTATGGGAATGAGAACCCATTGTGAGCTTAACTTCTTCTTTTTCAGTATACCTCACTCGTTTCACCAATAATATTTGATAATTCCCCAAACTAAACTATACTGATTTCTCCTGTTGATTCCACATTATATCTTAAAGTTTTGAGTGTGGCATTGTGCTTTGTCTTCATTTGATGAATTGATATACTATATTTTTGATTTTATTTTATCTGGTTACATCATTAAATGTGAGGGGCGAAAAATCTGGGACCTAGCTTAACATTGCCACCTTACAATAGAAGTCTCCTTAAATTGATTTAAAATGTAAAGTTCTTAGCAAATATCTCCACATACAGTAATTTTGAAGTCAATATTTATCAGAAAAGTGCTAAAAATCCTAGAGTAAGTTAGACATTTGGAAACTGCGTTAATTTTATTAAGCCACTAGAGTATAATGGTTAAATAATTAATGAAAAGCCTAAGGAATTATGAAGGTTTAAATTAAACTCTAAATTTTCTTAATAAACTATTGTCATAGGCATTTTGAAAACTTTACTATGTAAACTATATGTATAAATTATATATAAATTAGTGATTTTGAAAGTGTTATTTCATATATAAATTAGTGATTATGAACGTTTTATTTCATAAACTATACATATATATATAAACTAGATATAAATTAGTGATTTTGTAATAGATCGTTTACTGCTTTACAAAAAAATTAAATCTGCTGATCACTTGTTATAAAACCTTAGTTTTTGAGCAGTTACTTGCTATTTTCATTTTCATAAACATAGCAATATTGTATGAGAGTGTATTTACTTTAAGTGAGAAGAAAATTAGTCATTGTTTCCTGACAATTTCAATGACTAAGTAACAGATATTTTTTGGCATCAATGAGCAATATGCTGTCAACGAGGGGATTTAGTCAGTTTTATTTATTTATTTATTTATAGTTTTATATAAATGGGCTTCGCTAAAGAGTTTTAGAATAATTGCACAGTATGAAATATAAATGATAAATAAGGGGAGTAAATTGACTTTTACGTTAAGCCACAAGGTTGTAAGTAATGAAATTTATGCAAGATAGATGCTACTTTACTTTCAAGAACCAGGGCAGGATAATGAAGAAGCTGGGGTATGCATATCTCAGCCACTTTTCTACACCTTCCCTTCCCTCTCCTCCTTTGTCCCTTAAAGAAGAATTTAAATATTCATACTAAGTCATATCTCTAATGGGGAAACATGAGAAAGATGAATAAGACATTGCACCTGCACAAATAGGTCTTACAGATTAATATAGAGAGCATGTGGATAAAGATAAATGAAAATATGGTGTGGCCTTTCCCACCCTAGTGATGTGGACACAATTACCTTTACTGATGATCTTTGCTTTTTCACATGTAGGCAAATTACTGTCTGGTTCCCTTGCTTTCAGCCTGAAGATCTTCTTTTACTATTTTTCATAAGGAGGGTCTGCCAGCAATGATTTTTCTCAGTTTCATTTATCCTGGAACGTCTTTATTTTGCCTTCGAAAGTGAAGGTTCCCTTTTACATGGCATGTAATTTTTTCTTTCGTTGCTTTCGATAGTTTCTCTTTGTCTCTGGCTGGGAACATTTTTACTTTGAGGTATCTAGATGTGAATCTTTATTCTACTTGGAGTTGGTTGAGTTACTTAGGTACATAGGTCAACGTATTTGATCAAATGCGGGAATCTCTGAGTCCTGTGAGAGGACTCAGAGCTGCTGAAAGGCCTGATGGGCAGGACAGATTCTAGGGTCTGCTTAAGAGCGCCAGTAGCAGGTATTTGTAATTGGAGGCAACGACTGTCCATGGGTTCAAGAAGTATTCAATACATGGTGGCTGAAAAGGCCTAAAGGAAACAGTGGACCCACAATGAGAGTCCAAAAACTAGATCAAAACCCACATAGTGGAAACCAGAGCCCAGAAGACACCAAGCAGAACTGTGTCTCTCACTCCGGGCTACATCATTGTCCCATTGGTGTCCTACGACACCCATAATCTGAAGCCATAGCAGATCAAAAAAGGAGGAGAAAGAAATAATATAAAAGACGAAATTTTTTACACTAGAAAGATGGAGTTATGCTAGAGCATGTAAAGTAGATATGGATACATATAGATATTTCATATAAATGAAGCATATGTGACAATATTATATATTCATCATCAAAAGTGACAATTTTAAAGAGAAAATACAATGGACAACTTAAGACCTCTGTCAGGTTAGGGTGTAGGAGCTTATGAGCAAGGATAAAACTGTCACTAGAAAATAAATAAGCTATGTTTTCTTTGCATATCTGAATAGTAAAGTGTAACTACTTACATCTTTGTAACAGATACACAAGTATTAGTGAAGTAATCTCTAAAAATTTACTGAGGAATAGAAAAAAAGGAATAAAACTAAAAAACAGAAGCTCTTAATGAAGTTTATGCACTGAAAGACTCAGTATTTAAAGAAACAAATTCTCTCCAAAACAATTTATAAAGATCTTTCAATCCTGACCTAAATTTCAATACAACGGCTTTAAATTTAACCTGAAAAGTGAACAATTGATAATTGTTAAGAATATATTGAAAAAATTGTACAGAGAACAAAGAAAAAATATTTGAAAATAAATTATATTTTAACATTTGAACATAATTTGCAAATAACTTACAATATCATTTAAAACATGACATGAGATTTTAAAATAAATTATAATGTGATAAATTGAGAAGTCTGTATTTACTTCAAAAGTAGACACCAAATCAAAGAAACTTAAAAATAAAAATAAAATAGAATATTACACAATAAAAGTTATCTTAAGGTATAAGAGAAAGCTGTTTACTGTTTTTTATTCTTGTTGTTTTGTTGTGAGACTACCTTATGAAAGAGAGTTCAGGAAACCTTTCTATCTGTGTGTTAGACATCACTATAAGTACAAAATATAGTTCTTTATATAGAATGCATTAGGTTTTCTATAATATACCTATTTTGACCTCTGTTTGCTGTGAAATATAGCAAAGTATTCATTTTTTAAATTTTTTACCTGATCATTATTAAACATCATAAGTCACTAAATGAATTAGAATCTCCCCTATTATATGGACAATATTGTTTCAGCCCATATCATAGACTGCTTTTCCTTTTATAATTAACATTTTCTATATTTTTATATTTCCATAAGAATGCCTTTTACAGAATGTTGAATTACAGACATGTCTTTTCATGTTTTAAAAAAGAAACAGAAATTAACATATTTGCCTCTATTTACTAGTTTTCTAAAGTAAAATTATTTAATAAATTCATCTAATTTTTGAGAAATAAAGGTATATATGTATACATATATACACATATATATCACATATATAGACACGTGTATATTATATATATATATATATTCATAACCATATATATATGTAGACTGAGAGAGAGAGATGCATCTGTAGATGAAGATAGAGAATTTTACAGAAGGCAATTAAAGAGCAAATTTTTTTATGAGATGAGAAAGAAAGAGTGGATTTTTTTCCTCAGGTTGGTAAATTTGCTTCCCATATGGAAACAAACATTTTTTAATATTGACTCAATTAGTTTTCTTCATGCAAAGTGATTTCAATATTGCTTTCATTTTATTGTTATAGAGATACATCTTAAAATTTATTTCAAACATTAGACTAGTATAAGGATGATTAATAACTGAAAACATTTCTAATTTAAGACTTTCTGGAGAAATATCATTTAATTTTCCAAGAATTGGCTCAACAAAAGTACTTAAAAATTTTATTTATTGTCTGTAATGCTTCAAATATTTTAAATCAGTTTTGTTGCCCTTGGAAAATCCTAGAATATATGAAAAGCACGTCAGAGTTGATACAAGACAGGGTATGAGTACAAGACTGATATAAATTCAAAATGAAAACAAGAAAAGTGCTTCCATTATCTGAGATTATTTAAAAATACAAGGCCCCATTATAATTTACCTCTTTCTATATAAGTGAATTTACTTTGCAAAGGGACAGGCTGAAATAATTCTGGAAAGGCATATGAAGAAAACTGTAAGAAAATTACATTAAAAATAATTAGCCTAAAGATGAAGAGTTAGAATAGCTTATCTGTGAAAAAGTGAAAGATATTAATGTCTTAATCTACATCCCTATAAAATAGGTCAATTTTTGAATGCCACTGTAAATCTGTACACATTAAATTTTAATTCTGCTTTTACATAATCTGATAGTAGTTCATTGTTTTCCTGAGCCTTTGAATTGTATCTATTTAGAGGTATATTGTGTGTGTGTGTGTGTGTGCATGTGTATGTATGTGAGGGTGTATGCGTGTGTATGTGTGCGTATGCGTGTGTGCGTGTATGTATGTGTGGGTGTATGTGTGTGTGTATGTGTATGTATGTGTGGGTATATGCGTGTGTGTGTGTGTGTATATGTGTGTGTGTGTGTGTGTGTGTGTGTGTGTGTGTGTTGTGGGCAGTTAGAAATAGGAGACAAACAGAAAAAAGAGCCAGTGCTCTTGACATCTAAAGTATTCAAGTACTTAGTTGACATTTAAATATTTTTTTATAATCTTGGAAAGCATACCCAATTTCCATTTTCTTTATAAACTAATGAGTATTTCCACGACGTAAGTTTTCAAATATAGTGGTGTTTTTGACCTAATTTATTGCCCGCATCCAACAATGTGCCTTCTGAAAATTCTTCCTCTCACAATTCCTTCCTCACTTCCTATTCTTCTGGAATAATCCATATTAATCATTCTTTTCTAACATTTCTACACTTTCCAAATATCTAATTCTTTTTAATTCTCCAAAAACAGTCCTTACTATGTCCCTATTTATTTATAAAAAATCCATTAGACAGTTCTGACTTTCTGACTATAACCTTTATAGTAGTGATTATACTACTTTCTCTCCTTCATGCTATTTTAAGATATACTTCCGTATTGTAAGTTCCTTTTAGGACACTGTAATATTTATCTCACCAGTCCCTTTACTCCTTAATATAAACTCCTAAATCTCTACATCATGACAATACCCATTGACAACTACCCTACCTATGCTCATCAGTGACAGTATCCTTCCTCCTCTCATATGTGAAATTCCTAAATCCTTTATCAGTCTTTTCTCGCCTCTCAATGGATCTGTCAATAATTAAACAGAATCTATTTTTTCCTAAAAGGTCCTTATTTTACAGGTTTTCCATATTCCCACCTCCCTAGCTTTTTAGCCAAGACTTTATCAACTGCTGGTAAATTACCGCAGTGTCAATTCCTATCTTCGATATGCAACGACGCTAACGATTCTTTCTTGGTTCAGTACAAGATGTAGACTAAATAACACTCTATGTCTTCTCTATGTGTTTTTATAGGGAGTGGCCTGAGGATTTTAAGGTCAAAAGCCATCTAGACTTTTAGCCCTTCCCTCAAGAGGAGGAACTCAACTTCAGCTGATCACTTCAACAGTGAGAATGTAAAGGCATCAACTCTGATGGCCATGGCCAAGGATCCTCACCACCATGTCTGGAATTTACTAACCAGGAACTGTTCCTATAGGTGGCACATCCTGCGCGCAACGTGAACTAGTTATTTGTAATATATTCATTGCTGTTAATAATGGCAACACGTAATGTTCTGCATACACGTCCTCGTCGCTTTTAGATCATACACAGCCCTGAAATCCTGAGTGAGGTCTAAACTCCTTATGAAGCCTTTTCTAACAGCTCCAGACCACAGAAACACACAATTGCCCTTTTATAGTTCTTATGCCTTCATACATTTTCATACTTGTACATAATTTCAGGTCCTCTTCGGTTTTGTAAACATTTTTATGGAGTTTGTCCTTAAGTAGCATTTTTTTTCATATTCCATCTCCCTTCACTGCCCACCTAATGTTAAGCACCCCTAAAGGATTTATTTATTACTCCATTATATGATTTGCAGAATGCTATTATACTAATAAGTAATATCTTAAAGATAATACAGAGAAATCTTAATATTTTAAAATATTTTTCAAGGCACAGAGAAGTGAAAGGGAACTGTTCCCACTATGCCACAGCTCTTTCACCTGTAAAATATTTATCAACAATTTAGAAGATAGCATTTCTCTTTTCTTCTTGTACGAATACGTGACACTGTATCCAGTGCCCTGAAATGTCAATGTGCCTTTTTAAGATCCTGAATTAGCAATAGGGACTGATTTAGACAAGTTAAAACCTGAGAATCTTAAGTAGGATTAAACCAGATGTGAAAGTTAAAGCCATCATTTTTACAGAAAATTTTACAGATGCCTTCAATAGAAGACATTGGTAGTACTTAAATTATCAAAACCACACCTTTGGCTAAAAGAGCAAGAGAAACGAGAAATCCCAGCCTAATTTTCTCCCTTAATTGCTCAGGAACCAACTCTAGAAACTGATTGCATCCTAACAATGCAATTTAACATTTATTAATATTTTAATTGATTTTAATATCCCAAGTTTTTTATCTGGTTCATTGCTCCTGATGGCATTGGAGAGGTATATCTCAATAGCGCTGTTAGTATATTAAATCAGTATATCAATACACTTTGCATTAAGAAGCAAGGGCCTTAGAGAATCTATGCATCAAAGAGGCAAGAAAAATGGTTGCTGAACTCCAACTTTCCTTAAACACATTAATGGAAAAACTTCATAGAAGTCTTCCTTTGTGCTGAGGGATACATAAAACAAAAATGCATAGCTTGGTAAATATTTCCCTTCCATATACTGATATCAAGTATTAAAGTTTTTCTCTGGGGCAGAAAATTCAAAGCGTTATCTGAAAATAATGCATAAGCTATACGGATTTAAAAAAGTGATAACCTTGTATATGACAATCATTTACTCTAAAATGAAGAAAGTAACTATGGTGTTTACCTTTCTCACAGGGATACAGACAACTCCAATTTACAACTTGCTTATGCCCCAAATTGGTTAAGTGAGGAAGTCGTAGACCTCTGAGGACAGTTCCACAGACAAGTTCAAAAACGGGTTAGTGAACAGATCTCCAAAGACAGTTTATTCTTGATAAAGTGAAAGTAGAATACTAGTAGTATTACACTCTCTTTAATATCAGTGTTTTACTGGGAAAATGCTTACCAAAAAAAAAAGAAAGAAAAAGAAAGGAGAAACAATTTTTTATAGAAAACAGCATTAGCAATTGCTCTTCTACCTGTTGTGACACTATGATGGTGGTGGTAATAATGATGATAGTTAACATCTATTTTCAGACACTATAATACTACCTGTGTGCTTTTCCTTGCAATGCCCATGTGTATTGTTCTTGTTATTTTTATTCATGGCTGAAAAAATTACTGCAAAAATTACCACAAAAACGAATGTATTAACATGCTCCACTACAAGAGATGGAGCTGTGTTCCTAGGGTCACATGTTATAAAGTGGCTCTTCTGTCATGACTGGGGGACTGGCCTCTCTCCAGGAGTTAACTCTGTTGACAGAAAACAAGGTTAAAGTGAAATTGAGACAGTCTTTCCATGGAAAAGATGTACTTCCTAAGGCTGTCCATTTATTGTGGTTTATACGACTATACCAGGGAGAAGAGAGGGTGGTGGTGTGAACATAATCTTGCCAAACCATTTCTGTAAGTGGTCCTAGAAGCTGTGAGCGTGACACAAAGGCTGAATTTCTTCTGCCAAAACTAAGCAAAAATCCCCAGAGGAATTATTGAAAGCGAGTGTACTGATGAATGGCCCTGTGTAGGAGGTAGATCAGCAGTAACGGACCTTGGACACTGGAGGTAACAGCACTTGGCAAGTTGGGTGGGACAGAGATCACGTGGCTATCAATCAAGGGATCGTGGACAGCTTCTACTAAAATGTGGAGGAACTGACATGTTCAAAATCATTTAAAGTGTAGGACGGATCTTCTACATATGCTGCATTATATATTTAATGCTTTATGTCAATATATGGAAGAGAAGCATTTATCATTGTGGTCTCGGATCATATTCCTCAAGTATCCCCCAACTTTTCATTTATCTCTGAAAGTTAATTTATATTTTTATATAACATGCAATAAGAAGATTTTTGAAATTAATGAAACTGATATTAATTTCAGAACTGTAGATGAGGTCAAGTTTTCCCATGAGATGAGGAAGGATCATGAAAGCTGAAAAGGGAGGCACAGGTGATGTGGGTGGGCTGAAGCATGTGATTATTCAGGTAAAAGCAAGGTTGCATTTGGATTAATTGTATTTGTACAGTTAAAGTGGAAACTTCTCTGGAAAGTGTCCAGTATATTCTGTACTCATCACAAAACTTAGTAGTTTAGGGGCTTCCCTGGTGGCGCAGTGGTTGGGAGTCCGCCTGCCGATGCAGGGGACACGGGTTCGTGCCCAGGTCCGGGAAGATCCCACATGCCGCGGAGCGGCTGGGCCCGTGAGCCATGGCCAAAAAAAAAAAAAAAAAAAAAAAACTTAGTAGTTTGCTTTTATTATGATCACTTTATAAATAAAGAAAGTTCTGTCTTGTTAATGACAGAACCATCATTCAGATCTAGTTCTTAGAGAATCTGTAGCTCATGATCTTGTCACTGTACCATATAACCACAGAAAATGTTCTTCATTAATAGCTAGGACATCATCATAATAATATTACCATATAGTGATTATAGAGAGAAGATTATAGAGAGAAAATAAAACCAGTGGTTGGTTGGTCAAGAGCCAAGACCCGAAGAAGAGTCAACCATCCAAGCTAAAGGTTGGGGACGCAGTTCTCTGCTCATTGTAGGGAATAGCACAGTCGTTGGAATAGATATTGTTCACTCAAAACCTTGGATGACATCCAAGGTCATTACTGGCAGAAGAAAAAAGGAAAAATGGTGCCCTTTTCAGCTGAAGGTATTCTGGAGATGCTGAAGTTACTTTTTATTCACTTATCTGTTGGGTGCAAACTTTAAAAATATCAATACATGGATGTATGCACTTCGACGTTTATTACAGTTTCTACTTTAAGCTTGAAAATCATGTGTTTGTACTTCTGAAATGTCTTACAAGCAACTCTGCTCTGCTCTCATATCTCAAGGGTCTGGTTTGAGTGGGGAAAAAAAAAAAAAACCCTACTTATAAAATACATGATTTAAATCTTCTGACCTCTCTTATTTGACTTCATTCTTTATCTTCATTTTCATATCCTTTGTAATGATCCCCATGCCATGCTTTTAACTGGAAATCAGTCCCACTGCTAGAGATATGCCTTATGCTTTAGTCTCCATGGCTTGCCCAAACATTCTATCAATCTGGAATAACTTTCTTTCTGTTTACCTCTTACCCAGACTACATGAATTCATATCACCAGATAAATAGCACCCTCTTCTATGAAAACTAGTTAGATTTATTTCTTGTTCACTCTTCATAACACACTTCACTAGGTATCAGAATAGTACATTTGTCTGTATCCATCCAGATTTGAAGCCCTTAAAAGGTAAATCCCATGAGTTCCACTCTGTAGAACAACTATATATTACTCTGGTTTCCAGGAATCATGCATTTGATTTACTTTTAAAATGGTGCATGGCTTCATATCATCTCTTTCAACTGTATATTCAATTTACAAAAAAAAATAATGATTAAAATCTCACTGAGGAGTTAATAGGATTATTCATCTCTAAACACCTTAGAACAATTGTACTTAACCATTTCCACCACAGAGTCTGATTAAAACATATGCACGTTTGCTAATTTTTTTTTCAATTTCTTGGAATATTTACACACACTAGAGGCGCATCATTTTCTTTCAATTGGACGAAAACTACATTGAATTTGTAATAGATTCAAAACCAGACACCAAATCACACACTATAGAAGTTGTGTTTATTAACAGAAATATATGTTTAAGATAATTTTTCCAGTGATTTCCACATGATGGGCAACTTAAAGAGATCTTTATCCACTAGACATCCTTTAAGGTAGAACAATATGTTCACCTGGTAGGAATAATTTCCTAATTATCTTGGACTGTGGGGTGAGGGCCCATACTCTAACTGGACTAGTCCACAGCCAAACTGATAGTCTGAGATAATGAGAAGAATTGCGTTTTTTTCCTCTGTATCCTGAGTGTGGACAATGGTTGGGGGGATAGGAGTTATCATTGAATAACATTGTGATTCCATGTTCATGTCATCAAGTCCATTTTATACTCTTTTTTTAATGATAAATAGCTATAAGGCCAACTTGATGAGAGGAACATTGAATAACAAGCATATATCTATTTAATTCTTTTGTTCAAATTGAGGAAGTAGTAGCCTATATGACTCTTAATGAAAAACAAGAAAAAATATTCTCTACTGTATATTCTCAGAACTATGCTGGAAATTTTTTCACAGTGAAAACAAACAGAAAACCCCTTTTCCTCTTTCATACTTGTGTGGTCTTACAGTTGGCAAGGAGCTATCCGCCACAGTGCCATGCTGAATTTGAACAGCAGCAGTTTTTAAGGGCAAGCACCTCTATATTGATACACAGTTGAAAAAAGGAAACTTCTTTTCCTCTCTGTATATCTTTCCAAGGACCCCAGGGTGGTCCCTCTGTGGGTTTGTGAAACCCCCCTCTCCATCTCTTCAAAGTATAAATAGGCTTACATTTTGTACTCAGTTAAATCAATCAACAAAACAATACAAAGACACTCACTGAAAATAGAATGGCAAGTTAGTGTCCAGTCAGGATTGCTTTATTTTTAGGGTAGCCATAAGGCAAAAGTTGTTGGCAGAATTGAAACATTAGATCAATAGTTGTCAAAGAGAGGCAAACACCTTAATGCCTGCAGGTGGAGTTACTGGCTGTCACTGGAAAGAAACTCGTATTAAAGAAACTCTTATTAATTGAGGACAAGTGTTGAAGAGTACAGATCACTGGGAAATTAAAAGCATGACATGTCGGAAGTCAGTGATGAATATCATATTTTATCACAAAACTCAGTTAACAAGGCTCTTTGGAAGAAGTTTTATATCATACATCAGGCTTTCTATAAACAGCAAATTGAAATTTGCACTGCACTCAGATTATATTTACTGTTAAGGTCAAGGATTTGTTATTGATTATTCAACCTCTCAGCTGTTAGGTCAAGGACAATGTTTCTGCAAAGTGAGGAATTTCATACACTTACAGAAATAAGCCTCAGTTATTTTTCACCAACTTAGAAGAGTTCTGCGTGGAGTGATTGTGAACTGAAGTTTAAAAAATAGTATAAAAACTGGGTTCAAAATTCATTTTAAACATGAATTGCCTAAGGACTCAAAGACAAAGCATATATTATTTCTGAGTCCCAGTTGCATGACCTGTAATGCAGGAATAATAATAAGAAAAACATTACAGGATTATTGTGAAGGTCAAAAAAGTTAACACATGCAAAACTTTTATCAGTAAAGTTCAACACAAACCTTACTAAGATCCTCAACTTCTTGTACTGATTATAAATTTAAGAAGCATTACTGGAGCTTATTTATAAAATTATACATGCTTACAGATACCAACTATTTTTTTGTTTGTTTGTAGCGTAGTTGCAGCTTTGTTATTGAATGTTTTTAACTTTTCGTATTTCCTCAAGAAATACAAAATACATTCTAGTAAAAAAATACATTCTAGTAAAAAAAAGTACATTCTAGTAAAAAAGTACATTGAAATACATTCTAGTAAAAAAAACCAAAAAGGCTTTAATTTGACTAAGGAAAATGATATTTGAGGGAAGTGCCTCTCCTCTCTAATTCTTGTTGACGTGAGGAAGATACTGTAGTTTAGTTTTCTGACAAAGAAGGGGAGCTAGCTGTGACTGATTTGGGGAGAGGAAAGGAAAGTTACTCATGGAGAAACACCAATAGGAGACTGCTGGTTTCCGGTTCTGTAAAAGAAAGAACACGGAAAGTCGCCACTTCATCCAAACAACAAGGTAAAAGCTGAACAGACTGAAAAATGAACAACACTTTTGAATGCATATGAAAGGGGAGAACACAGGGGAAACCTCTGCTGCCCCTGAGATGAGAGAGACAGACAGGCAAATGCAGGGAGCTGCGCAGAGTCTCTGGAGCTAAATCCAATTTGGGATCCAGTGCTGGGTGGGAAACCAGCCTTGTAACTGATGAATTGCTGGAGGCTCAGTGTGGACAAGTCTGAGAGTCAAAAAACTCCAGGGTTTTCCTAAACAGTGGGCGAAGAGGGTCTTCACAATGTAGTGAGATTTACCTCTAGCAGTTCCACCAGGTTGCTACAGTGAACGTCTGAGAAAAATCCCCTTGTGCTTCCACAGGGAGGGGGAAAAAAGAAACATCTTAAAATACCCCAGATCTCTCTGTTCTTAACCAGACTTGCCTTCAGGGGGAACTAGTTAGCCGGAGCCTCACCTGCTGGGGTATTGTCAGAGCCTAACTGACCTGGCAGAAGGGAAACCCAACTCCAGCAGCTCTAGCCGTGCTGTCCCACCCAAGGGGACAGAAAGAAGTACTACAAAACACTTGTGAAGTCCAGTTCCAGAGGCACGTGCTCAGTAAAGACCAAGACCTAATCACAGGTCAATAGAACACCTCTCCCACCACCTAACCACCACATTACTAGTTATTAAAGGCCGATTTACAGCAATTCCTTTTACTCAGTGTGTCATATTTGGCTATCAAAAAAAAAAAAAATTAGAAGGCATACCAAAAGGCAAAAAACACAGTTTAAAGAGAGAGCAAAGCATCAAAACCAGACACAGCAGGAATGTTGGAATTATCAAGCTGGGAATTTAAAACACTTAACAATTCATATGCTCATAACCCTAATGGATGAAGTAGACAGCATGCAAGAACAGATGGGCAAGGTAAGCAGAGATGGAAATCCTAGAACCAACAAGAACCAAAAAGAATCTAGAGGAAAAAAGCACTGTAACAGAAATGAAGAAGGCCTTTGATGGGCTTATTAGTAGACTGGACACACCTGAGGAAAAAGTCTCTGCACTAGAAGATGTATCACTAGAATCCTTGGAAATCAAAGAGGAAAGATGACAAAGACTAAACAAAAGATAACAGAATATCCAAGGACTCTGGGACACTACAAATGATGTAACACGTGCATAATGAAAATCATAAATAATCATTTAAACTTATTCTCTATTTTTGAAATATCTGTTGCTTAGTATAGAATTCTGGGCTGACATTTGTTTTGTTTTGATTTGTTTTGTTACTTTCAGTGTTTTCATCATGTCACTCCGTTGTCTTGTTTTTGATGTGATACTTACTCTAATTCATACCTTTATTTCTCTATATGTATTGTCTCTTTTTCTCTCAGCTTGCTTTTAAGACTTTTTTTTTTCTGTCTTTAATTATACTGCTCCTGTCTTCTGAGTTGGCGAAAGTTAGCAACATCAATTTTGTTATTTAATATATTCTAACTACTCAGGTAGCTATCAAGAGACTATTAGCTTTGTATACTTTTTTAGTCAAGGATTGAAAAGTAACATTATGAATGGAAACTATATTAGTTCATCTCTTCAATCCTATTCCTAATAAAGGACTATTCCCTTTAGGGTATCCTTAAGTGTTCAATTTGCTCAGTTTTTAAATGATTCAGTGTACAAAATCTATATCCATTCCCTCAAGAGCTCAGTCTACTGCCTAATAAATTCCATAGTTATAAAAAATGTGCTTCTGTATTTAATCTATTTTTACAATTGAATTTTTAATTTTGCACATGTATACCCTTGTATAAACATTGGCTTTTTTTTTTTTTTTTTTTTTTTACGGTACGCAGGCCTCTCACTGTTGCGGCCTCTCCCATTGTGGAGCACAGGCTCCGGACACGCAGGCTCAGCGGCCATGGCTCACAGGCCCAGCCGCTCCACAGCACGTGGGATCCTCCCGGACCAGGGCACGAACCCGTGTCCCCTACATCAGTAGGCGGACTCTCAACCACTGCGCCACCAGGGAAGCCCCACTGGCATTTTTTTAATAAATTTGTTTATTTATTTATTTTTGGGGGGCTGCATTGGGTCTTCGCTGCTGCAAGCAGGCTTCCTCCAGCTGTGGTGAACGGGGGCTACTCCTCACCATGGTGCACAGGCTTCTCACCACGGTGGCCTCTCCCATTGTGGAGCACAGGCTGTAGGCATGCGGGCTTCAGTAGTTGTGGCATGTAGGCTCAGTAGTTGGGACTCATGGGTTCTAGAGCGCAGGCTCACTAGTTGTGGCGCACGGGCTTAGTTGCTCCGCGGCATGTGGGATCTTCCTGGACCAGGGATTGAACCCGTGTCCCCCGCACTGGCAGGTGGATTCTCAACCACTGCACCACCAGGGAAATCCAAACTTCGGCACTTTTTTAACCTTCAGTGGGTTAACTATCTTTTAGCTTCTCCTTTTAACTATCAAATAATTTACTTTAACTCTTTAATCACATATATTACTTTTAAGGTGGTTTCCCAAATATGCCTCCAAACTGAGCCACTTTATATACATATACATGTATAATGTGCATTTTATATAATGTACATTATGTACATTATATATACATATATACTAATATTCCTTTAGTTCTCTTTTAGAAGAAAAAGAAGATACTGTCTTTACAAAACAATTCTGAAACTGTTAAGAAAGAAATTTAACCATATCCCTGTAATTTTATAGTATTTTTCCAAAAATTTGAGTGTGCAGTGTATTTCTGAGACTATTCATAAGTAGACTTATTCACTGCTAATTCAACCTTCCATGAGGCTCTTCAACTAATCAATTCAATTCATGCATCTCCTCAATAAGAATTTATTGAAAAACTACTATACTATAAATTTTGTTTTAGGAATTGAGGATACAGTACTCAACAGGATGGTACATAGTCTTTTTGTTTTTTAAAGAATAACCTTTTTCGGGGGGATGCCATTTATTTTTTATTTATTTTTTTTTTACTTATTTGTTTATTTTTGTCTGCGTTGGGTCTTCGTTACTGTGCACAGGCTTTTTCTAGTTGCGGCAAGCGGGGGGCTACTCTTCATTGCAGTGTGCGGGCTTCTCCATTGCAGCAGCTTCTCTTGTTGCACAGCATGGCCTCTAGGCTTCAGTAGTTGTGGCACATGGGTTCAGTAGTTGTGGCACACAGGCTTAGTTGCTCTGCAGTATGTGGAATCTTCCCAGACCAGGGATCGAACCCACATCCCCTACATTGGCAGGCAGATTCTTAACCACTGTGCCACCAGGGAAGTCCCAGAGTCTTAATTAGCTCAAATTCATGTGCGAGGAGCAGAAAATAAATCACTAAATTAATTTACCACCGATTTAATTACAGAAAGTGAGAGTTGAATGACTCCTCTGTTCCTTCTGCTGAGTCTCAGTTCCCTCTGACCTGTTCCTACCACCTGCTTGAGGGAAGAACGACTTAGGCTGTGCTGAGACTGTTTATCTGAAGGATCTTCCAGGCAGCATTCAAACCCATATCCCTTTCTGATCTCACAAGTTCCTCAGGGGTATTGGGTTTTCTGATGTAGCTTCCAATGCTAGATGCATTACTGGTGATTTTTTTTTTTTATATTGACCATTAGTATTTATTTAAATGTATTTCTATGAGACATCTATGTTCTAATCTTTTGAATCACAAACAACCTCAGAAGGTCAAAATTATGTATATCCTCAGAAAGAAATGTACTCAGAGAGGGTGGTTTAGTGTGATTACCACATCCTAGAGTCCATAGAGAGCGAATTCTCCCCTTCATGTATTTAAAACATATATTAAAATAGATCACACCTTTAAGCAATATTTATAGCAGCATTCATAGGATGCTGCTTTCTCATCTCATACAACACTGAAATTACATTATAAGATGAAGAGTTCAGAGGATGAATTACCATATTCTTGAATTCTGTAGAGAATATTTGGGTATATCGATAACTTTCATACAATTGTAAGGAGATAATTCTTCTCATCAGACAGCAAGATTCCTGAAAGAATTCTTCTTCACCTGAGCAATTTAGAAATAATAACTGGATTTCTACAACATTGCTTGGCAATAAAATACAACAGTTTTCTGTAACGGCAGAATATTATGGAATCATAGAAGATCATAATCCAAAGGGATTTTACTAGGTTGTTGAGTATCTAGAGATATCCTAAAGGATGTCTCCTCTCAACAGAACTGCAGGCTAATAAGTGGGAAAGACTCCATCTCCTTCTCTCTATTCTACATAATTGCTGTTTTACTAATAATTTGAGGCAGGGGGTAAAGTATCCTACTCTTTAAAAACAAACAGTACATACAATTTTAACTGTATTGTTTAGTAAACTTGGACTCAGATTAATTTTAAGCCAGTTTGTAACCTGCTGTAGGTTCCTCCTCTACCCTCAATATTTATTCCTTAAACAGGTATTTATCGAGGTACAGCCCACTTTATAATAGCCACTCTCTAGGCAGTAGGGATAAATCAGAGTATAAGATATACACAATTACAGCTATCATGAGAAATATATTCTAGTGCAGAGAGACAGGCAATTTAAAAAGTAATTAAAACAGAAGTTGTTTAAAATATATTAGCCTGCTTTGCTTTGGCAGATTATGTTTAAGGAAGAACAATAACAAACAAATGAGCAAAAAAATCAAAAACAGAAAAGAAAAAAAGGAGAAGAAATCTCAGTGGCTGATATTAACAAAATTATATTTCCTTGCTGACATGTTAGGTTAAGAGGCTTTCCCTCTTTGAAACAGAGCGTTGTCACAGCAGAGAAAAATGGTAATGGTGGAACTATAAGATTGCTCTTATAGCTTCTACTTGTACTGTATATGGTGTGTAAGTCCTTTTCTTTAACCACACTGGACTAGGGAGAGAAAGCATGAAGCCAAACTGGAGGCAGGGAAGTGTACTCATATCTTACAGAGACTTAGTGAAGTACCAGGGAATAAGCAGGGATATATCATCTTGAAAGTCACTGCAAATAGTACAGTAAGCCCCCTACATACAAACCTTCAAGTTGCGAACTTTCAAAGATGCAAATGTGCATTCCCATGTCCAATCACATAAGTTAGTTCACGTGACTGGCGTACGTTGTCACATGGGTGCATCCTCTACAAGTGGTTGTGCTTTTGTGTAGCTTACTAACGAAGACCTGATGGAACTGGAGGCCGAGAGAACAGACGAAGAGAGACAAGAGTAAGAAGAAGTAACTGAAGAACCGAAGAGATTCACGACACAGGAAATGGCAAGGGGATTTTATTTGAGGAGGTACTGTTAGTTTTTGAGGTACAGAACCCCAGAGTAGAACAGTACACCAAGGTTGCAGCAGCTGTTCAGAATGTATCCAGTGCTACCGTGTCATCTATGAGGAGAAAAAAAGAGCTACTACTCAGACATCACTGGATTCTTTTTTCAATTGGGTAGGCAGAACTGAATCCAGCAATTGAATCCAGAACCTGTGCCATCACCATGAGGCGTGAGTGAAATGGCAGCTCGCCCTCCGTCTCCTACTGCTGACGATCCTTCAGCTCTACCAACCCCCACCTCCCCTCCCTCCTACAGTCAGTAACTCTTCTTGCCTGGTTCACTCGATGCCAGCCCCTGGATGCCAGCTGTTGTACTGTACTATGTACTATGAAATTTCATAAAAGTACTGTACTACGGTGCTTTTCAAGGTACTGTATCGTAAGATTAAAAATGTTTTATTTTTGTGTTTTGTGTTTGTTTGTTTTTTATGTATTATTTGTGTGAAAAGTATTACAAACCTATTACTAACCGATTGTGTTAGTTGGGTACCTAGGCTAACTTTGTTGGACTTATGAACAAATTGGACTTATGAACGCGCTCTCAGAACAGAACTTGCTCGTACGTAGGGGACTTGCTGTACTTCAAAGGAGTAGTGGTGGTAACTTAGTGGTAAGAGCTCTACAGAAAAAGGAAAAGAGAATGAGGCTGAGTCATGCCAGGAGCTGCAGGTGGTGATTTTGAATATTAAGTAGATGAGTCCAAGAAGGCCGCAGCGAGCAGCACCTGAGCAAAGGCCTGACGGGATGAGGGAGTGAACGGACGGACGGACAATCTACAGAAAGAGCAGAGGCACAGCCTGGAGGCCAGTGCATGGAGCACAGTGAGATTCAGAGAGAAGAATAGGAGATAAAGTCAGAACTCAGCACAAAACTGTGTGAGGCAGATCAACGGGGTTGTGTAGACCCAATTAAGGGATATAAGTTTGTTCTGTTTTAGTTTTTGTTTTTTCTTTACTTCACCTCTCTGGCTGCTTTGTGAATAAAATGCAATAGCCAAGCGTAGAAGAGAACAGTCGCCAGCTAGTAAAGAGGTAACAGTGGA
This sequence comes from Aethalodelphis obliquidens, assembly GCF_003676395.1. Taxonomy (NCBI): domain Eukaryota; kingdom Metazoa; phylum Chordata; class Mammalia; order Artiodactyla; family Delphinidae; genus Aethalodelphis; species Aethalodelphis obliquidens. The sequence continues at coordinate 23,762,251 of NW_020837963.1, read as the reverse complement.
TTGGGCCAGAAAGGTATCAGTGACAATGGCCAGCTTGTGGTTATATTCTGAAGTTAATGCTGGCAAGTTATTGTGGTAGAAGTAGAGTTCTAAGGAAGGAGTAGAGTCAAACATCCGCCAGAATGGACTGTCCATTAATGAGAGTGGACATGCAAGTGACTATGCCAAGAGGCACTTGGATACACAAGTCAATGCAAAGAGAAGGTCTACACCTGTGATGGAAATTTCACATATATATATATTTATAAACAGAATTTTATTTCATTTTTGTCCTTAATATCTTAGTTAAGAAAGATGTTGCTACAGTGACTGTGCTTTTAAATAATAAATATTTTCTTCAAAGAAGATGCATAACTCAAGCTGAAACCTATTAAAACATTTTTCAAAGGAAACTTTCTTACAGAGAATGCTAATGGCCACTGATAATCTCTTTCCCGGGGACAATGTCAAGACCATGTGATAATCACGTGGAACTATAGGTTTGATTTCTGGATAGTGAAATAGAAGGAGAAAGGCCATGTGCATCAACCAGGTCTGACCTCTAAAATTTCTCATTGTGAAATCATCCTCTCTTTCTCTCTCTCTCTCTCATTCAGAGTTTCTAGTGGAAAAATCAGGGGCTCTAAGGAGCAATGAAACCACAGGGTAGAAGAGAAGCCCGTTTATCCTTCACTGATACTGATAAGAGAGGAAAAATAAACCTTTGCTGTTTGAAGCTGCTAAACTGTGGGGGGTGTTTGTTACAGCAGCTTGTGGTGCATGCACTGAATAATACACCTTTCATATTACATTTTACTCTGAGTATCTTTTCCTAAAGTATATACAGATATTTCTCAAATAATATAATCGTTTAGTTTAAATTCATTCACTTTGGAAAAAAAATAATGCTGATGTTCCCTTTTCTCTTTTGGCACTAAAAAGTAAAATTCTCAGCAAAGTAATATAATTTGGAAATATAAAATATAAAGAGCAAGATAGACAAAAACCAAAATAGGAGATTTGCTAAGAACAAATTTATTTGTAAAAATGTGCAAAATAAGTGTAGGACTATAGCTCTAAGTGATGTGTAAGACAGCATTAATTGTAACTGATCTATCTGTGATGTGTATTTTATAATTTTCTTTTGGATATGTTATTTCCCTTAAGCACCACTGTATGGATTCTTGTGTTACTAACATCGGGAGAATGCTTTAGCAGTCCCCGTATGTTGGTTTTTCTCCTGTCATTTTTGGTAGTAAAGTAAAATGATTTTCCATTTCCAGTGAATTCACTACTCACTTAATTGCCCCCTGAAGAGCAAAGTGTCAGCAAGGATTCCTATCAAATCTTGCAGAATGATTAAAAATGGAGAAATCAAGGCAACTAAAGAAAAGGTCACCGTATAATCTCTTCTTATTGAAACAGACTTAAGGGAAGTGCTCTATCTTTTGTGTACATCTCAGTGACTTTTTTCAGTTCTAAAGAAATGACCCCTTCCAATTTCTTTACACTGAATTAAACGTTATGTTTACGAGCTTTCTCTTGTCAACAATAATGATGTGGACATCTCTAATTCTACTTTTTTTCTCATGAAAATTAACTTTTAAATAACTGTACCTTCCTTTGTGAAGGACTAGAGAAATATGTGTTTCCAAAGTAAAGAGCATTTTTTCCCCCTCTTTTAGTTGCAGAGAATAAAGACTCTCCAGCTTTTTGAGAACAGCAGCTCACATTTTACTGTTATGGGTGTAAATATGTATACTTTTCCTTTAATAGCTAGAAAATGTTCTCTAGTGCAGGAAATGTAATTAACATTGAATAATATTTTTGACAGTTTACTATAGAAAAAGAAGCCAAATATACTTTATTTAAAGCTCAACATTAACAGATGAGTCATAGCATCATTAAGTAATCACAGAGAATGACCTAAATAATAATGATGATTGTGATGATGAATAACACCCTGTTTCTTTACTGGATCCCAGTAGTGATTAGGCCTGTGTGATAAACTGTTTTGCGTGTGTTTAACTAACTTAGTCCCTCAACCTTTTGAGGAGAGGTTCCATTATTAATCCCCATTTTAGAAAGAGAAAACTGATTATGTATTAAATCATTTTTTTAGATGTCACATGAACAAGCTGAGATGTAAACTCACATTTCAGATATTTAAAATAATTCAGTGAAATAGAGAGGATGAAAAAATACAGAACTTATTTAAATAACAAAATCTACTCGTCTTGAAGAATATGTGCCTTTGGAGCTGTTGTGTTTTGGGCGTTGTAAATTATATCTAAGCTAACTTTTTTTAAAAAGTGCTGAATGGAAAATAATAACTGCAGAAAGGGGTTTACATTAATGGTATCATTTTACAATACTCTGCAAACCTGCAGTACTTTTAATTTAGGTTTAGCATTCTTAAATCTGAAATTTCTTTAAAATTCGAGATGGAATTCAGTAAGATAATTCTATTTAAATTGCCTTACTTTAATTCTCTAAGGTGTTAGTGATTGTTTTGACAGAGAAAAATAAACCTATATACAAAGTTTTGGCTAATAACCCCTCAAGGGATTTGCCTAAGGAAATCGTTCAAAAGAATGTGCCTAAAATGTTTTGTTGAAGCAGCATGAGAACAATTTCTAGTCAAAACACTTCATTCGTAGCAGTGCTTTCAAGAGGTCCAATGTTACAAAAGGCTATCTAATACAAACTTGTGTATATTTTTCATGGTTTAAATAAGCATGGAAAATCATACTATAAAATTTAATAATATGTGTTACCTGAGTTATGGAATTTGCCTTTTTAAATAAAGTTCAGTTTTATTCTTTTGCCATGACACAATTCATGATGTTTCAGGTTACTGTGAACACTTAAACACCTGTAAATCCTAAATATACACCTAAATATACAGTACTCACACACACTTGGATTATACTATTGATATTATTGTGTAATATTTATTTTAAATATTTATTTTAAATATTAGCATATGCCCATGTAATTCAATAGTTTATAAACATATATCAATGATATTTCAGTTTCTGAATGATTTTCAGTTTTTGAATAAATTATTAGCAAATCTCCTCTTGTTGGATATTTGATGATGTTGGGGGAAAAAATCTAAGACATAGCTCTATTCTAAGAAAAATAAATTTTATACACAATGGAATACTACTCAGCCATAAAAAAGAATGAAATTGGGTCATTTGTAGAGATGTGGATGGACCTAGAGTCTGTCATACAGAGTGAAGTAAGTTAGAAAGAGAAAAACAAATATCATATATTAACACTTATATGAGAAATCTAGAAAAATAGTACAGATGAACCTATTTCCAGGGCAGGAATCAAGATGCAGAGGTAGAGAATGAACATGTGGACACGGTGGGGGAAAAGGAGAGTGGGATGAATTGGGAGATTAGGTTTGACATAAATACACTACCACGTGTAAAACAGATTGTTAGTGGGAACCTGCAGTATAGCACTGGGAGCTCAGCTCAATGCTTTGTGACGACCTAGATGGGTGGGGTTGGTGGGGGGAGGTCCAACAGGGAGGGAATATGGGGATGTATGTATACATATAGCTGATTCACTTCATTGTACAGCAGAAACTAACACAACATTGGGAAACAATTATACTCCAATAAAAAATAATAAAAGGAAAAGAAATTTTAGGAAATGTTTGATGGTAAAATAAATATGTTGTTAAGACACCATCTGATATCTGAGATTAGTTGAATGACTGGAATCACATCATCCTTTTCTACTTTCATTTATTCGATAGGGTCCAGAGGAAACTTTCTAGTACATGAAATGTCATTTCTTTTGCCATTTCCATTCCCTTGATTAACATTCTCTTACCAGTGGAAAGGCCTATCATTTCAGGAAAAGCCTGAGGCTTTAAGTTAATGGTTCCGTGAATGTCAGATTGAGTTTATTCTTTGAAATATACAGTTCCTTATTTCAATTAAAATACATAGTTACATTAGTCATATAAAACTATAACCATAATCTTTAGCTATTTATTTGTTTTGATGGGCCACATTAAGAAATTCAGATTGATTACCAATCATTCCACAGAATTTTATCTCTAAAAATCCTCATTTGCTTCCTTGATTTTTTTTTTAATTTTAAAAATGTCGTGCATACATTCTACTAAAGAATTTTGTGAATAAGTGCAGAATATTACTATTAAACTTTCTTACATTGTCAATAAATGAGTGTCATCAAAAATGGATATGAACAAAACTGATTAAAAATCTGATATAATAGTTTATTGTATTTTGAAATCACAGGATGAAAAATTCTCCACTAGATTAATTTCACTGTGTAGTCAATATAGTAGGTATTGCCTTTGTGTGTTGTCTAGCATGCATTCACAGCTCACAAAAGTATCAAGTTTCATTTGGAGGAAATTTTTCTCTCTGATTTTGGGTGGTATTTGGGGAACATTAATCTCACTTGCTTGCCTTCCTGTATGGAATCACAGGAACACCATTCTTCCTCTCCAAGATTTCTAGTAAAGTAAGTGCTGAGCACGGGACCACAGTTCTGCCCTATACACTCTGTCTCCCAGGGCTCTGAGTTTTGAGTAAGTGGCTTAAGGTTAGGGCAATTCATCCCTGCCTCTTAGCAGTAGCTGTGGCAGCAATATCCAATGCAGCTGTCAGACAATTGCTCTTTGCAATGTGCATGAAGAATCTTAAAAAGCTCATACATTTCCAATCCTTGGTTACGATTTTGTCAAATCTACTTTATTTATTGCAGATAATTAAAACTGTTAATTCCTGAAATGTTATGATGATCCATAATATTACTCAATGCTCACTCTATACTAGTTTCCCTGCCAACCGTTTTGCAGACATTATGTCATGACCTCCATGACACGTGCTTGAAAGAGTATACAAGTTTCCAGGGCACACATGCCTGAACTCGTATCTCTGAACCCAAAGCTGCAGCTCTCGACCACTCACAGTTCTATTGGCAACCTGCTTACTGGTTTACTTATTATCTTCAGTTCATCCAATGACTTTTGAGGACTTCATTTCTACCGAACACAGTGTCATAGAGTGGGCTCATACAGCAGAACTTGATATTATCCCTGCCTTAATTGCAGTGTAGGAAGAAGAAACAAACATTTAAGCAATTAAATGAAAATGAATATGGTAGGCATCATGACAGACGTTCAGGGCGGGGAGAGCATTATTTAAAGGCAATGATCAGTCTCTATGGATCAGGGTCAGGAGAGGATTTACAGCAAAAACGACCTGCTAACACTAAAGAACATAAGGTATTTTCCAGGCAGCAAAATCAGGGAGAGATTAGAGGAAGAAATAACACCTTGACATAATTTTTACGCGGTGAAACAAACCGCCATATGTTGGATAAGGAATTTGATGATCACGGGTATAGATGATTAGAGTGAAAGCTACGTGGAAAGCACTGTGCAAACATTAAACATATGGGCAAAGGCCAGATCTTGGAAAGTATCAGACGTCATAGTAAGCATTTAGATTTTTTGCTGTATTTAATGAGAATATGTTGATGATTTTAAAGTATACAATAACAGAATCAATTAGGATTTTTGGAAGATCTTTATAGATAACATGTTATAATATTGTACTGAAAAGATTATAAAATTATGAATAATCTTAGCAATGGTAGCTAATACTGTATCTGATTTGTATAGCTTTCAACATACAAATACTAAGAGATCAAATGTAGAGCCTTCCTGGGCAGTTAGGGGCTTTTAAATTATGTATAATGTTGCTCTTTAGTTAGACTGTTGGGCCTTTCTGAGGTTGTAGAGTTAGCTCTTGGCAAAATGACTGTGTAGATAAAATCTGTCTAGACACTGTTTTCATCTTCTGAGTTCTCTAAGTGTCCCCTCCCCCGTGATCCCCTTGCCTTCCTAGGATTCCATTCTTAGCTAAATGATATCTAACAGCTTTATCCACACCTGCCTGAAAGCCCAGTGTCATCATTCTCCTGTCTACCTGTTTATCCTTCAGTGACAGCAAATACAATTTAAAACAAAACCTCAATTAAGTTAATAATAAATGCTATGTTAATGTAGTTTCCCCATCTGGATTTTATGTATTTTAATAGTTATTGTCTATATTTATGTTACTGACCTGAAAGGAAACATTAATTGTTGACATTTCAGGTGCAGCAGATAAACTGTGACCCTATTCATGAGAACTTGGGAGCAGCAATTAAGGGACCAACATGCCAAATTTTTGTTTATTTGTTTATGACTTGTTTTATGAGATGTATGATTCTTCATTCTTTACTAAGGCTGAAGAAATTTCTTCAAATTTGTCAGTATCAGTTATGGTTATTTTCTCGACACAGCGTGGCAGACAGAATGACAGGGACTGAAAGAAGAAATGCAATAAAATAGAATTTTGGAAAGAAGAGCATCAGTGTGATGGGAACAGCATGAAAATCCCCCTCCATTGGTCTGCTTGTTCTTTAGGGTCTGTTTGTTAACTCTGTCTGCATTTGTTGCAGGATGAGAGCTAATTATGCAAAAACAAAATACAATAAAAAAAATATGGGATCCGTGATTTAATAAAATGGTAACTGCAGTGTGTACCCATCTCTCTTCCTTCAAGTTTTCTTGGGGCTTTAATCAACACTAACATGAGCAGTTTTACTACCAATAACTTCTTCATTGTTTATTCCCTGAAGATGTGATCTGTATTTTAAGAAGTAGGATAAAAATAATGCTTATGATGGAAAAAGTAATCCGCTATGATTTTACAGAACAAAAGCATTTTTGGTTAACATCAAGACATCAACATATGATATTTTGGTGTGTCTTTCTATAGGAATTTTATTATATTACGTATCGCTGCAAACCACTATGGCATTATCTGATATGTTCAAGGTAAAGCTTTAATTCTATTTTATTTTGTCCGTTCACATGGATGATCTACTTAGATACATGACTGATGATTTGATTAAAACAGAAGAGATATCATTAAAGAACTAGATAACCTTTGTGCTACATAACAATAATTCAGCATCGTTAGATATTTTTATGATTTTGTTGCCTCTCATTTGTTATACTCACTTCTGTTCAAATAGAATCAAATAGGATATTTTCTGCCCAGTTACTAAGGAGTAAAGAATTTTAAGAACATTATAAGTATAGAGTTTCATTAAGAGAGCTTAGGACTCCTTGCAATTGAAGAATTACAGATTAAAAAAAAAAAGAGTTTCCTGCTTTTATAAGCAACCTAAAATTTAAACAGGAGCCTTTTTTATCAATTAATATACTATATATTTTATTTAATTTAGATGTGTTGCCGTACCTGTTTGTATTTTGGAGTGTTACATATAGGCCTAAATTATGCATATTTACTGAGAATCAGTCCTAGGAGGAAATACCTAGACTCAAACCTTGAACTAACCACTTTGTTCTCATTTTGCCAAAAAATATGACCCAATTATCCTCCTTTAGATTTGAAGTTTTATTTTCAGAAATATTTGGTTTAAAAAGTCATCCATATTGGAAATTCCCTTGGGTTCAAAATGAGATTTTACTCTGTACAGGTCTCCACATGACTGAGATCTTACCAGCAATGCCACTAAACCTGGAGAGTGCATATCCCAGAAGTTAGGATAGCTTTTTATGTCAGAATTTTATTTTGTGTTAATGTGACTCTTTCCAGAAATGATTATTATTGTCTGGTGCTCCGTTAAGGAACAGTGAGTTCCTGCAAGAGCAAGGTTGTGTCTAATTGATTGTTTTATCACTGACGTTAACAATGAATGGTGCATAACAGGTGCCTTATTAATATTTCATGATTGAATACACAACCTTCACTTTCCTGATTTACCCATGTATTTCAGAAATTCATAAAAGCTTCAGAAGCAATATTTTTCTGAGTGCATAAACCCATTACTATAATTGTTTGCATAACTAACTAATTCACCTTTGAAACCATTTCCATTATGTATCCATTGAAAATATGTGACAAATTTTAAATGACTGCTTATAATTTACACATTATTAATTTAGTATATAGAAGTAGAGTCCTTATATTGCTTTTTATTCATATTCATTTATTATATGAAATACAATAAATATTTATAAGTATAGTTCTCACTGATAGGAAATATTGATAAATATTTTTAAGACCTCCTTTTATTTAGCATGTCATATTTAAGATGCAAATACTTTAGTTCCAAGACATACCTGGCAAATAAACAGTTTTTATCTGATCTTTCTTTAGCTGCATTTATTAGGATTCAGAATTGGAATACTCTGAGATTTTCTATCTCTATGACAGCTGTTCTCTTCCCTGACGCCCCTTAAAATTCACCTGGTCATAGACTTAATTCAGCTTTTCATATTCCTATCATTTCTTTGCTGGGTAGACTGACAGATCCATTTTCCCTAGATCTATGCAAATTTGGTGAAATGCACTGACTGGAAGGATCTGGGCTGATGCACTCAGCCATCAGGAAACTTCTAGACACCCCTGAAGAAGTTATCCTGAGCGGTCTTCAATGCCATGATTCACTGAGAGTTTGGCCCATGTGAATGGCGCAAAGCATAAGATAACACCATTTAAAACAATATTTCAAAGAAAACAGTTGCTACAATGAAATCCTGACATGAGTTTCCCTGAATCTACCCCCAGTGGATTGAGAGAGACAGGTGGGATGCTATTCTGATAATCGAGGGAAGAGTAATGGTTGCTTAACCTAAATGGTGTCAGTGGAGATGCAGAGGAAAGGAGAGGTTTGAGAGCTATTTAGGAGACGGAATCAACAGGACTCGATGATCCACTGGTTATGCAGGTTAAGGGAGAAAAGAAGTGTGAACGACGGCTGCCAGACTTGTGATATATTTCCCTCTATGATTTATCTAACAGTAAATGACAAGTGATTTACCCATCAGGTCTTGAAATATAGTTCATGTGCTTTTATAAAATTCTGTTTACTATAATGCAAGATATCATAATTGGACATGTTGGAAACAGGAATACTACTAGATTATCAGATTATCAAGGCACTGGTCTTCTGAAAGAATTCAGATAGTTCTCTAAATAAGAAATATTGAGTGAGTGACAGTAAGGCTACTTTAGAGCAAGTAAGTCAAGTAATAAAGGTAGAGTTCAGACAATCAGGTCACAAGGCCGTTTTCTATCCTGAAACACCAACTCACATGCTTAGTGTTTACTCCTGGTAGCTGCACTGCTGTATGTGCAGGACACAATGCTACAGACTGTAGCACAGCTGATATCAAAGTGTTGGCCTCACAGCTCCTTTACAACGTTAAAAATTATTGAGAACCTCAAAGAGCTTATGTTTGTATAGATGTATATACCTCTTCATATTTCCTATCTTTCAAATTAAAACCAAAATATTTTTAAAAGCACAAAAACACATTACACCATATTTCCCATATTTAAAACTAAAAAACCCAAAAAACACAAAACACAAATACAGATTATGTTATCAGTCAGTTCAGTGAGGTCTTCACACCTCACGTAGCATCTGAGAAACTCCTCTGTACATGTGTGACAGAAACGGTGAGAATTCAAAAGGCAACTTAGTATGAAAGTAGTTTTGCACTATTCTCTAAAATGATGTCAAGCACCGCGAGGCACCCCCACCTGATACACTGAGAACCGCTGCTACACTATACACTAAAGGAATGGTAATGAGTACTGGCTATATGCCAGAATACGCTATGACCTACTCATATGGTGTCCTCATTAGATTTTCGATAGCTTGGAAAATATTTTCATTTAATATAGCCAATTGATGCTTAAAGAGGTAAAAGTCATTCGTCTAAGGTAAGTTTTAGTTAGAAGAAAAGATAGGATTCAAAGTCAGATCAATCTGCATGCAGGATCCATTTTTCCCTGTACGTCACAATTTTACCCAATTCCATTTATTCAAATAGTAATTATCTATAGATAACTATGAGAATTGCATCGGAAAAGATGTGGATATCTATGATCTCTAAGTTTTCTTCCATGTGTATTCTTCTTGTTCTTATATATGTGTAATATATATATATATAATAGCTGGGTAGAAAAATCAAGCAAATAACTAGGCATCTACAAATGATATCCTTAGTTTTGTCTAATTAATGTGAGTTTACATGTGAGAAGAATTTCTTTGATAATTTTTTTCAAATTTAATTTACTTTTGTGATATAAACTCATTTTTGATACAGCTATACGTCACAACCCCCAAACTGAAAATCCGAAGTATGTGTGTGTAGTTTAAAAATTTAATTGAGGAAAACAAGTTTAAAATTTCCTCTAAAATATTGATATTAACACCATATATTAATATTAATAGGACATACCACATACAAACAAAAATGTCTGTTTAAAACAATATCCAATAGAGCTTGTTTTTACCTGGTTTGTCTACTCTTAGTACTAGAACCTTAATTTGTGGATATCAATTTAGAAAAATGATAGTCAATGGTTATTATTGCTGTATCAAAAATTTATAAAACTATTAAGATTTACTTACGAGGGCAACACCCATCACCTCTGTAAACATACATTTACTGAATATCTACTATATGATATACATATTCTGAAGATTTACTGGTGAGCAAAATCAATACAACAGTTCACCTCACAAAACACAACCTAGTTGAAGAGACAGACATTAAACTTATGATTACAAAAATTACTACATAATTATTATAGCATTTGCATGCTCTTAGACACACACTCTGGAATGAGAATCATACATTTTTACTATATATAGAATTTATATGTTATGATATATACCATATTGTAACTAAAATCCAAGGAGGTCATGCTATCAATTTTGAATTCTTGTAAGGCTTGATATGAGAGATGATAATAAGCATTAGCCAGACATTTGTTTTTGTTTGTCTTTATTTTAATTTTTGTTGTTCACTTTTCTGCTAGTATCCTGCTTTATTATTCATGGTACTTTCTCCCCCATTCCTATCAGAGAGTTCCTTGAAACATGGTTTATATTTTTAGTTTTAGAATTACTCACTTTTGGATCTTGGATTAAAACCCTGATCCACAACAAAGGTTCATGCAGGCTAAATTGCACAGATGAAAAAGCAAAGGATTGGAGTCAGAGAAATCTCCACCATGTTCTACGTTTCTGTCTGTTAATACATTTAATAGTTCTGACTCCCAGTGTCTTGTAAAGCTATCATTCATCATTGACATACATTAGCATACATTCCAAAACGACAAATGGAATTTCGAATCATAAATTACATTTCTAACATGTAATGCTGATGTGATCTTAAAGTTTCTGAAATTATTGAAAAATCGTGACAGTGCATGATAGTAAATGGACTGCCATTAGTCAGAACCTTTTACTAATATCTATTCATTTCTCTATTTAAGACCGTATCGAGTTCAGATTTCTCATATACAGAGAATTTACAATTTCCCTAAGATATATTAATAATATTACCAATGATGATTTATTTAATCCTTAACTAACTTCATGTAATATATCAAGCATGTTTGCAGGGACTTCATTTTGAGAGATGACATCAGGAAGAAGTTTTGGGGGCCAGGGAAGAATGCCATGGAAGGAAAGAGATAAATCCAAGGATTCATTGTCAATATGGGAACCCCTGTAGACAACTAGCACTCAGACTCCCTGGAGGCCTTCTGAGATGCAGTATGGAACACACTCCAGGTATGAAAGAGCAGGTACTTATTTGTGGGTTCTCATGTCACCTTTCAACTACCTTGCCTTCTCAGATTTGCCCATGATAGAATGGATGAGCAGACTCCTGCAGGCAAAATTCCAGCTGGAGAGAGAGGAACCCTGGCAGGAAGTGAGCTGAGTGTGTCACTGAGGCTAAGCTGAGGTTCTGTCAGTTTCCCTCCACCCACAGCTTGCTGCCGTGGCAACAGTAGAGTCACGGGGCTCATCAAAAGGATGTGAAGTGGGCCCAAGAGATTTCGGATTCAGTAGAGGTTGGGTCAGGTTGGCATCTAGGCTAAATTAAAATGGAATCCAAGTTGTCTGATCCCTGCTCTTAAATCTGTCTGCAATGCCAGGGATAAAAGCTTATACTGGTAATAAACTAGACCTCTAGTCTATCCTGAACAGTCTTCCAAATTCTCCTTTACTTCACACTGCCTGCTGGGTTAGGCTGAAAAATATTATTTCGGTTTCCCATCTTGGTGGAAACACCTTCCTCTTAATGAGGGCCAGAGCTGAGAATTAAGATGAAACACTGGTAATCTCTTTTGGCATAGGTGTTCACGGAGTTTGTGAGAACACTTTCATTTGTAGTATCAAGTAATTCATACTAAGTCTTATGGAGAGGCGAGCAAAAATGTTTGCTGCTAGAAAAATGAGTTCCTTTTTCACCACACTGGCAATGGAAGTGTAACTACTTTTAACAGTCAAGAAATTGTTTGCATTCACAGTCTGATTAATAATGAGGAGCTCATCTCATATGCTGACTACATATTGAAAATTTAAACATTTCTGTTAATTTTCCTTAAAACGTGTGAAGATTTTTGTATTTGTTTAAAAGAATAATTATTCCTAAACTGTGAAGATTTTGATGTCAAGAAATTTAACACTGTACTTATTATTAAATTTAATGCATTTTAAAATCCATACGCTTATTTCCATTTTGTATTTGTTGTCTTGGCTCAGGGCCTTCCTACACTATGTTTTCTATGCTTGGAACACTTTCTCCAGCAAAAACTTCTACCTGGTAATTACTTCTCCTCATTCATGTTTCAACTCGGGGAAGATTTCTGACAAACTTGCCCATAGCACCAATAGAGACAAATTCTTCCCTGTATTGTTCTTTATTGTAAATAAGCATTAGCTCTTACATTTTTGTTTAATATCTGTTTCACCTACCCATATAAATTCCATGAGAGCCCTATGTATTCAGTTCTAAGCATAGTGCCTAAGATTTCTTGTTAAGTATTTGTTGAATCCAATAATTCAACATATTAAAAAATACAAAAGTATGACTTATCTTTAAGTACTTAATTTTAATTCATTTTATGAAATCAAAGTGATACACATCTATAGTATGTACAAAGACACAATAGACAGCTCAAGACACTTTCTACATATTCTTTATTTATTATGTAGTACATGTATTTATGTTAGTTGTTATAGTATTTATGTTTGCCATATGGTGTCACTCACTGCTACAATTCATTTGGTTTTAAACTTGATAAAATAGGATGGTATGTGATAGGGTGACAAAACAATTATGTTTCTCATACTTGTACTTCATTTTTACCAAGTGTTATAGGGCGATGTCATCCTCAAGTAAACACTGAGCTCACTGAAAACTAGGAATGGGTGACAGGAGTCTACCTATAGATTGCAGAGACCCACAATTAAAGCCGCATGTATCTCTGGTGATCATTAATTATAAACATGACATTCTGGAGGTCAATATAGATTGAACCACACTTGACAATCTGTTTAGGCTGAGACAATGACATTTAAATTAAAGTCTATACTTGAAATACCACATGACAAAGCATCATTCATATGTGGTATATCAGGTCTTCTAAGGTGACTCTAGTGATTCCTGGGTAGAGCTGCATAAAAGATCACTAGCTATCAGTTCTGAAGACAGTACCAGTGATGTGTGGCCCCTGAGGAAAGTAACATTTCTGGGTTCCAATTTCTTATGCATGAAAAGAAAACAAGTTAATAGTTCTTACCATCTAGGCTGATTCTGAGGCTTAAATTAGTTAATATTTATACAGTCCTTAGAACTACTCCGACTACTAAGTACTATATGTTACACTAAATAGTATGTGAAAGATGTATCTTTTTCAGAAGCAAAATATTACGAAGATATTTATAAACCACGGCGCACCCATCAGAAGAGAGGGCTGGTGTCCTTGCCAGAGGTCAACAGATCCTCTGAACAGCTGCGTTTAACACATCGCAAGGGAAATCGGCCTGGGAAGTAAGTGAGCAAGTATTGGGGGATTACTTACACCTGTATTGGGGGATTATTTCCACCTGTGTTGGGGGATTATTTACACCTGTGTCAGACAAAGTACAGGAAGGGTCTGCACTTCCCAATGTTACTAATTTTTATTTTCCCTCCCTCACCTCCCTAGAACACTTCTACTTCATAGTCATTGAGTCAATTTTCGAAGGTAGATCAAGCTATAGTTTGAGAAATCTTGAAATGGATATCCAACACTATTCCCGTAAACAGCTTTAAATTAAAAGATTATACAGAAATGGAATGAGAGAGGAGAGGGATTAAAGTATTATTTTAAAAAGAGCATAGTTGTCAGTCAAGCCCTGTATCTAATAAGTTAATGGTGTAGAAATACTGTTGTCATATATTGTTTAAAAAATGATGTTTCTTTTTCTTTAGTCTTCACCTCATAGCTAAAATTTTTCTAATGAATTGAACCGGAATTTCCCATTTTACCAAAGACAACAAAGATACCAATCACAAATGGAATATGCACTCACACACCAGAAGACAAAACTGTCACAGATCCGCCAAGAGGATGCCCCATACAAGGTCCCACACAAACGCTTCGCCAATGCAAAGGGTCCTCGACGTCAGACACATGTTAGAACCAACTGGCAACATGCCCAAATGACACTCCGTGCTCACAAATGGTCCTCAACAGTAGACACACGTCAGAACCAACTGGCAACATGCCCAAATGACACTCCGTGCTCACAAATGGTCCTCAACAGTAGACACACGCCAGAACCAACTGGAAAAATGCCCATAGGACACTCAGAGCTCACAAAGGGTCCTCATGGTCAGACACGCATCAGAACGTCTAGTGCTCAAAAGAGAAGTTAGCACGGGCGCACGCCGGTGCACTTACTCAGTCCTGGAGCTCCTCAGCTTCTCCACACGCGTGTTTCCGTTCCACCAAGAAAAAGTGTCAGTTGGCAGCCAGTGCCGAGCAGGGAGGATCCTCGAAACAAATGGTTTCGGCAGCTGCTAGGAACGTCCGCGCAAATCCCACTCCAGAGGCCGCGAGCCGCGAGCAGCCGGCTCCCAGCAGCCATCCCAGCGCATCGTCATGGCCGCAGCTCTGCTCGGAAAACCCGGGAGCCAGATATCGCGAGAGCGCAGCTGCACTTTCGGCGCCAAAACCTGTAACCGGAAGTGGCGTCCGGCTGCTCGCCGCTCTGCAGCCAATAAAGAGGTAAGGATGGTGGAAAGGAAAGTTTGCTTCATTTCAGAAGCCAGCAAGTGGAGGGGGGGCGCGGTGGGGGGAGGGGAGGGCAGACTTCTGTCCAAAGGCCAGCTCTCCACCTTGACGATCAGGGGGCAAGAGCTTTTGTAGACAGAGGGAGGAAGCTACATGCGGAGACAGCACAGGCAGCTCCGACAGTCACCTCGAGATTGTTCATGCGGTGGTCTGATCATTGTCGCTTGATTGTTTTAAGCACAGTTAATCTTCAGTTGCAGAGACAGTTTGTTCCCATTTCCTTGAGGCCAGGTCTCACAACTCTGGAGGCTTACGTCACGGCTACAGTCTGGTCATCATGTACTTAACTTCTTCCACCTGGTGGGGCTTTAATATCTATAGGACAGCTCACAGGATATGGCTCAGAATATTACCTAGAGCCCTTGAGGAGGAACTAAATGTCCTTGACTTTGCTTAATGACTACACTATTATTATTTAGTCTTGTTGGACTGTTTTCCTTTGTTTCTGCATTTTCTCCCTTCTTGGATTAAATTTAGTCTTTGGCTAAGGTTTTTCCACAGACAAAAGGCAGGCTGAGGACATGGGGGACAAGGACCGCAGGGTCCTGCTCCGTTTCATTATGAGAAATGAAATTCCCTATATAATCTTATCTGATGAGATGAAAGTGATTTTGCCAGTTGCCTTTCTCAAATCTAATTTTCTGAAAGAGGATTTTGTTCACTTATATTTTGTTTGAATAAATACCTATTTGAAACTGTCCCAAGTGGGAACTTGGTTTATAAGCTATGTTAAGGCAGAGAGAAAGCTCTTCGGCGCTCGAGGGAGAGTGTGTTTTAAAACTGTCTCAAAAAACCACACAAGTCAATGTAGCCAAAAGCACTAATCAGTAGTCCAGAAATTGGCTCGAAGGTTGTCTAGGAAAGAGATCAACCTCTCTGGAAAGCAATCATAGCAGGCAAACTAATCTGGGGAAGACAGGGAGAATTAGGAAAAAGAAAGATACTTGAAATGTATTTGTTTTCACCAAGAGGAATAGTCAACGACCTTCAGGAGCAGTGACAGTGGTAATAACAATGGTATTTATCACTTATCTTTAATTAAAGGTGAGAAAGCAGAGACACTGAACAGATATCATTCTTTAAAATCAGACAGATATTAAATAGCAGAGTGAAGATTCAAACCCATGCTACCTCCACCGCTTTTAAGCAATACTGTATTCAAAAAGTAGAGGGAGGGCTTCCCTGGTGGCGCAGTGGTTGGGAGTCCGCCTGCCGATGCAGGGGGCATGGGTTCGTGCCCCGGTCCGGGAAGATCCCACATGCCGCGGACCAGCTGGGCCCGTGAGCCATGGCCGCTGAGCCTGCGCGTCCGGAGCCTGTGCTCCGCAACGGGAGAGGCCACCGCAGTGAGAGGCCCGCGTACCGCAAAAAAAAAAAAAAAAAAAAAAAAAATGTAGGTGGAGAGATTCTCAACAGACACACTTCATCAATAGGGACAGGAGGACTGTAGGAAAAATAGGTATCATGTTGGTAAGCCTTATGTCCAGTAATAGTGAATTCCGATATTGACCTGCCAATGCTTCTGTTTTATCTGTGATGTAGAGGTGGTTTTTTTTTGTCTGTCTGCATTAGGTCTTGGTTGCCGCGCATGGGCGTTCTCTAGTTGCGGCAAGCAGGAGCTATTCTTTGTTGCGGTGCGCAGGATTTTCATTGCAGTGGCTTCTCTTGTTGCAGAACACAGGCTCTAGGCGCACGGGCTTAGTTGCTCCGCAGCATGTGGACACGTGGGATCATGCCAGACCAGGGCTCGAACCTGTGTCCCCTGCATTGGCAAGTGGATTCTTAACCACTGCGCCACCAGGGAAGTCCTTGTGGTATAGTTTTTTAAGCATCTGCTAAGAGCGGGGATACGCTGGAAACCATGGATTAATAGTTGATATATTCAGCCCAGTTTTATGATTTCTCTTTAGCAGCACTTTGTTGAAACCTTGTAAACATGGAAAGGGTAGACACCTGGACTCAGTATAGATATGAGCTTTTGACCCAAGCACCATGGTGGAAGGAAAACAGAGGTAATTTGACAGAATCTGATTCAATGTTGGATTGAAAACTGAAATTGGATGGCCAGGAACGTGAAAGAAAAAAGTGGCTAATATGGTAAGAAATTAAAGTGTAATTGGACTAGAAGTGCCAGTTTGTTTATGGAACAGGTATCCTGGGACTAATACTCCTAAGGGACTTTGAAAATAAAGGTGCCCACAGAGAAGAGATAGTTGGAAACACTTCTAGGTCTAGGTTACTAGGTCTACAAGTTCCAAAGTGTGACCATGATAATGTGTGGATACATTTCAGTTCAGGGACAGGTCACAGGAGAAAAGAATGCCAAGAAATTGAGAGGCTACGCCTTTGAAAGTGTCATGGGCATGAATGTTAAATCTCCTGCAATGAAAAATAACTGGATAGTGAGAAAAATGGAGACATTGGTATTAACAGTATCTATCAGTGAGTGACGGAAAGAGACCTCAACTTTGAGAAATGACATTAAATTGGAGTAAGTAGATAATAGGTTTAAATAAAGTGACAAAGGGGTGCAGACAATGGGGTTTGTGAGTTCATTAACTTTTAGTGGATCCACAGAGAAAAAAGACGCACAAGATATTAGCAGTGTTTAGAGTAGAATGTATAAAATTCAGTAATGTTACGTGATGTATTAGGAAAGAAAGAGTCCAAGATGGCTCAGGGATATATGTATATGTATAGCTGATTCACTTTGTTATAAAGCAGAAACTAACACACCATTGTAAAGCAATTATACTCCAATAAAGATGTTAAAAAAAAAAAAAAAGAAAGGTGACCTTGTCAAACTATTTGGGCTCTTTTGTTTTTTTTCATTTGGACATTGGGAAGGGATTCACCAATATATTATTAGCAAATGTGCTGCTGTCACCATTGGGTTGAACATTTCTTCTCTGAGTCAGAAATTACCTGGCTGAGGTGCTGTCACTGTAGTCACAGGAACACAGAGCTGAACAATTATTGTCTTCCCCAATCGACTGCTAGTTCATAAATAGCAGAGATTTGAGTGTTCTCATTTTTTAAAAATAATAAAACCTGCACTTTGCTTGACCAGGGGAGAGTGAAGTAAATATTTTGAATGAATGAATGAATGAATGAATGGGAAGTTTGTTCATCATGCCCTCCTCATTTTAGCAATGACTAAGAGAAGGGGCAATGCCGTACCAAAACTAATTGGATGATATAGGATATAAGGTTAGTATGGAAATAGCTTCATTCAATAGGATATAAGTTATATCAAAAATTAAAATATTTTGTATTTTAGGTCTTGTGGCCAAAATATTTATTCTAGATGAATTTTCATTACCACAGGGTACCGGGAGAATAAAAAAACAAAACTTGTCATTCAAGATTTTCAGAGGATGCCTATGTCTCTCTGACTATGATTACAAAAAAAAAAAAAAAATCTCAACGGGAGAAACACTTCTTTCCTTGAAGTCCCAAATAGCTGAGACTTCAAAGTTCTTTCTGTCCTCAGGCTTCTCAAAGCCCATATCCACTAGAAACTTGTGTAAAAAAAGAAAAAAGACAGAACTCTAATTTGTATCAATGTTAAGTACTTTGATATATTACCTTCAAATCACATTTCCTTTTTAAGGGAGAAAAGTCAGAGAAAAATCAAATAGGCACCTTAAAGAAGGGGTTATTAAGAAAAAATAAAATAAAGAGAGTGAGTAACAGTAGATCAAAACTGCTGCGGGACGTTCCATTTGTATTCCAGTGGATTCCTTAAAGGAGCCTTTGTGAACAGATGACTGACATAGATTTGCATTTAATTTCCTTGCAGGAACAGAAAATCCTAAACCATCAGTTACTTTAGAGCACAGTGATTGATCAGTTAATAATTCAATTCACAAAGACAAGACATAATCTTAGTTCATTGGAATACTTGATGAACAGTCAAAATATTTTTTTTCCAACAGATTTTTAAATGTCATTTTCAATGATTCACACATTGCAGGGCTAAAGGGCTTTAGCATGGATATTCCAGGGAGCAGTTAGGATGTGACAGCTGGAACAACAACAATCTTCTTTTGACAAAAAAAAAACAAACATTTTGACATAAAGAGATAATCTACATTAACTAGAGATCTGATGAGTTAACAAAATAATAACATACATAAATAGTCACGGGGAATTTTAGAACAGTTGCATGAGTTGATTTGTAGGACCTTTACCATGAATGCCCTATTTCTTATCACCCTTGAGGGTAAAGGACAGAGCACTTTGCAGAAAAGTCTTCCACACCTGGCAGCTGCTAGTTGAGGTCTCTTAATGGAAATCATTCTTAGGAGATGTTTTATTGAAGGTACATTTTCTCTTTGGCCATTTCTTCCATTATTTACATGCACTTATGTCTCAAGTTTGATTCCTGGCTTCTCTTAATTTGACTCCTTTTCCTTTCTTTCCTTTCTTTCTCTTTACCTTTTATTTTCTCTTTCCTCTACTTCCTTAAGATTTATCAGTATAAATTTCAGGGTTAAGTGGTAGTCTTTATTCTCCTTGAGACATTCAAGGAGTTTAATTATTTTTCTTATCAACAACAATGCTAAACTAAAACCTTCAGGTTAGCTAAGGTGCCATATTGGAAGCAATCAATCTGCTGAACACAGTAATACACCAACATTTGTAAGGGTTCTTTTACTTTCAGTAGGACTCTCCCACCACCCTTCCCACCACCGTGAATGCAACATCTTCAAACTCTGTTCTACTTTCTAGTACTGTGATGAGCTTAAACAACCCTTAAACCTGGTGCATCATCTGAGGTTAAATACAAATACTCATTAAGTCACTTTTTAAAACTTATGCCAGAAAAAAATTTATAGGTCTTCATTAAGCTTACTTTCTAATGTGAGGAAGTGGCAAAAAACACATGAACAGAAGTATAAAAATAAATGCAAATGTAATTTGCTGTAATCTTTAAAAATAGGTGTAATTAAAAAAACAAAAACAGAGTGGGGGACCCTTTCTGGAAATTATAAAATTTCCTCTGGGAAGGAATGGCATCCAAGCCAAGCCTTGTCTTTTTTTTTTTTTTTTTTTTTCCTTTTTCCTTTTCCCTTTTTGCGGTACGCGGACTTCTCACTGTTGTGGCCTCTCCCGTTGCGGAGCCCAGGCTCCGGACGCGCAGGCCCAGCAGCCATGGCTCATGGGCCCAGCCGCCCCACGGCACGTGGGATTCTCCCAGACCGGGGCACGAACCCGCGCCCCCCGCATTGTCAGGCGGACTCCCAACCACTGCGCCACCAGGGAAGCCCAAGCCTTGTCTTTTCATAATATTATGAAATATTATGAAATTCATAATATTATGAATGTTTATGTCTAGAATAGGATTCTTTGAAAACCATCCAAGGTCTAAATTAAACAATTTATAAGACACTTTGGTAATCATTTATGCCTCTAAAAATCCAGTATATTTATATGCTACTTTAACTTAATTATTTGAGCACAACAAACTTGCAGTTGAGATCACCTAATTGACATGCATATTTTATAGCTATTCCTTCAATGAGTTTACAGAATAATTTGTACTGACTGCAAAGAATTTATAATATACAACCCATCAAACATTTTATCTAAGTATAAATGAAAACATAAGTCATAGTTTAGTATGGTTTCGGACACATTTTCTATTATGATATAATAAAATCACCCATGAAGGAAACCACCAATTTTTATGGATTCTGATTTTTTAATGATTTCTTCAGCCTAAAAGAAAAAACAAAAGATCATAGCATGAGAAATATTTAGTTTTGAAGAAAGAGGCACAAATACAAGTCTCCGAACTACATTATGAAAAAATAAATACATATAGAACTATGGCATAGAATGATCGTCTTAGAGACAGTTATTCCAATCCTGAAGTACAATGATGTGAAGGAAAAACAGAGAAAATATATCACAAAGTTACTTGAGAGAAAACTTACAGTACAAGGGAAAATAGAGTAATTTGTATTTTACTTGTATTCTTATGGCAAATTGGGTGTGAGAATACTGGAACGGCAGTGCTAGGAATAATTGCAGGTCACACAGGTGGATGAATGGTTAGATCCCACTAGGCTGAGTTTATTCATCGCATTCTCTATAGTATCCAACTTAAATAGATACAAAGTACAACTTTGAATATCTTCATCAGTATACAGTTGTGAAGGCCCAGGAATATAAAAATCTTTAAGCAGTCGGTTGATTTCTTCTCTGAGACCCTTTGGCAGGGTAAGGAGGACAAGTTAAGGAATATCCTTGCCCCTGCAACAGTGGGAGTGTGTAGGGAAAATGTTATTTATTTTTACTATTTTTCAAATTAATGTTTCCTTAGACGTCATGTATGGAAATAACTGATTTACTGAGCAAAGTGCTAAAGGCTTGTCATATGTCGACCCATTTAATCTGCAAAAGAACCCTGTGAAAGAGTAGGACGTCTATTCTTTTCATTAGAGTGGGACGCTTTGGCAGAGCCTAAAGGAGATAGTGTGGTTGGGAGAAGAAAGCTATGCCTAGGCATTTCACATCCGTTATAGATCAGCCTCTATATACTGAATCCTTAAGTTCTGGGAAGAAGCTACGACTAACTCCATATTTAAATGTGGACATTGAAACACTTTCCTCTCAGCTACATCTTCCTCCAAAGGTCAGATTTTGGTTTTCCTGTTACAAGTCCATGCTGTCCCAATACAGAGGAAGATACAAGAAAGGCATTTTTGTTGGTTATGAGTCAGTTAGATTGATAAATTCACTTAAAAGGGGGAAATGGAGATTATCAAAGTGAAAAATTGAACCAATCAGTAATTTTAATGTTTTTAATTTAGCCAACCGCATTCTGTGTATATCTGTGTGCACAGCCAAACTATTTTTAAATGCTAATGTATTTTTAGAAAATCAATTAAAAAAAAAGTCTAAAATATTTTTTCCCCTTTTTTCTTTTTTTTTTTGTTTCATTTTAATTCTTAGGTTTGAGGAACTATGTAGCTTTTCCTGTACAGAAAGAACCTAAATAGTTTTCCAAGCAAATTGTCCCACCTTTTGGGGCAAGTACAGTTTTACCCACTTGCTATTTACTGATCAGATATGTAAATGTACTGGAAGACTATTTTGTGGTTGGTGCTAGAATTTATTCTACAAATTAGGAAATTAAACACCTTTATCATTCTTCTGGTCATTGGAAGTGCAATATTTCTGTGCTCTCCCTAAATAAAATAAGAAAGAGGAAGAAAGGAAGGAAGGAAAGAAAGAAGGAAGGAAGAAATGAAAGAAGAAAGGACAGGAAAGGAAAGAAAAAAATCAAAAAATAATTATACAGAGAAGAGTTTACTATTTCCTGCTTAGTTTTTTTTCTTTGAGAGCACAATGATTAATTAATTCTAGTAGTCACCTGGTAACTGCTAATACTGGGACTGCTCAAGAAGGCAAATGCTAGAGTTACCAAAAGCAATCCGGAAGGGCCTTCCCTGGTGGCGCAGTGGTTGAGAGTCCGCCTGCCGATGCAGGAGACACGGGTTCGTGCCCCGGTCCAGGAAGATCCCACGTGCCGCAGAGCAGCTGGGCCCGTGAGCCATGGCCACTGAGCCTGCGCGTCCGGAGCCTGTGCTCCGCAACGGGAGAGGCCACAACAGTGAGAGACCCGCGTACCTCAAAAAAAAAGCAACCTGGAAATCAGTATCTTTGTCATATATGTAGAAAATATATTAGCTGGCCAACGGCAGAATATATGTAAAAGTACTGAGGATTAAAACCTTCCCACATTTATGGAGCGATGTTTTTTTGAGAAAAAGAGGCTCTATATCTGAAATCAACCAATGCTTATGCAGAAGAAAACCAAGGATCTTTCTTTTATTACTTTGCAATGACATATAAGCTCAGGTTAGTTTTGAAGTTCTGGAGTTCTTTATTTTTTAATCAATATCTAATCCAACAAAATTAAAAGCACCAGTTATTATAAGCATAAAATCGACGGATTAAGCCTAGTTGCCTAATAATTACGTATACTGAACACATCACTGGACACTACAATTAGAGCTTGACACTGGGCTCACATTTGTGGATTATTGTTGTAAAAGGCTAATTCTTTCTTCAGATAAATAAGCAGTTCTCTTATGGAAGGATCCACACGTAAAGAAGTAATACGTACACGTAGACCCAATCCTGGTATAAATTTATTTAAAATCAATCAAATTGAATAAGTCACAATTTGGTCAAACTGCATGTCAAATTCCTGTTCTTTTGATCCAATATGCAGAAAGTAATCTGGAAAAAAAAACTAGAAAGAAACAAATTTGAAACATGTTTTATGAGAAAATAGTTAACAATGACAAAATGATTAACAGTGTTAAATTGAAGCTTTATCTTAGTCTTAACATTTTATTTAAAATTAAAAAATACATATATAACCTGAAATTCCCAACTGTTCTATCCCTAAAAGTTTTATAGAAAAAAGATACAGCTAATAGAGTCCAAAGCCTTACCTGCCTGACCATAGGAAATTCATCTTCCTTGTTGAATCATTCTCCATCCTGAGAATTTCTGAACATGCCAGAGTGTTTCTGCAAATCTATCCTAATTGTCCCGTCACCCTTAATTGAAAATAGTTTTCCTGTGCATTCTGCACACTGTTTCTGTCTCAAAACAATAGCTGTAGATCTATCCCCAGATACTTTTCCCGAGTGTGCAGGCAAGTTGTTTCCTTTAATTATCCACAGCACAGTCAACATAAGGCTACACTAACCAGAAAAATGTGAAAGATGATGTGAAAGTAACGCAAGATCA
The DNA here is from genome assembly GCF_003676395.1 of Aethalodelphis obliquidens. Classification (NCBI taxonomy): domain Eukaryota; kingdom Metazoa; phylum Chordata; class Mammalia; order Artiodactyla; family Delphinidae; genus Aethalodelphis; species Aethalodelphis obliquidens. Next base: position 23,738,267 of record NW_020837963.1, on the reverse strand, counting down.
TTATGATCTCAGGTGGCCTCTGCCTGCAGCGGCTAGATGCAGGGTTTCGGTTCCCTGGCCAGAGATTGAAGTCAGGCTGCAGTAGTGAAAGGGCTGAATCCTGGCCACCAGACTACCAGGGAGAAGTGGCCAGTGACAAGACCCTGGCCCGTCAGCTGTGTAGAAGTGAATTTCCACATAGAGACGGAAAGTAGTGAAACAAGTAAAGTGTTTATTAGTAGGAAAAGCATACGGATACGTGTGGATAGACACAAGGGCGGGCTCAGAGAGAGAGATGCACACTCTTGGGAGTTTGAATCACTTACATGGCGCATTTCTTCTGGGTTTCCTTTGGCCAATCACCTTGCTTTGCCTGATTCTGAGTCCGTTTTTGGTTTATCTCAGGGTCCTCCTGGGTGTGTGCGCATCTCGTAGCCAAGATGGATTCTAGCAAAGAGGCCTATGAGTAGGTCGCCATCACTTCCTACAAGGTGATGCCCCCTCCTTTTTGACCTTCAAGAAGCCTTTCTGCGTGTGTGTAGTCAGGAAGATCTCCCTGACCTCGAGAACAAGGAATATGTGGTCTTTTGTCTCTTATCTGGCCAGGGCTCAGCTCTTCTCTCACTTCTGCTGTTTTGGAGTTTCTGTCCACAGGGGACGAGTCTAGCTGCTCAGACTGGGGCCCATCTATCTCCTGCCTCAATTACAGTGATTTAAAACTGAATTAAAAAAACAATTATTTTGGTTTTTAACGTAGATCGAGCCAGCAAATTTTATCATCTTGGCTTAAGCAGATAGAACATGTGACAAACATTATAAAACAACTCTTTTCAGACATTGGACCACAGACTACGCAGACCTGTGACCCCTGACAGGAGAAACACGTAAGATGATTCATGATTGTCCCAGCTTTTGTTGGGAAGTAGTCAAAAATCAGCCTGGGAGTGGATATGCAAACATATCCTGGCAGTAATGTTGAGTCTAGGAAAGAACATTTGGAGTTGGAAGAGGTCAAATTGATTAGAATTTGTGGGACAGAATGTCAGAAAGAAGCGAGCTATAGAGAGAGACAGAGACAGAAAGAGACAGAGTTCTGCAAAGGGGCACCTCCATTGTTGAACAAATACTTCTTGCACATGAGTGACAGAAAAATACCGAGGCTCAGGAAATAACAATCGGAATTCAGCCGACTGAATTATTTTTGGAATTCACACATAGCTAGGATTAGTTCCTATTCAAACCACTCGAAATGGAAAAAAGAAAAATTTAAAAAGCGTGCAATGGTTGGACCCTCAGGTAGGGTCCTCCAAGTATATCATCTTAGGAGCAGAGCTAACCTGTCATTTGAATAAAGTTCTGAATGCCCTAATAAAGCATAAAGTGAAATTTGAAAGGATAAAAACGGATCTCGTGTAACCTAAGTGTGAGCCAAAGCAAAGCCCCGAATACTCAAAGGCATACGAGGAAATCCAGCACCAACAACACACAAAATGTCTGTAGCTGTTGCTGCTTCTCACAGCAGTTGTTTTTCTGATGTTTATTTTGCTTCTAAAAGTACTTCTGTAAAGTCTACGGTCGTTTTCACCCACGGTGACCAAAGGCTCTGATCAGTTAACTTCATGGTCAGATAATAATTGAAGTTTCCCTTAAATGCTTAGAAACGGTAAATCTTGCAGGGTGAGCTGAGGGCCTCTGTGCGTGTCTGGGCTGCACAGTCAAGGCTGAGACAGGCAGGGCCCACCTCCCTCCCCCTCAGCCTTATTTCCCGGTGCCCAGAGCCTCAAAACAACCCAGAGGAGCTGAAGAGACAAAAGTCATCAGGAAGACAGAGAATATTAAATGGGAAATTAGCTCACTTTCCTAGCCTCTTAAATGGGAAAGACAATCTTTTAAAATCTCTGTAACTGCAACTGGTGTCAGCTGTTCCCTAATCCTCTTCCACCCACACCTCTCTTTTCTTTCTTTTTTTTTTTTTTCCCCGTACGCGGGCCTGTCACTGCTGCGGCCTCTCCCGTTGCAGAGCACAGGCTCCAGACGCGCAGGCTCAGCGGCCATGGCTCACGGGCCCAGCTGGTCCGCGGCATGTGGGATCTTCCCGGACCGGGGCACGAACCCGCGTCCCCTGCATCGGCAGGCGGACTCTCAACCACTGCGCCACCAGGGAAGCCCCCAGCTCTCTTTTCAGTCTTCACCCCACCCCCAGTCCTCCTCATATATGCACACCCACCTCCATCAAAGCACTAGCAAGAAACTGTAGATTCCATATCAAGATGAAATTAAGAGAGAATTTTATCTTAAAACCAGCGACCATTATTTGAAATATCTCCTCTGGACATTTCTACAGTGTCTCTAATTATGGAACTGCCTGGGAAGACACCCCCTTTCCCCTTCTGCTGCAGCTCAGTTTCTTTCCCCTCCCCCTCCCCTCCCCCTCCCCTCCCCCTTCTTCTTCCCTCCTCCTCCCCTCCCCCTTCTTCTTCCCTCCCCTCTTATCCACCCCCCTTCCCATCCCCTACCCTCTCTTCAGTCAGCCTGCCAATCACTCCCGATGCAAGGCAAAAGGTCCCAAATTTAAAAGGAGAGAACAGTTTTTTCCCTCTTATTATTATATCTGTACAACTCCTATATTTTTGCTATCTCTGAAAAAAAAAAATTAGAAGGTAGCTAAGTCTTCCTGTTAACTTTCAGCTCTTCAACTCAACTTCTTTCTGGGCACAGAATCAATTTTCCTCATCCCTTGGTCCTTCTCCAAAGGAAAGCACTAACTCCAGTGTCTCCAATTTTACCATCTAGCATTTTTTCCAGCAAGTGGACTCCTTGGAAAGATAAGAGAAATGTCAGTAGAAAAACAAAAGAAAAAACAGCCAGAAAAGAGGATTTAGGACCTTCCTAGGTCTTTTCTCAGCAGGTTTCCAGCCCAGGAAAACATCTACATTTGAATGTTTTAGCACCTTTGTGGTTATCTCATTTCTTATCCTATCTTTTAAACTTTTTGGTTAGGCTAGCGTTTGTTCCAACTTTTATCCATTACTTTCGGCTGTAACAACTTTAAACACATTGTGCGTCTTTAGCAAACACCCTCTCAGTAAGAAAATATTAACTCAGGGAGATCTTTGAATAAGGTCAAATAAAGATGGGTTTTTCAAGTTGGGTCTTCCAGGGAAGCAGTAGAAAGGTAAAATCATAATAATTCTTTGGAAATGAGGCTTTCTAACTGCACCAGCTCCACATTGCCCCCTAGATACCAGGAAAGTTAGGCTAATTTTTAAGACTCCTGCTGAGCTGGAGATGGAGGTTGAGATTAAGGGAAGTTAAAATGCCCCAAAGCTCCCTGTTCTTAAAGAGACTCAGCTCCTTGCTTGCATAAGCGCTCTCAGGTTGTTCCGTACTTTTAGTTAATTTCCAGAGTTCTGAAAAAGTTGATTCAGGTGAATTTGTTTGCCATTTATTGTTGCTTTCATGGAGGGGTAAGCTTTCAGAGGCGCTTCCTTGGCCACTTTTCCTGGAATCACCCAATTTGCTCTTTTGAAGTTATTATGAAAGTGATATTCGATATATCTTTGGTTGCTTCACCGTCACTGTAAACGTTCAGTGAGTAAGAATGTATTTCTAAATTTCTACACGTTTGATATTCTCCCACGGCAGCGCACTGTTAGCACGTTTCCATCTGATTCTGCCTATTAGCAAACTATTTTAAAGAAAGCAAAAGAAAAATCTCAACAGCATCGTCCATTGGTTAGGGACGTCTTGGTGGCATTAGTAGGGCTTCTAAATGTTATTAACCTGAATATGGGTCATATGTAAACAAGCCTAATCCTAGTGTGCACTGAATGAACCCTGACAGAAGCTAGTGGCTTTTCTGTCAAGGCAAGGTTTGGATTTTGTGAAAAGGGATGAAATGAATGTGGTATGTTAGGTAAAAAGGCTTAGTCACTCAATTGCTCTCCTCGTTGTAGTTACTTCTAATAATTGATTTATTTCCCAGTGTTGGAACCAAACGGTAAATAATCCTCCTTGCCACCTCTTAGCTCAGAGAAATTCTAACTATAAAATGTTTGAACGCATGGAAATGAAGATATTGTATAATTTTAAAACAATATATTTATCACAATGGAAAAAATAGCTGTTTCACTCAAATCTTGGCTTTGTTCTAATTTTTCTATATTCACGGCAGTATTTTTTAAATAATTTTATATATAATTCAGGTAGCTCATAATAAAGAATAACTTCTTCCCATAATGGTCATATATATATTTATATGTATAGCCTCAGAATAATTTTTTAAAAAACACAGTGAGTAGTTCACATACATTATTTTATTCTGGTTAGCACTCCTCCTGGAAATAAAATTTTAAAAGTTCTGCAGATGAATTATTAACGTACATGAAGAAATAAAGTCTGTTTGTGAAGATCGACCGTGCAGAGTGGCTTATGAGCCCCCAATCAATAGGAGGGAAGCCTGAGTATCCTAACATCTGTGGATGTAGGAGATTGATAGACATGGGATAAATGGTGAGTAGCAACAGCAAAGACAGAGTCAGATGGTCTTTCCTGGTGAAGGAAAATCTTCTCGTAGAAATGTCATCTGAGGAGAAAACTTTCAGATACCTTACTGAATCATCTCACAGGTAGTTTACTTACTGGCATGGCTTGATTCCAAACCATGATAAAATAGAACAGGATGAACAACTTTTAATAATTCTCCTAGAGAGATACAGAGAGTACATGTTGTTCTTCTATAACAAAACCTGAGGTACTTATTTGAAGTTCAAAACAACATTTAAATCTACCAACTTATTAATGTGACAAGCGGGAAGTTTTTCTTTTCAGATACTCCTTTTGATAAAATAAGATGAAGTTAAAGTTGGCTTCAACACAAGATTTATTTCCATTAGCTTTATTTTTCAGTACTACGTATCTGATAATAAAAAAAGGCAGTCTTTAAAAAATCTCCCTAAACATTTTCTCTGTCTGCCTGTCCATACATCAGCCATACATCCTTCTCAATGTATCCCTATCATTTAATTCACCCTGTTTTGTAAACATGCAACACCTGCCTTCCCCCGCCCTACATGTGTCTTTCCTTTCTCCCTCCTAAATCGTATCTATTCTCCTATTATTTTTTTAGTCCTGTCTGCTCCATAAAACTGCTTCATTTCCCACTGCACATCACCCCTCCACTCACCTGAATTTCTACGTGTGCTCATTATTTTGTAAGAGTCAGCAGATATCCCCAGTTCCCACAGTGACATACATGAGAGTGTACCCCTCTCCTCAAACCCCAGTCCTTCCTTTGTGCTCCCACCATCAAGAGGGTGTCAGATCCTCTACTCCACCAAGGCGCTGGAAGCAGAAGACGTTTACTTGTGTCAGCTCTATTTCTAACATAACTGCATTATCACACATCCCAAACTGCTTCGATTGGCCTCAGAAAATTCCACTCCAACAATTTCCAAGTAAACACACAATCTAGAATCCTGATACCAAGTCACTTCCACAAGGGTTAACTCAGCCTACCAACATATTCAAGTTTGCATGACTCCAAACAAATTCTCCTCGACCCAGCCAGCTGTCATAACTAATCTATTTCTCCTTTTCTCCTTCATGTCCAAATCTTCTGAATTTTTTTGTCTACGCTTACCAACTTCTGCTTGTAGATTTTTTTTTTCTAAGTCCAGAGAATTGTTTTCTCCCAGTCACACCCAAACCATTATCATAAAGGCCACCGTTGATATTCCGAGATCCAGATCCAGTGTATGCAGTTAATCTACTGGATTCCAAAATATATGCTTGTTGTGGATTGAACTGTGACACCTGCCCCTGCCCCCCACCCCAAGATATGTTGTAGTTCTCGCCCCTGGAGCCCCAGAGTACGACCTTATTTGGAAATAGTGTTTTGCAGATGTAATTGGTTCAGGTGAGGCTGTGCCGGAGTAGGGCAGACTGCTGTCCTCATAAGAAGACACACCGGGAGGCAGAGATTGAATGATGCGTTTACTAGCCAAGAAACGCTAAGGATGCCGGCAGCACCGGGAGCTAAGGGAAGGGCACGGAACAGAGTCTCCTCTAGAGACTTCAGAGAGAGCACGGCCCAGCTGCCACACTGATTTCAAACTTTTAGCCTCCAGAACTGCGAAACAATAAATTTCTGTTGTTTCAGCCAACTAGTGTGTGGTACTCTGTTACAGCAGTCCTAGGAAATTAAGACAATGCTAACCAATTTATTGGAATTAAAAATGGATAATAAACAGCTATTTTAAAAAGCAAGGCTGAATAAAAGATATATTCTCTAATACTGCCCTTTAACAAGAAATTATAATCATATATGTACTTTGAATATGTATGTGAAACTTTCTTGAATATCTATAGAAGGTTTAATTTTGGCACTGAGGCATCACAGCCTAGTTTCTAAAAATGCATAATCATAATGACAGATACCCAGATGACACACATCATCCTCATAGTAAGTCTGTGTCATATGTTATCAATAAAAGTTATAGTTATAATAAAGCAGTAAAGGATTCCTAATGAAATTGTTATATAAATATGTCTCCTATGTACTAATTTTATAGTGTATCATTTAAATTATGAAAAAATTTTACTGTGTCAAAGTCCTGCCTACCAAATTATTGTAAAAAGTTTTGTTTTCTCAAATTACATGGTTCAATAAAATTCCATGTGCAAAATAAATAAACTATTTGACATTGTTTTGGATTGCTTAGAACACACTAAAAACCAACAAATTATTAAACAGTAGAAATAATTTAAACCAACAGCTTCTATGTACCATAAATAGAGGAAAGTAAATGCACAGCTGTATGCAAATGTTATGAAAAATAACTAAATAATTCTCATTTAAGAAACTGTTGACTCAGTCTAGAAGTAAAGATAAATTTTATATAAGCCAAAGCAGCGTACATGTCTACTGTTATATCTGTAGGTGAAAGCTAATGTGGATATATTTGAAAGACGTAATATCAATATAAAATGCATTACATTCTTCTTGTATGGTACACACCATTATTTATTGCATCGATCCAAAGTTGACTTTGCATCATTTCATTTTTCACTTCATATCTTTCAGAAATACTGCACTATACCAGTTAACCTTGTTGCTATTAAAACTAGTTTTTAATGTAAATGCTCATAAAAACTTTATTTGTAATAGCCAAAAACTGAAGAAAACCAGTGTCCATCAACAGGTGAATGGGTAAACAAATGTAGTATATCATAGGATAGATTACTGTTAATAAAAAGCAATGAACTATCGGTACATGTAAAAACAGGGGTGAAACCCAAAATAAGTATGTTGACTGAAGGAAAACAGACATAAATGAGGACATACTCTATCATTTCATTTATAGAAAAGGCTGGAAAATGCAAGCTGCTCTACAGTGTCAGAGCAGACCAGTAGTTGCCTGGGGAGCGGAGGGGAATAGCAAGGCTGCCAGAAGGAGGGATCACAAATGTGCATGTAGTTATCTCTCCAGGAAGCTCCCCAGAGGAATCCAGGACAAACTCATTTTGGAAAAACCTCTAAGTCATCTGAGGGCTACATGATCTGGTGTTTCCTTAAATACTTGAAGGTCTCTAATGACTAAACTAAGCTGTCAGTCAGTGTTTCCAGCAGGGAAGCAAGTTCATGCTTAGTTTTCACACAAGAAGTAGAATTGCAGGAGCATAACATGGTGCCCCTAGAAAGAAGATGTTTACAACTCCTGGGGCTTTTTAAGCAGAAAGTGCGTCAGTTCAGGAGCATAGGTTGACATCGGTTCCAAAATGACCTCCTGGCTGGCTGGTACAGCTTAGGGTCCCCAGTTCAGTTTGAAGAACTGAATCTTTGTTTCTGAAGAATGGCTTAGGGTAGTTCGTCCTACTTGTCTTATTAGTTCAAGTCACTAGCCATTCTTCTTCCCCACAAAATGACTGAGAAGGGGAGTGTGGAAAATATCTACATATTGATGGACATTTGCATGGGAGATGCAGGGGCTGGGACCATCCCTGGCTGTTTCTGATACATTCATCTTTATGTTAAGAAGAATGATGATCAAATTGTGGGTTGAGTCTTTCAGCGGATGGTTGACTCAGCAGCCAGTTAAATTTAAGGTGCTTGTAACAGTTTGGGAGAGCCATCCAGGATATTTTCTTTGAGAAGAAGGCTACAGGCACTTTTGTTCTGAAAAATAGAGTTGATTTGTGACTCTCCTTTCCCTGTACTTCATGGGGTCTAAGGCTTTTCCTCATCAGGTGTCTGGAGTGTTGCTTTTTCCCTTCACTGCCACATAATTATTGTGCCCCATTCTGGAAGATAACCTTAATACTAACGAAGTGTTAAAGTCTTTTTTTTTTTTTTTAGAGACATCAATGGTTTATTGGACAGGGGGATCTTACACAAAGGGTCCTAGAGCAACGCCACACACCGTGTGCATCAGACGGTGGACAGGACATGGCAGTAGTCTTCGCTACTCAGGGGAGGAGGCTGCCATTTACAGGGGAATATACATCATGTGGGCGCATTAGTTACCAGAAGCTAATTAAGCCTTATAATTAAGAGGCTCGGATAGTCATGTGAGTGAAGCAGGGACGGGTCATGCAGGCGATGGGCGTGGGTGCTGGCCCCCCTCCCTTTATTACCGGATGCAATCCAACGTGTCTTAGAAGATCTCTTCAAAAGTAACCATTTCTCTTTAGCTTTGTATTTAGAAGTGAGCCACGATTAATGAGTAATACACGTTAAAAATAGAACTTGCTTATCCAGCAAGAAATAACATTGTTCTCATCATTAATCTAGCGAACTGTGAGTGAGTCTCTGACTGACAATGACTCTCCCTAGCTTTGTAAAAAAGATACATCTTTATCGCTGGCAATTCAATTTTATTCAACTCCATACAAGTCAGTGCAATCAAATAAGCATTTTTTTTTTTTTTTTTGCGGTACGCGGGCCTCTCACTGTTGTGGCCTCTCCTGTTGTGAGAGGCTCCGGACGCGCCGGCTCAGCGGCCATGGCTCACGGGCCCAGCCGCTCCGCGGCATGTGGGATCTTCCAGGACTGGGGCACGAACCCGTGTCCCTTGCATCGGCAGGCGGACTCTCAACCACTGCGCCACCAGGGAAGCCCTCAAATAAACATTTTTAAAGCAATCAACTCATGTCTATTTATTTATTGTTAGAACAGAAATTATTCAGTTGGCTCTCAATTAGCATGTGCTTGATGTTGAGGGTAGGTTGTACATATTAAAAACAACAGGGTAAGAATATAAAGCAAAGTATGTAATAGATCCTATAGAGCAGTCAATAAAGGTTATAAAACTGTAGTGAAGGGAAACTTACTTTATTGTTATTGTCCCAGAAAAATCTTGGTAGAAATTTAAATTTTGGACTATCATTTTAAGAGGCTATATAGTTTGAACTGACAGAAGTAACCTGTAATCTCTGAGACAGATTATATACTTCTTTTAAGCAAACTAACTTTCTATCAATATGTCTATCTCTGCTCCATATATACACAATATACCATTTAAATGGGCAGATACAGGGGTATCTACCCATTTACCAATTATAATTTTCTGATTAAAACTATATAGACATAAACCAATTTAATTGCTCTTAATCTAAAATATAATGCATAGTATAATAGTGGTGCTAATATAAGTATATAGTTAAATTGTCTGTAAATCTAGGAACTGTTCTGAAAGTTGTTAAAAGAAAGTGCAATGATGGACCAAATTAGTCTGAATCTGACTTGTACATACGTTGTGCACAGAGAAAAAAGTTTTCCATTCTTTGTAATTTGGCTATTTGCAGACCCGGTCTAGGCTTTCCCTGAAAACAAAATGCCATGCTTGCCAAGACATTTTAAGCCTTCTTGAAGGTGTTCAAAATCTGGCAAGAAAATAAAGAATATTCTGCCAAAAATAAAGTGACACCAGATACAGAGAGATAAGTGGGTTATTGAAGCATGCTTTTTCTAGAGGGTGTTTGCTATGCCGTGGGATTTTAAGCTTTGGTTTGTTAAATCCTGAAAGTTCTGAATTGTGGAGAAAAGCTTAGGCCCATCCTAAGTAATGAGCGTAATAGGAAAACCCCATAAATGTAAGACCTTGTGTAATAGGGAACTTGAAATAAACACCCCACTCAGAAGAGCATTAAGAAAATGACCATCATCAAAACATGGTGATGAGCGGAAGAGGAATAATAATAATAAAATGAGGAGAAGGATGTGGGGGAGGGGAGGAGACAGGGATGAGGGCCGGGGGGAAAATCATGTGCACCTGAGAAACTGTAAAGGAAAGCCTGCCAATTCTCTTAGGTGTTCGACAAATGAATGGAGTTCTCTTAAGTGGATTTCTTCTTTTTAGGTTTTTTTTTTTTTTTCTTTGCGGTACGCGGGCCTCTCACTGCTGTGGCCTCTCCCGTTGCGGAGCACAGGCTCCAGACGCGCAGGCTCAGCGGCCATGGCTCACGGGCCCAGCTGCTCCACAGCATGTGGGATCTTCCCGGACCGGGGCACGAACCCGCGTCCCCTGCATCGGCAGGCGGACTCTCAACCACTGTGCCAACAGGGAAACCCTTAAGTGGATTTTTAAAACTCAGATCAGTAATTTAATTTAAAACATTTCTGACTTCCTAGTGAACCCAGGCAGCTGAGAAAAATCAATTCCAGTTTCTCTCTGGAGAAATCCATTTTAATTCAAAGAATTCTCACACCTCAAAGAAAAGTGAGAAACTCACTGTTGAAAAACTGACAAAATACACAAGAAGCCACCATATGTAAATACCAGTAGAAACAACAGAAAACAGAATCATGCTCACAAAGCTTCCTAGATGAGCATTATTGGACACAAGAGAGACACTGACTATGATTGATTTGTTTCCATAAGTAAACTAAGTGAGTAAATACAGTCAAATAATGAGTTATCTAAAAATAAAATATTTAGAGCTAAAGATAAAATATTTTGAGGTTTTAAAAAAATCAATCATCAAATTTAGAAATTCAGATGCACCTGAAAGTAGAATTGTTAGTTGGAAGATAAAACAAATAATAGGAATAAACACAATGCAGTTCCGAGAGGCCAAGAGTGGCAAAGCATGAATAGTTACAATAAACGCAGAGATTAAGAAAGATACATGTAGTGGATTTGAGAAGTTTTGAGTTCCAGAAAGAAAGAAGACAGAAAATGGGGAAAAGACAGTATTTGAAGAATAGATGTCTAAAACGATTTTTAGAACTGATTTTAAAAATCTCAGATTGGGTTCCTGAGATGGAGATCACAAGTCAGTGAACTGGCTCCTTTTTGGTCCTATTTTGAGTTTAACCCAAGAAAATTGGGGATGCAAGATAGGAAAGCAAAGGGGGCTGGTGCGGTGTGCCTTGAAGGGCGAGTTTACTCTGCAGGTACACTGGCTCCATCCTGCTGGGGACTTTGGGGGGATGGCTGAGATCAGGGCTTGGCAGACTTTTCTGTAGAGTCGGACGGTAAATATGTTCAACTTTGTGAATCACACTGCCTCCCTTGTGTGATCTGTTGTCGTGCAAAAGCAGCCAAAGACTGGACGTAAAGGATGCCCATGGCTTTGTCTTAGTAAAATTTGACTTGCAGAACAAGTAGCAGGCTGGATGCTGACTCCCAGTGTAGAGCATCCTTAGCGTTGTACCGGCAGAGGGTCGATTGCTCCCCAGGTGGTTAATTCCCCAGCTGTCACACCCTGTCCCGGGGATGGGCTCAGGAAAACAACCACAACCACACCCTCAGGGGGAGAGTTTGCAGTAGCCTCAGGAATTTAAGTGCTGAAGGGCTGTGGGTGTGGCTCTGGTGGGGGTCTGATCCCACCAACAGATCAAGATGCCTATAAATACCAAGATTTTTAGTATTTAAAATAAAGGAATACTTTAAAAAAAGGAACCATCAAAAACACATGGTGGTGAAACAGCAACTTTCAAAGACAAAGGGCCCCTTCAAATGTGAGAGGAATGGAGGAATGGACGCACAACATCCAAGCATGGCACAGAGGCAGGAAGTTCTGTGCATCAGGTTGGACCTGAAGACACCACGCCTGCAGAAGGGCCTAGTGGACCCCACGACCTCCGACGAGTAGTAGCCTCCATTCCTTGTGACATTCCAAATGCAAGTTCCTCTCACTGATAAAGTCTGCCCTGGAAACAGGGCAAGACTTGCATTCTGGGAAGAATGATCTTCAGCCTTGGTTTGGGTTGTGATGGTGAGGCCAGATGACAACAGACAATCCAGCCCTTCAAGTGAGGTCAACAGTGGTGCTTCGTTATGCTTCTGGAGTCCTTGGGCTCATCATGTCTTCTCTCCTTAGGATATCCAGAAAATAGGCTGTAGTCATCTGATCTTCCTCAGAACATTCCACCCGTTAGAGGGGTAGGAGTACGTGACCTCACAGATCTAATGTTTGGACATTTTGTCACTGATCTCAGCTGTGGACGGTGAAGATATGACCAGATCAGAAGAACTCCAAACTGACCTGCTAAACAAGTGCTCTCTTTTATGGTATGAAAACTGATCCACACGAATGCACTGACATGACAAAAGACAGATACGTGACATTGGCTCTGGGGCCAGGTCACAGCAGAGGCTGACGAAGGAATGGATAAACTGTCCCCAAAGGCTAGAAAAATAGTAAGACATTTACCTTTGTAGGCTGTAATAAAAGGTCATCTTATTATCTAACAGCAATATGATGGACCATTTGTTACCACCAGCAATTTGGGAAGAGTAACTAATGAACTTGCTGATTATCTGTGGATATCTCTCCTGGCAAAATGTTGAAAGTGTTATGCGTTTGTTGGGGCTCTATATCATAAGGCAAAGGGAGAGAGAGACCATCTGCAAAGCAAATGTAAAGGAAATATGAAAATAATGACTTGTTCAGTTAGGTGATGAAAAAAAATCTTTTTCTCATCTTCAATCTCTCTACCAGCAAAAGATCCTCAGAGTAAAGTAGAACCTGGACACATAGATCAAATAAAATCTGTCGTATGTGGCTCAAAGATTATTTTCTAAGATGCTTGAAAGATTTAAGCAGAACCTGATTGACCTTCTCAGCTAGGTAAAAGGATGGCTCAAATTCTTCAGGGTCTTATCTACACAGACCAGGCATGATGAGAGTAGCAGTTACAGGCCACCTATCTTGCAAAGAACTGTGGATGTGGAGAATGAATCCAACTCAGATTCATACAAAGCTGAGGACGATTTTAGGCTTATTGTTCTGGCAAATAGACCATCAGGTTGGACTAAAAGAGACTGAAGCACTTCAAAAAATGTTCTCTTGGCCCCTGATACATTTCTGGCAATGAACAAGCTGAATTATTTACCTAGATGCTAGCATTGATGGGAATTTTATTTTATGACGTACGAAGACGGATGGGCCAGAGGTCTGTGCCCTCTGGGATCTATGCTTTAAGATCTCAGAGAGCAGATTAAAATCTGAGGAGGTGAGTTTTCTTCTTTGTACAAGAAAAAAATTTTCATATTTTAGAAAAGTTATAAAAATATGCAGTAGGAACTGTATGTAGCTCGCAAAGCCTAAAATATTTATGATCGGGACTCTTACAGAAAATATTTGTCCAACCTTGACCTTGGAAGCCACATCTATGCAGCAACAATGAACATCAGGCTGGATTTATTCCCAGGGAGAAGAATCAAGCTCTTCAAAAGGAATACTGTCTCCCCCCAGGATAAAGAGTTCTGGAAACAGGTGCATAGATATCAAAATTGCTATGGTGAGTGACTGGTACATGCCTCTAAGTCATCATTTTGAAAGAGAATGTTGGCCATTTTTCTCTCCCTGTCCCTGGTGTCTGGAGGAAGATAACTTAGTGTTTTGTTCAGATCTTTCTGGAACAACAAGAGCCTCTTCCACACCTTGACTATTTCTAATACTAAGAGCATGCAATAGGTTCCTAAGAAGTACAAGTTGTCAGCCCTTTGCTTTGGTTCACTGATTAAAATAAATACAACATGAAAAGTGTAGGTAATTTTTTTAAAATTCTAAGTAATATGTGCATGTTTTTTCATATACTTGTCACATTGTGTTTTTAACGTACTCCTCAAGGTAATAAAAAGATTCAAAGAATGTCTTCCAATATTTTAGCTAATCTTGACAGTAATGGGAAGATAGGATATACTAAATGAGTTAATACAATAATTAAAATGAATGGAAATATACAAATGATTGTGTGTGAGAGAGAGACAGAGACAGAGAGAGTCAGAGGCACATGAGCACAGTTAACCAAAACAGTATGTTAGCTTAAATAACAAAGGTGGGTAACGCTTTTCTCCCTGCCTCCATCCACTACAGAGTATATGAATCTAAGTTTCAGGTGGCTGCGTCTTATTTTCATCAAAGGAGGCAACAGGGCACACTTTTTGTCAATGAGACGTAACGTTAGTGTGCCATGAAGGTTTCTATGAAACTTTTTACTTTTCTGATGTAAAAAGAGAGATTTGTGTCTTCATGTTTCCTCTTCATCCTGCCAAGAGTGTTCACATAAGCCTGGAGACGCATCAACTTCCTTGCAACCCTAATGCAATAAACATGAGGAAAAGAGCCAACGCAGTGAGTTTGATAAAGCAGAACGAAAAAGAGCCTGGTCTTCTGATGGTTGTATTGAGTAGCTGAACCAGCGCTGAAGCTGCATAGCCCTTGGGTACTGATATCCGGGGGGGAAAGGAAACACCCACGTGTTTATTCTACTTCTAGTCAGGTTTTCTATTACTTGAAGTTAAACACATTTCTTACTTATACATATATTTAGAGGGAAAATCACTGAGTATTGATTCTTGTTTTTATTTTTTAACCCAATGAAAGCAATGATTGCTTTAGGGAAAATATAAAACAGAAACAACATATCTTTTAGTCTTCCTTTCCTTCTTTTTCTATTTGCTTATTCATACTGCAAAAGTATAATTTTCCATAAGATTAGCTTATTAATTTAGGTCACCCATCTTTTTTTTTTTTTTTTTTGCGGTACGTGGGCCTCTCACCACTGTGGCTTCTCGTGCTGCGGAGCCCAGGCTCTGGACGTGCAGGCCCAGTGGCCCTGGCTCAGGGGCCCAGCTGCTCCGCGGCATGTGGGATCTTCCTGGACCGAGGCACGAACCCGTGTGCCCTGCATCGGCAGGCAGACTCTCAACCACTGCGCCACCAGGGAAGCCCTGGTCATCCATCTTTGGTCTGCTCTTTTAATTCAAATCTTATCTCTGCTCTGACCAAGTATTGCCCAAATCAATAAATAACACTACTATTTTCTCAGGACTTCAATCTTTAAAAGAACTTTAATTCATATCTTTTTTCCCGCTTCCTTCAGCAAATTTTGTTTTCTACATCTTCGTACCTCTCGAGATTTCCACTGGTGTACCATTCTAACTTACGTCATCATCACCTGTTTCATAGACAGTTGGAATCGACTTCTAACTATACTTTCTGTCTCTGCTCTTGACTCTTACATTATCATTTAAGAGTATGATCCTTTTACAACATAAATCAGGTAACATCACTACCCTACCCCGGCCTTAATCCAAGTTCCCTGTGTGATAAAAGTAGATCGGGCCACCTTAACATAAGCTCTGATATCTTACACAGTCTGACCCTGACAACCACTCATTCCATTAGTCATTGTGCTCGACTATGCCTTCTCACCGTATTGTTCTTTAAGCACACCGAGTGACTTTGTTGAGGAGGAATAAGTGAAGAAATGAGGGGAATCACTCCAGTGGAGCACCCTTTTCGTGGAAACATAAAGCCAAGGGAAAGGAGAGTCTGTGTTAAATCAGGAGGTTTTTTAAGGGCATTAATGCAGTAAAATAATATACGTTACCCCATGACATAATGTCCAGTAACAGAACATAGAATTTTAGAGTTGAAATCAATATTAAATTGACTTAATATGATTATTGCAGGTAATCTAGTTCTCTATAGTATAATATTTGTTAAATGAATAGACTTGATTTTTAGAGCAGTTTTATGTTTACTGAGAATTGAGAAGATAGAAGAGGATGCTGACGTATACCCCCCTCTCCCTCCTGGTCACTGTTTCCTCTATTCTTAAAACCTTGCATTAGTGTGGTACCTTTGTTAAAATTGATGAACCAATATTGATGCATTATTATTAACTAAAGCCTACTTATAGTCTATAGTTTACATCAGGATTCACTCTTTGTATTATACAGTTCTATGGGTTTTGAGAGATGCATAACCTTATCATTTCAAGCCCTAAAATCTTCCTGTGCTTCAACTATTCATCCTTTCCACCTGTCCCCAAGCCCACCTGGCATCCATTAATCTTTTTTGTATCTCTATAGTTTTGTTTTTACCAGAATGTCATATATTTGGAATCTTATAGTTCGTACCTTTTCATACAATTTTCTTTCCCTAAGCAATATGCATTTAAGTTTTCTTTGTGTATTTTTGTGGCTTTATAGCTCATTTCTTTTCTTTTCTTTTTTTTTTTTTGGAGTATAATTGCTTTACAATGTTGTGTTAGTTTCTGCTATACAACAAAGTGAATCATCTATGTGTGTAAATATATCCCCTCCCTCTTGAACCTCCCTCCCACCCCCCCATAGTTCATTTCTTTTTATTACTGAATAATATCCCATCACTTAGATGTACCACAGTTTGTTTATCCATTCATCTTTTGAAGAACATCTTGGTTGCATCCAGTTTTGGGCAACTATAAATAAAGTTGCTATAAATATTCATGTATGGATTCTTGTTGGACCCAAGTTAAGACTATATTAGGCTTTGTAAAAACAAACAAATAAAACAAACAAGCAAAAAAACTGCCAAATTGTTCTCCAACGTGACTGTACAATTTGCAATCCCACCAAAATGAATGGGAGTTCCTGTTGCTCTAAATCATCACCAGCACTTGATATTTTGTTTTCTTTTTATTGTAACCCTTCTAATAGATGCGAAGTGATATCACATTGTTGAATTCGTTTGCAATTACCTAGTGATGGGTAATGTTGGGGATCTTTTTATGTTTAATTGTCATCTGTATATCTTCTTTGGTGAGATGTGTGTTCAGATATTTTACACATTTTAAATTGGGTTGGTTTTTCCCTTATTGTTGGGTTTTAAGAGTTGTTTGTACATTTTGTATATAAGTCCTTTAACAGATAATGTTTTGTAAATATTTTCCACTAGTCTGTGACTTGTCTTTTGATTTTCCTTACAGTGTCTCTTACAGAGCAGAGGTTATTAATTTTAATGAAGTTAAATTAATCATTTTTTTCTTTCATGAATCATGCTTTTTGCTGTGTTTTAAAAGTTCATTTCTGACCTCAAATTTATAAATGAAATCTGTAAAGTAAAAAGATAAAAGAACAGTCACTCTAACCTTGAAAACCTGTATAATTTTAGAAAAAAAGTAAAGGCATAAATTTCAAAATTAAATATAATTGAGATCTTTGAAATGGAAAGAATGGTGTGAAAAGAGAGTAGGGTTATGAATTAAACTCCAAGGTCTGCCTTAAGGAATTACCACAAAATGGGTGGCTTAAAACAACAAAATGTATTCTCTCACAGTTCTGGAGGCCAGAAGTCCAAAATCAACCTTGCTGTGTCCTTGCAGAAAGGAAGAGGGAGCTCTCTGGGGTCTCTTTTATAAGGGAACTATTGTCATTCATGAGGGCCCCTGCTCATGACCTAATCACCTCCCCAAAGGCCCCATCTCCGAATACAGTAACATTGGGGTTTAGGATTTCAACATATGAATTTTGCGGGGGGACACAAACATTCAGTCTATAACAGTTAAGGTCCACCCTAATTGAAAGTGATTTCATTTTAACTAATTGCATATGCAAAGACTAACGACATTTCCAAATTAGGTCACATACTGAAGTTCCAGGTGGACTACAATTTGGGAGGAAATTATTCAACCCAGTACAAATCATAGATAGGAATATGCTGCAGGTACTTTCATTAGAGCATGCAAAAAGTAAAGTTGCCTAAAACCAATGGGAATGATAATAAAACACCGTAAATAAATTTACTAAAATAATCCATAAATAAGACCATCCACATTTAATATTAAAAAATAAGTTTTACTAACAAGAAAACTTTTTTAAATGACCTTAGCTGATATCTGAATTTTCTATATGAAGGTGGTAGTGTTTATAATGTGAACTAAATCCTCTATAGCCACCTGTGACATCACTCATGATCCACAGGGACTTTGAACATGTCCTCTATTGTGTAGGCAGCTGGGAAAATGACAGAGGATGTGTTCCCAGTATCATACTGCACATTTGTCTGTGTTGAGAAAATTCAGAGGGAATCTACTTATAAAGCATCCTCAGCAATTCCTATATTTAAAATAAATTTTGGAGTACAGGTAGCATCAAGAAGCTTATTTTGTACTGGACTTTTAGTGTTTATTATAATTGGTTTACTCTCCTTAAAACAAGTTAACAATAGGCATGATGGTTCTGTTGTCTGAGCGAAAATTTAATTTTTGATTTTGTATGATTGTCAGTTGTCTACATTTATCAATAGCACAATCCCTTTACCACTCTCATGTACAAAAACAGCAAATAAGTGGAAACAAACTCACAAACATAATTATATAGAATAGTTTACATTTAAAAGAGTAATTCTTAGTTTAATTTTTATGCATGAATTATTGGAGTAAATTTAAGACATTAATAAGTATTAGTAAAAGTGGATAAAATGTCCCTCTCACTTAGTAGCTGGATTTAAAACATATTTCTAATTTTGAAACATTCAAAATATCAGTACAATTGCTGATGATTATAAAATTTTGATGATTACAATTTTCCTCATAAGTTATAAAGAAATTGTAAATCTCAGGATGTGTGTGAATGCTAGTATGAAAATATGACAGAAAATTTTCATCAATTCAGTGTTAGGAGCTGAAACACCAAATGCATGTAAGTTGTCCATATCCACATACAGGGAGAAGCATCATGTGGTGAATAGATTATATTTTAAAGCTGGACTGAGCCAAGTGTCCTCAGTTAAGTCTCTAAGCTATTTCATCTTCAAACTCAGTATTTACTCCACAGGGTTGGAAGGATTCAAGAAATATGAAGTGAAGCCACCAAGACTGCGGCTAACTCTTTGGGTGGTTGGTGAGATGTATCCTTAGTTGGAGGGTGTCCTCATGAGCATGTGGCACCCCTTATAAACCTTAGATTGATTTTCCCCATTACAAAGAGTAAGGTCTGGGAAAATGAGATTTCTGAGACTCCTTCATCATCAGGGTACCTAATAATATTTAGGTACTGAAAACAAAATCACTTCACTGAGGTTATTCCAGATGAATGCGGAAGCCTGTCCTGTTTTCCCAAAGAAAATTCTTACACCATGCCTTTTCTTCACTTTGTAGATATGTTCATTGAAATTATCCACCAACTGTATTCTGTTTATTATAAAAATATTTAATAATTTCTCACATCTCTCCACCTGACTCTTAGAGGAGGGAACACCATCCCACTTTGCATACCAAGGGACTAGATGCATTTTGATCACATTGTAAGAGTTCGTAAGTATTAGCTGACTAACAGGTAATTCATTAAAACGGCAGTGTGAATATAAAATCAAATCATGTAATGTTTTCTTGGAATTAATTCTGTTTGGAGATATAAATGCTTTCTGTGCTTATATCCTGGGCTAAAATCCTTAAGCATATTCAATTCTTTACTTTCTGAATTCTTATAAGGTCTGACTAGAAAGTGGAATAAGAATGGCTGTTACAACCACAATGGCAGTGAAGGGTTATATGCTCATTTGTAAGTATGGCTGATTAAAATAAACTTATTTGATTAAGTTATGAAAAAAGATTATGAATAATCTTATTTTAATTATATATCACTATTGAAAGTCCTCAGGAAAATATTTTGTAAAATATCAATAAAAGTTTACTTGTTTTATGGTAAGGAAAAAGTTAAGTTTACCTTCACATATTTATGTTCTAATGTATTGATATGTTGAATTTATATAGTTCAGTAAGTTCAGAACCTGCAGGCATATTTACCATCAGACGCTAATTGTAGTATTCAAACTTAAAGATACCAAAGATGTTACCAAATATACTTAATGGTTAAATACTGTGTTAAAGATTTGGAACCTAGGTAAATATTTTTGTTTCATCACTTTTAAGGGAATCTTGTTTTATGTTAGAAGAAAGATAATTTCAATATGCATAGGGATATTCTTGATATACTTGCATTAACAAACCTTAACAAAGAAACATTATTTTTAAAATAATACATTTTGATTTTAAGAACTCTTAATGCTTCCTGGTGAAAAAATTTGGAAGTAGTACTTCCCCATTGCAATTTGTACTTTTTAACTTCCATTTGTTTTATATTGATAGTTATGAAGTTAAAACTTATTTTTGACCTATTTATAAAACTTTACCCATTAGTTCTTTACACAGTGAAATGAGAACTTGGCTTTAGAATTTAGCCTGAGGTGTAAGTATACACCCAATGGTCCCTAAATTTACACTTTTCAGCTCCCAAATGAAAAGCTGGTTCTCCTTGACCTATTTACCAGTGAGAAAACATATATTTACTAATGTAGTTTTCAACAGCTATACTTAAAATATGTGAACTTTAAAATTTTACCTTCAAGGCTTTACATTTTTAAAAAAGTATGAACAAAATAGATGTTTATTTTTATAAATGGACGTAGGATTTTACTTTCTTTTTAATCCTATTTGTATAAGATACTAAAAAAATATATTTCCATTAAAATATTGTCCACAAACATTAGTCAAAAGTATAAATTTGTACCTCAAATACTGAGATCAAAATGTTCCTGGTTATGCTGAAATCCACATTCAGTGAACCCAAACTTTCGGGTCTGACCAAAATAGAGCATATGTCAGAACTGCCTGGGATCCTTTGCATTAGCAAATAATCACATTTATCTTTTAAGTTTTTTAATTAACTTATGAATTTACCACATTCTGAACAATGTATATATTAAATATGACATCATACCTAGGAAAAATATGTAAAAAAATAAGATATGGACCAAACCCTTATGGTAATCGATTTCTTTGCAAATAGTTGTCCTATTAAAAGAAAGTTTTTAGTCTGGCAATATATCTTAGTCTCTATTCAATTAAACAGACAATATAAAAATGTTGACCAGAGTATTAAAAATTGTGCTCAAATGAAAGGTTTTTCAACCTACATGTTACATCTTAATGATGAAATCCTCTTACCATTGCATTTTCAGACAACTTGATATTATAGAGCCATGATAAATAATGTAATGAAACATTATTTCTTTTGTCTAACTTCCCCATATTAATTTATACATATTTATTAAACAGATTTTGATAAATATAATCAAATTTAAACCCTGCTCTAAAAAACAGAAGTAAACAAATATTATAATAAAATGAATAAACATGGCAATTTTGTCCCTAGGTCTATCCACAGTCCCATACTGTTCATCCTATAGTTGAAATCCAGATATAGTCCAACTGAAAGTTTTTATTTTCATTAGCCTTAATTGTGTAATACAGAAAGATCACAGAAGACAAGTTTTGAAATTCCGTATTTTTGTTAAATGATTTAAAAAATTTTAAATATATATATATATAAATATATATTAAAAATATATATTTTATCATCAGGCCCCTAGGTCTTCTTCATTGCTGCTGCAGTCAAATATAGCCTTTAACTGACATTCTCCAGGAAGAGAATTCTGAGAATAATAAGTAGATATTCTGTAACACTGTTCTCTAAGAACTGTTAGTTCTGTTATATTTTCTTCACTTGACATTTTGCAAAATCCTGCTGTCTTCATTTGTAGGAAAGAACTGAAAGTTTGTGGAGACTTAGGAAACTTTTCTATGAAATCTTTCAATTAATTAAACAATTGAAATTGAAACTAAGGTGTTTTATGATAGAGTAAATACAGAAATGAACAGTTCTCTATCAGATCCTAGAAAGCAACTTATTCTGGGGATTTGGAATTTCCTCTGTTTGATCTCTCTATTAAGGCTTTGTGGTGAGTCATATTTTTTATGTCATAAAACTCCCTTCTGGAATGATATGGTTGTATGATGCTACTAAATGTCAAATATAAATATGGCTAGTATATACTCAGTTTGTTCAATAACAACACTTTCAATTTCATATAAATCTGACTTCCACAGTATACTTCCTTTTAAATTCAGTTTAAACCCAAGTCCAACAAACATGTATTGAGTGTATAATTTATGCTAATCTTTATGCTGAATGCTAGAAATAAAAAGATTAATATGACAGAACTCTTTCTCACATCTAGTTGGGAAGGAATAAATTTAACAGTAAATATACTATAGGATAAGTATTATACTATATTAAGGTGAAAACAGATGGACAAAGAGATTAAAACAGGGAGGAACACTGTGTTATTATTGAGAACTTTTAAAATGTTCGATTATGGTATAGCAATGATATCAGTACACACACTGTCACTGTATTCCTCATCCTGTCAAAGCCTACAATTTAAAGTTCTTTTCTTTTGGTTCAGCTGAAAGTATTCATGCAAAAGTCATTCTTATTTTTATCTCACATAGCTATTTTACTTTCACCTAAAACCTACTGGACCAAAAGAACAAATTTGTTGTTGGATATTATATTTAGTATTTTCATTCCATTTTATATGTCTCTCTCCAGGCCAGTAGACAGAGAGATAGAATATAGTCAAAGGACTTCTTATATAATTGAATCTATTAGAAAAAGGTTGTATTGGTATTTAGCAAAATACTTGTCCTCTCTCTTAAATTATTTAATTCCTTTCCAAAGAAAAAAAGGTGCTACAGGCAAAATGTATACAATATCGTCATCATTTTAGCCTGTAAAGAATCAGAAGCAGGTTGATACTACACATGTTTTGAAACATTTATGAGGAAGCAATGAGAGAGCAAAGGTTTACTAACTCTGACATTAAGAGCAAATCAAGTAAAGTACATTCCATTTCATATTCCACTGAATTAAATAATGATCTGCTTGGGATTTACCTGGTATTCTAAGGAAATATTGTTTAGAGAAATTGTCCTGCATTAATTTGTCATCTAAATTATGTCACCTAAATAAAAATACTTTAGACACAGTGGGGTGTCACTCCAGGCCTCACTCAGACATGTAAACTCCCCCATTCATTAAACCATTGATGTCTCTGTTGCTGAAAAAAAAAAAACTTTAAATATGTTGAATTCATAAATCCCTATTTAAATAAGATACCAGAAGAAAAAGAGTGAATTGTACAGATGGCTATAAGAGTAAGGAATGATCATATACTTGAGATTAAAAATATGCCCACCTGTGTTACTTTTATTACTTAAGTTGTGTTTCAACTTACTCTGCAACAAAAGCTGTTACCGCAGAAAACTGAGATCTTGCAACCAGCTTATAGAGTGTACCTAGACACATCTCCCACCATTTGTGTTCTCTCTTCTTTAATTTCTAAGACTTGGTCAAGTTCAATATGTGGTATATGTTACAAACAGAAACACTTTCACAGGTAAAAATCCAAATTCTTCACATTTTTGCTTGTCTGTTGATACAAAGGAGCTGATATCGAAACAATTTGTTTGCTTTTCTAAATTCAAATAATAAAAGAGAACAAATGCTATCTTCAAATAATTTATCAAAATCATGATAAGATACTGCTGCACACCTGTTGGAATGGCTAAATCCAAGAAAATGATAATATCAATTGCTGGTGAGTATACAGAAGAGCACAAAATCTCCTTCATTACTGACGGGAAGGCAAAACGATACACTCACCGGGGAGGGGGCACAGCTCGGCGGTTTCTTACCAGACTAAACATAGTCTTATCCTATGATCCAGCAAACGTGCTTGTGGATGTGTATCCAAGGGATCTGAAAACTTGTGTCCACAAAAGTATCTGCACAGTAATGTTTATAGTAGCTTTACTCCTAATGTCAGACAAACAGAAGCGCAAGATTCTCTTCGTAGGTGAACAGATCAACAGCAAAGCAGTAAAATGTCCAGAGTTCCTTCGAGTCATGCCTGATTCTAGGCCTGGTGCAGGCAAGTTAAGTGACTCACCCAAAGCGTCTTACACTTTCAGAAAGTAAGTGTGAAAACACACACACATGCACACGCACACGCTGACGGATAGATGTCAAACTTCACCAAAGCCAGTTGAAAGAGCTCCCAATGGCCAAATCTAGAACAACTTTAACCACAAAATAAATAAAGTAGCTTTGGGTTATAACCCCAAACACACAAAATATTTCTACAAGACTATAAGGATATAAATAACTGATTGAATACATTAATTAAGGAAGGAGAACAAACTTCCTATGCAGACAAAATTCCAAATAAGTTATGTAGATATTCTGCCCTCATGAAGGTAGACCATCACTTCCTACTCCTTAAGTCTAGGGCTTCCAAAATTATGATATAGAAAGGGGCAGGTTGGGGAAAGTAATGTAGAGTGCAGGGAACTGGCAAATAAGGCCTCAGCCGGGTGACCAAGGTCCACATCAACAGCAATAACTCATGTTGACAGCATGTACCCTTGATACAATGGGGTAAAACTGACACTCTATGATCTCCCTTCCCAAAGCCCATAACCCAATCTAATCATGGAAAAAAAATCAGACAAATTTCGGTAGAAGGACATCCTACAACACACCTGACCAGTACTCTTCAAAACTGTCATTGTCATCTAAAACAAGAAAAATCTTAGAAACTGTCACAGCCAAGAAGAGCCTAAGGAGACAAGATGAATCAGTGTAATGTGGTATCTCAGATGGGGTCCTGGGTGGGAAGAGAAAAAGAGCATGAGGTAAAAACTATGGAAAAGTGAATAAACTATGAACTTTAGCTTATAATAATGTATCAGTATTGTTCCATTCATTGTAACAAGTGTACCGTACTGATTTAAGATATTAGCAATAGGGGAGACAGTGTACAGCATATGTTAAAACTCTGTACTATTTTCTCAATTGTTTTTCTATAAAGCTGAAACTCCCTTAAATATAAAATTAATTTAAAAAATGAGTACTTCATAAAAGTCCTCCTTAATAGTATCAGTAATATATGTAAAGAACATCCTTGATCTTCAAACCAACGTACATGACAACCTATCCCCCTGGCTTTCCCCAGACTGGAGTCTCAGTAAGGCTCAAAAATAGGGTGGAACTGAAACATTGAAGCAGGACGAGAAAGGGAATTGATGTGGTACCATTACTGCCAGTGTGTTGGGAATTCCCTGGTAGCCTAAGCTATGATGATGGTTAGAGAATTACTGAAGCTATCAAATGTGAACATGACTGGGTAATAATAAACATAAAAAGCTTAAAACATTGTTCTTCAAATAACATGTATATCTGTAGTGCTTAGAGTATATATGTTATATGCCACTGGTACCAAACACCCTTCAAAATCTTCAAAAAAGAGATTATTGTACAACTAAAATATTGACATTTTAGAAAGGCATCCTTTCCACGAGCATACCCATTCACTTTAACGACAGGATAGATGTGGAGAGAAGTTTATCTATTATTGGTGGTAAATTCTGTTACTATTCTCTTCACTGCTTTCTGCTAAAAGTGAATATTTTGATAATGTTTCCCTATGTGATAGCAATTTAGTCCCTTGAATATTCCGAGTTCATAGGAGAAACGTCTGCACCTTCTCATCACTGCTAAATCTCCCTTCATGCCTGCTCAAAATGTTAGTATATTATTTAATTTTTTTCTTTTCTATCTCCTCCTCGATCAGAAGCAAGCAAAGCACTGAATCACCAGATGTGGCCTCATATTCCCTGGCATTGTCATATTCCCTGCACAATTATCTCCATTTCAGATGGTAAAGTTTTCAAAGGCAAATGTTTTTATCATTTTGCTCTGGAGGTGAATAGAAAATACATTTTGAAGCCTAAGAACATTTTCATACAGATAGGTCAAAATTTAATGCAAAAATAGTTACTAAGAACATCTGTAATCGGGTGGCTTGTGATGTCCAGTGTTAAGTATTCAAGGGTGCACCGCGCTGCACTCCGGGCAAGCAGAACTTCTAGTCAGAAGAGACAATAGTACAGCTAGGACTCAAATTTTTACTTTAAAACCCACCTTCAATTCTTGATTCTTTCAGCATAAAGCCTGATGAGTTTTATCAGTATCCTAAGTGGGTAAGAAATATAGGAACTCCTTTTCTTATGAAATTTCACTGATGTAAGCAAAACTATACAACAGAACAAAACATCATCTGTGCCCACCACCAAAAATGACATTCATCTCATTTGTACGGTGTTGCTTTGGATTAAATACAAATGGGATCAAAACCTGTTTTCTGGAACCTAAACTATCTGTAACAAACTGCATTTCTTTAAGCAAAACTGGTAATTTTGAACTTTAAGTGATAAATTTTTTTGCTGAGGTTTGGTTTTACACAAACACCTGTGTTTGCTGACTGTCAAGGTGATATCTTCTAGGCATCCTGCTGACCACAATGTGAGTTTTTGCTGGAATATTGTAAGCTTTTTTAGTAAGAGCTGGCTTCTTCATTATCTAACTGTCATATATAGGACATTCCCGTTGTCTGGCTAAAGTCATGCAGGAGGCTTCAGATACATTTTTATTTAGTCAATGTATCCATTTAGTTCTTCCTCTGAGGTTCTCAGCTTTGTCCTTTCCTTTTGGATCAAAGAGAAGAAAAGTGTAAGTAAGTGAAATGATTGTTCACCTAGGCAGTCCAGCCCCCACTGGTACAAACACCATTTAATGCAACAGCACATCTGGCCACACATACAGCCCAGTGCTTCTTTCCACTGGTGTCATTTCCTTTACCCACTGTTTATAGGAAAGTGGCCCTGCCTATTGACAATATATTTGAGAAAGGATGTGAAGTTCATGAATTTGACTGTAACTGTATTTGCCAAATAACTAAACTGTCCTTTCTTTTAGCAGATAGTTAAATTTGCATTTGGTTTTAGATGAAAAGCCATATTCTTCCAATGGAATTTGGTTACCTGTTATTGAAACGGAGCAGGACCCTACGGTCCTTGTCCCCCATGTCCTCAGCCTGCCTTTTGTCTGTGGAAAAACTTTAGCTAAAGAATAAATTTAATTCGAGAGGTGAGAAAAATGCAGAAACAAAAGAAAACAGTCCAACAAGACTAAATAATAATAGTGTAGTCATTAAGCAAAGTCAAGGACCTTTAGTTCCTCCTCAAGGGCTCTAGATAATATTCTGAGCCATATCCTGTGAGCTGTCCTATAGATATTAAAGCCCCACCAGGTGGAAGAAGTTAAGTACATGATGACCAGACTGTAGCCGTGACGTAAGCCTCCAGAGTTGTGAGACCTGGCCTCAAGGAAATGGGAACAAACTGTCTCTGCAACTGAAGATTAACTGTGCTTAAAACAATCAAGCGACAATGATCAGACCACCGCATGAACAATCTCGAGGTGACTGTCGGAGCTGCCTGTGCTGTCTCCGCATGTAGCCCCTCCCTCCGTCTATAAAAGCTCTTGTCCCCTAATTGTCAGTTGGGGGGAGTCGGCCTTTGTACAAAAGTCTGCCCGTCCCCCTGCAAAACCTCCTGGTTGCTGGCCTCCGAAATAAAGCAAACTTTACTTTCCATGAACCTTGCCTCTTCGTTGGCCTCAGAGCAGGGAGCAGCCCTGCCCCATGGGTGGGGGTGGGGGTGGGGGTGGGGGGGGTGGGTGGGCGGGGCGGCTGAACTCTCGCGACATCTGGCTCCCGGGTTTTCCCCCAGCAGAGCCGTGGCCGTGATGACACGCTTAGGACGGCTGCAAGGCGCAGTGGCCCCCAGAGGGGATTTGGGGGAACGGGCTTAGCAGCTGCCGAAGCCATTTGTTTTGGGGACCCTCCCTGTTTCTCCCCTGCTCTGCATTGGCTGCCAACGAATGCCTTTCCTTGGTGGAATGGAAACATGCATCTGGAAGATCCAAGCCCAAGTAAGTCCACTAGCGTGCATCTGGGCAAACCTCTTTCGAGCATGAAGTGTTACTTGGGCATTTTGCCAGTTGGTTCTGATGTGTGTCTGACGTCGAGGGCCCTTTGTGTTAGGGAAGCATTTGTGTGGGACCTTGTATGGGGCATCCTCTTGGAGGATCTGTGACAGTTCTGTCTTCTGGTGTGTGAGTGTTTATCCCACTGTGTGATTAGAAAATTTTTAGCTATGAGATTATGACTAAAGTAAAAAGAAAGATAATTTTTTAAACAACATATGGCAACTGTATTCTTTAGACTCTGGAAAAAATTGGTTAAGATCAAACTCTTTATGAAATGCCAAAACGGGTTCTTTTTGCATATACATTTAGAGAAACTTGATAAAATACTGTTTTCAGAATTCTGACCGAAAACTATATGTAGGAGAGAACAAATACATGAACAAATACATGTTCTCTACATGAGAACAAAACATACGTAGAAGAAAGCTTGAGGTTAACTTTTATCATGTCCTTGAAATACAAACACAACCCACTTTGCCTGAGACTCCAGCCTCGACTTAATTAAGAAAACTTTAGAAGATGTTTGGGCTCATTAAGCATGCATGTTATACCGCATTAAAGAGAAATTGTGCTATGAGAAAAATGTATGTTTTTAGAGGTTATGGAATATGTTCTTAAGTTTGCCAATCAGAAAATGCTGGTAGTACAGTTCAATTACTTGTTTCTTGGTTTTGTTAAGGTCTTTTAAATGTCAAAAATTGGGCAATTGGGATAACTCAGTCTGGAATTAAAAACTGAGGACCACTGTGGAGGCTTAAACTTGGATGCAATGTACACAGAGGGAATATGGTTTTTAACATTGGAACAACTTCTTACAATGATGGCAGTAACTGGTCTTCCTGTGATCATTTCATAATGTATAGAAACAGAATCACTATGTTGTGCAGCTGAAACTAATACACTATTATATGTTAATTAGAAAAAACGCTAAGGGTTTTGTGTATCTCATCATTATTAAAGACATTGACTACATCAATTTAAAGGTCATGCTGAGTGAAAGCCTGATTCGGTTTGACTAAAAAAAGTAAACTGAATTAAACTAAGGTGAACTGTAAAAGTTCCATGGTTATTTTGTGAAAAAACAAAAATACTGTGAAGGAGTTCCTGTTGATGCCCGCCCCGAATTTTTTTTGTCTCCTGCAGTATCAGAGCTATAGCTAGATATATGACATATTCCCTTTTAAGTCGGTTGCTAGATGAATAACTGGCCTGGTTTCTAGGTGATTTTGTGCAGGTTTCTGCCACCAGGAGTTAGGCAGGGACGATCTTTCTGCAGTTCTCGCTGTTCCTGCTGTCTTGCATCATCATGATTTCCTGCAGCAAATCCCACAGAAATATTTCAATAGAAAAATTGGACCAGTGTTGCACAGTGATTCACCTTGAGGGCTACTCAACCAGCTCTTTTTTCCCAACAGTTCCAATGATTTTACAAGCTCTTATACCCTGTACTAAATCTCTTGCTGATTAAAATACCTAGAGTGTTTTCTATTTCCTGCATTATCCCCTGACTAATGGAGAGAGGTAGCGCCCACATCATATCCGAATGGTGCAGGGTAGAATAGTGTTCTTTGTGCCCTTGAGGTGAAAAGTACCGTAAGCACGTTCACACAACTAATATACTGAGGAATATGAAAATTGGTTCTACCGGACATCAAACTCCATGTGTGTTTGTTTTTTAATTCTGTTCATATATGGGAGATAGGAGTTATAATAATTATATTTTAAAACAATCTGTTTTATTCTGATTTTACAAATTGTGGTAAGGAATGACAAGTAAGGAGAACAATTTATAGGCCTAGGTATCATCTCAGTTCCCAAACAATATTTTAAGAGTGTCGGTTGTACTTCGAAAGTAACATTTTACACAAAAGGTGTTGGAAATATTATTTTTCCACAAAACAGAAGGGAGCAGCTATTGTCCTTTGTGAGAGCCTGCTTCGCTCTGGAGCTGAAGACCTCAGCTGTCCCTGTTACAATGATTACAGGCAAACACTGAGGGTGTTTTATCAAATGCAGTCCTCTCTTGTTAAATGGCTACATACCTAAACCTAGACTACATACCTAAACTCGAATTCTATCTAAATACAATATATATATATTTTAATTCTTGTGCATATACTCTGCATTCAGAAAATATATTACCATATTTCCTATTACTAGCCACATTAAATTTTATATTAAATGTCATCTGATAGAATGGAAATATACAGATATACTCATTCATTAAATATTCATTTACTCAACACTGACTGAAATCAGTCTTTGCCAAGCACTTTATTGGTGTTTCCTGGAAATTTGGTAAAATGGTAATCCAGTTAGAGGTAGATGTAGCAAAGAAGCTCTATTCTGCTCTTGTGGGGGAAGTTTTCTGTAAATGTCAATTAGTTCAAATTGACTGTGTTGTCCAAGTCAACTATGTCCTGCTGATTGCCCACCAGCTTGCTTCTACCAATTACTCTGACTATAATTGTAGGTTTGCCTGTGTCTCCTTACGGTTCTATAAGATTTTCCTTCATTTATTTTGAAGCTCTTTTATTAGGTGTATAAATGTTTGGGATTATTATATCGTTTTTTTTTTGTGGTACGCGGGCCTCTCACTGTTGTGGCCTCCCCCACTGCGGAGCACAGGCTCTGGACGCGCAGGCTCAGTGGCCATGGCTCACGGGCCCAGCCGCTCCACGGCATGTGGGATCCTCCCGGACCGGGGCACGAACCCGTGTCCCCTGCATTGACAGGCGAACTCTCAACCATTGCACCACCAGGGAAGCCCTATTATATCATTTTGATGAATTAACCCTTGATCATTGTGAAAATGCCCTCTTTATTCCCGGTAATAGCATTTGATATGGAATTTACTTCATCTGATATTAATATAACCACTAAATGTTCCTGGGCTTAGTCATAACATGGCATTTATCCCATTCATTTACTTCTAAACATTCTGTGTATTTACATTATGTTGTGTATTTACATTAAAGTAGTTTTCTTCAGGCAGTATATATTTGGTTCTTGTTTTTCTATCCAATCTGACAATCTTTTATATGGTACCATGTACATTTAATGTGATTATTATTCTTACTGAGTTTGATCGAAATGGCTAAATATATTTAAAGATAATAAAAAGAGGAAAACTTATATATGCATTTATATTTATAATTTAAGGTGTCAAATTCCAAGTATCATTTCCTTCTTCCTGGAGGAGGTCCTTTCACAGCGACTGTAGCACAAGTCTTGTGATGAATTGTTTTAGCTTTTGCATGTTGCTTTTGTTTATATAGATTTCTAATTTGAAGGTTTTGTTGTTATTTTTGTTGCTAGAGCTGTTTGGCAGTGTTTTCAAGATAATAATCCACTGTTGTCTAGGTTGCATTGTGTCAGAATAGAAATCTGACCTCTCCATCTCATCTTTGTTTTTCTGTATGTAATGTTGTATCTCTGGCCATTTTAATCTGATTTTATCATGACTTTAATGCAGTTGATGATCATATATGCTTTACTATTGTTTTCTTTATGTTTTATGTTGTTTCACTGAGTTCCTTTGTTCAGAGTTCCTATCAAAGTTGTAAAATTGCAGCCATGATTTCTTCAAGTATTTCCTCTCCCTCTGTTCTCTCCTTCTCGCTCATGTGCACAGCACTCTCACAGATATTTGACCACTTAAAACTGTCCCATAGCTTTTTCATGCTCTCCTAATCTCTTCTCCTCGTAAACTTTTTGTTTGTTTCTAGTTTGTTTTTTATGTCATTTTCTTTCTCTTCTTATATTTTTGCCTCTTCAAGTTCCTTCTGCAGTATTTAATTTGTTGCTGATCCCACGTGGTGCATTTTTTTTTAACTCAGCCATTGCTACAGTCATCTCTAGAAGTTACATTTTGTCTTTGTTATATCTTTCAATTCTTTTCTCTACTTTTTTTTTTTTTTTTGTAGTACATGGGCCTCTCACTGCTGTGGCCTCTCCCGTTGTGGAGCACAGGCTCCGGACACGCAGGCTCAGCAGCCATGGCTCACGGGCCTAGCCGCTCCGCAGCATGTGGGATCTTCCCGGACCGGGGCATGAACCCATGTCCCCCGCATCGGCAGGTGGACTCTCAACCACTGCGCCACCAGGGAAGCCCTTCTCTACCTTTTTGAACATAAGGAATGTACTTAAAATAGAAGTTTTTAAGCCCCTGTCTACTAATTCTATCACCTCTGTCACATATAGTTCTTTCTCTATTGATGGTTTTGTTCTTCTCGTGGCTTGTATTTCCCTGGCTTTTAGAATCCCCAGGAATCAATATCCTTCTTAGCACTCTACCCTACACTCTGAAGGGTATGAAGTTCTCCACTCTGACCAGGGGGGATACAAACTCTTCCTGGTCCTTTTGGAGCTTTAGAGATTATTACCTTTAATCCCTTTCAGTGGTTACTTTTCAGACCCTGGGTATTTCCTTCACATGCATGATCTGGTCAGTTCGTGGCTGAAGACCCAAGAAGGACCTCAGCAGAACTCCAGAGTGTTCTCTGCCTCTCATTCTGTCTGTCTGTTTGTCTATCTCTCTTTGTCTCTGCAGGTCTCACCTCTCTGGTTCTTGTCCCTCCAAACTCCAGCCACCTTGGCTCCTTAGACTAACAGCTTTCACTCTGACTGCAAGCCAATGCAAGATCCTCCTAGGGTTCTTTGTGCCTGTCCAGTGGCCTGGATACCTGTTTGGGGCAGTAATTTGGGCAATTTTAGGACTCACATGTTTTGTAACTATTTCTCAGAAATTGCTTTCCTACACTGCTGAGATCCGAAGTCTGCATCAATTTTAAAAAATATTTTGTTAGTATTTTTTTTCCTTCTTTTTTAGCAGCGTCAGTAGGAGGATAATTTTGGTTTGTGTTACTGGCCAGGAGTTAAAATAAAGCTTTATTTTTTAAATTTTATTTTCAGATGATTTTTTAGGTAACATTGCAGAAGATAAATTGACAGGATTGGAAAATTTTGACAGGGAAACAAATGTGAGAGTAATTATAGGAAGAAGGTAATATGCATGCTGCAGTCAGTTCAGAAGGTCAGTAGAAGGAATAGCATGAACAATAAAGTATGTTATTGATTCTCCCTCCTTTGCTTTCCTAATTCATCTTTTTACTCACTTTCATTTTCTTAGAATTGAATTCTATAATTAGATTGTCAGGCTTAAGCCTTTGTCCCAGATTCTGTTTCTGGGGTACACAGACTAAGATATTTAGTGACACTTTTTTTGTGTGTGTGTTTTTTTTATGGTGGTCTCATTGGCAAAATGAAAAATAATTCATTCTGTAGTTTTACTTTATAAGTCTTCAGTCAGTTGTAACAACTTCAGGACAAGGGTTAGCTATAACCATAAGAAAGAATATAAAAATAAGTAAAGCTGGGCTTCCCTAGTGGTGCAGTGGTTGAGAGTCTGCCTGCCGATGCAGGGGACACAGGTTCGTGCCCTGGTCCGGGAAGATCCCACATTCTGCGGAGCAGCTAGGCCTGTGAGCCATGGCCGCTGAGCCTGCGTGTCCAGAGCCTGTGCTCCGCAATGGGAGAGGCCCACAGCAGTGAGAGGCCCACAAAAATAAAAAATAAAAAAAAAAAATAAGTAAAGCTACAAAAAAAGGTAAAATATTAATATGTAAATAAGAAATATTTTTATCCAATCATAGTGAATGACATTTAGTTTATTAAAAATAGTATATCTTTACATTTTGGGACTCAGGTGGGTTATAGGAAATAGAAGAAATAATGCCTTAATAATTCTATTGACTATTAGCTAGGAGTTGATACAAATAAAATTTGAAAAAACATTAGTATTTAAAAATTTGCTTTGAGATTATAAAAGACTAATATGCAACTATTTAAGTCTTTGAAAAGTAATAAGCTATAATAAATTAAATTGCTATAATTTTTTCTTACTCAGTTTTATAGTTACATGATATATTGAACAAACAATGCCAGAGTAAATGTTTCCTTTATTTAACAAAGCTATAATAGAAATAAAGAGGTAGGTTTAGAATAGTTCTTATCATTAAATGAAAAAAATATGAATTATGTTACATGTTTTGAAAATGCTATATTATTATTTACCACTTTGCCCTTTTAGAAAAGAGATTCATAAATGATTTGTATCTTAAATAAGAATCACACTAAGGATGAAACTAGTGTAAATATATTACTTCTGCATATAGAAACATAACAAAATATTGGTTTTGCATTTATTTTGTCATGTTTTATATATAATTTTTGCAGTTTTTAACATTGAATAGAGATGAATGGGGAGAAAACCCATTTGACTTACCTAGTATTTGATATCTTTATCACAGAAAAATATCACAAAGACATCACTAACAATTTCTCATTGTTTCAACTGTTTTATATGTTAATATAGCAAGAGATTTCTATATTATTAGTGAAAAAAATCACTCATCATATTTTATTATAGTCTTGTCACTTTCTAACTCACCAGCACTGAGCCTAATATAAAACAGTTGCTCAGTAAACATTGCAACATACATTTTCCATGTTTCATTATTCACTAGGTTCCTATTTCCCTGAGTTCTCCATATAATTATATAACAATAAATCATTGAAAAACAGGGGCAAAGGCATCTTTCAAAGTTGGTGCTTTTTAAAAGTGCCAACAATTAAAACCTTATACTAACAGAGTTTAATCTCAGTGAAAATACACAAAGAATATGGCTTTCAAACCTAGTTCTATAAATTGTGTGTTTTGGAGGTAAATTAAGTACAGAATGAATTTCAATTTGCAAAATGTGAACTGGGTAAATAATTTTGTGCTAATATTTCAGAGAGATTTTTTATAAGGGACTTTCAGTTTTAAATGTTTTAAAAACATTTAATGTCACCTGAAAATGTGCTCAGCACCTTGCAATATGTTAATTTGTAGAGTCAAGTAAATTTAGTTATTAGATGAAAGTATCAGGAAAACTATAATGAATACCTACCTAACTCTAAAATTGGGACAGTAGCCTAAATCACCTGGGTAACTATCCAAACTGTTGCTTCTCATATCCTTGAGTGCTTTGCCTAGATGGAGGTGCTAAGAAGAACACAATATGTAAATAGCAATCATCTCTCTAGAACAATGATTTATTTTCAGCATGAGACTTGGAAATCAAGTTCATTTGGATGGCCCATCTGGAATAGAGCTGATTTTAATTTAAGTCACCATAAAACCCACTAGGACAACTGGATTTATTTACACGCACTGCTGTTCCAACTTCACATAATTCCAACTCTGCCTGAAGCACTGATGAATACTACAGCTGCTGTTTCTTACCTTCAGAATTCAGCACCATCATGGAGGGATAAATCAGAGAAATGAACTTAAGTTTACTCCAAAGTTTGGGAGCCTGATAAGCTAAAGACTATATAATTATAGAAAACAATAGTTATCCTATATTTAGAGAGCACAGACCATCTAGTGATTTCTAAATCCCTTTAAAAATGGCTACGAGACACGTACTGTCCATTTTTTAAATTATTTTTTTTTTAATTGAAGTATAGTTGATTTACAATGTTGTGTTAAAGGTGTACAGCAAAGTGATTCAGTTATATGTATATATATTCTTTCTCAGATTCTTTTCCCATATAGGTTATTCAAACTACTGAGTACAGTATAGTTCCCTGTTCTATACAGTAGGTCCTTGTTGTTTATCTATTTTATATATAGTAGTGTGTATATGTTATTCCCAAATTCCTAATTTATCCGTGCACCCCACCTTTCCCCTTCGGTGTTTTTTTTTTCCGTGTCACGACTCTTCTTTCTTTTTTTTTGTTTTTGTTTTTGGTTTTATTTTTTGCGGTACGTGGGCCTCTCACTGTTGTGGCCTCTCCCGTTGCGGAGCACAGGCTCCGGACCCACAGGCTCAGCGGCCATGGCTCACGGGCCCAGCCGCTCTGCGGCATGTGGGATCTTCCCGGACCAGGGCACGAACCTGTGACGCCTGCATTGGCAGGCGGACTCTCAACCACTGGCGCCACCAGGGAAGCCCTCGACTCTTCTTTCTTCTCCTTGCTCTCCTCCCCCTCCCCTCCCTCTTCCACTCTCCCTCGTCCTCTTCCTTCTTTAGGATTTCAAAAGGAATGAACTTGTGGAGGTTTTTGCTGTGGGTGGTTTGTTTTCTGAGAGGGACATGAGAACAAGTGCCTTTCTTAATATGCTTCAGTGAGGCAACCTCAAATTTTCTTTGCTTATTATATCAAGCTATTTTTGTTAAAATACCAGAAAGAAAATGAAGAAAATAAAAGTAACATTTATTTATGTCTACTATGGTTCAGACATGGCGTTTGTTCTTTCCATGTCGAATTTCACGTTGTGTTCTCCCTCACTGTGTGTAAGAACTCATCGTTTTATTTTTCATACAAGAAAATTGAGGTCAGAACATTTTTACGATTTGCTTAAGGTCACAGAGGGTAAATTTGTTCAGGAGACTATTATCAATCAGGAATTTAAATCTAAATTTTTAAAATTTTAGAACTCATGTTATGTTTAATGAAATATGCACCCTGCCTCTGATCATCTCTAATGAGTAAAATTAAAATTGTGCTATAAATTCTAAGTTTCCATAAAACTAAATAAAATAACAGATGTAGGAGTTAATTCATCTCAGTCATTAGATAATTAAACCAGAATTTTAACACTCTTTTTTTTCAGATATTTACCACTTATTAGGCACAGAGGAATTTCAAAATTTAAACCATTACCACACAGATAGTTAAATATTTAAAATTTTGTTGATTTGCTGAATAAAGCAGTAAGTTACCATAAATAGGGAAGTTATATACGAAGGGTAGGTCACAAAAGAAATCAAGAAAATTTCAATTATGGGTAAAAGATTTTAAAATAGATAATTGCTCAAAGCGGCATTGCCTTTAGAAAACAAAACAACTGAATATTTGCACATTAGGGTAATAAACACAGATCATGAGGAGCCTGGGCTAAGATACTGGGGAAAGATGGGGTTAAGATGGTTTGACCTCAGGAGAGATGGTGTAGAGATGGAGCCTTTGCGCTCATCAGAGAAGGTGGGAAAACTGGGTAGGTCTGCCTGTTCCTGTTGGGACTGCAGAGCTTCCACGGAACTTTGTCTCATGAGCAACCTTACAAGTGTATTAAGCATAAAAATCTCTGCTCTGAATCTCTAAAACCACTTGGTTCCGGTGGCCCTTAAGGATGGTGGTAGGTCTTTTCAGTAGTAACACTATATTCTTGTTTTTCAATTTTCTCCTTCACTAGAGAGGTCATGAAAACTGACAAAATAATCAGGGTGCTTTCATTTGTTTCTTTTCAACTTACACAAACATAGTAGTCCCTGAGCTGTTAACCAATATTTCGTCTTGCTTCCTTTAGACATGTGGTAGGATTGAATCTCCCCCTCATTGCATCCCTGAGGTCAGCTGAGGCCACAACTACCTTTGGCCAAAGAAATATGAGCAAAAGTGGCAGGTTTCACATTTAGACGGAGGCCATTAAGAGCCAGAACTGATTCATCCTGTACTCTCCACTCTTCCTTTACCCCAAACACAAAAGCATATGTCAAGATGGAACCTCCACAGCTTAGTTCTCTGAGAATAAAACAAACAAACAAAAACAGAAAATAAAAGAAAGAAAAAAGAAGCATACGTTTTTGTGTTAAGCTAACTGAGATTTTGGCACTATTTGGTTTTGTAGCATAAAGTAGCCCATCCTGATTACTACAGTAATACAGTCAATCAATAAAGACACCAAAGTAACAATGACAGAAATGTTAACATTTTGTTTAAAATATTTTCTTGGATGCTGAGAAAAGGAAAAAAAAAAAAGAGAAAAATGGCCATCATTTTAAAAATGCTGTATTTTTCAGTATTTATAATATATATTATAATATATATATTATATTTATATATTTATAATATATCTATATAGTGTTTAAAAGTTAAAAGTATATTCAACAGGTCCCCCTACAAACTCATAAGTTCAAACTAGTGGTATAAAACAAGTTAAAGGCATGTTTCCCACCTGGTGATGTGTGTTGCTCACCTCTGAGGGCATTCTCAGGATAATAAAGAAGATTAAGTCGGTTTGGTGTTTTGATTTGATATGTCATGCCCTATGCAACTGATGTTTCTTTGTAGTATATATGTGTGATGCTTTCTAAACACTTAAGACTGTAAGCCTATGGAATAAGAGGACACTTTTGGACATTTTTTCCAGTAGGGATTTCATTCTAGAAACCATCTGAGATTTAGTCAAATCACATGTGTGATAGAGTGATCCTTCATGCACAATCCACAATTCTGTTTTTATCTTCAATTGCTTTTCAGCCTCCGAGACTTAGCCCAAAACTGTGTCTCAGCATTCAAAATAGGTGTGAATATTTGCTTTGAATGTATCCACTTCCAAGGAAAGCAAGTAAATGAAAATTCAATTACATTCTTCCAACAAGGCATTTCTCATGATACTTTGCTGTACAATACAAGCTCAGAAACCATGGGAGGTTTTTTAAGCAGCACAAATCTACCAACAAGTCTATTACCTACTAAATAAAGCATA
Organism: Aethalodelphis obliquidens; assembly: GCF_003676395.1. Lineage (NCBI taxonomy): Eukaryota > Metazoa > Chordata > Mammalia > Artiodactyla > Delphinidae > Aethalodelphis > Aethalodelphis obliquidens. Next base: position 23,699,732 of record NW_020837963.1, on the reverse strand, counting down.
AAATGAACAGATACTCCTGATCCATATCATTGTTGCTAATACAGTAGGCATAATAGTGAACAGTACACCACTGAGCTTCATATACATCAGGCAATAAAAAAGAAAGAGGGAAAACAAAGAGAAGGAAATGTTGCTGCCAATGATTCATTCACTTAGGCAAATGCAAAACCCTTGACAGGATAAATGAGAATTCAGATATTCTCCAAGAGCACATACAGGCACAAAATAGTGCCACTATTGATTATTTTAACTCAAAAAGAGCTGAGATATAAGGAAAGGGAGAAAGTAAGAGAACAAAAAAGAAAGTCTAGTCATCATCCAGCAGACAGAATAGCAGTGACTGGAATTTCTTTACTGATGGTTGATTTTTCTGTTATAAAAGAGACAGTGTATATTTTGGCTCATACAGTAGTGAGAAAGATCACATACCTGTAGAACAGATGGATTCATCAAATCAGGGGCGACCTGGGGAAATCTCAGCAGGAATTAAGAGTGGGACTGATGGCATTTTGTATCAAAGGTCAAAGCACGTGAGTAGTTTTGATTACGGAATTTTGGCAATTGCTGGTAGGTATCCTAGCTGGTCTTAGGGTGGCCTCAACTCTTTTCTGCATTTTACCTCCTTGAACCCATCCAGATTCTCACCATGAAGCCGAGACTGACCCTCCCATAGTTCTTGCAGGGGAAGGAAATGTATACCATTAAGTGCATTTACTAGAAAACAAGATATCTCAAATCAAAAATGTGTCTACCTTAGCAAACTAGAGACTGAAATGCAATTTAAGCCTAAAGCAAGCATAACAAAGAAAGTAAATTCACAGCTGAAATATGTGTAATTGGAAAAACATAATATAGACAAAGCATCCAAACCAAAGGCTGGCTGTGAAAAGATCAGTAAAACTGATAGATCTATGACAAGTCTCACCAGGAAAAAAAGAGAAAAGGCACAGATTACTAATCTCAAAAATGAAAGAGGGGTCATTGCTACTTATCTCGCATAATTAAAAGGCTGATTAAAAAAATAAATAAAGAAAAACTCCAAACCAAAACCAAAAACTATGAACACTATGCTCACAAATTTGATAGATTCATGTTTAGTGTAATACCTATATCAATGGTTATATATAAAAAGATTTATAGATATGTGTGTAAATGGGTTAGTATATACACACTTTTCCTTACCCTGCCAGGTGAGGTCCTACACACATCAGTTCTCCAGACCGGTAGCAATAAGCACAAAAGAGCCCATGTCTTGCTTTCTTATACCATTTTCCAATAAAAGGACCCAGACTCTTTGGAGAAAATGATGATTCTAGGACTTGGAGAGGTAACATATAAGATGAGCCTGGAGCATCCTGTCCTGCCAGAAAGTAAGGAACTTTTAACACACCCACAGACACACAGACACGGACAGAAATGTCACAAGAGCACAGGAGTGAACTGAAAGGGTTTCCAATGGCCAAATCTGGACAACTAGAGTAACAAATTTAAAAAGCGTTGTTGGCTTTTTAAACCTAAGTCTAAAATCAATATTCATATGTTCACAGTGATATAAACAATTGAATCAATAAATAAATGGAGAATAGAAAAATATCCCATGCAGAAAAATTCCAAATTACATTAATAATAATAATAATTAATAGTATGTATCATATATTCTGATTATTTTAAAATATACTTTTAAAAAAAGAAAAAGGTAGCAAGGCAACTCCTATTTACATGCATAAGAAATGTGATTAGAAGGATAAGGGTAAGATAAATAACCTTTAATTCACTCCCCAGCCTGTAAGGGCACTATTTTTTGGTAATAAAAACGTTTGCCATCACAGTTCAAGAGGAAATTTCTTTGAGCATAGTGTCCTAGGAATATGACTTGGATGTCACATGTTTACCTGTTAAAAACAAACCAAACCCCCCCCCAAAACAAACAAAAAGAACCCCCTTGAACTAATAAAGAGGCAATGGAGAATAAAAATATGAGTTATGGAATTACCAAAGTCAGATGTTTCCATGAAAATCTTTACTGAAATCAAAGCTGGCTTAAGTAACCCAGCAATTAAGAAGTAAATATTAAAGTTTAAGTTCTGTATCCCTTTCTCTAATATATATATATGTGTATATATATAGATACATATAGATATAGATAAAATATACTGCAGTCTGATTTCTGATACAGGTCACTTAGCCTCTGTCATATGTTTTTGGCATATTATGGTCAGTTGAAAAATCACAAATTCTGAAACTGTATGCTTGCAGCAGTTTTAAAAAATAAAAATTTTTCACAAAATAACTATTTAGTTTGGAATTCACAGAGTCAAGGAACTAGATTTCATTTCAAATGGAGATTTTACCCAAATAGATTATATATTTACTTCAGATAAAATTTGCTAAGAGATCTATGGATTCACTATAGATTCACGCATGTTTATTATTGACTATACTTCTTAAGCTTCTTGGAAATCAAAGTAGGACATATTTAGTGAAATATGTCAAGTCAACATTTTTGCCAGGAGAATATAGTATATCGACTTGATTCTGAGTCAATAGAGCAAAGATGAATTACATTTGAAAGTGCTGCTTCATTGAACAGAACAATTTATTTGTGGTACAAAAAACTATTTAAATGAATGAGTTTTAAAATGACATTTGAATAACTGTAATTTTAACAGTTTTTAAATGACAGGAAAACCACCCAGGGATTTACATATCTCATAATCCTTGGTAAAACTCCCCAAGTAATACATGAGAATTGAGGACATTGAATACACTACACATTTTCCTTAGTTGTCCTGTATATTAAACTCAGGGAAGCATTTTGTTTATTCCAAAAGCAGTACACATAAATTCCCCAATATGATATATATTAGTAATGTTCTATACCTATAAAATTGCCTTTTTAAAGCCCATTAAATTATTAAGAAACTTTTGAATAACATTTCCTTAAAAATAAATTTATTTGCCTAAACATTTTTTAAAGCATGCAAATCATTTTTCAAAAGCCATATTACTATTTCCACTGAAGGATGTGTCTGCATATACTGATCATCTTTGGATAGAAAGACTGAGGAAGAATATGCTGATTTATAAATTATCTTCAAATGCATAATATTGTAATCATTATATTTGGTGTTTCATAACTTCCTTATATATCTCAGAGGAGACCCAATTGAGAAGAAATATTTTCAGAAAGATTTCTCAATGCTTTTGGATTATTGCCAAATGCACAAAGAAGGACTCAGGTGAGCAGAGATTTAGACCACAGAGATTTTATATGTGTGGCAGAGTGTAGGTAATCCTTCTGATTAAGGTGGAAAAAAATCACAAGAAGCAATTATGTCCAGACAGACTCAGGAAAGCAATACAGCAATTCCATGTAGTCCCTCTCCCTGGTCAGGAGCATGTAATCTCAGGAGTCAACATCACTCTTGATCAGTATCACAGCTAGAAATTCTGAGCATCTATCTGCTAAACTGTTTATTCCTGTGCAGACTTACAGAGCTTTGGTAACAGAAATGTGCCCAAACAGGGCCATCTCTACATGTGATACCAGCTGCTGTGTATTCTCATTATCATTAATTTCTTCTGAATGGCAAAACTGATTTTTTGTTGCGATGTGAGCATTTTTTAGAAAAAAATATTCAGGTAGGTAAAAACAAAAATTCTAGTATTTGAGTTTGTGTCCACTACCATAAGTCTGTTAATAATGTTTCTCTTTAAATATAGTTACTGAGCCTGCATGTAATATACTTTTTATATCCCAGCATCCCAAAGTAGGAGTGTGTAGCACAACTTTAGCAGAGCATGATTGAACTAGTTCACACTAAAATCATTCAGATTGGGTGAAAATTAGAAGAGAAAAGAGCAAAGTCTATGATATCTCAAATCAGTACATTGTAAAATAAGTATTAGTCATGACATCTGTCTCACAGGGCCACTGTAAATGACGTGACTTGTGTAATGTAAATTCATGTAAACATGAATTGGTAATTACCTCCTCTGCCTTCTATGTAGCATATTATAAAATAATTATGTGAACAGAGGGTATCAGTTCACTGAGCCAACATAATTTACTTTTAATTTAAAACTAACACCAGAACTGATGTTACCATATCATTGGCTATCTGAAGATTCTCACTGTGTTGACCAGTCCCTCCCATCAAGCCTCTTAGATAGCCTCATCCACTGGAGGGCAGACAGCAGAAGAAAGAAGAAGAACAATCCTGCAGCCTGTGGAACAAAAACCACATTCACAGAAAGATAGACAAGATAAAAAGGCAGAGGGCTATATACCAGATGAAGGAACAAGATAAAACCCCAGAAAAACAACTAAATGAAGTGGAGATAGGCAACCTTGCAGGAAAAGAATTCACAATAATGATAGTGAAGATGACCCAGGACCTCGGAAAAAGAATGAAGGCAAAGATCAAGAAGATGCAAGAAATGTTTAACAAAGACCTAGAAAATTAAAGAACAAACAAACAGAGATGAACAATACAATAACTGAAATGAAAACTACACTAGAAGGAATCAATAGCAGAATAACTGAGGCAGAAGAATGGATGAGTGACCTGGAAGACAGAATGGTGGAATTCACTGCTGACGAACAGACTAAAGAAAAAAGAATTAAAACAAATGAAGACAGCCTAAGAGACCTCTGGAACAACATTAAATGCAACAACATTCGCATTATAGGGGTCCCAGAAGGAGAAGAGAGACAGAAAGGACCAGAGAAAATATTTGAAGAGATTATAGTCAAAAACTTCCCTAACATGGGAAAGGAAATAGCCACCCAAGTCCAGGAAGGGCAGCGAGTCCCATACAGGATAAAGCCAAGGAGAAACACGCTGAGACACATAATAATCAAATTGGCAAAAATTAAAGACAAAAAAAATTATTGAAAGCAGCAAGGGAAAAATGACAAATAACATACAAGGGAACTCCCATAAGGTTAAGAGCTGATTTCTCAGCAGAAACTCTACAAGCCAGAAGCGAGTAGCATGATATACTTAAAGTGATGAAAGTGAAGAAACTACAACCAAGATTACTCTACCCGGCAAGGATTTCATTCACATTCAATGGAGAAATGAAAAGCTTTACAGACAAGCCAAAGCTAAGAGAATTCATCACCACCAAACCAGCTCTACAACAAACGGTAAAGGAACTTCTCTAAGTGGGAAACACAAGAGAAGAGAAGGACCTACAAAAACAAACCCAAAACAATTAAGAAAATGGTCATAGGAACATACATATCGATAATTACCTTAAACGTGAATGGATTAAATGCTCCAACCAAAAGACACAGGCTTGCTGAATGGATACAAAAACAAGACCCATATATATGCTCTCTACAAGAGACCCACTTCAGACCTAGGGACACAAACAGACTGAAACTGAGGTGATGGAAAAAGATAGTCCATGCAAATGGAAATCAAAAGAAAGCTGGAGTAGCTATACTCATGTCAAATAAAATAGACTTTAAAATAAAGAATGTTACTAGAGACAAAGAAGGACACTACATAATGATCAAGGGATCAATCCAAGAAGAAGACATAACAAGTATAAATACATATGCACCCAACATAGGGGCACCTCAATACATAAGGCAACTGCTAACAGCTATAAAAGAGGAAATCAACAGTAACACATAATAGTTGGGGACTTTAACACCTCACTTACACCAGTGGACAGATCATCCAAAATGAAAATAAATAAGGAAACAGAAGCTTTAAATGACACAACAGACCAGATAGATTTAATTGATATTTATAGGACATTCCATCCAAAAACAGCAGATTAGACTTTCGTCTCAAGTGCGCACAGAACATTCTCCAGGATAGATCACATCTTGGGTCACAAATCAAGCCTCAGTCAATTTAAGAAAATTGAAATCATATCAAGCATCTTTTCTGACCACAATGCTATGAGATTAGAAATGAATTACAGGGAAAAAAACGTAAGAAACACAGACACATGGAGGCTAAACAGTACGTTACTAAATAATAAAGAGATCACTGAAGAAATCAAAAAATACCTAGAGACAAATGACAATGAAAACACGACAATCCAAAACCTATGGGATGCAGCAAAAGCAGTTCTAAGAGGGAAGTTTATAGCTATACAAGCCTCCCTAAAGAAACAAGAAAAATCTCAAGTAAACAATCTAACCTTACACCTAAAGGAACCCGAGAAAAAAGAAGAAACAAAACCCAAGGTTAGCAGAAGGAAAGAAATCATAAAGATCAGAGCAGAAATAAATGAAATAGAAACAAAGAAAACAATAGCAAAGAAATCAATAAAACTAAAAGCTGGTTCTTTGAGAAGATAAACAAAATTGATAAACCATTAGCCAGACTCATCAAGAAAAAGAGGGAGAGGACTCAAATCAATAAAATAAATGAAAAAGGAAAAGTTATAACAGACACCACAGAAATACAAAGCATCCTAAGAGACTACTACAAGCAACTCTATGCCAATAAAATGGACAAACTGGAAGAAATGGACAAATTCTTAGAAAGGTATAACCTTCCAAGACTGAACCAGGAAGAAACAGAAAATATGAACAGACCAATCCCAAGTAATGAAATTGAAACTGTGGTTAAAAATCTTGAAACAAACAAAAGTCCAGGACCAGATGGCTTCACCGGTGAATTCTACCAAACATTTAGAGAAGAGCTAACACCCATCCTTCTCAAACTCTTCCAAAAAATTGCAGAGGAAGGAACACTCCCAAACTCATTCTATGAGGCCACCATCACCCTGATACCAAAACCAGACAAAGATACTACAAAAAAAGAATATCACTGATACTCTTATCACTGAAGACTACAGATGTAAAAATCCTCAACAAAATACTAGCAAACAGAATCCAACAACACATTAAAAGGATCATACACCATGATCAAGTGGGATTTATCCCAGGGATGCAAGGATTCTTCAATATACGCAAATCAATCAATGTGATAAACCATATTAACAAACTGAAGAATAAAAACCATATGGTCATCTCAATAGATGCAGAAAAAGCTTTTGACAAAATTCAACACCCATTTATGATAAAAAGTCTCCAGAATGTGGGCATAGAGGGAGCCTACCTCAACATAATAAAGGCCATATATGACAAACCCACAGCTAACATTCTCAATGGTGAAAAACTGAAAGCATTTCCTCTAAGATTAGGAACGAGACAAGGATGTCCACTCTCACCACTGTTATTCAACATAATTTTGGAAGTCCTAGCCATGGCAATCAGAGAAGAAAAAGAAATAAAAGGAATACAAATTGGAAAAGAAGAAGTAAAACTGTCACTGTTTGCAGATGACATGATACTATACATAGAGAATCTTAAAAGTACCACCAGAAAACTGCTAGAGCTAATCAATGAATTTGGTAAAGTTGCAGGATACAAAATTAATGCAGAGAAATCTCTTGCATTCCTATACACTAGTGATGAATAATCCGAAAGAGAAATTATGGAAACACTCTCATTTACCATTGCAACAAAAAGAATAAAATACCTAGGAATAAACCTACCTACGTAGACAAAAGACCTGTATGCAGAAAACTATAAGACACTGATGATAGAAATTAAAGATGATACCACCAGATGGAGAGATATACCATGTTCTTGGATTGGAAGAATCAATATTGTGAAAATGACTATACTACCCAAAGCAATCTGGAAGAGTCAATATTGTGAAAATGACTATACTACCCAATGCAATCTACAGATTCAATGCAATCCCTATAAAATTACTAAGGGCATTTTTTATGGAACTAGAACAAATCATCTTAAAATTTTTATGGAGACACAAAAGACCCCGAATAACAAAAGCAGTCTTGAGGGAAAAAAACGGAGCTGGAGGAATCAGACTCCCTGACTTCAGAGTATACTACAAATCTACAGTAATCAAGACAGTATGCTACTGGCACAAAAACAGAAACATAGATCAATGGAACAAGATAGAAAGCCGAGAGATAAACCCACGCACCTATGGTCAACTAATCTATGAGAAAGGAAGCATAGATATACAATGGAGAAAAGACAGTCTCTTCAATAAGCGGTGCTGGGAAAACTGGACAGCTACATGTAAAAGAATGAAATTAGAACACTCCCTAACACCATACACAAAAATAAACTCAAAATGGATTTGAGACCTAAATGTAAGACCAGACACGATAAAAGTCTTAGAGGAAAACATAGGAAGAACACTCTTTGACATAAATCACAGAAAGATCTTTTTTGATGCACCTCCTAGAGTAATGGAAATAAAAGCAAAAATAAACAAATGGGACCTAATGAAACTTCAATTTGCACAGCAAAGGAAACCATAAACAAGACGAAAAGACAACCCTCAGAACAGGAGAAAATATTTGCAAACGAATCAACAGACAAAGGATTAATCTCAAAAATATATAAACAGCTCATGCAGCTCAATATTAAAGAAACAAACAACCCAATCCAAAAATGGGCAGAAGACCTAAAGAGACATTTCTCCAAAGAAGACATACAGATGGCCAAGAAGGACAAGAAAAGCTGCTCAACATCACTAATTATTAGAGAAATGCAAATCAAAACTACAATGAGGTATCACCTCACACCAGTTAGAATGGGCATCATTAGAAAATCTATAAACAACAAATGCTGGAGAGGGTGTGGAGAAAAGGGAACCCTCTTGCACTGTTGGTGGAAATGTAAATTGATACAGCCACTATGGAGAACAGTATGGAGGTTCCTTAGAAAACCAAAAATAGAATTACCATATGACCCAGCAATCCCACTACTGGGCATATACCCAGCGAAAACTATAATTCAAAAAGTCACATGCACCCCAATGTTCATTGCAGCACTGTTTACAATAGCCAGGTCATGGAAGCAACCTAAATGCCCATCGACAGATGAATGGATAAAGAAGAAGTGGTACATATATACAATGAAATATTACTCATCCATAAAAAGGAATGAAATTGAGTCATTTGTTGAGACCTGGATGGATCTAGAGACTGTCATACAGAGTGAAGTAAGTCAGAAAGAGGAAAACAAATATTGTATATTAATGAATGTATGTGGAACCTAGAAAAATTGTACAGATGAACTGGTTTTCAGGGCAGAAGTTGAGACACAGATGTAGAGAACAAACGTATGGGTACCAAGGGGGGAAAACCGTGGTGGGGTGGGGATTGTGGTGTGCTGAATTGGGCGATTGGGATTGACATGTATACGCTGATTTGTATAAAATTGATGACTAATAAGAACCTGCAGTATAAAAAAACAAGCCAAAAAACCAACTAATACTAAACTTTCTTTGGGTTATTTGTATGGAAATATGTTAATATAAATGTTTTAGACATTAAAAAATATAATAAGTATTAGACTATTTGAATTAGGGACAATATCAACTTCAGGTTCAAAGAGTTATATTTGGGACTAAATAAAATTTTGGCTTAGTTGTTATGAACATGCAGAACATTTTACCTTAAAAATGCCTTCTGAGGAAATCCATATTTAAAAGGAATGATAAGAACTTCCAGTTACTCATGGTCTTCATATTATCTTGTCTTTTCTCTCACAACTGTTGTCTAAATAATGAGTAAATTCTCCTCAATGACTTTGACATTGCCATAACTTTCAAGGACTACCTAGCTTTCATTTCCATTGTGGAAATAAACAAAGACCACCCACGTGAGAGCAAGCAGAGACTGCCAATTCAGAGCTTGCTCTGATGAGGAGGCCCCTCCCATTATTTGTATTTGGTAGAGATTCAAGAGCCGTAAAAGAATAGGAAAGCTTTATAATGAAAAAAAGGGAAGGCTTCAGGTGCGGCCTGAGAAATTCAAAATTCAGTGGAGAGTTGGTCGTCTTCCCTGGAAGCAGATCCTGATATGGAGTTTCCTCTTTAGGTGATTTTTAGGGGGTTCCCTCAGAAGACGTGGAATGAGGAAAGAGGATAGTGCAAAACCTCTAACAACAGTGATTATAGGGGAATTACGTGCCCTTTGTGATTACATGTTGAAACAAGTTCAAGTTCTCCAGTCTATGCTACCATATCGAGTTGCATGAACATTTCTTTTAGCATTCATGACATATGATACACGTATCTGCCTTATATTTTAATTATATTATAATTTACTGGAAAATAAGGAAAGTATCTTGTTTACATTTTATTCTCCAACATGCAAATATAGCACTCACTCATAATAAGTTCTCAGTGAACACTTCTTAATTGAATTAAACTTTTATTAAAAACAGTATTATCTTGCATTGTGATATCAGCTAAGAAAATACAGAGGTCAGAATACAGGAGTGGTAATTAATACATACTAGAGCTATAATAAATATTAATAGTGAGTGGAGGCATCTGAGTATAGGGGAGACAGCAATTAGAACAATGATGTATCTAAATAATGTGAACTATTTTAGAAGTGGGATATCCTCTGAGTTAAATATTCTTTGTTATCCCTAATTGTTTAATATGCCTTTTTTTTTTAACATCTTTATTGGGGTATAATTGCTTTACAATGGTGTGTTAGTTTCTGCTTTATAACAAAGTAATATGCCTTTTTAAATGGCTTTGCCTTAATTTAGCAAATGCAAGAGATTTTTTTAAAAGTGTTGTATCTTTTTTTTGCAAGAGCAGACTCCTTCTGAGATCAGCACAAATGTGGAAAGATTAATCAGGGAGAGACCCTGTTATTGAGAACAAAGTCACATTAGCATAATCCATCTACACTTCTCCATCATCCTTTGCATTGAAACTCTTCTTTGCCAACCTTAGAGTTTAAATTTTTTTGTTTATTTTTAGTATAGAAATGTGCATAATTCCAGGACTAAGGTAGAAAAAGTACCAACAAAGGCTAGGACATGTGATTGTTCCAGAAAGCAAGGGAGTGCTCGAAGAATAATGAGGACAGGTCAAAAGGACATAGAAGACAGTCTTCACGGGTTCCCACTGGCCATATCAAGATAACCTACGTAAAAAATAAATGATGATCTAAAGTGTAACTTGTTGACCAACACTGGATGTGGAGCTATAACTACATGGAGATGTAAATAACTAAATATGTCAGGGAAAAGTTTGGTGAATAATGTGATACATACTTCCAATCAAATACTTATTAATTAATAAGATAACTCTACGGTGGAGAAGCCTGGCAGATCCCACGCTAATCAAGTGCTCAGAGTGATCATCACCGACGCCACCCCACAGGCTGGATGCAAAGAACACGGCATCACTCCTGTGATACTCCTGCCAAAGGTGTATAATCTGAATTTAGTCAGGAGAACTGAGACACACCCAAACAGAGGGATATTCTAAAAGCTAAAGCTTATAATATTCAAAAATATCAAGGTCGAGAAAGTCAAGGAATGACTATTTGTTTCAGACTGAGAGACAAAGGAGATTAAACAACTAAATGCAACACATGATTCTGAATGAGATGTTTCTCCCTCTCTTTCCCTGTCTTGCTCCATCCCATCCTTTCTATCTTTCTCTCCTTTCTCCCTCCTTACCTTTCTTCTTTTCATCTTTTCTTCCTCCCTTTGTTCCTTCCTCCTTGCCTCCCTCCCTTCCTTCCTTTCTTCCTTTTTTCCTTTCTCCCTTCCTGTCTATTTTACTTTATTTTTTTCTTAGTAATATCCCTTTAAGGTACCTTGTTGCCTTGTTATACCTTGTATGGCGTTAGGGTTAAGTCAGCACAATCATTGCCCCCTGGTTCTAAATTTCTAGGAGAAGGTAAATATCTCAGTTGATCCCCATCCAGAATGAGACTTTGAAATTTATGTAAGTTGTTCAACATCTTCCCAGAGAAATTAATATGTAATTTGCCAATAATTTGCAACAGAAGAATTGGGGGGCGTGTATTGGATTTAAAATGTACTATAAAATGCTCTATAAAAGCATATAGCATGAGCTCCAAAATAGACAAAAAGATCAGTAAATAAGAATGAATATTTCCATAGATAGATCTGAGTACACTGGGAACCTAACGTAATAAAATGGACATACAATTTTGTGGAGAAAAGGATAGATCATTAAGAGTAAAAATAATATTGTCATAATCATGCATTAATAACTTGCATGAGGTTCAGTATTTTTTAAATATGGTAAAAAGTAAAATGGTAAAAATATTAGAAGAAAATATAGAATAATTGTTAAATTGCTTCTTAGTAAAGATAATCTTTTGAATGCAAGCTGTAAAAATCAAAAGACTAACAGAAAGTATGGAAAAACTTGACAATATACAAATGAAACATTTTAAGAAGAAAACAGCTATACAAGTAGATTCGGACAAATAGTGAAATGTTATGTGCTCCTTAGCATTTTTAAGATTTACTGTTCAATAGGTTTTCATATTTAACGGTTAACCCTAACACACGTACAGATCTCTGAATTTATCAACATTTCATTATTAAGATTTCAGAGGCAGAACCCATGAGAGATTCCATTCCTGAATTTGAATGTATATTTGGAAATCCGTTCTATTGAGTTTGCTTAGATTATAAACTTCAGGAAAGCAAGTAGTGTTTCAAGCTTGCTCAGTTTCTGCCACATAGTAGGTGTCAATAAATATCTGAAATAATGAGTGTTTATCTAGGTGTAGAAAGTGCTTTCTCTATAGGTAAATGTGGTACTTCATTCTTTTCATAGTTAATATGCTGTTTAATGCTTCTAATTTATTTTCTGCTGCACAAATTCTTTTTAATCTTGAATATGTAAATGAAAATGTGTGTAAAGTATCATTGAATGAATCCCCCAAGAACATGCCTTATGTATTTGAAAGAGGGTTGAGGAAAAAAAAATTCATGAATAGGGTCGATGTCTTTTACTAATTGGTTTTTGTTAGCAATTCAAGGAGAAAAGATCTGAAACTGACGGGGAGCCATATGCTCCTCTTTGTTGAAAGCAGACAGAATTTTTTTTTTTTGCTAGTTGTGCATGAGAAGAGAAACAAAACTGATATTTGTAATACAATATTTAAAAAACCTGCCATGGAAAAAACTATCAGTAGAATAATTTTTCCTCGTGAAAAGCTGATCATAAAATGACATGATTCTCTGTTTCTCTCAGCATCTCAATAAAAATCGCATTTTCATGCGTTACATTCTATTAGGTAAGCTTGAAACTGTATTGTTTAAGGATTTCCCCTAAGTTACCTTCCAAAAATATCTTCTTTTTTTCCCCGGCCTAATTACTCCTAGGAAGAATGTCTCATTCAGACATTTGTTTGGAGTTTGGATTCTCTTTACTGATCTTATTCAGATTTTAACTGAAATTTAATTGTTGTTATGTATGTATGTTCTTTTTCTGTGTATTTTTTTTCTGGAGGACTATGTAGACAGAGAAAATAAAAGACAAATTGTGAATTTCTTTTTAACTTTGGACAGAACGGCAAGCTGTTAATGCTCAGAATCTCATAAAACCCAATAGGAAGAGATCTCCCAACTAAGAGGTTTTCCTCATATTGGTTACCGTATGTGGGGCAACCAAGTATCAAAACAAACCTGTTCACGCTAAGAGAATAATATTTTAAATTGTCCAGTCTTCTTGAAAATGAGAATATTTCATGGCTACTGCTCTTTCATGATGTCTTTTTCTTTTTCTTAGTGGCCAATCTGCATATTACAAATCTCTTCTACTCATGTCTCCCTTTTGTCTCTTATTTCTTGTTCCATAAAGGCTGAGTTGAATGAAATCTCATTGATAGAATAGTCTACTATCTCTTGATATTAGAACCTTAAGTTATGTTCTTTAATCACCCTCAATCCAGAGTGTAGGAACCTCAGTAGGAACCAAGGTTTATTTAATATGTCAACATACCAACTTGTTGTCCTTTTCTTTGAAGGAATTCCACGTGTCTCTGAGCTCCTTCCCCCCTCCCACTCCCCCACCCCGCTGTGGAATTGTCCTTTGTCTCAGCTGGAGAACCATATTCAGGTATTTCTGATTGAGGGGTGTTGCTGAAACTTCCAAAATGTGTGTCCTCAGAAGCCTTCATGCCTAGAGTTTTTGCCCTTTCTCCCCTAAAACTTTGTTTTCTTCTCCTTTTGAATTTCCTAGGACTTCAACTGCAAAAGACTTTCCTCCCTACCATCTGTCTTCCAGCAGCAATGAGGCCCTGATGCTGCCTCCTCTGATGTTCCATTTCCATTCTTGCTCTTCTTTTATGTAGATACTGCTGAATTTTGAAAACCTTGAACTGCTCCCTAAATGGTTTCCTTTTCTTCTCCACCACACGTAGGGATAAAGCTGTAATCTTTGCTTTCATTTGTTTTCTTACATGCCCTTCCAGATTGTACCCAGTGAATCTCCTTATGAACTTACATGAAATATTTCTGATTCTGATAAAACTAATTATTTTTTTCCAAATAAACATTGCCATTATCCATTATTAAGGGCCTTATCTCTCTAAGTAAGGTAATCTCTTCTATTGGTCTATTCCTGCATCCTAATTCTCTTGTGCGTCTCTCTATAGTTTTCCAAACAACGATTCTTCAATTCTATGATACCCACTGGATGTCCTATGATTCAGTTAAATTCTGACACTAACGAAGGGCTCAGTACCACAAGGCTTCACTCACTTCAGACTCCAGCCACAAGTGGGGTCTCCAGGTTACTTCTGTCTGGGCCGTTCTAAATTTAGGGGTTCCTATGACCCTCCTTCAAGGTTTAAAAATTTGCTAGATCAGCTCACGGAACTCAGGAAAATGATATACTTATTTTTATAGTTTACTATAAAGGATACAAATGAGGCAGGCTGGTCTGAAAATGTCCCAAGCACAAGAACCTCTGTTCCTGGGGATTGGGGTGTTCCACCCTCCTGGTACATGGATGTGTGACCAGCCCCCATCCTGAAGCTGTCTAGGGGCCCACCAAGAGTTATCTCATCAGCATAAACTCAGGGATGGTCAAAAGGAGCTCATTATGTATAATGAAGACGCTCCTATCAGTCAGGACTTTCCAAGGGTCTTAGGAGCTCAAGGCCAAGAAATGATGACAAAGACCAAGTCTACATCTTTTTATTGCACCAGAGTTCCTTATTCCATACATTTACTGGAATAAACTAGTTTTATAAACTTGGAGTGATAGGCATTGATTTCAGTACATCTGGAGAGAAGTAGCCCTTGAGCTCTCCTCATGGAAGGATTAAATTAGAAAAAAATACTGCACATGAAAGACTCATTAATAAAAGCAACTACAATCATCTTACGGGAAAATAATAAGAACATGAATTGAAAGACATGTATTTTTATCTTTTTCCTTGAATAAATGACAGTCGGCAATCTGGTGACTGGAAATAATGTCTGTATTGTAAGAAACACTTATTAAAAATAATACTATGAAAAGATATTTCTTCATGGATTTCTAAATATTAAAATTGGCTTATTATGTCCTAGTTCTTGAGGTTTAACTGGTTCACCTCCATAAGTAGGTTAGCTTAAAAAAGAGAAGCCACAGGGACTTCCCTGCTGGTCCAGTGGTCAAGACTCTGTGCTTCCACTGCAGGGGGTGCAGGTTTGATCCCTGGTGGGGGAACTAAGATCCCGCAAGGCATGACCAAAAAAAAAAAAAATAAGAGGAGAAGCCATGAGCAGCAGCATTTTTTAAGGGTCATCACACCATACCTTTTGATTTTGATATCCAAATACGAGTTCTTTCTCAGGTATTGGCTTCTTGTCACCCCACTGTACTATTCAGTTACTTCTGAACTCTGAACTTAGCCACTTAGTCCCTGAGGTATGTTGGAGATTTGTCTGTGTACGGGTATTGTGATGCAGCATGGTGTTTTCCATCTCTAAAATGGCTCTAGTTTTCATTTATAACTCTGATTTTGACAATTTCCAATTTGCTCACTTGGGAAACTCCTCAGTGGATAAAATCCCAATGGCCTAGCTAGGACATGGCTCTTTCTTCAATACTAAGTCTTAGGCATAAATCATACACAAAAAAATGGCTTTTACATTAAATTGTGCTTATTCTTTTAATGTAACTCTTTTTCACCATGGGCTTGGAACTCCTCAGAATTAGGTTATATCCTGGTCATTTTAATACACCAGTCTTACCACAGAACATGGTGCATTGTTATTGCAAAAAACCTACAGATGAATAAATATGTAGATTTCAAATATGAGACAGTCCTACTGTGAAATGTTGTTTATCTTTCAATGGAGGAATAAACTGAAAGTTTACTGGATTGGAAAAAATTCTGTTTTCAAACTGAATTGTGGACAAGAAGATGATGGTTACATAATGTCAAGAGAAATAAAATACTTACATAAATATATTAGCCCAGATAATATGCAAGTTCCTTGGGGAAAAGAACAGGTTTACTAATTGCTTTTGAGTTTTTTTTGTCTGGGAGAATATCTTTTTAACCAATGAAAGTTAACCTCAGGAATGAATAATGTATTTTTCATGATCCAGATTAAAATGTTAAAGATAGGAGTTATAAACTCCCTCCTTTCCCTCATAAATATGTGAAAAATAAAATCCAATTAGCACTTGAGTGAGTGGATCACTAAAAATGATAGTATTTCGCAAATTACTTGGAATTGTGAAGCATGGAATTTCATATTTTGGAATAAATTTTAGGTTCCTCAGGCTGAACTTAAATCAATCTTTATCTTTTCCCTCTTTATATTGACTTTCAAATCAGGGGGTATTATCAGAATAATCTACATCAAAGATAAAATTAATCTTTATTTTTCAGTTTGAAGTATTGCTAGTAGATAAGTTATATCCCTTTAGGTCAACTGCTAATGATTTCACAAATAAAATTCAAGTTGTTACTGTCTGTGGATATACCATATAAATTACTCATTGCTTTTGAAAAACCTAAGCTATTAATGTGCTCATCGCAGTGTACTTGTTTATTTCCCTTCATTATAAATGATTTATGCAATTCATTAGACTGTGATAATGATCATTTAAGACTCATAAGGCTCTTGTTGATGCGAGCTTTGCTAGTGTTGATGAAGTGTATACCGATTTACAAGACAGGTTTGATACGTTGTGTATATAGGATAATGAACCCATTCAAATTATCTTTAAAAGATATCTAGATGCAATGTATTTTATTTCTGGTAAAACTGCAACTGGAAATGATTTATAAAACAATTATTATATACTGGGTATACTGGGGAACTACAGAAAAGAAAAAGCCTATGTCAATTTTGGTTTATTACCCTGAGATTAAACACTGGAATTGGTAGTCTGGGTTTCCCAAACACAAAACAGAAGTTAACTGAAATTACATCTGACTGCTGTATCTTTCCAAGTGCTGCAGTTATCATAATGAAAGCTGATTTCATCCATAAGCTAAAACAATCAGGAAGTTACAATACACGTATTTTAAAATATATCCTAAAAGGGTAAATTATTATCCTCTCAATTCAGCATTTGAAGTGGTTTTTTTTTTTTTTTCTTTTGTTTTCAAATATACCCCTTGGTTTTTCCAATGTCACCAAGATGCTTCAGTAGGAGACTCTAGCCTTGATCTCTCCAGCAAAGATCAACAGTCAAGCAGCTATCGGGGAACAAAAACAGCTCCGAGGGAGCTCAGGAGGCCACTTACACGCTTCAGCAACACCGTGGAACAAAAAACCCTAGGAATAATCGCAAAAAAAAGGAAGGAAGAACAGCTTCATTTTGCCTGTGTGGTCCCTTCACCCAGGCGGCACTGCTCAGCACAAAGAACTGAGCTAGAAGGGTTCCCCTCCCAGGTAAGGGAGAGCAGGTGAGCAAGCAGCTTCCCTGGCTTTCCAGGCAGCCCACCCAGAGTCCTGCAAAGCTGAGACTTGCAGAGACAGCCAGGGACAAGGAAGAAGAGCAGGGACCACCCGTATCAACCATGCAATGGGGGTTAACTTGGTTCCCAGTGAGCTGCTCTGCAGAGGCCCCCAGCCGCCTTCCTCATGGAAGAAACCAAGGGCAAACATAACTGCCACAACCCCTGGCAAATTTCACGGGTTTTCTCCCCACAGGTATAAATGCAGGCAGGTGCCAGCCACTGAGTCCCTACCCGGTTCCCCCCCTCACCACCCCCAGCTCCCAGCCAGAGCCTGGGATGCACTCCAGCATCCCCTTCAGCCTCTCCTCCAGCTGTGCACCTGACTCCTGCCATGGAGATCCAGCCACAGAAGTGCAGGGTGACAGCCACGCCCATACAGCTGCTTGTGGGCCTGGATTCGGCTCAAGGTCCAGTAATTGGCCGCCACCCGTGGGCTCGCCTCACCTAGCCCCTCAGGCTGCGCCCCTGGACACCCCCAAATTCCTCAAGCCCAACTCCCTTCACCAGCCCCAGCTGCTGTGGTCCTGCCGTGACCCTGCAGCCATGGTTGTGCCCTTGACACCCAGGGCCCCCAGAGCTGCTTTGGGGCCTGATGCTAGAACTGACGCCACCATTATGTGTGTGTCTGCACCAGCCCCCGTCCGCTTGGAGAGGTCAAGAGGACAAACACTGGTCATGATACAGAAGACTAAAGGGAAACAATTAATAAAGAACACATTGGTCCATATCAAACTGTAAATCCTGAAAACAGAGAATATACCTTTTGAAAGTCAATTCTTAGGTGATTCATAAAAAAATCTTGACCATATATTTAGACTCTAATGTGTAATAAATGGCAAAATGATTGCAATAGCAATTTGTGCTTATAAGAAAGCTAGAATTTAATAACAAAATAAGAAAACGTGTATACACGTGGAAATGATAAAGTTCTCAAATTAAGTAGGAAAATAAAGGAAATGGACCAAGTATATGGAAATTAGCACCAAAGGAAATACTAAATGCAGACTTTATGGGAGTTTGGAGAAATCTATATTCTTAAACACTTATAACAATATACCAATAACTGAAGTGTGTATGAACAATATTATGATTACATGAATCTGAGTATTTAAAGGCAATATAAATTTAAGTATTAATATAAAGGCAGAGTAATCTGATATCTTGAAGGAAATTATGAAAATTACTATTTCACAAAATAAACAAGCCCCATGTTGTAAAATCAGATACAGTAACATAATAATTTATACTATATTTGACATGCCTCCACGAAACAATCTTTCTTTGTTTTGGTGGGGATGATAAATTATCTATCTCTGCTTTATATGATGGTAATTTTATAATATCATTTTAAGAGGAATATGGAAATGTAGTTCAGTCCTTTTTTTCTAGCATTGTTGATTATTTTATTACAAAAATTAATATTGGTGATTAATAAAAAGTAGTTTCAGTTTGACAACTATCGTTGGCAATGCCATATAAAATTTTTGGATTTTTGTCAGCTACTCAAATTTCCATCATAAATGTGCTTTAACATTTAAAATACTGCATATAATCTCCTGTCTACATGTGTTTCAAATCTTGTTTTTCCTCTTCTACCTTTGTACGGTCCATGCATGGAGCTTAAAGACACTGCCTTAGTTTGTCTGGGCTACTATAACAAAATACCACAGACTGGGAGAATTATATAAGCAATGGAAATTTATTTCTATTTAGTTCTGGAGACTGGAAGTCTGAGATCAGGACTACAGCATGGTCAGGTGAGAACCCTCACTGAGTCACAGACCTCTTGCCAGTCATCACATGGTGGAAGGGGCAAGCTTTCTCTCTGGGGTCTCTTTTTATAAGGACATTAATCTCATTCATGAAGGTTCAGCCCTTTTGACCTATTTACCTCCCAAAGGCCCCACCATCAAATAGGACATAAGGATTTCAACACACAAATTTAGGCAGAACATGAAAATTCAGACTATAGCAGCGATCACATCAAAATACACCTCCAAGTAGTGTTTGGCAGGAGTGATCCTAGAAACCACCAATTACACCACAACAACTAGCAATAGTGAAACTACACAGCAATATAACTGAAAAACTACAAAAACATAGCCCACCCAACTCAAATTAAATCTATCCTAATTTAGCTTCTCTAGACGTTTTCCCAAAGCTGAGAGCTCTCCAATGCCAGCCAAAATAGAAGGGTGATAGAAAAATAGCTGGAACATTATAAAAGAAAGTGATCTTCACTCATTGCAGTTAAATTTATTTTTTTGCAAAATTTACAAATGTATTTGACTATGTAAAGATATTTGGGTTTCCTCCCAGGGTTTTGGATGGGCTCCATGTAAGTAAGGATTCCTAAACTTTGTTTCATTAGCTTTTGGTTAAATTCGCCTGTGATTTACATTAAACTTTTGTAGAACAGAAAAAAATTAAGATTAATAGAGTAAATCTGCCCTAGCCAAGAAAAATCAAAAGTGAACAAGTCAATACTGTGAAAGCAGGAAAAAAAAAAATCCTCTCAACTGCTAAGATTTTTGGTTCCTTTTTTGCTCAAAGCTGCATGTGAATTACATACACAGTAAATCCACTAGAGATTCTTCTTGTACAAATGTTTAGTGTTTCCGTCCTAAACAAGCGCTAACATTTAAGCATACCAACATTTTCTCCCAGGTACCATGAATTCTCCTAAGAACAAGAGCCAACTGAATCGGTCTACAAAAAACTCACCCATTTTCTTGCCCTTGAAAGCATTTTATGTTATATAGATGACATTGAAAAGTTTGGATAAAAATATTTGTGTCATTAAATCTACAAAGACACAGTTTATCTATGTTAATAATTTTCTCTAATTCTATGAAATTTAAAATGTTATTCTTGATACCATATGAAATATATAAGACTACACAAAGAAAAAAGATGTGGTTTAGATCTGTCTCTATTCAATGAATGCAAAATTATTTTGAATAAAATAATAACATATGAGAAAACAAAATTTTTACTAGGCGAAAATAACCAGTTTTAACATTTGTAAAATGTGTGTCAAGAATAACTGGAATAACAAGCTCATATTCCAACAAATGTCTTTTTATTCCCCTGAAAAAATGCTGACTGAAAATGAAAGCTGAATCCAAATTTGCCACTTAAAATGGTGTAACCTCTGTCATAAGAATTGTCAGAGCAATCAATTAGAGACAAGAAGTAAAAAGCCACATTTTAATGAATATTTTTTAAAGGACTGAGCTTTACCACAGAAAGAAATCAATGCTGATTTTATATCTTTTTTACTCTCCTAAAGTCTTACTACTCAGTTACAAATAGAAAACAGATTTTTTAGAACACATGTGAACTCTAAATTTTCATTCAGTCGATACTGATTAGATTTAGTTTCACTGCAATTTGTATGGATTTTACTGGAGCGTCTCTTTTTCTTCTATTTTGTTTCTGGACAGATCTCTACAATAGGAATTGTTTTAATCTCATTTTCTGACAGGCCAACTACTACTGTGCAATTGAATTTTTCTCTCTCAAAAAATACCAACATTTTTTAACTTCTTCAGTTATGGCAAATCTACGTTTTGAAATAAATGACATTGTAATTCTCAAGTGCAGGTTTTCAGTTGGGAATTTCCTGATTTGACTCCCATCTGGTGAGATAATATTTAGCATCCTTCTGAATCGCCATACTTTCATGTCTAATTGAATAATAATATAATCTAACCATTCTGTAAATTTCAGGATCTACATATATGCCTTTGGCTTGCTAATGGACTCTGATAAAACTTTGGCCTTAAGATGTCATCAATCAGAACATGTTTGCAGTAGTCTAGGGACAAGGTGACAAACACGGTTTAGTTCTATTCTATACATCTGTGCCGGAAGGTCACAGAAATCTGAGGAGGTGAAGCTACCTGGCATTTATAGTGCTGTAAATCTTGCTAAGGGAATCTACTTTTATATTACTCTTTCCATCTGTTTTCTAGACTTGTTTCTGATTGAAGATTCGCTATTGTATATAGTTCCTCAAATATCTTGTTTCAGGTGATGTTCCCAATAGTTCTGAATATTAACTATATATCATACTTGCCTAAGTATCAGCAGACAGTCCTAAAATGTAAAGCAAGCAAATGAACAAAACCACACACACACACACACACACACACACACAAGCCCCATAGCACTGGAAATAAATTGTGCACAAAAATAGTAATAATGAAATGAGTTTAGTCCTTAGATAACTGTTTCAAATAAAATTGGAGGCAGAAATGAGAAAGCTACACGATAACGTGAATGAAGAAGGTCAACATCTTTAAACATAATCAACATTTGATTTACCCACATCCTGTTTCACAAAAGCAAATGCCTTTCATTTTCTAATACTCTGATACAAGGTAAAATAAGGTACTCTGGTTATGAGTAAAAGATATATAATATCACCAGCAAGCATTTTAGGAACTTCAAGCTACTCTTTTACATGATTTATGGTAGGACACACAATATACATGCCCAGAGGGAACTCAACAATGATTTAGCCATAAGGGGTCTCACGTAAGATGACTATAAGGGCACCGTGGAAGTTCACAGAAGTATTCCAAGGTAGAAGGCTCAAAGTTGACTGCAAAATTTATTAAAATATTTATGAAAATAATAATATATAAAAGAAGTAAATGTGCTTTTAGTTTTACATGGTTCTGTATGTTAGTAAAACATTGCCATGACTGTTGTCCTGAATTTTGAAAACTAGATTGTTCTTGGTAAAGAAGGTAAAAAATATTTTCCCAAAAAGAGTTATACATAACCCCTCCCCCCACAGATGTCTCAAAATATGTGGCTGTTTTTTTACATGCTTAATGTAATGCTTAATATAATTTCCTTTTCAATACAAATATTAAGCATCCTTTCAAACTTTCAATTTAATATTTTAGTAATACTATTTCAGTGGTCCTCAGTATTTATGCGTGCTGAAATATCTGAGCGAAGCAATAAGATTATCTTAGTTTAAACAAAAATAGCTCAAAATCCCTATGATCCTCCATAAAAGTGAAGAGTATGAGCCTGTCCTGTGATAATCACTCTTCTGGAAATGAGTGGTTGTGTAGGTTACTGATAAAGTGTGTCTATTAGAGTAGAATATCATTAACGTATGTTGCTTAGGAAGGCAGACTTTCTTTGCTCGAATCTTGGGTTTAATGTTTGCTAGCTGGAGACTTTGGTCAATAAACTTAATTTCCTCTTCTATAAAATGGTAAAAGGAATATGTAAAACTCTGTAAGTTTGTTGTGGGAATTAAATAAACTCATATATGTACACTATTTAGTATGGTACTTGGTTGGTACTAAACAAACATATACATGGCTAGCAGAACACTCAGATACTTTGAGTCTAATCTGTACTTCATTGCTTTGGTTTCTTTATTAACAAGAAGAGCCATGTTGATAATGACGACGAGATGAATTTTAATCTTACGGCTGAAACATCAGCAAAAATGTTCTATCAGCTGTCCATTTTGGGTCCCCACACTGAAGGGCCACATTTTCATCAGCTTGCTGCCAGCAGCAAATGTCTAAAATGTGCCTTGACAATTAAATTCAGCAAATGGTTTTCGTGTGCGTATTGTGTGCTTGGAACTGTGATTGGGCAGAGAGGGAATTCTCTAGTGCACCTGGGGACATGGGGGAGAAATGTGATGCATTCCATGCATTTTAATTTTCACCAGAAGATAATCTTAATTCATCCTTCCATTTCCTAGATCTCAGTTTTTATTAAATATATACATAAGGAGTCTCTCAAAGTTTGTGCATGAATTGTTAATAACAATTCTGCCTTACGTCACCCCAAACATATCACTTGGATCAAGCAGTTATTTTTAAGTAATGTTGTGTGTTCAAAATGCGGCTTTGCATCACAAGTAAAAGTGGTTTCTTTGAAAGCTAAAACTGACAAGCCTTAAGGTAGGCTGAGTAAGAAAAAGAGCAGATTCAGATGAACAAAACTGAGGAAGAGGGACATACCTACTGAATTTTCATAAGTAAAAACAATTAGAATGAAATACTATGAACAACTAAATGTCAACAAATTAGGTAACATAGATGAACTGGTCAATTTTGAAAAAACACAAACCACCAAAGATGACTCAAGAAAAATAGATCTGAACAGACCCATAAAAGAAAAGGGATTGAATTAATAATTTAAAATCTCCCAGAAAGAAAAGTTCCATGAATTCCAAATATTCAAAGAAGGGTTAATGCCAGATTTTCACATACTCTTCAAAAAAATAGAAGAGAAGGGTAATATTAAATATCCATCATCACATTACCATACGGAATAGTTTTACGACCCTAAAAATCCCCTATGTTTTAACTATTCACCCTTCTCCTTCCCAAACTCCTGGGAATCACTGATCTTTTTTACTGTCTGTTCTGCCTTTTCCAGAATGTCATAAAATTGGAATCATATAGTCTTTCAAAATTGAATCTTTCACTTAGAAATATCTGTTTAAATTTCATGCATATTTTTGGTAGCTTGATAGCACATGTATTATTGTTGAATAATCTTCCATTGTATGGATGTACCACGGTTGTTTATCCATTCACCTATTTAAGAATATCTTGGTTGCTTTTAGTTTTTGGCATGTAGGGTATTTATTTTATAGATATAAAATTTTTAAATTGGTTGGTTAAATACCTGGGCACACAACTGCTGGGTCATATGGTAAGACTATCTTTAGTTTTGTAAGAAAGTGCCAAACTCTTTTTTTAAAAAGAAGGAAAAAGGAACCGTCTTTAAGATATGGCATTCTTTCCCAGGAGGTAAGGGTTTTTCAGTATATGCAGATCAATCAATGAGATACACCACATTAACAGACTGAAGAATAAAAACCATATGGTCATCTCGGTAAATGCAGAAAAAGCTTTGGGTTTCAACCATGAAGAAAGTATATACATTGTACAATGAAAGCTGGGAAGGAGAAGGCAGGGTAATCCTATGCATCAAAAATATCTACACTGCACAGAAAATTGCAGATATCAGTAAACATTTCAAGTGGCCAAATAGAGACATTAAAGCGAGTGTTGTTCTAGGAATGTGACTGAACTATGTAGCCAGATGGACAAACTGATAACATCAATGACAGGTGCAGAAGAGATGCAGGCAAGCTCTCAGGGTCTGCTCTCTGGGCACTGGCCAGATCACTTCTTGGCCTAAGGTGGAGAATCAGGGAAAAATACTGATGGATCTTTATGAAAATTTTATTTTATTTTATTTTTTGCGGTATGCGAGCCTCTCACTGTTGGGGCCTCTCCCGTTGCAAAGCACAGGCTCCGGACGTGCAGGCCCAGTGGCCATGGCTCACGGGCCCAGCCGCTCCGCGGCATGTGGGATCTTCCCGGACCGGGGCATGAACCCGTGTCCCCTGCATCGGCAGGCAGACTCTCAACCACTGCGCCACCAGGGAAGCCCCGAAAATTTTATTTTTTACAAGGTAGAACATTGTTTCTCAAAATATTAATATGTAACACCCACAACAAAAATCTTAAAGTATATATTGGGTTGGCCAAAAAGTTTGTTTGGGTTTTCCGTAACTTTTGGCCGACCCAATACTTTATAATTCAGATTCTAGAGTCTTCTACAGATTCAATAAATTTTGCTTGTGGTACCAAAGTTTCTGATTTTTAAAACCAGGCATTCTAGGTGATACTTGCTGATACTTATGTACACACAAAGTTTGAGAACTGCAAAGACATGGGAAACAATTGACTGAACTGATTCTCCTAATACAGTCTAACAGAAGTTGGGGAAGGAACTCAAGGAAATGTGACTCTTTTATCCGAAGGTGTATTATCGTCAAGGAAGGAGAAATTGAGAAAAACTAACTGCTTTGCTCTCCTCTATGATAGCGGATTTCAAAAGCGTAAGTGAAATGTCAGCTTCATCTCAAAGCACAAGTCTCTGGAAAAGAAATCTCTTGAGAGAGTTGAGTTTCTCTTGCAATTCAATCCAGTGTGCAATTGTTTAACTTCCCTGTGATGAACAGGGTGCAGTATCTAAAGATGCCAATCTGGTTGTTTGTGTAGGAGCTTCTTAGTTCCCATTTCTGAAAGGATGTGTACAAGACAGAGAAGAATTGATGGGGCTCCCTACTCAAGAGCGAATAGCAAGTGTTGGCACAGAGCTGTAGGGTGTAAGGAAGGCTGTGTCCTGAAATGAGCAGACGCCAAAATGCTAGCAACACAGGTCTTTTCATTTACTTATCTCATTAGCTTTTCATTTTACAAAGATCAGAAGAGTTTTGCTATTAGGGTCTATTGTGAAATGATAAGGGTTGGCCTTTTTAACTGTTACTCTATTTCTATCTTCTAAGTTATTTTCGCACACAAAAAATGTGTGAAAAGAATATAGATAAAAACCAAAAGAGGACTGTTTTTCCCCAGACATAGATTGGAACTTGGAACTGTCACTCAGTAGTTCTTAGACTTTAGGAAATTTCTTACTTCTTTGAGCATCATTCTTCTATCCTTTTTATCCTAAAAATGAGGAGAAAAAATATCTGACTCATAGATTGTGGATAATGAAGAAATAATAGTATAAAACTCTAATCAGATACACAAAATGTTATTTTTCAAAAAAAATCAAGTTTTGGGCTCAAATTTCTTCTTACCCTTCCAAAGGCATTTGCAAATGAAATTGGAAATTGCTGAATCAGGTGGGTCATTTTTGATGCATGTGGAAAACGGGAGAAATGTCAAGACAATGTCATTCTGATTTTTAAACTGGAGACAATGTCATTTAGAAAAGTAGAGATTCGTGTGCTTAACCTTGATCTCTGGCAGGATTTTTATTCATACGATTCAAAGAATGGAATGTTTGCGTGTAGACCTAAGACACACCAGGCGCAGACAGCAGTTTGCTATGAGCAAATCACATCAGATTCACTGAGTTTCTTTCGTTGATAAGGCGCCATCCATCAGGGAACCTTGTTGGCAGAAATGTATGAATAATTGCAAAGCATCTGTTTCGTTGTGTTTAAAAATTAAATGGCTATAGCTATGATTGTTGGATTAGGAACTGACTGAGTGTTGATAATGTTTTTCATGTGTTAAAAGATAAACTGAGGCATATGAAACATTTTAACAATTCATTTGAGCAAAAATCCATTCGAGTTGGGCAGCATCCAATCTAGCAGGTAGGAAGGAACTCCAGAGAGCTGTACAAAATGAGAGTTTTACAGGCAGAGTGGAGTGGGAACAAGGAAGTTATACTTTGCAGAAAGAGCAGGTTGGTTATTGCAAAGTTACTTTCCTTTAGGGGACGGCAGGGGCGTCTCAGGCAGGTTACGTAACTACTGCTGATCAGCTGATTCCTGACTGACTGGTTTAAGATCCCATTTCCCGGAGAGCCAAAACCGTAATCAAGTTTGTCCTGGTTTGGCTACATGTGGCTTAGCATAAGCGACTCCATTTTGGGCCTGCTGTCTTGTATTTAACACATTCTATTCATTTTCCTCAGAAACTCGGTGATCACCCCTTACAGCCTGTTACCGTGAAGAATTAGGTTGATGGATATAAGCTGGCTTGGGTGGTTTTCCTTTGCTGCTGTGGACGCGTTTTCCTAACAGTCCGTTCCTTTTAATGGAAGGACCCATAGGGTGGCTTTGGGAAGTGGGCCTGGGTGTGGGTAGAACACAGAGGGAGCCAGGCTGCAGATCCCCCCAAACGCCAACATAAAGGCTCCGAATCTCCAGGGACAACACTTGCATTTATTCCCGCGTAAAGCTGCCTTCGACGTTTTTGTTACACATGCGATTTCTTTCTTTTCTTTTTTTTTTTTCCAGCATCTGATACAAAGCCCAGAGTTTCCTCAAGCTTTGCTCTTTCACTTGGGCTTGAGTGCCCAGTGGCTACCTAGACAAACCACTTTTTTTGGAGGGTGGTTCTCAAGTTTTATTCAAGAAGTTAAAGCTTTTTTCCACCCGGCAGAACCCAGGAATGGGAAGAAGCAGCAGCCATGTGACCAGCTGTCAGGAATTGACCTTATTAGTGGTTAAGCAGCCCTGGGCCCGAGGAACGGGGAGAGGCAGCACCCACGTGACCCCCTGTTATGAATTAAGGTTGTCAGTGGTTACCCTGCCCGTGGGCGGGAGGTGCACACCTGCTTCTTATACAGGTTGCTTCTCGGCTTCAGTTTGCTCAGAGCTCTTCTGGGAAGGACCACGCTTTCGTCGGCTCTCTTGGGTGAGTGTTTCCCTTGGCTTTTACGTTTTCTATCCGTCTGTTTTTCAGCATCTTGGAGTGTAAATTTTCCATGTCATGCTTTCCAACCTTGTTATGATTTTCTGCTTCCCTTTGTTTTCTTTTTGCTCTTTGGCCCTTGAGAGGTACAGAAGGTTAGCAGACATACCGGTTGTTTTCTTTGGTTCACAATGTTTATATGGCTGCTTCTTTAGGGGGAAAAGCAAACCAAAGCAAGGAAATACGTCTGTTAGTCGTTCTGACACAGTCGCATGAAGTGCTGGTAAAGTGTTTTAGATTTTAGAGAAATATTTGCTACTGGAAACTTGTGAAATAGGAGTCATCTCCACTTGAGAGATGAGGAAACTAAAACTGACAGTAGTTTGGTTACTTGGTCTCAACCAGTAAGTGGACGAGCTGGGAGTTGGCCCAAGTCTCATGACTCCAAATGCAAAAATTTATAATAAGTGTAGTAAAAGCACTGCAATATACTGGATGAATGGAAAATATATTTTTGAAATGCACTAAAAATCCAAGCTGTTGTCATTAGATTATGCGTTTGTTTTCTATCCAGAATTCTGTTTGTTTTTACATAGTTGCATCAAAGGCTCAGAAATCGCAGACGTAAAACCACTGAATCACTGAGGTAAGTAATTAGTAAAAATTTATTGTGCATACACACCAAGTTGGTGAACCGGGAGCCCTGAAACCAAACATGGACTGCGCCTCAGAGGCGTGTTATAAAGCAGTTTATACAGTAAGGAGGCAGCGACTGTGTCTTCCTCACAGTGGTTGGTTATAATATTAGCGTTTTTTTGACAGTAAGGAATTGGTTAGTTTCTATCAACTTGGAATAATTTCAGTTTCGCTTATGATTTTCAGAGGCATTAACAAGAGGTGTACAAGGTCAAGCCTCACTTGTCTTGCAAAATAAGCTAAATTAAGTGTTGCTTGTATGAGTAAAGTGGTTTTGTCTGCTCAAGAAGTTTCCAAATCTGACCTCCGTTTGTGTTTGATTTTAACAATTGTAATTATTACAGCGGTTTCCTGTTTAAAAAAATATTTAGGTTTTATTTTCACCAAAACAATATTAAAAATACTGCCGTTACACACATCTTTATGCATTTCCTCTCAATATTTCCTGAGGACAAATTCACCAAAATGGAAATTTCAATTCAGAAATTAAGTGGTCTAAACACTTTGATGTTTCCTATTACATATACTGACAAATCTATTTTCTAAATGTCTTGTTCCAATTAACCTCAGTCTTACAGCAAACTCTGTTGCTTTGTAGCCGTCTCGTTATTATTTACCTTTACAAAGAATACTGCCTGAGCTGGCTTTTGCTATCAGTGTATCTTAAGGTATAGAGTGTGGGAGATGAGGCTTAGCAACTACTAACATTAAAAAGGCAAAAAACCTTTATTAATTCCAAGCCTTATACGAGGAAAGGTGCATAAAAACTAGCATAAGTAAAATATGATATTGGGCTTCTAATAAAAACAGGATTTACTTTTGGTAGCCTGAGTCCTTAATTTGTTGAATTGCACCCAGAGCATCTAGGCCAGTGCATGGCTTATAGTAGTTAATCATAATGTAAAGCGAAAGTCAAGTACTTTCAGTTCTCAACAGCATGGTTTTAAAAATACGTGACTTTTTGTCTCTAGGTGAATGAAATGGATGGGAAAAGGCTTAAAACTTTGGCATGTTAAGAACAGTTTAAAAAAAAAACTTGTTGGAAGAGAGGAAAATAAGAGAACATGATACTCTTAAAAAATAAGATGCACTGTTGAGTCCCAAGTGATAGAGTTAGAAACCACACAGATTGAAATTTAAGTGATTTGAGGTCAGTGTGAGGAAGAACTTTCTAACAAATCAGGCCAAGTATAAAATGTGCGGTGAGAGCTAACGAATGTTTGGCCACTTTCTGGGAAAGTCTGTGGAGTTTCTGATGAGGGGTTGAATTTGGTAAGCTTAATAACGTGGAGAACTGTGCTGCTCTGTAATAGTTACCACTGCAGGTTCTGGGACTCTTTAATCAGTAGAATTGATCAGAGGCCAGAGGAGGAATTCAGGCGAGGCTTTTCGGGCCTCTTGCTGCAGCACGAGGGGGCGGCAATGAGTACCAGGTGCCCTTGCTGCTCCCTGAGTGGGGCGGGCTGATGCCTTTAATGGGATGCGGGTGGGAGCGGATTGTTGGGTCGGGCTGGAGGGGGCCTTAGGTGGTCCGCCCACCCCCTTGGCGATGCTGTGTGTCGGCATCGTGCGCAGGACCCTGCTTTTGCTCCCAGCACCTCAGAAATAGCTGCTTTTTGGCCTTTTTGTGTCTTGTTGTTGATAATTTGTCCCAACTGCGCGTGCCAGCAGTCATTTCTAGTCCCTTAGAGTTTCTGTGTATCTGTTGCTCGTGGAGACGTTTGTCCAGGTGCAAGCCCTGCATTAAGGGTCCCAGCCTGTTTCAATATCTCTTAAAAGCATGTTCGGTATAACCCAAAAGCTACTCCAGATTGGAATCTCATGTCTGTAAGCAACATAAATGAGAACTGGTTGAATAAAGGTGATAAAAACAAGAGTATTGTCTTATAAAGTTATATTTTCAATAATTTATCAGTGGATTTGTCTCTGAATTAAAATGGAAGGACTTAACTTTCACTGTGTTATTTAAAAAAGTAATCTAAGAGATTGGCATTTGTTTTGAATTTTCTATAACCAGAAAAATGAAAAATGGTGTTTGGGAAGAGATTTATTGTATTCCTTGTTAATTTGTCCTAAAGACAGATATTTTCATATAGTTAATTGTCTCAATAAATGTAATTTGATTTAAAGTTAAACACACATTACTTGTTTGAGACATCCTAATAATGGACTTTTTATTCAGTCATGATTTCAAGACAGTGTTCTAAAATCTATAGTTTCCACAAAAAATCATCTGCTTTGTCATAATATATCAAGTCTATTTTATGGTTGCTTAAAAGTGGTAGTTACTATTAAGACCACTCACATCATTTATTTTGGTGGTAGATTTTCTATTCACATGGAAAATGAATTAAACTAGAAACCCAGTAAAAGGTGCGTATAGTTAAAAGTCTAGGTAGGAGAGGAGGAAGTGGGGTTGATGTTTCTTCAGTAGGCAGGCCAGAGGCGGGGGGGCTAAGTATTAACGCCTGTTCTAAAGTTGATTGTCCTTTGAATAGCTGACTTTGATAAATGCCTCTCAGGGGCTTGGAGTGTGTCATGTGCTAGACAGATGTGGCCATGAAGGCACAGGTGGGAAGTTCAAGGTACTTACCGGGAAGAGAGCAAATTCCATTCTAGTGGCCCTAGAAATCACATAAATCCAAGTGATGGGTTTATTTTTATCATGAATCCCTTTCTAGTAAGCGAGTGGTTCCATTTCCCCATAATCCTATAGGCATGTAAACTGGAAAGCCATAAACAAATGGAATAGAGCACACAAGGAAGCAACCTACCTAATTACATAGTTATCTCAAACTTGGGGGTCTCCAGTAGATTCCTAAGGCAGTGGCTAACCAAGAACAGCAGAGGTGGGAACAGATTTTTTATGGCAGTAACAATAGTTTCCTCAAATCTTTTCCCTAGTGGTGTGGCGAATCCCCCTTCGCATAACCTAAAGTTGCCAACAACAGGATGGTAATTTCTTAGGACTATCAACTGTCCTTAGTACAATCATAATTTTCATTTCTCCATGAACCAATGTTTTTAAAGACTTTACCTTGTCAGGTGATTTGTATTGTTGAAAGCCTCCAAATTCTTAATCTTGAACCAGCTGGGGTAAAGCAAGAGCCCTTCTTCCAAAAGAGGAGAGGAAACAAGGTGAATGACACAGTGCCCCCCTACCCCCGCCAAAACCCAGTTCTGTCCTCACAAACCAGTGAGATTCTCTGGAATTTTAAAGGGGATGGATTCGTTATAAAATGGAGGTAGCCCCCAGCCAGTTTTAAAATGGGGACTTTAAAAGGGGGAAAAAAAAAAACGGGAACAAAACAAGGGCCTCTTCAGTGACTCCCAAAGGCTTTATTTTTTAGTTTCAAGTATGTTCTCTGGGTTCATAGCAGAGTATTTCTTATAAGTGGAATGTATATCTATATGTAAGTCTGAGATGGGGATGCTGTGAGGTATTAGTTATTGGCCAAAGAAATAAAAAGAATGAAGTCCAGTAAGTCTCTTTATTAAAGTAATAGCATCAGGGACAAATTTTTGGAAGTTGGAGAGTCACATAATCAGTTGATTGTGTAATCTTCTAGATTTTCTAAACAGCTTAGAATGACCATGGAACTCTTATGTTGACTAGCTGAGTAGATTTGACTACACCTGTTTCTCCCCTTCATAAAATCCTTCTGTAGCTTTCTGTCTCATACCAAATGACATCCACATGTTTGACTTCGTGGTTCTCGGGATTTAGCCTGCATCAGAGTCACCTGGAGGGCTTTAAAATAGTTAATCCTTAAACAGCATGGGTTTGAGCTGCGTGGGTCCACTTATATACAGATATTTTTCAGTAGTAAATACTATAGAATACTACACAATCCCTAGTTGGTTGACTCCTTGGATGGGGAACTGCAGAGACTGAGGAACATCGGATAGAGAGGAACCCTGTGTGTGGAGGGCATATTACACGCAGCTTTTCAACTGTTCGGAGGGTCAGCCTCCCTGCCCCCCACGTTGTTCAAGGGTCGGCTGTGTAGATGCTGAAACTGAGGATGGAGCCCGAGAACTTGCGTATCTACAGTTCCCAGGTGATGCCGCTGCTGCTGGCCGAGGGACCACGCTTGGAGAACCACCAGTGCAGAATGTTCTCCCTGATCTGACCCAGGCTCGCCTAATCTTGGACCATCTTCTCATACTCAGGCGGGTTTGTCCAACTACTCGCGCTTCCCAAATACGAGTGCTCCTTTGTGCCCCTCTGCTCTGCCTCCTGCCTTTAAGGGTCTTTTAGATGAAGTCTTGTCTGAAGTCTGATCCCCCAAGATCTCCTTTACGTCTCCTTTGCTGTTCCAGCCCTTTAACACAGTTTGTTAGTTGATAGATTTTGAGGCTCCTAATCTTACTTGGTTCATTTTTGTTTCCTTAGTTTCTGCCACTGAGTTTTGGGTTCTCTGGGAAGAACTGTAATCACTTGTCAGATTCATAAGTTTCACCTTAGTTTTATCTGCTCTGATGCAATGGTTATGAGCAGGTTTTTCAGACCCAGATGGTCTGGGTTCAAATCTCAGTTCTTTGAGAACCTTTCTGTCTCTAACTATGGCAAGTACCTTAGTCTCTAGGAGCCAGAGTTCTCACATCTGTGTGAGGATGATACTAATGACCTCATTCCTTGTAGTTTTGTGAGTGTTAACACATATGAAGAATTTAGAGCAATACGTGGCAATTATGTGAGCAATACATGAATGTATGATACTGTTATCATTAGAAGGTACTATCCACAAGGCCAGTGACTTACGATTAAATAATTTACCGTAAGTGATTAAAGAGGCTTGGGGATGGCCTCAGTAACTTGGATTGAAAAATGAGAACATTTGCAGTTGGAAGATTATGTCAGCAAGAACTATATCAACATGGTAATGCTTTTCATGTTGAATATGCAGTGTTTACATTTTAAAAATAGCCTTTACTCTTAAAGCAGTCTCATGTTCATAGAAAAATTGAGCAGAATTCTCATTTTCCCCCTCAGGGGACACAATTTCCCCTATTAACATCTTGTATTTTGGTATAATTATATAATATTTTATAATATATTGAACCAATATTAATACATAATTATCTAAGGTCTATAGTTTACATTAGGGCTCAATCTGTACAGTTTTGTGTGTTGGGAAATTCATGTCATGTATCCACTGTTACAGTGTCATACAGAATAGTTGCACTGCCCTAAAAATGACGTGTGCTCTACCTCATCACCTCCCTCTGAAACCGTGGCAGCCACTCATCCCTATAATTTCTCTTTAAGTTCGCCTTTTCCAGAATTTCAGTTAGAATCATACAGTATGTAGTCTTTACAGATGGGCTTCTTTCAATTAGAAATGTATACTGAAGGTTCCTCCATCTTTTCATGGCTTGATACAGTTCATTATTTATCACTGAATAATCTATTATTTGGGTGTATCATAGTTTATTGACTCACCTATTGAAGGACATCTTGGTTACTACCAGTTTTTGACAGTTACGAATAAAGCTGCTATCAACATTCATGTACAGGTTTTTGTGTGAAGAAAAGTTAACTTGGGTAAATACGTAGGAGTATGATTGCTGGATCGGATGATAAGCCTCTGTTGGGCTTTGTAAGAACCTGACAAACTGTCTTCCAATGCGGCTGGGCCATTCTGCATGCCCACCAGCAATGAACGAGAGTTCCTGTTGCGCTACATTTTCTCCAGAATTTGGTGCTGTGAGTGTTGTGGATTTTAGCTGTAATAATAGATACTTATGTTTACATTTTTTTTTAAGTCCAACTGATAGTTTCTTCCTGGTTCATTATTGGTCATGTGCTTGTATGGTGGTAGGTTGATGTTGACTGGAAGGTCCAGTGCTGAACCTTTCGTATGTTTCCAGCCGGGAGCTAAAGTTGACAGATTTGCCCGTTGAAGTGCATACAGCGAGCTGTGCAGCATCACTGACATGTCACGCGAGGAACTCGCTAATTAATATTGGAAATAGGGCAGCACAGGCATAAACCGATCTTTGCCCTAATCTTTTAGATGGTACAGGGTTTCATAATATCAATCTTCATGGGCTTCCCTGGTGGCGCAGTGGTTGAGAGTCCGCCTGCCGATGCAGGGGACACGGCTTCGTGCCCCGGTCCGGGAAGATCCCACATGCCGCGTAGCGGCTGCGCCCGTGAGCCATGGCCGCTGAGCCTGCGCGTCCGGAGCCTGTGCTCCGCAACGGGAGAGGCCACAGCGGTGAGAGGCCTGCGTACGGCAAAAAAAAAAAAAAAAAAAAAAAATCCTCATAAGCACAGGAAAGAATGAGAACTGGGAACCAGGGGCCTTGGGTTAACGTCGCTGACGTTGCACTGGTTAATCCGGTGGCCCCCAAGCGAGTCCCGTACCCTGTGGGTCCCACAGAGAGTTGTGCTGCAGGGTTTGTAAGATCCCTTGAAGCCCCACAATTCTGATGCTAAAATCAACCTCGGCATGACTGTTCCGGCACAGACCAAGGGAGAGAGGCCACCAGCCCTCCTTTGAGGCAGACGTGAGTTCGTCAAGCCGCAAACCCTCTTGAGTGGATGTCAGTCTCTGAAGCGGCTGAGACTTGTGACACGGTGGCCTAAGGTAAATTGTTGGGGGGAGACGCTGAAAACTTCACAAAGGGGATTTGTGTGTGGACAACCCGAGCAAGGGGATCGTAGGAAGTGGGCATCTCTGACTGGGTTGGGGGATTGGTGGTTTGCAGCAG
Organism: Aethalodelphis obliquidens; assembly: GCF_003676395.1. Taxonomy (NCBI): domain Eukaryota; kingdom Metazoa; phylum Chordata; class Mammalia; order Artiodactyla; family Delphinidae; genus Aethalodelphis; species Aethalodelphis obliquidens. Next base: position 23,664,312 of record NW_020837963.1, on the reverse strand, counting down.
CTGCCGCAGCAGGGATTATGCAAACGGAGTGAAACACACCCGTTTTAAGCGCTCTGGTGTACAGCGATGCTCTGTCTTGCTGAGAGCTTTTATTTTTTCGTTTATAGGCGAGGTTAGAGGGATTGTATGACAAGCAAATTAAAAACTGAATGGGGTGAAGAGGGACACGGGGAAGAGCTGGGGAGTGACAGAGAAAAGCCATTGTCACACAGCGTGATTCTGCATCACGGCTCCTGGAGCTCAGTGCGGTTTCTAGGGGCCAATGAAATCCCCTCTCTCCCTCTGAGACTGAATGGCTGGCGTGATATTGCTGGGAACAAAAAGGGACATTTAACTTTAAGGAAATGAAAGGTATCGCTCACATTTTTCTCTCGTGCTTGTATCTTTGTCTCCAGTTACGTTTCCCACAGAACTAATTGGTCTTTCTGAAAAGCCACTGGGGTGCGGGAAGCCAAATGGTTGTAAGTGAAGCCGGATGATTTCTACCCACCCCCCAGGGTCAGAGTTGTCCTTAACGATAATCGTTGGTGTTAATAACTGTCCTTTATGGTAGCAGAGGAGCAGGGTACTGCTCATCCATTAGGCTATTTTAATCTTTCTGAAATGACCCCCCTGAGCATTTCTCAATTTCTTTAGTGCGTTATCATCCCTGACTACCTGTGCCGGAGGCCAAACAGGTGAGGCCTCATCACAAAGGAAGGGAAGCTGCAATGGGATGGGCAAGCTTCGCACTCGCATCAAAGCGCAGGGGCAGGCGGCGCCTCAGGAGGTCCTGCTGTTCTAGGTGTGTCTGTTAGTGGGGGGACTAGATCCAATAAGAAACCGGCCCCCAAGTGATTAATGGCTCAGACACAATAGAAACTAAAATACCGGAGGGTTGTCTAGGCCAGCAGGGCAGCCCCCTTCACACAGACGTCCTGGCGCTGGTGTGAGGGTCTTCAGCACCTTCAACGAATGGCTTCTAAGCCCCCCTGGGTGGGGGAGGAGCTGTTCTAGCAGAGGGAGAAGCACAGGGCAGTGCAGGGGTGGGCGTTTCAGGGGCCAGACCAGGAAGTGCCTCGGGTCACTTCCATCTGCAGGAGCCAGTCACGTGGTCCTACGTGGTGGCAGAATCTAGCTTCTGAGAAGCTGCTGCCCGGTGCGATTCTCTGTGAAGGACAGAGCAGACACGTTGGCAGGACATTGACCGTTAAGAGTGTCTGAATCAAGGTCATTGTGGCTCGTGCTGTGCTAGGGATCGGGCATCCTAGAAGATCTTTGTTCCAGAAAGAAGATGCCTGTGGAGAGGAACGATGCTTAGGAGAAGTGTCTTTACCTGGTGTTAGGGAAGGTGCTCGAGGGGTGATCCATCCCCTTCCTTGGTTAACGGTAAGAAATGCAGGCAGGCCAGCTCTGGTCTCCCCTCAGCTGATTCTTAACATGCAAGACTGCATTTCTCAGTGAAATTCTGACCCACCTCCCTGTGGAATCAGGGAGCCTGGGAGTTGGGGAGGGGTCTGTGTCTTCTCACTTACCCTTGTCATGGGCATGCCCTCGGTACTGATGTCTCTCTCTCTCTCACTCTTTTATTTTGCTGGTTCTACAGATAGAAAGGAATGGCCCATTGTGGTCAAACCCAGCTCCAAGGTGGTTTCCTATACTAGACATATTTCCTTTTAGCCAAGTTTTGATTGAGAAATTTGTAAAAATTCTAACCTTTCTTATAGCAGCATGTTTTCTACACATTGCTGGTCATCCTTGGCTGATGGAAGCCTCTGGTAGAGCCTGAGTTTTCCTAACTCACTCCCAAATGATACGGTTCAATCCTCCAAAATCCTTCCTTACCTTCTCCTTCAAAGCTCCTATTCCCTTAGCAATTGGAGGAAAGCATTTTTACTAAAATAGCTAACAGGCAGGTGTGAGGGATGATATATATACTTGAGTGTGTGATCCTGCTTATCTTACAAATTACGAGATTAGCCCGAAGGATTGCATCTCTAGACATCTAACCAAGCGTTTATCACTGGACCCTCTTCCTGGCCGTGGACTCCTTGGTGTGCCTGCTTGGTCACTTCTGCATTCGCTTCTGTGAGCTGGTGCAGCTGTCGGGAGCTGATGGGGAAGGAGGGGTGGTGTAGTGAAGTAGTCTCAGTAAAAAGCATCTGTGTCAGTGTCATGAGGCCCAGGTCCCCTTTCTGCGTCCTGCGCTGCATCCATGGAAAACAATCAAGGCATTGAGTGCTGGGTTTCCTGCTTTCTCTGAAACCTGTGAGCAGGTGTTGCAGGTTCACTCCAATTTCCCCGGGGGTGGGGTGGGGGATGGGTGGGGGGGTGGGGAACTTGCATTTTCCCTTGCTTTTCAGGAAGCAATTGCAACCTCTTGTTACTTTTATAGACAGTTTTCCTTCCAAGAACTACGCACTCTGCCCTTCCTCTCCATCACCTCCACATTGTCTTGTGGGCTGTGATAATCTTGATCTAACACAAGTGGATTATTATCTTGGCGATTTTTAAAATTTGAGAGTTTTTATAACCAGGAAAATTTTAGTAACTTAAGATTTCACCTTCTGAAATGACTTTTTTTTTTTTTGCGGTACGCGGGCCTCTCACTGTTGTGGCCTCTCCCGTTGCGGAGCACATACTCCGGACGCGCAGGCTCAGCGGCCATGGCTCATGGGCCCAGCCGCTCCGCGGCATGTGGGATCTTCCCGGACCGGGGCACGAACCCATGTCCTCTGCATCGGCAGGTGGACTCTCAACCACTGCGCCACCAGGGAAGCCCTAAAATGACTTTTTATGAGGTTACCAAGGACTGTGATCGGACTTATCTCGAATGTGGAACATGTTCGTTTGCCTTCAGAGAAAATACAGCTGATTTTTCTAATGACAGTAAAATGCCAACTTTTTTCAAAATAGAAATTTCATTGGTGCCATGTTGTGCTCTTGAGTGACGTGTGATACTTGCCTGAATTCCAAGATGGGTATCTCTTATTTGGTGTGTGCACGGCCACGCATATCAGGGTATCTTGGGCCTGGACTCAGAAGGAGTTAATATTTTTTCAGCTGTTACTAGTGTAAATTTGGGAAAGTTTATTTAACCTCTCTGTTCTTGAGTTTGCTAATCCATAATTCTGGGATAATAGTATCTTCAGAGTTGTTATGAAAAGTGAGATAATGCATATAAAGTATTTGCAACAGTTTCCAGAATGTAATATCCATGTTTAAAATATTAATTTGAACTCTGGGGAGGGCATAGTGATCCCTGAAACTTGTAAAACGACTGATTGTTCTCAGTAGATCTTGAAGAGCTGTTAGTATTGGAATACGCAGCAGCTTACTACATTACTTAAAAATTGGAGAAGAACCTACAGATACAGAAAGGGAGATAGGGTCAGGAGTATAAGATGTGGGAAATGAGACTTGGCAAGGGAAGCACTGTGGAGGGGTGGACAGCAGGGCCGAGGGTTACAGAAAGGTGTCCAGTCGCAAACACTGAGCAGGTGTTTTGCATTATGCTGATCTCTAAGGCAAATGCAGAACTAAAAGCCTTACTTTTTCTTAAAAGCTAGCTGAGAAGACTATCTTCATGTAATGCACACAAAATCACAAACAGGACACACTGATAACCCATTTTGGGAACTGTTTTTCATTCCCTATTGTTAATAAAATAAATGTAAACATAAAATGGAAACTGCTAACTAGGGTCATTAATAATTCCTTCATTGTTAACCGCAAATGTCCTCTTCTACACTTTTTTCCTTATTTAAACCTTCTGCCGCAATTGACCCCGTTCCCTGCTCCTTCCATCTTCAAATTCTTCACCCCGGGCTACTGGACACCATCTTTTGCTGGTTCTCTTCTTGGCTCTTAGAATGTTCCTTTTCCAACTCACCCTTTGAATTAACATGGGAGTAGATGCTGACCGAATACACTGTAATATCGCACGTTAGATTCACATGGGGACTGGGCTTCCCACGTAAACTCACTACCTCTCTCACATCAGTCTTGGTGATGCCGCCGCCGTCCATCCGATCATGCTCACTTCTTCATCTGCTTCAGGCCTCCTCGCTGCTGTTAAGTCGGTGATTAGGTTAATATTTATTTTACTTCCTAAATGTTGCTCAGATTTTACTTACCTTACTGTGTGTGTCAGGATGTGATCAGAAGTAGAACCGCCAGGACGTATATACGTACGTATTGTCTCATCCTGCCTCCCCCCGCCCCGTTACGTATATTAATAAGGGATTTGTCACGGGGACCTGAACTTGCGTAGCTCTGGGAGCTGGTGGAGCCTCTCTGGAAGGCTGTCGTCTACGCTCCTGGTGTTGGCGAGGAAGCGGCCCGTTTGCTCTCTGAGCTGCCACTGCCGTGCTCCTGACCCCATCTCTTGCTCGGTCCCTTTTTTGCTTGGTCTCTTTGCTTCTGCCTTTGCTCAGAGCCTCCAGTAATCCCTTGATGATATAAGTCAGTCAGATCATTTCATTTCTGTGTAAATTCTCCAGTGGTTCCCGTTTCACTTGCAGTAAAACCCACAGTGCAGCCACATGATCCCCGGAGCTCTCGACATGATGTCAGATGGGATCAGTCTTCTGAAGACGTGGAAGCTGGTGGTGAATTGGGGAATATGTGGAATAGTTTGGTCGCCATGTTAGAGTGGTTTTCCGGAGAATGGTTGTCTCTGTAGATTCCAGTACAGAGCTTGAGAGCTCACGCAGCCACTTCCATCCTTTGACTTTTTTTTTTTTTTTTTTTTTCCGGTACGTGGGCCTCTGACTGTTGTGGCCTCTCCCGTTGCGGAGCACAGGCTCCGGACGCACAGGCTCAGCGGCCATGGCTCACGGGCCCAGCCGCTCCGCGGCATGTGGGATCCTCCCGGACCAGGGCACGAACCCACGTCCCCTGCCTCGGCAGGCAGACTCTCAACCACTGCGCCACCAGGGAAGCCCTGACTCTGCTTTAATGAAAGAATTTTACCATTTTAAAATCATTTCATTTTTTTTTTACTTTTTTTTTTTTTACTTTTTACTTTTCTTTTACTCTTTGATCACATATCTGTGGATAAAGTAGTGAATGTGTGAAAGCTAATATTCATGTGTATGTTTTCTAAATGAATTATTTGTGTAGCTGGCAAGTTATATTCGAAAAAGAATTCACTTGGCTGGTGTCTACCCGTGCGTGTCAGACAGGAGGAACCGCATGCCGTTCATTCTAAAATTATTAGAAGTGAATGTAGCTTTACAAGGCTAAGGATGAACTGTAGTCACATTGCCCCTAACTGCTCATTTTAGGATTATTCATACACATTGTTCTTTAAACACACATTCTAATTCCAAAATAACTGGCGACAATTAGGTTTCCTCTCTTCCTAGACCTGTTCATAATGATGTCTTCAAATAGGAAGAGCCATGTCCATAGATGTTCCTTGTCACTGTTTACATATTATAGTTCAATAAATATTTGCCTGAATAAAATATCTTCTCTGTTCTACAATTCTCCATCCTCTCCTTTATTTACTAATAGTTATGCAAACCTTTAGAAACAGATTTAAAAAACACAAAATTAAGACAAATAAAATAAACACAATACATTGTGTTCACTTTAAGAATTCATTGTCCTTTACAATTATTTTTTAAAGGTTTTGATAGGAAGGACACACTTCTATAATCCCCATAAGTGACCTAAGCAGGAGGAACAAATTAATAAAGAATAAAAGCAATATAGTAAAACATGCAAAGAGTAGAATTGACAAACACAACTAAGAACTTGTTTTTAAATTATTTTTCCAGGTTTATTGAGAGATAGTTGACATCATTGTGTAAATTTAAGATGTATAGGTTTTGATAGCAAAATGATTACCACTGTAGTGTTAGCCAGTTGCTCTTTCACATTATGTAATTACCATTTTTTTATGGTAAGAGTTGATCATGTGATTTTTCTTTCATTGTGTTAATGTGGTATCACTTTATTGACTTGTGTGTGTTGAATCGTCCTTGCACTCCACAGATAAATCCCACTCGACTGTGGTGTAAGATCCTTTTAATGTATTAGTTGAATTCAGTTTGCTAATATTTTGAGAATTTTTATACCTATATTCATTCACCAGGGAGATTGGTCTGTAGTTTTCTTGAAGTGTCCTTTTCTGGCTTTGGTATCAGGGTAATGCCACCTGAAATGTTTGGGTGTGTTGCCTCCTCTATAAATTTTGGGAGAGTTTGAGAAGGATTGGCACTGATTCTCTTTACATGTTTGGTAGAATTCACTAATGAAACCATCTGGTCCTGGGCTTTTCCTTATTGGGAGGTTTTTGATGACTATGTTACTGGACTCTGCAGATTTCTATTCATAACTTAGTCTTGGTAGCCTATATGTTACTAGGAATTCTTCCATGCATTTTGTATATCTTTTATGGCATGTTACCAAGCAGGACATATTTAATTTTTTGGGTTATGTGTACATTCTGTCTTCTATGATGCCCCTTTGGGCATATTCACTGTATTTAAACTGTCTATTCTTCTGATGGTGTAACCTGATTCACCTTTAATTGGCCATCAGAATACTTTATAGGATTTCTCATACACATCTCCATTTGGATGTATGCAAAATTCTCATTGATATATATATACCTAGAAATACAATTACTAGATTGAAATTTATTTGTAAAACTAATTCTAGACAGTTTTCCAGAATGGCTGCACTAGTCTATGTCCCAGCCATGGTGCCTGAGTATTCCTACTGCCCACAATGACACACACCTACATGTTGTATTTTGCAGTTTTCTAATTTATATCAGGCTTATAGACAAGTTACAATGCTCTACTCAGGAAAACTCTTGTAAATTGTATGAGAAAATAGAATATGCATTGAAACAAATTTTTATTTCTCACTTACCCACTCTGCCCCAAAACAGAAACAGAAAATTATAAGAATGCAACCAAGCATAAAAGGAGTGGGACAAAGAAGATACCTTGGGTTATAAGAAAGCCTGCTTGGCAAAGAAAATGGTGCACCTAGACTTAAAATCTTTATGCAAGACAAGTAATTGTTGAGGCTGTGTGAACTTGAAGTCTAAAGGATTTCTAAAAGAGCCAAAGCATAGTAGAAAAAAAATCAGGAATAAAAATTCCAGATTTCAATAAACTTCTGTGGTGTTGAGTAAAAGCAGGATTTTTTTTTGATTAGTTGAATATTATGGATACTGAAATTCTCAACATTAATAGAAAAATATAACTTAAAACATCGTAATATAAGAAAGAACATTGGGAAAAGTAGAAATGTGATTTTTCTCAGTATTTCAGTAAATAAAAAGAAATGAACAAAACACATTGTATGTTGAGAAGAAAGGAAATAAGATTAATGTAACATCCAGTAAATGAAAAAATTGATGTCCAAAGTTTCAGCTATCGAAATAATTACAATTTTTAAAATACCTTATTAAGGGCTTCCCTGGTGGCGCAGCGGTTGAGAGTTCTCCTGCCGATGCAGGGGACGCGGGTTCGTGCCCCGGTCCGGGAAGATCCCACATGCCGCGGAGCGGCTGGGCCCGTGAGCCATGGCCGCTGAGCCTGCGCGTCCGGAGCCTGTGCTCCGCAACGGGAGAGGCCACAACAGTGAGAGGCCCGCGTACCACAGAAAAATAAATAAAAAATACCTTATTAAAACACAAAGTTACTCAGATTTTTAAAACTAAACAACAAAAGCAACTATTCCAAATATGCTACTAAAACACCAGTTCTCATCAAGCCCAACTGCCGGAAGATCCCTGAACAGAGGACAGAGGAAGGGGGAGGGGAAGGGCCAGGAGGAGAATTCCGGAGTTACTGAGTCACGGTGGAGAAAGGCATCTTCAAGTCCCCCCACCTCCTCCCCCTGCCCTCCCCATAAGGGGGTCTCAGCAGAGGCACCTGAGAGAGGTCTTGGCCAAGGGCCACCCCTGAATGGAGGTGCCCAGGCACAGGTCTTTCTAAGAACGTGGCTGGCCTGGAGGGTGGCAGGCTGAGTCCTTGACTGAAACTCACTCCAGAGACTGCAGTGCGTTGTCTGTGCACCACCTCCGGTGTGGAGGGCAGCCAGGTGAAGCCTGTGTCATTGCTTAGGGCCGGGCCTGAAGGATCCCTCAGAGGGTTTGGGTCTGAAACCAGACTCCTCGATGAAACTACTGGGAAACTTAAAAAAAAAAAAAAATCTAAGAGCCAAAAATAACAGTTACTTTGTGAGCTGGGAAAAAGAACTTTCATACCTTGAAAAAACTTAAGTGTCAAGATGTCACAATGAACATGGCATTTTAAAAAAAATTTTAGAGTATTTCTAAAGTCAAAAATAGTGAAAGGATGATTATTGAAAAAAATACTGTACTGTCATAATTAGCAGATGACGTGATTTTTTTCTCTCTGGAAAACCTGAGCTCCATTAGAAAATCACCAATAATCTGGAAAAGTGGTTGCCAACAACAAAGAACATAGCAATATACAAATAATAGCCGTCAACTAACATAAAGGAAAACAAAACCCCGTGAATCACCGTAGAACAAAGCCTCTAATACCTAGGAATAAACTTTTAAACCATCAATAATCTAAAGGAACCATCAAAAGCATCAATATCACCTTTATGAAGAAGTTTATACAATTTCCTCAAGGAAGTTCCCTGAATGGAAAGAATCAGTACTGTGAGGGTGTCGAATATCATGAAGCTAGTCGAAGGATTTCCAAATGAGTTTTTTGAAAATACAATTGAACAAGTTGAATTAAAATTTCTCTGCAAGTAGATATGGAGAAATGAAGCCAAGGGAATATTTACAGGATTAAACATCTCTTTGATATTACTATAACTTTAGAGTATAATTTGATATTGATGCAAACAATTTCATGAAAGAAGTAGATAGTTTAGAAACAAATATCTAAATATGAAAACTAATAACTAATCACACTGGAAACTGTTCCATACAATGCTATCAATTTAGAAAACACTGAATCCCCATTTGACGTTTCATAATAAATTCCAGATGATTAAAAGATAAATGTAATATTACTCTGAAATTATACCCAAGTACCTTTATTATCTTATGGAAGACAATGACAGACAATAAATACAAAAATGCAAGATTTTAAGAATTTTGAAAATAGAAATATTGAATATTTTAGCATTGTAAAGATACTATGTAACAAAGATAAAAATTATTTCATTATTTGCCGTTTATATGCCTGCAAAGGCTTGAAAACATATTTAGTATCATTAAAAAATCTCAATAAGAAATGTGCAAAAATACGCCTAAAAACTTCACAGAAGAAAAGAGGTGGCCAATAATTATTTTGCAGAAACAGTCAACCGTATTAACTGTATTAATAACTTGGCAGTATCAATTAAAATACTGTCATGTATCTGGCCACAGCTTAAAGAATGATGGATGGGGGACCATAGGTGTTTGCGTACGCTGGTGATGGGGGTAGGAATAACTTCAGTGGGAGCAGCTTGGCAATGTCTATCCAGCTTACACACACTTTTTTTGAGCAAACAATGTTACTAATGTTGGAATCTGGCCTACATATTCACCTGTGTGTACAAGGGAGTAGTAAACATCGTGGCCAGTGCAGATCCTCCTTTCTGGGTGGAGGCCCTCATTGCCCCCAGCTGCTGGCAGTGTGGGTTGAGGGCTCACAGCCGAGTCTCCGTCTGGGCATCATCCTTGGCTGGAAGGTGGCATCCTGGGGTGGCCCGCATTCAGTGACTGGTCTGTGCAGGAGTCCAAAGGCCCAGCCGTGGCCTCAGTTGGGAACAACTTTGAGGGCCATGGCAGCTCCAGAGTTCCTCTGGGATCAGCTGAGGTCCCGTCGTAACTGTATCAGTTTTTTCTCCCTCTGCCCAGTTTTCCAATAACTTCCTTTAGGTGCTGCTTCTGAGGACTCAGCCTGTGTTTGTTTCTAGATGTTGCCATAACGAAGTACCGCCAACCAGGTGGCTTAAAGCAATAGCAATTTATTCTCACATTCCCGGAGGCTAGAGGTTCAAAGTTCAAGTTGTCAGCAGGGTCATGCTCTCTCTGAAGGCTGCAGGGGAGAATCTGTTCCGTGCCTTTCTCTGAGGCTCTGGTGTTGCCATCAACCCTTGGTGGTTCTGAGTTTTCAGATGTATCGCTCCAACCTCTGCATTGTTATCACGTGATTCTGCTCTGTGAGGTTTCACGTTGTCTTTCCTCTGTCCATGTCCGCCTCCCTGTGTCTCTGCCATTTTTAAGGGCACCAGTGTTGTAGGGTTAGGACGTACCCTAATGACCTTATCTTAACTTGTTTGTATCTTCCAAGACCGTGTTTCCAGATAAGGTCCCATTCACAAGTACAGGGGGCTAGGACTCCAGCACATCTTCTGGGGGACACGATTCAACCCATAACACTCCTCAGTAAGTCTCTGATGACAAATCAGAGCTCTGAATTGTTACCTTTTCTCTGTGCTACACGGATAGAGGATTAGACTGTTCCTTCTTTCCTGATAACTTTCTGTAAATTCCTAAAGGGAAAAAAAGATGTTAGGATAAAGTAAAAGTTTAAACATGTAACAATGTCCTCATTTTTTCCTGAATCAATTTAAAATTTCTTCTCACTTAGACTTTGGAGAGTGGTTATTTGGAGAAATATTGCATTGGCACACAGATAAATGGTCACTAATGCAATAATTTAAAAACTCACTCATTTGAGTTTCCAATCTTCTAAAATATTTAGGTAACTAATTCGTGGATGTGTTGACTCCACTGCGGGTACCGTGCTGCATTTGGAGAGTTCCAGAAGGAGTTACACAAATAAGCTATTGTATTACTAACCACCAGCTGTAATTTTGAGCCAGACTGAGTAACATAAATGCATTATTATCTTTTTAGTGCTTTTTCTTGCCAGATTGCTTAATGTCTGCCTATATGCCCTCACAGAAAATAGAATTGCAGCATGACATGATGACTTATAGCTTTTTTTGAGGTATTTGGACAGTTACTACTGCCATGTAAACAGCTTGATAGCCTGACTGCTGAGGTGCTCACAGAGTCTGGATAGATGCCAGTTTTCTGAGGTTTTCCTAAAATTGAAGTAAGAAACGGTAGAGAAGCAGTCCTGTAACATTGAAAGGGGCTGGGAAAGGGAAATCGACAGTTACTTTTTGAATATTTACACTACTACTTGACAATTAAAAAATAGTTGTATGCAACGACCTTTGTTCATGCCTACCCTCCCTACCCCTTCCCCCAGCCATACCCTTGGATCTGTGATTCTTTGAGAGGGGTTTAAGGGTTCAAACATCAAAGATGCAGAAAATTGTTTTAAAATTTCACTTATAAATCTCATTAAGCCTGCACAAAAATGGAATGGAGTCTAAAGAAAGGCAAGCATTTATCCTGTGAAGTTATTAACACCCTCTTCTGCAAGGAGAGAGTGGTTAACTTTTTTTTTCCTCCATGAAACTTTTTTTTTTTTTTTGCTGAGACGGTTATAACCACTTACAGTAAATTGTCCTTCCTCTGTGCTCAACACCTGATTTCACATGTTGCCCTGCACAGGATGTCATCTCTCAGGACGCCCTGGAAGAGTTGCTGGCCTCAGCGAAAACAAAACCCACTTGCTCTGCCACAAAACACCTGGCAGAGTTGTTTACTTGTCCTGTGGCTTCTTACATGAATGCAAAATATCTATCAGCTGTCCTAGTAAAAGCAGTTTCCTAATCATCAGTGCCCAGGATAATCTGATAACAAATTCAGCATTTGATAACGAAGTTTTTTAAAACTCTGTGCATCAGAGTTTTTTAAAAAAATCTTCTAACATTTAATCGCTGTAAAGGCAATTGATATATTTTTAACCTAATATCAACCAGAGTGTTTTTTTTTTTTTTTTTTTTTGGCGGTACGCGGGCCTCTCACTGTTGCAGCCTCTCCCATTGCGGAGCACAGGCTCCGGACGCGCAGGCTCAGCGGCCATGGCTCACGGGCCCAGCCGCTCCACGGCATATGGGATCCTCCCAGACCGGGGCTCGAACCCGTGTCCCCTGCATCGGCAGGCGGACTCTCAACCACTGCGCCACCAGGGAAGCCCCAGAGTGGTTTTATAAGTAAACTATTTTATGTGTCTTTTTGGAAATGACAACCTGAAAGTGAATTATACTATCTATGCCCATTTCTTAAAAAAAATGGAACAGTGTCTGTGCCTACAACTTTAATAATGAGCTGTATTAATCAACTTGGTCTTTTGTGTAGGTAAGCTTGTAATCCAATAATCCTGATCCCTTTCTTTGCTAGTAATTTTTATTATTGATTTTACTGTACTTGTCTTGGCCATGAATCAAAAGAAGCCTAAAACGTAGTCTCAGAGAAATGATTCCCTTTCCTACAACACTGCTCTGGTCTAACTTGAAATCAAGTTCAGAATTTCTACATTCAGTTTATGAGTCTACCATAACTACCAACTCAAATATGTTTGAAACCAGAAACAAATTCTCTGTTGGCTATTCTACCAACTACCAACTCAAATATGTTTGAAACCAGAAACAAATTCTCTGTTGGCTATTCTTCCTTCTTAAATCCTATCAACTTAAATAATTTTTGAAAGCTTTTTAACTACCTTGTTCTGTTATTCCAATATACTAAAACAAAACAAAACAAAAAAACTTTCTTCACCTCTGGTCTTCACTGCTAAGCCATATAGATGTCTTTCTAAATTATGCCCTAAACCTAAAGCAGACCCTAAATATTGCTCCATGACCTGCCATTGTCTCTCTGTCCAAAGCTACTTCCTTCTCCATAGCCTTCTCATATTTATACAACAAGCCTTTCACAAACACCTGGTCCAGGCTGGATATTGCTCTCATTGGGGCTCATAGTCTAGTAGGAGAGACAGGCATCAAACAAATTGCACAACAAATTGTTTCACTGCATCGCTAATAAGCCCAGTTAAAGCAAAAACATGAGGGGCAAGCGAGCAAGATTGCTTGCCTTGGTGACAGCAGTGTTTCAGTGGACACTGAGATGTTGGACAGTTAATGGGGCACAGGTGTGGCGGTCAGTTCAGGAATGAAGACCCACTTCCGAGAAGCCCTTGAGGCAGAAAATCAAAGACCAGCCATCTGACCTCAGGGAGGACAGTCCCTGAGAGACTGGTGAGGGTCGGGACCAGTTCATGCAAGGTGTGTGGGGGGGTGACAGGGACGAGCTGAGGGTGCGGGCACCTTCTCTGAGAAGCAGGAAGCTCTTGAAGGTTTTAAGCAGAGAAGGAGACAGCATATATTTGGAAGTTAAAATATTCTGACTGCTAGTGGAGAAAATGGGAGGAGTGTGAATGCAGGAGCCCAGGGTACGGGGGGGCTAGTGCAAGATATTGGGGAGATGGTGGTGGCTGGGATTGCCGTGGCGGCTTTGAAGATGCAACGAAGTGGGGAGACTGGAGAAATGCTGAGAAAGTCGAGTTGACAGTACCTGGAGAGAGTTAACTGGGTGTGAAGGGGGGACAGGCAGGTCTCTGCATGGGCAGCCCCGGGCTTCGCAGGTGCCGTTTCCCAGGTGGTGGGCACAGGATGAAGGGCAGCCTGTCGTGTTGTCTGTCTCTGTGGTGGTGTAGACTAGAAGGAATAGGCTACCAAGGCTTACCTGACGTAGAAAAGCCTGGTTAGGGTCTGTCAGTCACCTGAGGACACGACATCCCAGCACAGGTGTGTGACTTTAGTAATTGTAAGACCCAAGGAGGCCACTTGTAGCTGCATCATTGTTATGTCAGTGACCATAACAGCTGGACACGTTTTCATTGGCGAGCGTGACCTTTCTAATTGAGAAACCCCTGGAGACTCCACATCACCTTCCTCCTACCCCTTAGAAGTTTCCTCCAACTTCTATCTACCAGCCCTGCTTGAGGAGCTGAGGGCAGACTCCCGTGGAGCTGGAGAAAAGCTGCTCTCATGGAAACACTGTGATTCTGGTTTTATTCTCTTACGCTACACTTTCTATCAAACACACTGCAGAGAGATGTGCAATTGTGATTTTTCTTCTGGGACAGTTGCCTATGAGCCGTTCAAGACAGGATGAAAACTAGGTAGTTGGATGTACTGACTCAGACTTAAACGTTTTATCTGGGCTGGAGAGAGATGTTTAACAATCCTCCAAAGACATGGAAATAATTTTATTATATAGTAATGAATGCATCTCCGACATTGTTCTACATGCTTTTACAAGTAGCAGTTAATCGTCAAAATCACCCCAAAAGTTTAGTGCTGTTATTATGTCCATTTTACAGGTGGGGAAACTGAGGCACAGGCAAATGACTTTATTTAGAGGCACATAGGTAGGAAGTGGTGGAGCTGGGATTCTGAATGCAGGCTAACTATAAAATTCGAGCTCTTAATCACTGTGCTCTGCTGTCTAAGGAAAGAGTCGAGTCTAAAACCAGGCTGGGGTCTAGGAGTCCTCCTTCTAGGTGCCCAGAGTCACTCCAACAGTTACATCACAGTAGTGGTAATCAACCAGCAGCCACTTAATTTAAACCTTCGTTCCTTGCTTCAGACATTCTACTTCTCTATTTACTTAGGTCCTTTGATCTCCATCCAATTGTAAGAAACCAGATGCCATTGGACAGGACTCACGGCGCGGCTGCCGCCGTCGTGGCAGAGTCTGTGCTCTTTCTCTTCCCCTCCTGGTCAAGCTCCTTAAAAAACAAAAGGGTTATACCAGGGGAGAGAAACACCCCCCAGATGAGCAGCAGCAGCTATTGATTCAGAACTTGCTGTAGCAAGAGGGTCCTCCCCACCCCTTGTGTTTGACGGAGACCCGAGGGCCGGCAGGGGCGTGGGGAAGCTTAACGGAGAAAAACCAAAAGGTGAGGCTTCAGGTGTGTCTTGATGGGAGGCGGTGGGCACTGGGAAGCTGGCGGTGGGCTAACCAGGACCAGGGCCTCCTATGTGATTGGCCAGGGCAGCAGATCTGGTTTCTCTGGTTGGTCCAAGTTGGAAGTGAAGGTGAACCTAGGAGAGCTGTCAGGTACTGATGGAGTCTTGGCCGTATGGAGCCTATCGCTGCAGAAGCTGGGGTTTGGCTTCCAGGGCTGGTTGCTGCAGGTCGTGGGTCAGGGTTCTCTCTTGTTTATGGTCTGGCTGATGTCCTGTAATATATTCAGTCTCTCATACCTGCTGTTCATCATTGTCTCACGTTCTTGAAACATACTTTCCTTAAATTCTATGCTACCACGGCCCTGCTGGATTTAGCGCCCTTTGCATGTTTTTATTTGCGCAGGGGGTGCGCTGTCCTTGCTATTAATTAAATCTTGCTGTTGGCCAAATGGCTCCCCATCATGTGGAACCTCTTCTTTACCCGCATCTCAACTTCTGTGTGTTGAATTCTATGTCTGAGCCAGACTCAACTACAGCAAGTTCCAGCTGACCTGGAAAGTCTCGCCCATCATTTCCATCTGGTGGCTAATTCCTGTTTACTTGTAAACCTCAGCGTAGATGTCACTTCCTCCAGCAAGGTTTCTGGGAACCCTCAAAGAGTCTGAGCTCCCAGAGTCCCTACCCTTAGGACACTGGTTTTAAAACACTGATCACATTGTATTGTGTTGTCTATTAACTCATATTTTCTCCCCCAAACTCTGAACAATTCTGAGGAACAGTTACCAGTGTAGAGCCCTGTAGAGCAGAGAGCCAATAAATGTTTGCTGAAGTAATGAATTGGTTGTATACCGAGTGTGAGAAACTATATCAAAGCTTGCGAGGTTCACAGAATCCTTCGTGAGCCCCAGAGTATGGGGCAGGTGCACTTCATGGAAAGGTGTTTCCTGTAAGCTCCTATAAACGGGTCGGCAACGAGATGGGAAACCAGACGTGTAAATCTTTGGAACGCAAAGCAGATGACTTTGCACTCCTCTTCCTGAAATGTGGAAACAAGAGGGTGGATGAGTGATGCACCCCGGGGCCGTGTTGGGAATCGGGGAGCAGAGGGGCGCTCGGCCTTCTTCGGGCCTCTAACCATGGAGACCTGCTAACACTTACTGCCCATGATAAGCACTCGTTCGCCAGATTAATTTCACAAGACACATTAAAAACAAAACATATTTTTGCAAAGGGCAAGCGATGTCCATCTTCCATCTTGAAAATTCATTAGAAATTGAAAAAGCGTATCTGGAAAAGAGTGAACACTTTTGGCCCAGCACAGAGACCGTCCTATGACTTGCTTTTTTTTAGTGCCCTTCTGGACAGCTGGGATTGTTTTAGTTCTCTGGGAGCTGTTCTTGTCAAAATTATTTTTCAATTTACTTCGTGTAAAGATCAAAAAAAAAAAAAATCCTGTAGTGAGAGCACAATGAACGAATTGCCTTTCATCCTCCAGGAACTTAATCTTAGGAAAGTTTTTACTTGTCTGAGAAGAAAGGAACTGGAATCTGAATTCCCATTGGAGGGGGGCTAACCTGAGGAATCTGGTTGAGCCCCTCAGGCCCACTATTGTAATTAGCTGTGTGAGGGGAGGGAGGGAATGACAGATTCTGTGATAACAGGAGTAGGGGAAGCCTTGAGCGTGTTTCCTTTCTGGCTGCTCTCTGCTCTGGTTGAGTGTGCACTTTTCTGCTTCCCCTCTATGGCCAGATTGTCAAGGAGTGAGTATAGGATTGCTCTTAACGCTGGCAGGAAGCTTGGAGCGCGCTTCCTGTCTGCACAGTTGGTCCCTGCAGTGTCCTTCCTGTGCACCGCTCAGTCATCAAAGGCCCTGTGAATTGCAGATTTTTCCTTGCTTTCCAGTGTGAGTCTTGTCCTAATCTATGACAGTTGTAGCGTTACCTTGATTTCCCAGGACCTGGATGTTTCTAAGCTCGTAATTGTAGGAGTGGATAGACAGACAGCTTTACTTCAAACT
The DNA here is from genome assembly GCF_003676395.1 of Aethalodelphis obliquidens. Lineage (NCBI taxonomy): Eukaryota > Metazoa > Chordata > Mammalia > Artiodactyla > Delphinidae > Aethalodelphis > Aethalodelphis obliquidens. Next base: position 23,647,478 of record NW_020837963.1, on the reverse strand, counting down.
CAGTTCTATGTAGAAGCTTCTGGAACCTTATTACAATTTCAGGGGCATTTATAACATCTTAAAACTTAAGGGAAGAAGAAAGATTCACTTACACCTTTATTCACTTTTAAACGTGAATTGTCAGAAGAAATTTTTCTCTATCCTTTTAGGTTCTGGCTGGTCTAAGAACTGAATTGACATCAGAAAGAATAACAAAATTAAAGTTTAAAAAACATGTGTACCTGGGAGAGACCCAGGAAAACTGAGTAACTCACCAATATGGCCGAAATTCTGACCTTAAATATCTAAAGACAAAAGAGGATATTGGGGTTAGAGGTTTGGGGCTTCAAAGGAGAGGAAGGCAATTCACATGGAGGTGGAAAAGCAGATGTGTTGATAAGTGTTCCGTGGGCCAGGCAGAGACCGTGGGACAGAGTGGACTCGGATCCCTAGGCCCTGCTAAGCTTCACCACCACACCCAGCCGTACTCTTGGCTAATAGCTCTGGCGATGGCTCTACTCCAGGAATTGGCCCTTTAAGTTCTTAGGCAGCTGGGGGAAGGTCAAAGATGTTTCCTAAGATTATTTTGGTCCTTCATTATTTTCAGCATGAAATAATCCACAGGCCAAAAGAGTCTGGGGTGGAAAATATTGTTCCCCTACATAATCAATTTACCATCAAATTTTCTTTAAAAAAATTAGAGAGGTAGAGCTGTAAAAAGGCAAAAACAGAACCAAAAACACCACTCAGTTCTGAGGGCTGACTTTTGCCTGTCACTAACTCCAGGACTTGTTTTGATTCCAAGTCCCTGGCTTGGTGTTGCCCATCTGTCTCTCCATGGTCACCTCGGCCTGGACCACCCTTCCCGGGGTGTCCCCACCTCCACCCCTCCCTGCACTGCACACGCCCTGAGCGGCGTGGCTTCTCACCCCCAGGCAAACACCATGTCAGAATGCAGTCTCTGGAAGGAGAAATGTAAAAACACTGAATGAGGACTGACTTAACAATACGTTTTTTTAATCCGCTAAATTTTATTTTAATTTACTTTGTTTTAAATTTAATTTTTATTTTACATTAGTTGATTTGCAATGTTGTGTTTCATGTGTACAGCAAAGTGATTCAGTAATATATATACATATATCCATTCTTTTTCAGATTCTTTTCCCATATAGGTTATTATAGATTACTGAGTAGAATTGCCTGTATTACACAGTTAGGTCCTTGTTGATTGTCTGTTTTATACATAAAATAGATATTTATGTCTAATAGTGTGTATATGTTAATCCCAAACTCCTAATTTATCCCCCCATTTCCCCATTGGTAACCATAAGTTTCTTTTCAAAGTCTGAATCCATTTTGGTTTTGTAAATAAGTTTATTTGTATCATTATTTTTAGATTCCACATATAAGTGATATCATATTTGTCTTTCTCTGACTTCATTTAGTATGATTTCTAGGTCCATCCATGTTGTTGCTAATGACATTATTTACTTATTTTTGTGGCTAAGTAATATTCCATTGTATATATTGTACAACATCTTTATCCATTCGTCTGTTGATAGACATTTAGGTTACTTCCATGTCTTGGCTATTGTAAATAGTGCTGCAGTGAACATTGGGATGCATGTATCTTTCCAAATTATGGTTTTTCTCAAGATCTATGCCTGGGAGTGGGATTGCTGGATCATATGATAGTTCTATTTTTAGTTTTTAAGGAACCTCCATAATGTTCTCCATAGTGGTTCTACCAGTTTACATTCCCACCAACAGTGTAGGAGGGTTACCTTTTCTCTTCACCCTCTCCAGCATTTGTTTGTAGGCTTTTTGATTATGGCCATTCTGCTGGTGTGAGGTGATCTCTCATTGTAGTTTTGATTTGCATTTTTCTAATGATTAGTGATGTTGAGCATCTTTTCATGTGCTTTTTATCCATCTGTATGTCTTCTTTGGAGAAATGTCTATTTAGATCTTCTGCCCATTTTTTGACTGGGTTGTTTGTTATTGACCTGCATGAGCTGTTAGTGTATTTTTGGAGATTAATCCCTTGTTGGTTGCATCATCTGCAAATATTTTCTCCCATTCTGTGGGTCATCTTTTCATTTTGTTTATCGTTTCCTTTGCTGTGCAAAAGTTTTTAAGTTTAATTAGCTAACATTTGTTTATTTTCGTTTAGTTTCATTACTCTAGGAGGTGGATCCAAAAAGATATTTTTGCAATTTATGTCAAAGAGTGTTCTACCTATGTTTTCCTCTAAGAGTCTTACATTTAGGTCTTACATTTAGGTCTTTAATAGTATCCAGTCTTACATTTAGGTCTTTAATCCATTTTGAGTTTATTTTTGTGTATGGCATTAGAGAATGTCTAGTTTCATTCTTCTACATGTGGCTGTCCAGTTTTCCCAGCACCATTTATTGAGGGGACTGTCTCTTCTTCATTGGATATTCTAGTTTACTTTGTAGAATAATTGACCATAGGTGCATGGGTTTATTTCTGGGATTTCTATCCTGTTCCATTGATCTATAAGTCTGTCTTTGTGCCAGTACCATACTGTTTTGATTACTATAGCTTTGTATAGTCTGAAGTCAGGGAACCTGATTGCTCCAGCTCTGTTTTTCTTAAGATTGCTTTGGCTATTCGGGGTCTTTCGTGTTTCCATACAAATTGTGAAATTTTTTTTCTAGTTCTGTGAAAAATGCCATTGGTAATTTAATAGGGCTTGCATTGAATCTGTAGGTTGCCTCGGGTAGCATAATCATTTTGATGGTATTGATTCTTCCAATCCAAGAACATAGTATATCTTTCCGTCTGTTTGTGTCATCCTCAATTTCTTTCATCAGCATCTCATAGTTTTCGGAGTACAGGTCTTTTTTCTCCTTAGGTAGATTTATTCCTAGGTATTTTATTCTTTTTGATGCGGTGGTACATGACATTGTTTCCTTAATTTCTCTTTCTGATCTTTTGTTGTTAGTGTGTAGAAATGCAAGAGATTTCTGTGTATTACTTTTGTATCCTACAACCTTACTGAATTCATTAGTGAGCGCTAATATTTTTCTGGTAGCATCTTCAGGATTTTCTAGGTATAGTATGTTGTCTGCAAACAGTGACAGTTTTACTTTTCCAATTTGGATTCTTTTTATTTTCTTTTTCTTCTCTGATTGACATGGCTAGGACTTCCAAAACTATGTTGAATAATAGTGGTGAGAGTGGACATCCTTGTCTTGTTCCTGATCTTAGAGGAAATGCTTTCAGTTTTTCATCTTTGAGTAGCTGTGGGTTTGTCATATATGGCCTTTATCATACCTATCATATATAGGTATGTTCTCTCTATGCCCCCTTTCTGGAGAGTTTTTATCTTTAATGAGTGTTGAGTTTTGTCAGAAGCTTTTTCTGCATCTATTGAGATGATCATATGGTTTATATTTTTCAATTTGTTAATGTGGTGTATCACACTGATTGATTTGCAGATATTGAAAAAATCCTTGCATCCCTGGGATGAATCCCACTTGATCATGGTGTATGATCCTTTTAATGTATTGTTGGATTCAGTTTGCTGGTATTTTGTTGAGGATTTTTGTGTCTATGTTCATCAATGATATTGGCCTCTAATTTTCCCTTCTTGTGGCATCTTTGGTTTTGGGGTGATAGTGGCCTCATAGAATGAACTTAGGAGTATTCCTTCATCTGCAGTTTTGTGAAATAGTTTCAGAAGGATAGGTATTAACTCTTGTCCAAATGTTTGATAGAATTTGTCAGTGAAGCCACGTAGCCTGGACTTCTGTTTATTAGAAGTTTTTAAATTACAGTTTTGATTTCAGTACTTGTGATTGGTCTGTTCATATTTTCTGTTTCTTCCTGGTTCAGTCTTTGAAGATTGTACCTAACAATTTGTCCATTTCTTCTGGATTGTCCAATTTATTGGCATATAGTTGCTTGTGGTAGTCTTACGGTCCTTTGTATTTCTTTGGTGTCCATTATAACTTCTCCTTTTTCATTTTGAATTTTATTGATTTGAGCCTTCTCTCTTTTTCTTTATCAGTATGGCTAACAGTTTTCAATTTTGTTTATCTTTCTAAAGCATCAGCTTTTAGTTTCACTGATCTTTTCTTGTGTTTTCTTTGTCTCTATTTCATTTATTTCTGCTCTGATCTCTTTATGATTTCTTTCCTTCCAACTTTGGGTTTTGTTTGTTCTTTCTCTAGTTGCTTTAGGTGTAAGGTTAGGTTGTTTATTTGAGATTTTTCTTGTTTCCTGAGGTAAGTTTGTATTGCTATAAACTTCCCTCTTAGAAATGCTTTTACTGTGTCCCATAGGTTTTGGATTGTTGTGCTTTCATTTTCATTTGTCTGTAGGTATTTTTGATTTCCTCTTTGATTTCTTCAGTGAAGAAATCATTGGTTGTTTAGTAACATTGTTTAGTGTCCATGTGTTTGTGTTTTTTAGTTTTCTTTCTTGTAACTGATTTCTAATCTCATAGCCCTGTGGTCAGAGAGGAATCTTGACATGATTTCAATTTTCTTAAATTTGCTGAGGTTTGCTTCGTGGCCCAGCATGTGATTAATCCTGGAGAATGTCCATGTGCACTTCAGAAGAATCTGTATTCTGGGCTTTCAGATGGAATGTTCTATAAATATCAATTAAGTCCATCTGGTCTAATGTGTCATTTATGCTTGTGTTTCCTTATTGATTTTCTGTCTGGGTGATCTGTCCATTGATGTAAATGAGGTTAAAGTCACCCACTATTACTGTATTACTGTCGATTTCTCCTTTTATGGTTGTTAGCATTTGCCTTATATATTGAGGTGCTCCTATGTTAGGTGCCTGTATATTTACAATTGTTATACCTTCTTCTTGGATTGGTCCCTTGATCATTACATAGTGTCCTTTTGTCTCTTGTAACAGTCTTTATTTTAAAGTCTATTTTGTCTGATATGGTTATTGCTACTCCAGCTCTTTTGATTTCCATCTGCATGGAATATGTTTTTCCATCCCCTCACTATCAGTCTCTATGGTCCCTAGATGCAAAGTGGGTCTCTTGTGGACAGCACATATAGGGGTATTTTTTTTTATCCATTCAGCCAGTCTGTCTTTTGGTTGGAGCATTTAATCCATTTGCATTTAAGGTCATTATGGATATGTGTGTTCTTATTGCCATCTTAATTGTTTTGGATTTGTTTTTGTAGGTCTTTTTTCTTCCCTTCCTCTTGTTCTCTTTTCCTGTGATTTGATGACTATCTTTAATGTTGTGTTTGGATTGCTTTTTCTTTTGTGTGTATCTGCAGACTTTTCGTTTGTGGTTGCCATGAAGTTATTTTTAAAATACATTTATTTATTTATTTATCTTGGGCTGCGTTGGGTCTTCATTGCTGTGTACAGGCTTTCTCTAGTTGTGGAAAGTGGGTGCTACTCTTTATTCCGGTGCACAGGCTTCTCATTGTGGTGGCTTCTCTTGTTGCGGAGCACAGGCTGTAGGCACACGGGCTCAGTAGTTGTGGCTCACGGGCACTAGAGTGCAGACTCAGTAGTTGTGGCACACGGGCTTAGTGGCTCCACAGCATGTGGGACCTCCTGGACCAGGGCTCAAACCTGTGTCCACTGTGCCACCAGGGAAGTTCTACCATGAGGTTTTGATATGGCAGTTTATATATGTATAGAAGATTATTTTGAGTTGCTGGTCTCTTCATTTCAAATGCATTTCCATTATCCTACATTTGTATTCTCCTCTTCTCATGATTGCTGGTTTTGATATCATATTTGTGTGTAGATGATTTCCAACCTTTATGTTTGCCTTTACTGGTGAGCTTTCCCATTTGTAATAATACTTTAAAAATTATTTTATTCCCATTTTCATCTCATTTACCTTTCCAGTTTTTCTATTATAAGGTATTCATACATATATTATTTTTTGACATTAGACGTCTTTCAGAAGTTATTTGAAAAAGTCATGATGACCAAATTACTGTAATTTATGTGTTTGCTGCCTGTCAGAAAGCAAACCATGGAGGACGTTATTTTATAGTAACACTCCTAAAATATCTGTTATAGTTAACAGGTGATAGAACACTTATTTCTGAGGACTTTTGAAAGCATTCTCCCCCCTCTCTCTCTCTGTATATATATGTAATATGTGTAATATATATATTACAAGGTTATATATATTACATATATATTACAAGATATTACAAGATTGAACACAGATAATATTGAATTAAAAAATTATGCATACTCAAGACATACCTATTCTTATTTTCTGTATCCTATTATTGGTTTGACACAACTAGGATATAAAATTAAATAGAATTATTTTAATGATATCATCAAGAAAAAATGGAAATTGTTGAGTAAAAGATGACTATTTTAATAGATGAAGATATATTTAAGTAAGGGAAGATAATAAATATGGCATGTTTTGTACCTAAGCAATATAATTGAATTTCTTTGTTAAGGATTGTTTTGCCTCTTGACATATTTTAATTGACATATATTTTTTCTATATTGTATAATTCACTTTATATATTTTAACATAAGTATGGCAAACTAACAATGAAATAGCAGAAAAGGAATGTAAATAAACAATCCCTTTTAAAATTGCTTAAAAAAATACTTAGGAATAAACCTCACGGAGGAGTTGAAAGACTTATATGCTGAGAACTACAAAGCATTAATAAAGAAAATTGTTGATGATTCAGAGATGGAAAAATATCCATGCTGTTGGACTGGAAGAATTAATATTGTTAAAATGGCCATACTACCCAAAACAATCTACAGATTTAGTGCAATCCCTATCAAATTTTCCATGACATTTTTTACAGAACTAGAACGAATAATCCTAAAACTTATATGGAACCATAAAAGACGCAGAACTGCCAAAGCAATTCTGAGGCATAACCCTCCCAGACTTTAGAAAATACTACAAAGCTGCAGTAACCAAACAGTGTGGTATTGCCACAAAACAGATGTATGGATCAATGGAATAGAATAGCCCAATGGTAAGCCCATACACAAATGATAATCTTCAACAAAGGAGGCAAGAATATATAATGGAGAAGAGAGAGGCTCTTCCGCAAGTGGTGTTGGTAAAGTTGGACAGCCACATGTGAATCAATGAAGCTGGAACACACTTTCACACCATACACAAAAATAGACTTAAGGTGGCTTAATGACTTAGTTATAAGACATCACACCATACAACTCCTGGAAGAGAACATAGGTAAAATATTCTCTGGCATAAATCAGTCTCCAAGGCAATAGAAATAAAAGCAGAAATAAACAAATGGGACCTAATGAAACTTATAAACTCTTGCACAGTAAAGGAAACCATAAAATGAAAAGAAAACCTATGGACTTGGGGGAGAAAATATTTGCAAATGATGAGACCAACAAGGGCTGAATTTCCAAAATATACAAATAGCTTCTACAACTGAATAACAAAAAAAATCCAAAGAACCCAATCAGAAAATGGGCAGAAGACCTAAATAGATATTTCTCCAAAGACATACAGATGGCCAAAAAGCATATGAAAAGATGTGCAACATTACTAATTATTAGAGAAATGTAAATCAGTACTACGATGAGATCACCTCACTCCAGTCAGAATGGCCATCATTATAAAGTCTACAAACAATAAATGCTGGAAAGGGTGTGGAGAGAAGGGAACCATCCTATGCTGTTGGTGGGAGTGTAAATTGGTACACCCACTGTGGAGAACAATATGGAGGTTCCTTAAACTAAAAATAGAACTACCATATGATCCAGCAGTTCCACTCCCGGACATATATCCAGATAAAAACATAATTCAAAAAGGTATCTGCACCCAAATGTTCAGCACTATTTACAATAGCCAAGACATGGAAGCAACCTAAATGTCCATTAACAGAGGAATGGATAAAGAAGGTGTGGTACATATATACAGTGGAATATTACTCAGCCATAAAAATGAAATAATGCCATCTTCAGCAATGTGGATGGACCTAGAGTTTCATACTAAGTGAAGTCAGACAGGGAAAGACAAATATCGTATGATATCACTTATATGTGGAATCTAAAAAAATGAAACACGAACTTATTTACAAAAGAGGCTTACAGATATCAAAAATAAATGTATGGTTACCAAAGGGGAAAGGGGGAGACAAATTATGAGGTTGAAAAATATACATACTACTATATATAAAGTAGATAATCAACAAGGACCTGTGGCACAGCAAGGGAAGTCTAATCAATGTACTGTAATAACATAAATGGGAAAATAATTTGAAAAAGAATAGATTCATACACACACATATATATAACTGAATCACTTTGCTGTACACCCAAAACTAACAACATTGTAAATCAACTATACTCCAATATAAAATAAAAATTTTTAAAAATATTAAAAGGCTGATGTCTTCTTACTAAGGTAGGGGCCAAGAAAATGTCTACTCTTGTCATTTTTTTAACAATTTATAAATAACTATAAGTTTAATGCACAAGGAAATAGGTGGGCTATTAATACAAAGACTGAGAGACAGTGTTAATTGGGTAACCTTAGAAAGACCTTATATCCGTGGTGATGGAAGTGTGAGCAGGCAAGATTAGGCCCATAAGAAAAAAAAGAAAAAAGAAATGCCATTCAGATTGGAAAAAAAGATATAAAACTATTTTTCTCCAGACATGATTCTGTCTATAGAAGATGCACAGAAATCCCCCAAAACGCTATTATAACTAGTAAACAAGTTCAGTACATTTGTAGGATGCAAGTTAAATACATAAGAATTAATTTTATTTTTATACACTGGTAAGGTAACATCTAAAAAAAGAAACTAAGAAAACAATTGCTCTTACCATATCATCAAAAAATATGTATATGAAAAAATTGAACAAAATAAATGCAACATTTATAAATTGAAACTGGTAAACCACTGTTTGAAAGAAAATAAAGAAGGCGGTAAGCGCCATAAAAAGCACCATGTCTCTGCTCAGGTTCTTCTACTTCCTGTCATGCTGTATTTGAGGAGTTTATATTCCCAAAGGAGTTATATGGCAAGTAGCTGATGCTACTAAAGCTGCCATTATACTAACGTTTTTGGTCTTGTGAAAAGAAAAGCATCTGCTACCAACCAGAAATAGATTAGCTTATGCTGTTGTTATGTCTGCTGTATCTCAACAGAGATGAAGGAGGTTCTTGGTAACACTCAGCAGGAGGCTCTACTCATGCCCCAAATTAGAGGATGAATAAATACCAACTTCTCTGCATCCAATTTACGTCCTAGACACACACTCCAGGAAGTGTGCCACCTCTGTGTTCAGTTCACAGATGCCAGAGAACTTGGTCTCCGTGGTGGTGTCAAAGCCAAGCCTCCTAACTGCCCCCCTACCCCCAACCACCAACCCACACCACTCCTTGTTCATCTGAGTAGCTCTAGTACTTCATTTGTCAGAAAGGAAAGCCATCCCCAATCTCTTCGTACAGATTAAAGGAGTTTGCTAGAATAAGCTGATAGGTAACAATGGAGTAGTGAGGCAGTGATACACACGTATGCTGTACAGTAAGATGGAATCTTTTTTTTTTTTCCAGTTCAATGGGTAGTTAACATTTCTTTAGATACCTATTTTTGCCTGGAAATCAGAAGGTCACAGAATTACTCTGAACCTGGGCCAATCCTCAATGTTAACTGAATGAGTCATAGATCAACTATCTAATTAGGTAAACATAAAAACAAAGTAGGATTAATTTTATGTATTCAATGCAGTTATCTTAAAAGTGCACAGGTTTTTTTTTAAAATCTAATTTACCTTTGCTACTATATTATCTTCCTAACTGGTGTAATCTATATTTAAATACTATTTAAATTTTGAAATTATCTTCACCATTATTTCACGAGCTGAAGAGACTGATATACTCAAAAGCTGTATTTGTAAAAAGTCCACAGTTTTTTAATGTTTGATTTAGGTAGGTAGCATAGTCCCATATTCATGGTTTTTATTTTCACTGTAAAGTTGTTTTTCTTACAAACTGAGAAGCTCTCCTAGTTTCTGGGTTGGGCTGTAAATAGTGTAAAAAACAGGTTGATGAAAACCACTGCAGTTTCTAATTGTCAATGACACATCTCAGCTACAAGAAGAGAGTAAAAGGTAGTTGAAGACTCACAGTGTTATCAGTTTCAACGGAGTAGTAGACTTGACAATATTTTATTTCAAAAAGCAAGGTTATCTTGTGTCGTTACTAATTCCAAGGGTAAAGCAAATTAATCATCCCAATAAGAGAGTCTTCCCACTCAAGGAGACCATAAGTCAAGTGTAGCTGTTCTGAGGCAAGCATTTATAGACAACAAAGTGTCCAAAATTTAACAGTTGGAAATTACGTATTTTACTCTTTCTGGCCAGAGATGGGCAATGAAGTTTCACAAAGGCAGGGAGGAGCAATGCACATTCAAGTGCCTAGAATAAGACGTGTGAGATTGGAAAGATGAGAGCGGGCAAGATGTGGGAGCTTTTGCTTTTACGTGGGGAAGGAATACGATTGTGCTTGAAATGTTGAATGTAACTCAGGTTACACCCTGGAGAATGGAGTGGAAGTACAGTAGGTGATTGAATCGGGCAAATCAAATAAGAGTCTTTTGCTTAATCCAGGTGAAAGATGATGGCAGATTACATATCAGTGTTTGAAGTGGAGACAGAAAGACCATCGTGTGTACAAGAGGCAGTGATGCACAGAGCTGGGCTCTGCTTAGTTATGAGTACAGGGGTCATTAAAGGATGGCTTACTGGTTTCTAGCTTATGCAACTTTTTGGATGGTGGTGTCTTTGAAGAAAATTTATTCTGTGTTTTACATTAATATATTGAGGATCTTCTTAACAGAGAAACAGGTGTAACATGACAAGTGCAAAATAGAGTAGCAAAACAGTACTATTTTCATGGAAATTTTACTTCTACATATGCCTCCTAAATTTAATTTTCCTGGAAACTGCATCATATTTTGTACTTTTGCTAACAATTTTCCTGCCAAAGAAATAGATACATTGAACTTCATACTGTTCACAGTTGGGCACAAAAATTTTATTAGGATTTCTTTTACTGTAGGTATTACTTTTTAAGATACAACTAACCAAATTCAGAATCTCATATCAGCTGCAAATGCATTCTTATTACTTCATAAAAATGTGAAATAACATCATTCCTAGAAATTAATTGCTTTAGATTATCTAAATTCTCTTTCCATTGGCCTAATTTTTCTAGTATCATAAAATAAGTGATATATAGTTAATTCCTTTAAGAAAATTCTAATTTTCCAGTAGCAAATTATATAAATGATCTCATTTACTTTAGAGCATACAGCTAAATATGCTATGACAATACTCAACAGTTTTTCTTCATTGGCTGTTTTTCTTCAATTTTAAGGCAGTCACTGTTCACAGAGACCAGTCTCTATTCCTGACTTGTACAACTTTAATATGTGCCTCTTCTCTGAAAATGTTTTTATGATGTTTGTGAATAATATATTTCCTGAACATTGTAAGAATTCTAATTTCACAAACATATTACAGAGCTAGGCAAATTGCTTAAATATCAATAATTGTAGAAATTAAAGGTCAAATTTGTGTCTATTTATTTATGCCCCTGTGTTTAGTTAGATTTTCACCCCAAAATTCAAAAAGCAATTTCACCAATATTTCTAGATATACCTTTTTATTTATTTGGTGTTTATTAAGTCACTGTCTAGTGGTGATTAAGGTATAAGAAAATCTTGTTTTCTAAATTACAAACATAGAGTTGAAGATACATTGGTGATATAGTTGCTTTAAGTAGGGAAAAGACAATATATTAAAGAGATTGTATATTGATTTGTAACCTAGGCTAGTTTTATGTTTGAATATTTAAACTAGGGATGAAAAAAATCAAATACATATGGTTTTGGGCAGCTAGAAGTTGCAAAGTTGAAGATTATTTAACAGGAAATGGTGAGACAACTGTGGTAAAATGGAAAGATTACATCCTTCCTGAAGTCATTAAAATTCAATTAATGAGTAAAAACTTTACAATGGTCAACCTGGAAATTGATATAACAGAATAAGTTTTGTTGTTTTAATTTTGTCATCAAAATATATATCCTATATAATTAGTTTAATTAAAAGATTGAAAAAAATAGTCACAGCCTCGTAAAAGTTGATCAGTTGGTAGTAAACTTTGATCTAAACTCACAATTAATTGTGATGTACTGCTTTTGCAGAATTTTTGTAGATTATCATAATATACCGCAATCAACTGACAATACTACACATAGATTGTGACTGTTAGATGAATCATTTAATTGGAAAATTCAGTTTGTCTCTTTAAAAATAAGCTTTATCAGTTAAGGAGCCGTTTATTTCTTCTCTCTCTCTCTCTCTCTCTGTCACAGACATACACACATAGGAAAATCAAACATCCAATTTTTAATTAGGGAGGCTACCTATTGATTCATACAGATATTATATACTGGTTAATCAGTTTTAAATCATTTCAATGTATTATATATTACACATAGAAAACAATTCTTAATTTAATTTTTAATTAATGCAAATAATTAAACAAATGACTTGTACATGCAACACTGTTCTACAGCATTGATTTTAAATCCCTGATTTCATGATGTTGGTCCTCAGTTACTTATTTGCTCCCTTATCTGTTGTTTTTCTATATGTTTCCATCTGTTAATATTTGTTTAATGCTTCATCTTTTCTGTTATTTTATTCATACTACGTACCTTATACTGTGTTTCATACAGATAAATAATTTAAATTACTAATGTGTTAGTCTTGATCATCAAAAACATAAAGTACTAGTTCTGGCCAAATAAAGTGCCTTATTCACTTGATTTTAAAGAAACTGATCCTGAGGATTGCAATAGAATTTAACTGAAGGAAAACAAGCCTTTATTTGTCTAAGCACTGAGCCACAATGATGCCTGGACTCCCTGCTGTTTATCAGGCTCTGTTCTAGGTTTTGGTTAATAAGCAATAACAAGACAAACAATGCCCCTGCCTTCATACAGTTTGTAGTTGAGTGGAATAGAATGGAAATAAGTTTAAAAAGCAACTAGGAAAGATCATAAACTCATAACAGAAAAACAATGTCAATCCTGTTTCACAAAAACACTTAGAATGACAAATCTATCATGAGATTTACAAAGAAAAAAAGGCAGGTATAAATAAGAGCAGGAATGAAAATGAGACATAATAACAGATGCTATCAACAATTAAAAGTAATAAGGAGCTATAATACTTTATGACAATAAATTGAAACTTTTAGTTAGAAGAAATATGGAAAGGAGAAGAAAGACAACTTCTCTGCATTCATTAACACAAGCTAACAAAAAGTTGGGTTCTCTCCCCATTTAAAATACTGGATCAGTAAATACTTCTTCTCAAGAAAACCCAATAAAAAGGTGATTGTAAAATGTTTTACCATAAATTTAGAATTATTCTAGTCATGTACAAATACTCTCCAAAAATAGAAAAAATAGAATTACTTGCATTACACGAGCATATTTTGATATCAACATATAAGTAGAATAGTATATGAAAGAAAAATCAGGCCAATCTCTCTTGTGGACATCAATGATGAAACAGGCATCAAAACTGGCAGCACACATCCAGATAATACGTTTTACTCACATTGGGCATATCTCAGTGGCACGTTGGCTTAATAGCTGAAAAGATATCAATATATAGAGTACTACACTAAGAATAAAAGAGCAAGCAATCGGATTACATACATAAATGGAGAAATAATAGAAAGGTAAACTTAATTTTTATTTAAAATATTCTTAATCAAAAATAAAAGGACACTACTAGAATCTAATAAATGTATGTAATCAAAAATAAAAGTGAACATGTGTATTCAGGTCTTCTGCCACAGAAGACCTGAATAGACATTTTTCCAAAGAAGACAGATGGCTAATAGACATGTGAAAAGCTGTTCAAAACCACAATGAGATGTCACCTCACACCTGTCAGAATGGCTATTATCAAAAAGTCTACAAATAACAAGTGTTGGCGAGGATGTGGAGGAAAGGGAACCCTCTTGCACTGTTACTGGGAATGAAAGTTGATGCAGCCATTATGGAGAACAGTATGGAGGGTCCTCGGAAAACTAAACATAGAACTACCCTACAATCCAGAAATTCCACTACTAGGTATATATCCTAAAACATTTATTTGAAAAGATACATGTACTCCAATATTCATAGCCGCATTATTTACAATAGCCAAGATACAGAAGAAATCCAAGTGTCCATCAACAGATGAATAAAGATAGGATACACAGACAATAAAATACCACTCAGCCATAAAAAAGAATGAATGAAATTCTGCCATTTACAACAAGGTAGATGTACCTAGAGGGTATTATGCTTACTGAAATAAATCAAAAAGAGAAAGACAAATACTGTATGTTATCACTTACATGTGGAATCTAAAAGTATTAAACGAATGTTTATAACAAAACAGAAACAGACTTAACAAACATAGAAAACGAACTAGTGGAAACCAGTGGGGAGAGGGGAAGGGGGAGGGGAAAGATAAGTGTATGGAATTAAGAGATACAAACTACTATGTATAAAATAGATAAGCAACAAGGATATATTGTACAGCACAGGGAAATATAGCCATTATTTTGTAATAACTTTAAATGAAGTATAATCTATAAAAATACTGAATCACTATGTGGTACACCTCAAATTAATATAATATTATAAATCAACTATACATTAATAAAAAGTTATGAGAAATCTAATTCGGATCAATAAGAAGGAAAAGCACATTTTATGATGTAAAAATAAATAAAATATTAGGTAATTCAATAACCCTTACCTAGTTCAAGAGCACCCAGTCATTACCACAGTCCTCTTGTTTTTTTTATTTTGGTGGTGTTGAATTTTGTGTAATGGGCCTTCATTACTTTTGTAATAAATGAAGAAATATACAGTTAAAAAAATAGAAAGCATTATAGTGAGTGTTAGAAGCAAACACTTCAACATCTTATATCAGTATCTTAAACATATTGGTGGGTGTATATTTAGTGAATCAATGTAGGAAAAAGGATTAAATAAATAGAAAGTTGAAGACTTTATTATTTACATGTGATATGGTTATGCAGAAACCCAACGTAATGTAGAGATCAGTAATTAGAATTAGAAGAGTTTTGCAAATTTTCTGGAAGTTTAAAAAATCAATTCTCCTTTACATTTTCATACACTAAACAAGTACAGGAAAACACTTTTGTTTCTTTTGCAATAGCTAGAAATTAATTAGTTAATATTGAGTAGTTATAAATTAAAATTGTACAATTTCTGTTGAGGAAAATTATAAAATTATATTGAACATATATTACAACCTTATAAATCATTGGAGGCATATGACACCTTCATGAATAAGAAGACAGTATCATACAGATACCAGTATTCCTTAACTGACCCACAAATTCTATAGAAAACTGAAATATTTTGTAGTGAAGTTTGACAAAAATGTATACAAAGAAACAAAGGATAAAAGTAACCACTCTACTGTCCCAGAGTCAGGAAGGATAAAGAGCTTCCCCGATAAAGATCAATAATAATTTTGAAGCCATTATATTAGGACTGAGATAGAGAAAAACTGAAAGAATAAAGAGCTCAGAGAGACACCCAAGAATGTATAGTAATTTGATTTGTGATAAAGCATGTATTATAGATTCACTTCAAGGTGAATAAAATATTAAAGTTAAAAACAGTTTAATACTTTTGAGATACATTTTTTTGTCATGTTAAAAATATAAAAATACAATTTTTGCCAATAACAGCAAGGAGTATGATGCCATTTCTTTATAACATCCCTGTGTATCATCTATCATCTAATTATTTTTCTAAATAGATACATGAATAATTTTATCAAATATAAATTATGGCTATTTTGAGAAGTTAACTTCTGTAAACTTTCAATATTTTCTATAGTTTGCAATTTTTAAGTTTTACAAATAAAGTGAGCATATATTGTTTTCCAGGATATAAGGTTAGTAATCTTTCAAACCATTATAAAAATGAATATGTTATCAGAAAGCCTTGCACCTAACACTAAAATAATGCTCAACTGTTTTTATTTTCTAATAAACATATACAGTTTATGTAATGAATGGAAAATTAAGAAGTTATTTTAGTTGACATTTCATATGTTGTGCTCAATTGGATTAAAAAGTTGGGCGAAGGTTACTTTGGTGTCCTGCTACCTCACCTCTCCTCTGCTGCATTTTCATAGGCGCTGTTTCCCACTAAGATATCTCTGAAAAATAATCCCCACTTAGATGTTGAATAATAAACATACAGTTTTCCAGGCACACCAGAAAATCAAAAATCTTTCAAGAGTTAAAAAAAAAAAAGAAGAAAAAAAGTAAGTTTTATGCAGGAAGTAGCACAATGGAATTTATAGAATGTAGCAAGACATGGAGTTGATACTTAGGGTGCTGGATGTCCACATTGTATATTAATAACTACTTTTAGTTGAATCTAGGTTTGTAAATATATTTCAGAATTGATGTCTTTGCCTAGTGGATCCTATATATTGACAGAAATACTTTCATTATGAGTCAACATTTTAAAAAAATATTTATTTTACTGGATCTAACTAGATATTATAGGCATTCAGAATGTGCTCTGAGGGCTTTCTATGTCATCTCCATGAAAAAGGAAAAACAAAGATATTTAAACAAAATGTTTAGCATTGTACCTGTAGCATTATATTTTCCCTAAAATATCTGAGTAATTATTTAAATTTCTTTATCACTGTGTCAGTGGACAGCTGGTCTTAGGCTATAAAAATAACAATTAGATGCACATAATAGTTCTTTTAGCCACCCAATGAGATTAAAATTCATATTTTTGTTACATGAAAATGTCAGATTATTTCTAACAATCTATTAAACAATCAACTGAATTTGTATTACAGAAAATCAAAAAGTTGACTTGAAAATATAAAAAGTATAACTATCAAATTAAGGTAAATCATTACTGTGCTCTTGTGTTTATTTCTAAAATGTTCAAGTTTGTGGATTAATGAGCATCTGGAAGTATGGTCAGGTACAAAACAACAATTTGGTTAATGAAAGAGTGTTAAAAAAGAGTAGTCATATGATTTTAGACATAGGAATGAACAAAAAAATCTAGCACGTGTTCATATTTATGTTACAGATCTTTTGCTAAAAACATAATATTTGACTATCATTAAGACAGATTATTTTAGATTATCTCAAATTGGATTAGAAATTGTAAATAAAATTAAATTGAAGACATTCAAAGAAAATCTACAATTTGGACTTGGAAAGGACAGTAGGTCGCTATAATGAAAGACAGGAGAAGTGGCATAATCTCAAAATTGTTTGCACATCAAATGGAACTTTCTCAAAGAGCACACTAAATACAAGTTAAAAGAGTAAAAGAAACAAATTGAAAATAATCATATAGTTTGGAGTCTTTCCCTAATGGAAACAGAGAAAAGGCAAACTGCACAACTCAATTAAATAGAATTTAATTGAATAAATACTTAGAGACTATGTGCCAGGAATGGAAAATATATAAGTTGCTCAAAATCTTTGTTTCTAAGGTGTTCATAATTTTGTTCAAAACTAAAGGAAGGATTATGAGATGAGCCCTACAGTAAAACTTGGAGTAGTGGGTGAAAGCAATTCTCCCGTATAAGTATCAGGTGTACCACGGCACTGCCAACATTTTGAATGAGGACTTCTGTTCTCCAGCATTGTGAGACAATAAATATCTGCTGTTTTAAGTGACCCAGTCTGTGGTGCTTTGGTGCAACAACCCTAGGAAGCCAGTCCACGTGGTGCTGTTGTTTCTATGTTCTCTCCATTGACAGAGCAAGGAAATGTAAAAGTATGTGTGCATTCTGTATCGTGTGTGCACACACACAAACCCACATTTCTATAGGTTCCTATCTGCATACAAAGCTAAGCATGAGTTCATGTTTCCAACTCTTGTCTATCATCACTTGTCATTCTATTTTCCTCCCCTTGTTCATCTATAACATCCCACTCCAGTAGTGAGACACCCTACTCGCACTATCATTCATCTATTTAGTTGTTGATCTATTAGTATTATCTATTAGTATTTAGTTCATCTATTAGTACGTGCACAGCAGTACCAGAAGTGTTAACCTGTTCTCCTGTGCAAACTGCATTATCAACCTGAGTACAGTGCTTACCTACAGTTTGTTTTCTCATTAGCTTTTACAGATACCACTCTTGTCCAAAGTTACTTAGGTCATCATCTTTTCTCCCATTCTCCTTCACTGAGGTTTTTTGTTTTTTAATAGTTACACATTTGTTATACATGAGATTTTTTGGTTACATTCCTCATTCTGTATCAAGATTCTTCTTTAAATAATTTTAATTGCATATGTTACGGCTGACTCTTTATGTTCTGAAATTCAAATTTTGGCAATTCAGGTTTTGGCAAATGCAGTGCATGAATTCACAAGTATGGTATCTTACAGAATAGTTTCACCACCCTAAATGTCTCTCTTTGAATCCTTGACTCCAAACTACCTAGGAATATGAGTATTTTGTTTTACCTGTGTCAGTAGTTTCAGAAAAAGCCATCAGAAATTTTTGCTTTTTAATCTCGTGTTTATACTAGTATTTCCTTTTTCTTTTGTAGTGATAAATTTAATAAAATATTATATTAAAGGTTAAGGAGGCTTTGATTTTTTGTTGAAAAAATAAAGCTACAATATTAAATTGCAATAGTCTGTGATTTGATCTAGGCAGAAGGTATAACATTTATTTCTGATAAAAATCATTTTTATCAGAAAGTTGTTATTTTTAAAATTTTATTTATTTATTTTTGGCTGTGTTGGGTCTTCGTTTCTATGTGAGGGCTTTCTCTAGTTGTGGCGAGCAGGGGCCACTCTTCATCGCGGTGCGCGGGCCTCTCACTATCGCGGCCTCTCTTGTTGAGGAGCACAGGCTCCAGACGCGCAGACTCAGCAGTTGTGGCTCACGGGCCTAGTTGCTCCGCGGCATGTGGGATCTTCCCAGACCAGTGCTCGAACCCGTGTCCCCTGCATTGGCAGGCAGATTCTCAACCACTGCACCACCAGGAAAGCCCAGAAAGTTATTTCTGATAAAAGTCATCATTTTTTTATCAGAAAGTTATTTCTGATAAAAAAATAATCATTTTTACCAGTTATTTCTGATAAAAATCATTTTTATCAGAAAGTTAATAGAATTTGTTAATTTGTACATTTTACAGATGAGCAGAATAGCTCCATAATGAATTTCATTATTTTGTACAAAATTTACAAATGCTAAATAACATAATAATAAAGATGGCACTGTTTCTTCATTCATGGAAATTCAGTAAACTTCTTGAACACTGTTCCAAATCTATTCCAGGTGTCAGAGATAAAGCAGTAAATAGAACAATATCCTCGTCTCCTAAAGTTACAGGAAACAGACAATTTCCATAAAATTATTTCATTTGGTGATAAGAACCATAAAGAAAAATAAGATTGAGCGATACAAAATGGGAGGTGGGAGAGGGCCTTATGAACTTAGATGGACATGGTAGAGCTCAGAAGAGGTGTCACACGATGACAGATGTAGCGGGGCAAAACCTGTGAGGAAGCAAATCTAAGTACAATACAAATGTGAAAATATGTGCAACAAAGGTAGGGTGTTTGGGTCCTAGGAAATGAAAAATGCCCCTGGAGCCAGAAACTTCTAAGTGAGTGGAGGCCAGCTTTGCAAGGACATGGTCCATGGGAATAAAATCAGATAATAGAGGGCCTCTTTAATGTCTTCCATGTCGTCATTAATCTCATTCATTAATATTTGTCCATTCTTATTTGACTTCATAACCACATACTGTGATGACTAACTCCTGTGCTCATACTTTACCAATAACAAACCACTTGCTCCCGATTCTGAATGTGACATTGTCATATTTTATTTAAAGCAATATAACCTCAGTTTGATTATATGTGAGTATATATGGGGAAAATGTATGGTAGTTTTGAATTAAACTTTTTGAAAAGTTTTACACATACAGTATAATCATTAAAAAAAATGAATAAAATTTAACGAGCTTCCTTCCCTTCCACTATGTTCAGGTAAAGCACCTGAAGGCATCCCCACCCTCTGATGCTTGATGCCCTGGCTGTGTGAGCCTTGCTGGGTTTTGCAGTAGACTCCATGCATAGAGTACAGAGAAAGGTTTCTATGTACCTTTATTCTACAGGGAAAGGCAAAAAGCAAGTAAGTCCACAGATACAAGGAGAATCCCAGGAAAGATTTGCCTGCTATGTGCAAATGGGAAATCACAGAGCTTGCTGTTTACATCAGAGCAGCAAGCCAATGTGGCTTTTTAAAAACAGAGTTAGTTATAGGATACTAACATGATGGATAACGATAATCTCTATCTCCTAAGCTATATTAGATAGCTCTCACTCCTTAAAGGAGAAGGAAGGAATTGAATATAAATTTACATTTTGGTCTTTTTTGTTTCTTTTAAGAAAGAGCACTTAGATATATAGTTAATTATATTCCCATTTTTATTTAAAATATGATAATAGAGCAGTTCCTAATATCAGTGTGCACAGTATTATGTTTTAAAAAATATAGATCTCTGGAAATGCCCCAGACCTATTGAAAGGACTTTCAGGTGTGGATGTTCATGAATATTGACTTTTTAACATGTTCATAAGTGCTTCTCATGTGCAGAGATGTCTTTAATCTGTGTATTTTTAGGCCCTGCAGGTAAAAGCTCTATGTGATCTACTCTATTATCCAATTTCAGAATCATAGTTAAGACATAAAATGTGCAGTGTTAAAGTGTACAAACAACACAGCTTTTGTATTTTACTCATGATTCCCTTACTGTGTCTTAGTTCTGACGCACATTCACCGAAAATGTGAACAAGTCAATACTGTGCTTATTTCTTCAGCAAAGAAATGGTTCAAATGAAATGGTATGTGAATTTTTATGAATGTTCTGCCCCAAAATACACAACTAAGGAAGCTTTTTTAGCCAATGATAACCAGAAAAAGAGACGTGTGCTTCTTTATCTCATTAACCATCAATTTATAGGGTCACTGCAATTCAAAGCATTTCATGGTAATTTTGAAAAGTATTATTTTTTCCCTACAACTTTACTAAATATACTACTAGGAGATAGCTGGTGGAACAGTTAAAAAGATGTACTATGGAGCTGTTCCTAGAAAGTGTTTACTCTGCCACACTCCAGCTATGTGATACGACACATCCCTTGATCTTCCAGAAAACATCATGTTTACACAGGTAAACACTTTTTTAACATCTTTATTGGAGTATGATTGCTTTACAATGGTGTGTTAGTTTCTGCTGTATAATGAAGTGAATCAGCCATACATATATCCCCATATCTCCTCCTTCTTGCGTCTCCCTCCCAGCCTCCCTATCCCACCCCTCTAGGTGGTCACAAAGCACTGAGCTGATCTCCCTGTGCTATGCGGCTGCTTCCCACTAGCTATCTGTTTTACATTTGGTAGTGTATATATGTCCATGCCACTCTCTCACTTCATCCCATCTTACCCTTCCCGCCTTCCTGTGTCCTCAAGTCCATTCTCTACATCTGAGTTTTTATTCCTGTCCTGCCCCTAGGTTCTTCAGAACTATTTTGTTTTTAGATTCCATATATATGTGTTAGCATACAGTATTTGTTTTTCTCTTTCTGACTTACCTCACTCTGACAGACTCCAGGTCCATCCACCTCACTACAAATAACTCAATTTCATTTCTTTTGATGGCTGAGTAATATACCATTGTATATATGTGCCACTTCTTCTTTATCCATTCATCTGTCGATGGACACTTAGGTTGCTTCCATGTCCTGGCTATTGTAAATAGAGCTGCAATGAACATTTTGGCACATGACTCTTTTTGAATTATGGTTTTCTCAGGGTATATGCCCAGTAGTGGGATTGCTGGGTTGTATGGTAGTTTTATTTTTAGCTTTTTCAGGAACCTCCATATCGTTCTCCATTGTGGCTCTATCACTTTACATTCCCACCTTGGATAATAAAAACACATCATGTTGTAGAGAATAATCAGACTCATTTGTTGGTGCATAGGCAGGTCTGTAATTAGCAAGAACTCAGTAAATATTAGCCTCTAGCATAATAATTAGCATTTATAAGTTGACCAGAAAATGTCATCTTTCACATCATCGAAAGACCTGGGTGTGATGCTGAATGTAACGAGAAGCTATGGTGTCAGTCGAAAGGAAATCCACTACGGTGAAGTGTGTGGTGTGGGGAAAGTCCAGAGTTTTTCATTAAGCAAAAAAGAAAATGGAATTCAGGAATATAGGGTGAAGGAGATTAAAACCTTAGAATATTTTAAGAAAAAAAATGTCATGAAGAACCTAGGGGTAAGACAGGAATAAAGACACAGACCTACTAGAGAATGGACTTGAGGATATGGGAAGGGGGAAGGGTGAGCTGTGACAAAGCGAGAGAGAGGCATGGACATATATACACTACCAAACGTAAGGTAGCTAGTGGGAAGCAGCCGCATAGCATAGGGAGATCAGCTCGCTGCTTTGTGACCGCCTGGAGGGGTGGGAGGGAGGGAGACGCAAGAGGGAAGATATAT
This sequence comes from Aethalodelphis obliquidens, assembly GCF_003676395.1. Classification (NCBI taxonomy): domain Eukaryota; kingdom Metazoa; phylum Chordata; class Mammalia; order Artiodactyla; family Delphinidae; genus Aethalodelphis; species Aethalodelphis obliquidens. The sequence continues at coordinate 23,624,865 of NW_020837963.1, read as the reverse complement.
GGGAATATATGTATATGTATAACTGATTCACTGTGTTAGACAGCAGAAACTAACCATTGTAAAGCAATTATACCACAATAAAGATGTTAAAAAAAACAAAAAACCCTTAGAATATTAGGTGAAAAAATTAAAACAATATATTTCTAATTCCATGGATGGAGAATATTTACATTCCATAGAGTTTAAATTACTAGAAATAAGTGATAAGGTGAAAACAGTGAAGGAAAAAGAGTAAATCAGGGACTTCCCTGGTGGTCCAGTGGTTGAGGCTCTGAGCTTCCACTGCAGGGGGCATGGGTTCGATCCCTGGATGGGGAACTAAGGTCCCACATGCTGTGCAGCGTGGCCAAAAAACTTATATTCCCCTATGTTCTCTGAATAATTAGAAAATTTTAAAAAATTTTTAGAAGAGTAAATTAATGGTGACTTTTGAGGACTAGAAATTGAAAGGAAACAGTAATAACCACAGGAGAGTAAAACACTCTACATAAGAAAATAAATATTTATATGTATACTATAATGATTACAGGCATGCAGAAAAATCATTGCATGGATCATATTAAATCTCCATCTTCCTATAGCAACTATATAGTCATAGTTTTGTTAGGATGTGTCTTAAGTAGGTTTTTAATGCAGCGGTTCTCAAGTGCAGTCTGCTGACCTCTGGGGTCTCCACTATGCTTTCAGGGCATCTATAAATTTAAGCCTCTTTTCATAAAAATAGGGTGTGAATTTTTTTCCTTTTTCACTGTTGACATTTATAAAAGTAGTGCAAAAGCAGTGGTTGATAATCTACTGATACCTTGACACAAAATAAGCAGTGGCCCCAAAGTGTGCTAGTAAGTATATATATTTCAACTTTGCACACCTCCGGTAAAATAAGTCAGTTTTACTTGTGAATGCCCTGGATCAAGCAGCACAAGTTAGTAATTTTATTCAATCCTGAACCTTTGAGTATAATTCCGAATATTCAGTGTGGAAAAATATGAAGGGTAGAGTAGTTGTGCTGAATTCTGAAGCATATGATACTTTTTGAGAAACTAGGAGATTGAGTTTAAAGCCGATCCTGACAGCTCTTTCTCATGAAACACCATATAATTTGTAAGAATGACTGAAAGATAAATTATATTTATTCAGACTTGAGGATCTTGCAGAGGGTTTCTCAAAAATGAACAAAGTAAGTCTGTGCTGTCCTTCCAAGGAAAACAACTGACAGTATTTGTTTTACTCATTATTTGAGTTTATTGGAAGTGAGAGAGAATGTTCTGGAAGACTTTTATCTTTGATCCAGAGATTTGATGTTTTTCCAAAACTTAAAATGTGTCCCATGAGATCCATAGAGATATTAAGAATGTAGTTTTGGGTTTTTTTTTTTACATTTTATAATGAAATGTGTCAACATTTGTAAGATCTCCGTAATTCATTGAAACGTTTTCTAAATGAGTGATGCTTATTTGATGTTACAAAACCAGCTACGGGGTGGGGGTGGGGAGAACATCATTCACTGATATGGTTGGAGCTTGCCCTTTGCAACTAGTCTCTACAAAACAACCAATTTTTCATTTGGAATGTAGAACCAAAGCAGCATATCCAAAATTATCAGAAAAGTATAGTAGTATCTCTCCCTTTAAAACCACACATCAGTGTGAAGCCATATTTTTCTTCATATACTCCTACCAAACCACATATCAAATCAGAGTGGATGAAGAGGCAGACATGAGAATCCAGCTGACTTCTATTTAGCTGGTCATTTAAGTCATTTGCAAAATGTAAAACAATACCACTCTTATCCTTAAGCTTTGTTATGTTTTGGAAAATAGACTTATTTTCATAAAACTATGTTGTTTACATTTCTATTCAGTCTATTACTTTAGATGGAGTAATAAGCAAATATTTGGGAATTTCTCAGTTTTAATTGTGAATACGGCAGCTCGGGGTCTCAGGTGTGTGTCGAGGCATTAAAAGTTTGGTAAGGAGCATCTCTGCAATATGAAAGGGCCAGAGAACCGGCAGCCAATGACAAGGGGCTTCACCACTGCTGCTCAATTTCAACCATCCCCGCTCGGCTCAGATGCTTGTGTTAGCTGCTTATCTGACAAGACTTGGAGGTTGTGCGCTGCTCACTTAGACCTCAGCCTGCGGCCAAGAATTTAAGGGGAATCCCCCTTTCCCTAGCTTCCTTTTCTACACAGCTAAACCCTCTGCGGAACCCACAACACGTACTTCAGCTGCTCCAGCAGATCTGAACGTTGATTTCTGCCTTCTCCTCTCAGCTCTGCTCACCTTCCAGGTTTCTTTTTCTCTCTACGCCCTGGGTAGCAGATTGTTCTGAGGCAGAGACTGAGTGAAATTCTACCAAGTATTGCTGACATGGGCTAATACTAGCCACAGCTAAAGCCCATTCCCTCATCTATGTTGCTTAGTTTTCTAGTTGATTATGGTGAGAGGAATCCTCTGATATATCTAGCAGAAGTCAGAGCTCTTTCATTTAAAAGTATATCCTGGTGCATTGCCTCATTCCTGGCTCATTATATTTTGAGAATCTGTTATCAAATAATGTATATATATGTATAAATAAACACACAGAAAAACAAATGGACAAGGCAACAAAGAGCCCACGTTTAGTAATGAAATACCTTCTCCTGGTCTGAGGTTATGACTATCTTTCTCTAGCTACTAAAGAGCAATCATTGATGGGGGGGGGGGTGTCAAAGTTGCCTTTTGTTAATTGAAAATTAAGAAAAGGAAATTTAATTGAAAATTAAATTTCTTAATTTGCATAGAGTCAAATTCATTTTAATGTTTAGTTCCCTAGATTGTTACAGACTCATACATCATGTGACCTCCAACACAATCAAGATAAGGAACATTTTCATACCCCCCAGCTACCTCATGCCCCTTTGTAGTTACCGCTTCCCTTTGTTCCCAGATCAGGACAAACACTGATCTATTTTCTGTTCATATAGTTGTGCCTTTTTCAAAATATAAATGGAAACAGACAGTCTGTGGTCATTTTAACCTGATATTTTTACTTAGCATTTTGCATGTGATGCGTATCTATGTTGTATCAGTAACTTCATCTTTTTGTTGGTAGTAGTATTCCATCGTAAAGATGAGTCACAGTTAACTTATCCACTCACAAGTGGAAGGACATTTGGCTTGTTTCTATTTTGGGGAGATTATGCATGGAGACCTAAAAAAATACAAAACAGTTTTTGTGTGTGAACATATGTTTTAACCTCCCTTGGGTAAATAGGAGTGAGATTGCCAAGTCACATGGTGAGTCTGTGTTTAAACACTTAAGAAACTTCCAAACTTTCTAATTGGCTGTATCATTTTGTATTCCCAACAGCCTATTTTAAGAGTTCAGTTGCCCACGTACTCTCCAGCATTTTTATTATATTTAATTTTAGGTATTCAGTAGGTGTGAAGTGGTGTCTGCGTATGGTTTTGTTTTAATTCAAGGGGTCTTTCTATTTTCCTTTTTTAAATTTAATTTTTATTTTATATTGTAGTTGATTTAACATTTTGTATTAGTTTCAGGTGTACAGTAGAGTGATTCAGTGATACATGTATCCATTCTTTTTCAGATTCTTTTCCCTTACAGGTTATTACAGAATATTGAATAGAGTTCCCTGTGCTATACAGTAGGTCCTTGATTATCTATTTTATATATAGTAGTGTGTATATGTTCATCCCAAACTCCTAATTTATCCCTCCCCCTACCTTTCCCCTTTGGTAACCATTAGTTTGTTTTTGAAGTCTGTGAGTCTGTTTCTGTTTTGTAAATAAGTTTGTTTCATTTTTTAAAATTAGATTCCACTGTGAGTGATATCATATTTGTCTTTCTCTGTCTGACTTCACTTAGTATGATAATCTCTAGGTCCATCCATGTGGCTGCAAATGGCATTATTTCATTCTTTTTTGTGGCTGAGTAATATTCCATTATATATATATATATATATATATATATATGTACCACATCTTTATCCATTCCTCTATCAGTGGACCTTTAGGTTGCTTTTGTGTCTTGGCTCTTGTAAATACTGCTGCAATGAACACTGGAGTTGCATGTATCTTTTTGAATTATGGTTTTCTCTGGATATATGTCCAGGAGTGGAATTGCTGGATTATATGGGAGTTCTATTTTTAGTCTGTAAGGAACCTCCATACTATTCTCCATAATGGTTGTACCAGTTTACATTTCCACCAATAGTGTAGGAGGGTTCAGTTTTCTCTGCACCCTCTCCAGCATTTATTTTTTGTGGACTTTTTGATGGTGGCCATCCTGAATGGTGTGAGGTGATAGCTCATGGTAGTTTTGACTTGCATTTCTTTAATAATTAGTGATGCTGAGCATGTTTTCATGTGCCTCTTGGCCATCTGTATGTCTTCTCTGGAGAAATGTCTACTCCCATACTCTTCAGTTGGGAGTAACAGAGTTTGCTGCTTCTAATGGTTAAATGGGTATTAACCATTACTTAGCAGGGGCAGGTACATTACAGCTGCAAGTAGTTCATTGTCCATCCACCAGAAATGGTTACAATTACAAGTGTTAAAAAGGATGAGAAATGGGCTTCCCTGGTGGCGTAGTGGTTGAGAGTCCGCCTGCCGATGCAGGGGACACGGGTTCGTGCCCCGGTCCGGGAAGATCCCACATGCTGCGGAGCGGCTGGGCCTGTGAGCCATGGCCGCTGAGCCTGCGCGTCCGGAGCCTGTGCTCCGCAATGGGAGAGGCCACAGCGGTGAGAGGCCCGCGTACCGCAAACAAAAAAAGGATGAGAAACAACTGCAACTCTCAGACATAGACTGCAGGGGTTAAAATCGCATGCCATGTTTAGAAAACGGTTTAGCAGTTGTTAACGATGTGTGTGTGTATCTGTATGTGTATATATATGCCCCCCCCCCCAAGTTTCACTCCTTCTACTCCTAAGTATATAAACAAGAGAAATTATTTCCAAAATGATTGCACACAAATATTCACAGCAATCATATTAATAGCTAAAAATCAGAAGAAAGTCCATAGATAAATAGTTTATATATTTGTAAAATGACCTAAAGTATTGTATAGTTAAACTTTAGGAAAATAGAGATAAATGCCTACTTTTGCTATAAAATGGTTGTAAAACAGCGGATTTGATACAAAGCATGAATAATAATGATGCAAATACACCCCTGAGCTATCAGAATGGCAAGATTGTTGATGTGAAAAGGAATACTCATGGATTGTGAACGTTTGTTATGGTTGGTTAGGCAAAAGTAATACCATGTTGGCTTAGTTGAGACAGATATTCAGTGGACATAATGCAAAGATAGGGTAAAAAGATTTAGACTTGAGCCATTTAGGGAAAAAAATTGAGTTAATTATATTCAAAGCTAGTATAAACAATATGCGAAGAGTGAGATTAAATGGAGTTCTGTGTGGTTGTGAGAGTATGAAGTTGCTTTATATATAAATGGAATTCTTTGGAATTAGCCCTGAGATTCTAAGGATAGTAAATAATGAGAGTTATTCATTTAAAATAATTCTTACATCTTTTTATTTAATTAAATAACTATCATACTCATACCTTTTTAAAGTTTATTGTATTTTGAAATACAAGTCAGCTTTCTCATTCACTGACATAAATGATAGCAGACTGTTGAAATGGAGTTTAAAGTCTGAAGCAATTGATATGGAAATTTATTATTAATGTCCTAAGGAAAATCATTGTATATATCTTTGTAATAGGTAGCAACTACTACTTTGCAACTAACTTAGGAAGAGTTTCAAGAGTGCATCCACTCTCTTTGGAAGCTGGCTAAATGAAAGAAAAGATAGGGCTTTAGGAAGAAACACTGTAAAGGGAATTTGTTGCTCATGTGCCTAAAAAATCTACAATGTTCTTTTGCCAAAACCCTGATAGATTTGAGCCATGACTTCACTTCTACTTACCACGTTTTTTATTCCATTCTGTAAGCGCTTCATCTTTGTGGTTTATCTTTCCCTGGCCTGCTGTCTTCTTTATTGTATTTCTTCTGCTTGTCTATCTTAATCTTGCTTTTTTACCTTGCTGTGTCTCATCTCATTTTGCTCACCTTATCTCCGTTCATTTTGGAGTTGGTGCAACGTTATCCACATGTAAATGCAAAATTGAAAAGAAGAAAAAGTGGGTTGACTACCGTTCCGATTAATATACATACACAGACATGCAGTTTTTTGAAAATCTATAAGAAAGACAAATATTATTCTTGGAGAACAATGTTCTTTTCCATCCTCTTCACAGCTCCCAAACAAATTACATGATAATGATGAAAGGATGACTGCCAACAAAAAGGAAAAGAGAGAAATAGAGCATCTGGCAGTGTTTTTGTTTGTTTATTTTGGTTTCAAATGAAAATGACTGCATTATCAATCACTTTCTTCATCAACAGAAACCCTTTTCACTCCATGGAAAAATAAGTACTTCAAGAGTTAGTAACTGTGAAAAGAAGATAAAGGATAATAAATTATAAAACACAAAAATAGATTTCCTATGAAGATAAATTGTAGAAACTTTACTCAAATACTCCTTTTTTTGAAATAATGATTTTCAAGCCTGCAATGTATGTATTAGTGTCTATCCACTGGATATTTCACCTTAATACATATTTTTGAATGAAATATTTGGATTTTTCCAAAACACACCTAGAAATAGTGGATAGGCGATTATGTTTAATGACATCCTTAATTTGTAGTTTAATGTTCATATATGATACACAATAACTGACTATTACACTATTTCTCAGAAAGTATATTCACTGATACATGTTTTTTATCCATAATGTGTACAGCACCTCTTGTACAGATACAGACTTTAAAATTCTAGGATCCAATCATAATTCTGTGAACAGTGATGTTTTCTGAAGAGTGTTACGTGTCTACAGTTAGTGCGTCGTGCATTTCTGTAGTTCATTCATTTTCAATAATGCATAATATTCCATTCGTTGAATATATAATATATTCATGCTTTCTCATTTTGATGGACTTCTGGGATATTTTCAGGTATCATAAAGGCTGTTTGGAGCATTCTTTCCCATGCCTATTGGTTTGTATGTACAAAACAACTGGAGGGTGTGTGTGGAATATTGGAATTGTTGGTCTTTGGGTATGAGAAGGTTTAAACATTACCCTACCCACTGCCACTTTGTACTGCTTCTCTCTACATTGGTTTAGTTCTTCAAAAAGCTTTCTGTGTGCATATTAAATAGAAGCATGTAAACTACCAATGCCAGGTAAAGAAGAGATCCATATTTTTTGAAGATTCCAAAAGAAATTCCAGGGAACACCTGTAATTGCCCAAATCTGGATTTTATGCCCATACCTGCAGTTCATGGGAAGAATCCATCACCATCAAAATACAATGGAATGGTTTAACCAGAAATCAAAGAAGATCTGTTACAATAATAAGAACAACTCATTTAGTAGAGCCAAACATTTTAGCCAATGCAATTTCACCTAAAGGAGTAAATACATGTCGAGTGAATACTGTGTGCCAGGTAGTGAATGTCAGTTCCTGAAGATTCACTATTTTAAAAATATGCATATGCATTTCTCTTAAAAACTGATAGTACAAGTTCTAAGATGTATAGAGTAGCTTACTTGGATTGCGGCAAGACGGGTTTGGGAGCAAGAAGGTCATGATGTGAAACATCATAGGAATTAAGTAACAAGCAGGGAAAACATTTGCCCATGAAATGTGTAAGAAAAATAGTTACTCGAGGAGAATAAAAATGTTCAGTATGATTTGAATATGGCATTGAAAAAGGGGCTATGATGAAAAATGAGGCTAGGAAAGAAGAAAATGACACTGAAGTAAATTTAACAGTTTAATGTTATTCCAGGTGCAAAGGAAAGCGGTTAGGAATATTTAAGGAGGTACAAGGTCACATATTTGGTTTAGGTCCTTCTCTGTATGGTAGAACTGTATGGCAGTGATGGATGCTGGGAAGATTGGAGATGAAGATACCAGGTCAGAGGATATTGACCAGCAGGGAGATATTAGCATCCCAGCTCAGACAAATGATCCGTCATTAAATGTCAATATCAGATGACTCTGCTGGGCGTGGACTTTTAGAGCGCCCCCCCCCCCCCCCGCCCCCGTGAAACTAACAGCCTAAGGTCCCTGGGAAGAGAGAGAGAATGATCATAATAAATGGATCTATGACCAGGCAGTAGATGACAGTGAGTGCTGGCAAGAAGGGCAGACCAGAGCTGGGGTCAGAGGCATCAGGATTGTACAGACAAGTTCCAATTGCCAATTTATGTGAAGAAATCAGAATAGTCTTCCTTGAGACTGAGACATGGGGGAGTTAACCGTTAATTTATTTAGGGGAGGAGCATTCCTGGAAGATGAAACATTCTGTGCAAAGATCACAGGGTGGGAGTTGTGGAAAAGAAAGGAGGTCAGTGTGGTTGGAAAGAAGTGAGTTTGGGGACAAGTTGTAAGCACTGAGGCTACACAGAAAACCAGGGTGAAGACCATGTGGGCCTATATATGCTATTTTAAGAACATTGATGTAAAAAAACCAGCTTTATTGAGATATAAATGACATTCTATATAATTCACCCATTTTAAGCATGCAATTTAATCATCACACAATTTTATACCATTTTTTCACTCCGTTAAGAAACCCTGCATCCACCAGCAGCCACTTCCCATTGCTCCTTGCTCCCAGCCCCTGCCACCCAATAATCTACTTTCTGTCTCTCTCGATTTGCTGATGGTAGACATTTTGTATCAACGAAATCATACAATATGTGTTCGTGCGTCTGGCTCTTTCACTCTGAATAGTGTTTTGAGGTTTATTCATGCTGTAGCATGGATTTCATTCCTTTTCATGGCTGAATAATGTTCTTCAAATAGGAATATCACACTTTTTTAATTCACTTATCAGCTGATGGGCATTGATTGTTTACATTTTTGACTATTATGAAAGATGCTGCTATGAACATCCATGTACAACTTTTTGTGAGGACGCACATTTTGTGTCTACACCCAGGACTGAATTGTTGGCTCATAACGTTTAATCTTTTGAGGAGTTGTCGGGCTATTTTCCAAGCAGCTGCATCGTTTTACAACTCCACAGGCAGTGAATGAGTGTTCCCATTTCTCCACATCCATGACGAGATTTGTTATTATCTGTGTTTTGACTGTAACCTTCTGCTTTTTATTTTCCTTTCACTGATGACAAATGTTGTTGAGCATCCTTTCATGTGCTTTTGAGTTAACGGTAATCGATGCCTCATTATTTTCAGCCTCCGGTACCTGTGGTACACCCTCTGCCCTACCAGTTGAGGCTGCGGAGGAAGGGAGTTCTATCTCTTAGACATATTTGCCAGGAATTTAGCCTCTGCATCTTGAAGCTGGGATTGATTGAGAAATACTGGTGGACTGTTCCTCCCCGTGAGACAGTGTGCGCCATGACTGGGAGCTGAGGAGAGAGGCAGCCCATCTTACGGTCTCACCTGCCCACGTGGGACTTCCTTCCACTGAACTGAAGGAGGCGAAGGCTTCAGTGCCACAGATTCTCTGTTCCTACTGAGATTTAGAGGAGTTTCTTGAAAAAAAATTTCTTCATTTGTTGTATGCCTTTGAAGATAATTTCCAGAGGGCATTTCATCAGTTACAGATGTTTCATTTGGGAATGATGGATGGGGCCCCTGACACTACTGTTCTAGAAGCGGGACCTCCAGAATGTTGACCCTTATCCTAAGTGAAATGGGAAGCCTTGAGAGAGTTTTGAATAGAAGAGTAACATGATATGCCGTAGTTTTAGAAGGCTCATTCTATTTGCTGTATAGAGAACAGCCTGTAAGAGTCAGGAGAAGAGAAGAATAGTTTGAGGGTGATAGTGTATAAAGAAGAATGTGAACTAGACAGATAGCCGGAAGGTAAAATCAATAGGAAATATCAGTTGATTGTATGTGGGAAACACAAGTAAAAGGAAGTATTGATACATAATGTAGCTACAAAATGGAAGAATCTCTATCATACTGGGTCCATGCATATGTATGTGAAGAACTGACTCACAATGGACACATGTAGTGAGTATGAGATAAATCTTGCTGTGTTAATCCACTGGACTTTTAGATTTTTTATTCTTTTTTAATGTGGCATAACCTGGCCTATTCTGACTAACACAGTCATTGTTACTATTGACAGGCCTATTTGGTAGCTGAAAGAACATAATTTTAGTATTTAAAATACTGTCTAATGGTTAAGTAGGGAGTTGTAGTAGGTAGATTCCAAAGATAACCCTCAAGATTTGCACCCTCTGCATAACCATCTTCTATATGAGTGGGTGCCAGAGGTGAAGAGATATTTTTAGATGTAGTTAGTGCTCCAAATCAGTTGATTTTGAGTTAATCAAAGGGAGATTATCCTGAGTGGGCCTGGATTAACCAGGTGAAGCCTTTAAAAGAAAAACTGACACTTTGCTCTGAGCTGTAGAGGCAAAATGTCTTGTCATAAAGACAGGGAGGGGGGACCTTTTAGGAGCTGAAGATCTCAGCCCCACAACCACAAAAAGCTGAATTTTGTCAGAGGCGAATAGTCTTTTAAAATTTAAATTAAATGGCAACCATGTCATTGTAAGATTTAAATAGGTATGTATCGTATATGTACAGTGACACTGGAAAAACAGGTGTCATCTAGCACAGACTGAGAGACAGAAATTTAGCTAGAAATGGACATACTGATTTTATTCTATGCCAGTTATTGCTTCACTTTTCTGTTCATATTCTAGTTGATATCCCCTTATTTAGACTTAGATATTTTTCTTTCTTTTTTAGATTATTTTTTATTGGAATATAGTTGATTTACAATGTTGTGCTAGTTTCTGCTGTACAGCAAAGTGAATCAGTTCTACATATACTTATATCCACTCTTTTTGAGATTCTGTTCCCATCTAGGTCATTGTAGAGTATTGAGTAGTATTCCCTGTGCTATACAGTAGGTGCTTATGAGTTATCTATTTTATATGTAGTGGTGTGTATATGTCAATCCCAGTCTCCCAGTATATCCCTCCCACCCTATCCCCTTTGGTAACCATAGGTTTGCTTTCTACATCTGTGACTCTATTTCTGTTTTGTAAATAGGTTCATTTGTCCCAGTTTTTTAGGTTCCACATATAAGCGATATATGATATTTGTCTTTCTCTGTCTGACTTCGCTCAATATGACAATCTCTAGGTCCATCCATGTCACTGCAGATGATATTATTTTCTTTTGTGGCTAATATTCTATTGTGTGTGTGTGTGTGTGTATATATATATATATATCTATCACACCACATCTTCTGTATCCATTCCTCGGTCGATGGACATTTAGAACATGCTTCCATGTTCTGGCTATTGTAAACAGTGCTGCAATGAACTTTGGGGTGAATGTATCTTTTTGAATTATGGTTTTCTCATGGTATATGCCCAGGAGTGGGATTGCTGGATCATATGGTAGCTCTACTTTTAGTTTTCTGAGGAACCTTCATACTGTTCTCCATAGTGGCTGTACCAATTTACATTCCCACCAACAGTGTAGGAGTGTTCCCTTTTCTCCACGCCCTCTCCAGCATTTATTGTTTGTAGTTTGTTTGATGATGGCCATTCTGACTGGTGTGAGTTGATACCTCATTGTAGTTTTGATTTGCATTTCTGTGACAGTGATGTTGATCATCTTTTCATGTGCCTCTTGGCTATCTGTATTTCTTCTTTGGAGAAATGTCTATTTAGATCTTCACCCATTTTTTGGTTGGGTTGTTTGTTTTCTTGATATTGAGCTCCGTGAGCTGTTTGTATATTTTAGAGATTAATTCCTTGTTGGTCACTTTGTTTGCAAATATTTTCTCCCATTCTGTGGGTTGTCTTTTTGTTTTGTTTATGGTTTCCTTTGCTGTGCAAAAGCTTTTAAGTTTGATTAGGTCCCATTTGTTGATTTTTGTTTTTATTTTCATTACTCTTAGGAGATGGATCGAAAAAGATCTTGCTGTGATTTATATCAGTGTTCTGCCTGTGTTTTCCTCTAAGAGTTTTATAGTATCCAGTCTTTAAATTTAGGTCTTTAATCCATTTTGAGTTTATTTTTGTGTGTGGTGATAGAGAATGTTCTACTTTTATTCTTTTACGTGTAGCTGTCCAGTTTTCTCAGCACCACTTATTGAAGAGACTGTCTTTTCTCCACTGTATATTCTTGCAATTTATTTGATAGTGTTTTTTTATAGAGGAAATGACTAATTGTACGTGGTTGTAATTTCTTAAAGACTTAAAACACACCCTCTGATCCTAAAATTGCAAAGCATGTGGTCTTAAGTGTGTTGAGATGACTTGAATACTAAGTTCAATGATTATCTAATATGTTAACTAAGGAATAAGCAATACAAATATTTGAGCAAATTGCAATGTTAGTATGACACACCCCTATTAAATTGCAATTTCTCACTTGCTGATCGTCCATGGTACACTACACAGTATCTTCAAAGATAATTCCCTTATAATACGTTAAACTTCATGATATGATTAATTTATAGTATCTAAGTTAATAAAATCTTTGAAAGATGAACTTTGTGCTTTAAGCTTCAACTCATGCAGTTTGGGAGAATCGTCATAGGAAAATAATTTAAAATACCCTTTTCCTAATATAATGTATAAAATTATTTAGAACTGAGACTGCAATCCATATTGTTCCATTAGGATAAAATATATTGATTTATTTTCTTAAATTTAGTTTTTGGAAAATTTGAATTAGTCAAGCAGTAGTTAAAAACAGCATAGATTTTAGCAGTACACTTGTTGATAAATAATCCATTGATAATGACTTCTGGTTACTTTAAGATACTAGTAAGAAATTTACCCTCTAAGAACTTCAGTTTTCTAAGAGTAAGAAGGACAAACCCAATCTCATAGGCTAATTGTTAGGGAAAATAATGTGTGTAAAGTGCTGAACATAACTTCTGTCACACATTGAACACAAGAGCATTTTCCCCTCCTTCACACTATGTCTCTACCTTTGCTTCCCCTCATTTCTTCCTCCCTTCTTGTCCAAGTCAGGAGCACAGGACAATCTTATGTAACAGATCCAAAGACACACATTGGGTCTAATCCTATACTTTGTAGAATTTCACTGTGTGTCAAAAAATCAACAATTTTGTATAAATTCCATTATAAAGTTGCCCTACATTTCTAAAGGTAAATATTAAATTCATCATAGTTACAAAAGTAATTTTGCAATTGAAATAGTTATCACATCTGATTAATAACTGAAGAAACACAGATTATTTTGCAAAATGTTAGAAAAGTGCGTGTCTCCTCATTGACAATCTATCAGCCTAGATTAGTCCAGGCAGAATAAGAGGATTGCATTTGTTTCATACTTCAGTAAGGAGTTTGGTAATGTCTATGCATTAATTACTTGGGACAGAGAACATGGCTATAGTTAACATCTTTCATGAATTTAAATAATTGGAATATAATAAATAATAGGTTGTTTAAAGTATTTAGATCAGTTCAGCTAGCATCTCAGAAATACTGGACTGCATATATTCATCTGAGAATTCACTTTGAGTGCTCTGCTACAGACCCTCTCAAGATCTGACTGTGAGAAAAAGAATGAAATATACTTTTAAGAATAGGTAATGCTTCTTTCTCAATAAAGTTCTATTCCTGGTTTAATATGAAAAGGAAACCAGAATGTTCCGTATTCTGGATATGTTATTGACTTCTCAGTAAAGAAGCAACAGTGGGGTTTTTTTGTTTGTTTTTTTTTAAAAAAAACAACCTGAATTATATCAGAATTAGTTATGTGCATCATTCATTTCCACCAAATTCAAGGAATCAAGTACTAATGCCTGTAGAAAAACAACTGTTAGAAAGCTCTGGTTGAATTCTACTGATAGTCCTAATGTGAGTGCCCAGGACAACTGTAGACAAAGTGTTGCAGTAGGGAATTTCCAAAGGCTATTGCAGCAATTTAAGAAAAGCAATGGTTGTTGAATTAAGGTATTATGGTCACAAGATTGCTTCTGAAGCTTCAGTCAGCTACGAAATGCCTTACTCAAATCAGAAAGCTGAAGAAAGGGGCCATACCTCTTGTGTCTGTTTCCTTTTAGCAGGTACACAAAAATCCTAAAAGCCTACTAACAGATTTCCCTGAACATCTCATGGCCAGGACTGGATCATGTGACTATGCCTGGCTGCAAGGGAGGCTGGTAAACAAAGGAACAAAATTGTTAGATTATGATGAAACTGAGCCAGTCATATCACCTGAGTCTGGGCACATTACCCCCCATACTTTATTCCTTTGGGTAGCAATCAACAGTGTCTGTCATGTAGGGCATATTTATATCCTTCATTACTATAACTTAGTGCTCTTCTAGATAATAAACCAGTCCATGTATTCACTAAAAGAGAAAAAAAACATAGATGATACAAATATCTCTTTGGGAAAAGAGATGATACAGATATCTCTTTGGGAAAAGATGATACAAGTATCTCTTTGGGAAAAGAGATGATACAGATATCTCTTTGGGAAAAGAGATACTCAGCAGAGAATGAATTGATTATTGAATAGTCTAAGAAAGAATAGGATTATCTCTGGTCTCAGTTCTGCTTACCGAGAAAGTGGTAAAGCCTCAAAACAGGACCAAAATTCATAGATGCCTCCAAATTCGGGCAAAGGCAGTGAGAGGGGTGGGTGGTGCGCGTGGGTGGCAAACCCTGCAGGTTCCTCTACTGCTCAGCCAGTCCCCCGCACTGCTCCAATCTGAGCCCCGGGATAACTTCCTGTTCTTCCACCACTGACACTAATAATCAGTCACTGACCACTGGAGAGCACATCTCAGTCCAGGGCTGTGGTTTTCAACAAGCCTCATTTCAGCACCTATTTGAAAAAAATATATGCTTTTTATGTAATTTAGTGGAACTGTAATCATTTTTCATCTAGTCATGATGTTGAATCTTACCTCGCTAGAATGGAATTTCCCTGGCTTTACAAAGAGTGATTCCTTTCCTCCCCCATTTCTCCATCTTTCTCTCTTCTTTGTCCTTTCAAGAGCAAAACACCTAATCTCACTCTTGCTGGCCCGGGGAGCTGGAGTCTTGATCTGGAGCCATTTTACATCTGAGGCCAAGTTTCTTTTTGGCGTCTCTTTATAACACAGAAATTAATGAGGAAAATCATCTCGTATGGTGGTAACACACAAAATAAAAGAGATGATTTTCCATAGAGACAAACAACTTACCAGAACAAAAGTTTACATGTTCTAATGTTTCAGTTTATATTACAAAAGTGAATAAAAGTAAACTGCAGTTGGCAAAATTATCGGGCAAGAAATAATCCAAGGATGCAAATTAAGAGGTATAATGCAAAGTAAACACAGGTTAATCATAGATATTGGTTGTTAAAATAGTATCAAATCTTTTAAGAAAAACGTATTCAGAATAGAAAGGGGCATGGGAAAAAGACCATCGTGAGAGAATATAACATGACAATATAAAATTATTCAACATTAACAAAAATAAAAAGAATTGTTTAATATGTATTCTTGCTAAGCACTGTGATAAATTTTGAACTTTTTATTAAATCGTTGACTTTTATTTGATACGTGGTATTTAAAAATAATAGGGCAAAATTATATAGACTCAACATGCTGTAGCATTTAACACTAGAAAATTAAATTGTTCATTTCTGTACTTATTAATTCTAATTAACACATTGACATTTATACTTCATTCACACCCATTTCCCTAATAGCATCACTTTAAAGATTAGATCAGTAATAAATCCCTATCCAAAGAGCTATTCTTTTTTTTTTACATCTTTATTGGAGTATAATTGCTTTACAGAGGTGTGTTAGTTTCTGCTTTATAAGGAGTCAGCTCTATGTATATTCTTCCTTATGACCCTATGCTAACCTCCATGAATCAGAGGTCATTTGGATGGCAGAAAAACAGAACTGTTTTAAAGGGACTTGACAGACAATCACAGCCTTGATCAAACCACGAGTCAAATTTAATACCTTGGGCGTAGATTTAAGGAAATGTTATGAGCACAGAAATTACAACTGGTTCCCAAGTCTCCTTTCCTTCTTCAGATTATACCTTCCCCACAAACAATACAACACCAGAAAAACTATATAACTGTAATGATAACGATAACCATATATATGTAAGATAGAAATGTAAATACAGAGTGTATATATAATTTGTGTGAGGTGGTGAACACAGAAGATGGACAACTCTCTCCATCAGTGGGCCAGGAATAAATAAGACACACGGAGCGAGGCCCTGAACTCCCTCCTAAAGTCGTATCCTAATGCAAACATCACACACTTCGACCCTGTTCATTCCCCAAGAAGAGGAGCAGAGCAACACAAGTTCACGTGTCAAGAAAAGAAAGGAAAGGGCTTCCCTGGTAGCGCAGTGGTTGAGAGTCCGCCTGCCGAGGCAGGGGACGCGGGTTCGTGCCCCGGTCCGGGAAGATCCCACATGCCGCAGAGCGGCTGGGCCCGTGAGCCATGGCCGCTGAGCCTGTGCTCTGCAACAGGAGAGGCCACAACAGTGAGAGGCCCGCGTACCGCAAAACAAATAAATAAAAAGAAAAAGAAAAAGTAAAGAACTAGCAGTGACCCTGCGGGAGCCAACCTTGGACTCACGGGTGGCCCTTCTTTGAGCAGAGCTATTTAATATGTCCGTGCACAGGAACAGGTGATCTTAATCTTGAGTTTGGAGGTAAACAATGAACTGAATTGCTATGTCAAGTAAAACTGCAGGTGTATTTTTGCCGTAGCTCAGGGAAAATAATCACACTCGGGACCGCCTCGAGAGTTTTCAGGGGCAGTGATATCTGACCCTCAGCTTTAGTTAATGCTGTTGTTTGTGTACTGTGGTGGTGAACCTCATGTGGGAGACCACGAGGAGGAATTTAAGTTCCACATTCCAGCTGGCACGAGGCAGAGCGATGGCAAGAGGCTTCCATGATAGATGGTACAGCAGTGATGTAGAGAATCAAGGTGAAGATAGAATTCCTAGCCAGAATCACCCTTAGAAACGCACACCTCCTTGAATATGGAGAAATAATGATGAGGCTGTGTTTTAGAAGGCTTGAGTTGGGATACATTTTTCAAGTACTGCAGTGATTATATAAGACATTGATGCAGTTTTTCACTGAATTCTTGGTAACACCATTTAAGCTCTTTTAAGTAGCAAGTCATCATTAAAATCCACTGAGCACTTACTGATGTTGCTTTTTATGACAAACAAAATCATTTACATTTAATAATTAATCAAAAACTTGCTTGGCATAATTCCTGAAGGGTACTTCCAGGAAGATGAGTAAAGAATAATTTTTAACTGCTCAGTATGATAAAAAGAATGCAGAAGACTTACCTCTAAAAGCTTTCAGAGGGAAAATGAAAGATTAAATTTATCAAAAGATAGAATTATTTGGATATAGCCTAATTAGAATAAAATAGCTTGAATGTTTATACAGTATATTTTATATTCCATATTTGCTCTCAACAGTTTTTCTATTATTCTGAAATGTATCGCTACAGTTATATTGTAATTCCAACTGCAGGATAGTATGCTGTACTTCCAGATCCAAAACAAATTTCAGTCCATGAAATGTGTATAACCTAAGGATTTGATTTTGTGACTGTCCGTATCCTTAACATCATATATTCTAAAGGTTATATTTCCTTTTAAGTTATTTTGAATTTTCTTTCCTCAATTTTTGCTTTTTGATAAAATGAAGTATTTCCATTCCCACAAATCAGATGACAAAAATTAAAGGATTCTTCTAATCTAATTATGTAATAAATAAAAATACTTGATTCTTTTCTGATTTACATCTGAGCATACTTTTTGCTGATTCACTCACGGTGAGAAGTTTTATCACAATTTGGCAGTAGGATTGCTGTTGATAGATATATATTCACTTCATAAATTTGAATTATTTTCACCTGTTGGTGATAGTCTGCTATTTTTAACTGGGAAACACAAATCACCCAGGTGTTGACTTGTGACTAATATACAGTAACTGAGTATACCGTCACTGTTCTTAATTCATAATAACCATACCAATTATATCAGGAAGAATGGAATAGAAAAGAGATGCATTTTTAGAACAATTAAATAAATCCAAGGATGTTTAACGAGCAATTACAGATGACATTTTGCAGTTTTCACTCCCAGAAAGTTTACAGGATATGACCAAGGAGACAAATGAATTTTAAATGAAAAGAAGGAAGACTCTTTTTCAAGAACCATCAGAGAAGCAGTATCCAGAAGCATTGTTAGGTAGTTTTAATAGTTCCTATGAAAGGTCAAACACCAACGTGTGCTGTTATTATTAAAAAATAAAATGTGCCTCATAGAGGATAAATTAATTGATAGAGAAATATATGAAAATAACGTGAGATTTCATTTCAGAAATAAGCATGACAATTTGAAATGTTATCTTTTAGTGTTCATAATCAAATATGTTAACTTAATGAATAGCCAATAAATCAACATTTTGATATATAAGTATATAAATAACTGAATATTGTATTTTCTACCATAAAAGAATATAAGGGAAAACATGAATTGCCTACCTTTTATGAAATAACTGATTTGGTCATTTATTATAAATTACTAAATTACTAGACATTATTGCAGTGTTAGGTATTTACATAGTTGTGGTCAGTCTGCTTTATCTCAACCTATAATAATAGAATAACATCATAATCTAACAGCAGCAGTTAGACCCTCACATTAATATCTCACAGTGCTACCTGATATAGGAAGGATATTTCTTAAATTTTTAACTCCTCAAATTTCATCTCCTCCATAAATAAACAGGTTACTTCTAGCTATGAATATAATGCAAATTTATATTCTTCTCCTGGTTTAAATATAAGGGCTATGATTTCCAAATGAAAATAAAGCATTTCAAGATATTGCTTTAATATAATAAAATATTATGTAAATCTCCGTAGCCCTGTACACCATTTAGTTTGCTATGGAATACTGGAAATCACGTTCAAGTTTATAGGCCATTAATATACTGTCATTTAAAGTGTTTCAAATTATTAGCCTGTAAAAATTTATAATATTCTAATGATGCCTATTATTTCAAAAGTTAATTTTCTTTAGTTTCTTCCTTCTTCATTGAAGTATATTTGATTTTCAAGGTTGTGTTTATTACCACTGTAGAGCAAAGTGACTCAGTTATACATATATATATATATATACACACACACATATTCTTTTTCATATTCTTGTCCATTATGGTTTCTCACAGGATATTGAATATAGTTCCCTTGCTGTACAGTAGGACCTTGTTGTTTATCCATTCTGTATATATGAGTTTGCATCTGCTAATCCCAAACTCCCAACCCACACCCCTCCCCGCTAGGCAACCACCAGTCTATTCTCTATGTCCATGATTCTGTTTCAGTTCCATAGATAGGTTCATTTGTATCCTATTTCAGAGTCCCCATATAAGTGGTATCATATGATATTTGTCTTTTTCTTCCTTACTTAGTATGATAATCTCTAGGTGCATCCATGTTGCTGTAAATGGCATTATTTTGTTCTTTTTTATGGTTGAGTACTATTCCATTATATATTTATGTACTACATCTTCTTTATCCATTTATCTGTTGATGCACATTTAGGTTGTTTCCAAGTCTTGGCTATTGTGAATGGTGCTGCTATGAATATAGGGGTGCATGAATCTTTGTGAATTACAGTTTTATCTGGATATATGCCCAGGAGTGGGATTGCTGGGTGTATGGTAGTTCTATTTTTAGTTTTCTGAGGAAGCTCCATACTGCTCTCCACAGTGGCTGCACCAACTTACATTCCCACCAACAGTGTAGGAGGGTTCCCTTTTCTCTGCACTGTCTCCAGAATTTGTTACTTGTAGACTTTTTAATAATGGCTGTTCTGACCGGTGTGAGGTGGTACCTCATTGTAGTTTTGACTTGCATTTCTCTAATAATTAGTGATGTTGAGCAGGTTTTCATGTGCCTGTTGGCCATCTGTATGTCTTCTCTGGAGAAATGTCTATTGGGCTGTTTGGTTTTTTGTTGTTGAGTTTGTTGTTGAGTTGTTGTTGAATTGTCTAATGTCTATTGGGCTGTTTGGTTTTTTGTTGTTGAGCTGTATGAGCTGTTTTATATTTTGGAAATTAAGCCCTTGTCAGTTGCATTGTTTGCAAATATTTTTTCCCATTCTGTAGATTCTTTTTGTTTTGTTTAGGGTTTCCCTTGCTGTGAAAAGCTTGTAAGTTTGATTAGGTCCCATTTGTTGATTTTTGTTTTTATTGCTATGGCCTTGGGAGACTGACCTAAGAAAACATTGGTACGATTTATGTCAGACAGTGTTTTGCCTATGTTCTCTTCTAGCAGTTTTATGGTCTTATG
Source organism: Aethalodelphis obliquidens (assembly GCF_003676395.1). NCBI lineage: Eukaryota > Metazoa > Chordata > Mammalia > Artiodactyla > Delphinidae > Aethalodelphis > Aethalodelphis obliquidens. The sequence continues at coordinate 23,604,445 of NW_020837963.1, read as the reverse complement.
TTTAAGTAATTTGACTTTGAAAATACGGATGTATACTGTCAAGGTTGAACATCGTTATTGTATCGACTACTATAAAATCATTATTCATGCCCGTGTGTTTACAATACCATGTGATGTACACAACGTATTGCTTTAAATATATGATTTACAAATCACTTATATGAACTCACTGCACTTAAATAAATGAAAATATAACGACTTCTTAAGTGACAGAAAAGCAGAGAGTACCTGTAAGTAATTTACATGTTACTGAAAGATAAAAAAAAGCAAGTTGATAAAAATAGAAAGTTTAACATCTTGGTAAAATGATTTAAATTATCTTCCTATGGACACTTAGCTAATACCACAATCCCCAACTACCTAAAAATCAAATTGATTTTCTGATTTTCTCAAATCAGTATTCATATCAGATTCTGCTGCCATTTAAAACCCCTATCACATAAGGAGGATTTGCTGTAGCATAAATGCTTGATCTTGGGGAGATAAATTAGGCACTTAGGAGTTCATCACATATTTTTCAGATAAAACATGCCTAAGAAATATTGACTGCTTTCAGTGTCATTCTGACTTGCATATGTCAGCAATACAGTTTTCTCTCCTTGTTTAATATTTGTTATTAAAATTGACAAAGAACTTGCCCCAGTAAATGCTATGAATTTTGCCTGTGAGAACATTTCCCTTTTTTTACCTTTAAAAAACATACAGTCAACAAATTAATTTGTAAAAGAAAAGTACAAAAAAAGAGAAATGAGTTTATCACTCAGAATGAAAATGTTTTATCTAATGTTCTTTGTCTAATTCTAAAGAAAGCTCAGAAATTCACATGTTTATACCTAATAAAGAGGTGAGAATGTAATTCAAAGATATTCTAAACTAGGAAGACGAGTAATGAAGCATATATAAACCCCACCCCCCAAAATTATCTGTAATTCACAACTCACAAGACACTCTACATTAAAGTCCCTTAAGTGTTAGTGAAACACTATAGAATAAGTCCACAGTAATTAATAAACCAACACAGATTTTCAAAGTTGGACAAAGGTTTTTATGCTATAACATCTCAATAAAAGCTGTAGAGGTATTCAACATGTTAGTTCAAAAATAAACTTTCTAAATCACTTTAAAATGACTTAGTTCACAAACTTAAAAACTGAGAGCTTTCCTACAGTTTTCTTCTGAAATAATTGCTGTGGAAAGGGGTGTGTGAAGCAGAATTATGGAAAGGAAATGGGCAAGATGACGAATTGCTACCAGGATGTTTTTCTGCCAGGTCAATTTGAAAATATTTTTACATACATTGTGTGTCATTTTACTTTCTTTTTTACTTTCTTTTATAACCTACACTGAATTTTCTTTTGTTCCATATGTTTCCATACAAAGAATATATTCCTATGTTTGCTAAAAGTAATTTTAAAAGTAATTCACAAAGCAAGCAGATTTTAATTGAGCAAGGATTGTCTTTGACCACCTGTGTAACATTAGCAAAATTTCTGCCTGTCACTTTTCTCATCTCTAAATGTTAGGCGAGGAATAATCCCAGCCCTACAAATTGTATGGCTTGTTATGAGAAAAACAAATGATTTAATGCTTGTGAAAGCACTTTACATTCTTGAAAGTGGTGAATATGCTTTTTGTTTATTTTTTACTTATTGCATATGTACATAGCAGGATTAGTTTCTTATGCATCAGTCCAGCAACTTGATGTTAACCTAATCCCAAGAAACCTAATCCCAAGAAATCCCAAGAAAGGTGTTAACCTAATCCCAAGAAAGGCCAGACATCTGTCCCATCCAAAGAAAAAAGTAAGACCTCATCCAAAATAAAGCAGGCAGAGATTGTTGCTTAGCTTTAGACAATGCAAATTCCTGCCGGATCCTCCAGCAAAAATCTTTTCCCCAAAAAATGTTGACAGTGTAATATTTAAAGGTCTGAGAGTTTGTCAATTAAGTTACCAGCGTCTAAAAATAATACTTTTCAGTTTCAGAATGGTCAGTCTTTAACTATGTTGCAGAGTTCTCAAGGTCGCTCAGAGTTGTTGGCAAAGGGCAGTTTTCTCTTCACCCCTTACCTAGTTGAAACTTACATGTCTGTAATTTGTGGAGATGATTAAAAATGTTTGTGCATGTGTTTGAACCCTGGATTTAGAGGAAGTGCCTTGTAACTACCACATTCAAAAGGGATAAACAGGGTGGAACAGAGGAAGGTAAGTTAGGACAGAACACTGCCTTCTGGAAGTTCTAAAATGTATGTCTAAAATTTAGAAAACTATTTTTCTCCTTGCTGAGAGTTTTGGAGGAATATCTCGGGGCCCCTGACAAAGTTAGTGTGAGTCTATGTTTAGCTGACTGAGGTTAGCTTGTAAGCAATTTTTGTTCATAGTAACAAAGGTTGTGAAAGGTCAAAACAGTAACAAATAATCGAATGTTCTTGGTGGTTGTCTCCGCACTATCAGACACTCATACAGTGGAATGTGGTTTAGAAACTATGTCCACAGCTCAAGTGGTCCTCATGTGTAACGTGAGAAAACCACATAGGCAATCTTTCTAGTAAATGCTTAGCCTCACAAGGTCCGTAGAACTCCCCAAAGTGACAGATATATATAATTTGGTGCGGGGATACTCAATTTTGCATAGGGGGCATAGCACATTCAGTCACATGAGACTTTGCTTAAAGTATTAAAACAGAAGAACAATAAAGTGAGTGTTGTCTATTCAATTTAAATTAATTGAAGAAACAAACAAATACGGACCAGGTACTATCAATAACAGCTGAAATATAGAAGTGAAAAAAACATAAGTTTTTCACCCTCATTGGGCTTATATTCTAAAGGAATATGCATACAGTAAGCAAAAAATGAGTAAGCATTTATGGAATATCAGTGATAAGAGCTAACAAAAAAAAATAGAGAATTAGCAAACTGGGAAGTATGGAAATTTTAGATAGGGTGTGGAGTGCAGTATTTTCTGAGAAGGTGCCTGGTTCACAGAGCTGAATAATGTCAGGGAACATTGCATGCAGAAGGGACGAGTGCCATGACACAGAGTTCAACAAATTTCTTATGTGTTGAAAAAACATTGAAAGAGTAAGTTAGGAGAAAATTACTTTACCCGAGTAAACAAATAAACAGACATGAGTGAACAGAAAGAGAAAGACAAATACCGTATGCTAACACATATATATGGAATTTAAGAAAAAAAATGTCATGAAGAACCTAGGAGTAAGACAGGAATAAAGACACAGACCTACTAGAGAATGGACTTGAGGATATGAGGAGGGTGAAGGGTGAGCTGTGACAAAGCGAGAGAGAGGCATGGACATATACACACTACCTAACTTAAGGTAGATAGCTAGTGGGAAGCAGCCGCCTAACACAGGGAGATCAGCTCGGTGCTTTGTGACCGCCTGGAGGGGTGGGATAGGGAGGGTGGGAGGGAGGGAGATGCAAGAGGGAAGGGATATGGGAACATATGTATATGTATAACTGATGCACTTTGTTATAAAGCAGAAACTAACACACCATTGTAAAGCAATTATACTCCAATAAAGATGAAAAAAACCCAAACAAAAAACATTATATTATCTTTTAAATACTTTATATTTTAAATGAGGTCATTTTTTAAAGAAGTGAGTTAGATCTTATTTAATAAAACTTGTGGTAACTGTAAAAAAAAAAAAACACAGACATGGAAAGTAATATGGTCATATTAATAACTTTGGCCCTCATTCTTTTCTGAGTAAATTTAGGAGTATTTTGAAGCCAGAAATAACGTGATTTGGCCTATGTTTTGAAACGATCACTTTGCTACACTGAAGATACACGGAAGCACATCAGGCAGTTAAAGCAGGGATACTGTTGAGGAAGGTTTTGTTGATGCCCCTATCACTTGTCATCAGGGAAATGGAAATCAAAATGAGGTATCACTTTACACCTGTGAGGATGAGGTCCTCATAAAGATAAAAGGTAAGGGGACATCACTCTCAAGGGTGGGGCAGAGAGAGAAGGGGGTGGAAATAGTATGGAAAGATCAACTGAGTGCTGGGGAACATCAAGTGCCTTCTTAAAGTTGTTGACTATAAAGTGAAATAGAGAAGCAGCTGCCCGGATTATTTTTTCCCAAGAGTTCTACTATGAGGCCATGACAACCGTAGAGTTACACCTAAAAGATCTGTGGCTTATTAGCAGAACATCATAAAGAAACAAAGGAATACATTGGTTTAAGTTGTAGGCGAGGGAATAATTATAATCTCCATAGATTTTAAGCTTGGAAGTTTAGGGACTTTAGGACGTGAAGGGAATTTACGATAGGAGGGATGATAAAGTGAAAACACATAGGTTGGAAGTTCTTGTGGAGTTGATAATTGACGGAGGTGAGCTACCAGAGGAAGTTTGCTGGAATTTTAATGGATGATGGTAAAATGTTCAAAAATGAGATGATGGTGGTGTTACCATGACTGGTAATGAAAAGCTGCAGTGTGACCGTGGACGTGGCTGTGTGAGGCGTGGTAGAGGGCACGATCCTTAGGGGAGAAGAGGTGAAGGAAAAGAGAAATCAATGTATTGGAAGGCCTAAGCAGACATCGGCAATGCACACACTTATACTGACGTGCACACACAGACACGCACGATTATTGCAGAAGTGCTGGGGGGCCTGCAACTCATCAGTGTTAAGTGTGTTTAGTCCAGATGCATTGCAGTGGGTTTTTATGAAGAAGGGGGCATTACCGGAAGGAGACTACTGACTCTCCCCAGGCCCAGGTAAGAAGGCTGCACGGGGAAAAACAGCAACAACACAGACAGTATCAATGGCTGAAAGGAGACCTCGGTTACAGCAACAGGGGCAGGTTCAGAGTAGTGGTTGGTGATTTGGGGAGCGGAGTTTCTGAGGGGAGAAAAGTGAAAAGATTTCAGAAGCTTGGGAAGTACGAAGACTGGGCAATAGACATGTGGAGGGTAAAGATCCTGGGCTTCTTGCTCTAATTGACCCAAGCAGGAAACAAAGGCAAGATGAGTTTAGTTTTGATAGTCTTGGCAGAGAAACTGTGTACAAGTGGTAGGTGGAAAATATTTCCGGCAAGGGAAATTTGGGGGACTCCTATTTGTTGCTGATACAGTTATGGAGCGCCAAAATCCTTCCATTCTTATTTCTCATATTTTTACTTGCTATTACTACCCATTTCATCTTAGTTTCATAAACCTAGAATTTCTACCAGGTTTAAAAATAGAAGAAACTGCTATCTTTAAAATGTTTGGCCTTTCCTTCTGGTGTCGAACTGAAGTTTCCTAGTGATTTTATCCTTTTTTGATAGGATGTTTTAAAACGTAGGCTAAGTAACCTGTAAGTATTGGGGCAAACAAATACTTTTAAGGTACAAAACATTTCACGTTCAGTGACAAGGCGTCGATAAAGTTTTAGTCCGTGCTATTCCTGATCTGACCAGGAGGTACCCTGTTGGTTTTGTCCACCAAAGGTGACTGTGGTTGGGTTCTGCCATCTGATGGGCATATGTGGGGCTGTGGCTGCCTCCAGACCACACCCTCATGGGCTTATTGGGAAGGACTCTCATAGTAGTTTTAGTTTTCAGATGCTTTTCGCTGATTTCAAAAACACAGCAGGGTTTCCAGAGAAATAAACTGGGTTTCCTTACCTGAGAGTGAGTTCTGACAGTGTGATTGCCCCCAGGGTCTAAGCTCAAGTTTTTATATCTTCCCTGATTTATTTTATAATATAGACCAACGACAAAATTCAACTGCTTTCTCAATCACGGCATAAAGTGTGATAATGAAAAGGAACGTGTATCTCATACAGTTTGATAGATTTTAATGCAAAAAGACATGATACTACACTTGACGGTAACTGGCATTTAAAATAATTTTAGATGGTGTTGGCCTCTTCATAATTTTTCTGACTTGCTGTATTCCTTGAAAAATCAAATTGTCAAAATTGTTACAAGTCTAAAGTGAGATGTTATTCTTCTGCTATGAATTTTTGGTGGCATATTAATCAAAACTGCTCTTCAGGAATGGCCGATGATCAAAATATCAGCAGGACATGTGATTATCCTCCTCTCTAGATGGAGTGGTGGGGCTTTTATGAAATTAGAAATAATAATCGAACTACTGCTAAACAATATTCTATTTTTCTAAGATTTAAAAAAACTTCGTTGCCCCAGCCCACTATTCAGCCATTTCTCCAAGGAGTCCTGGTCAGAGTAGGTACAAGATAATAGTGGATTATTCTGTAATGCTGAAAAGTAATGTGGTTTCCTACAAAAATGAAGGGACTATGTCAAAAGGACAGAGGATCTAGCCAAATCTGGGTCAATTTGAGGAACAGAATGATTGATTAATTATAAACTATTTAGACTTGTTGATTTCACATTTCTAAAGCTATAATAAATAAACGAATAATGTTAATTCAAAGGAGACTTAGGGGAGTACTCTTATTTACTGTAGAACGTGAATGCCGACAGGCAAATTTGTGGGAAATGCATGCTCTAGAAGAACATCATTTTGTGGCATCATTGTGAAAGTTGGCTCCGGCAAACCCATTCATGAATGCTCAATTCAAAGAAACATGGTGGGCTTCCCTGGTGGCGCAGTGGTTGGGAGTCCGCCTGCCGATGCAGGGGACTCGGGTTCGTGCCCCGGTCCCGGAAAATCCCACATGCCGCGGAGCGGCTGGGCCCGTGAGCCATGGCCGCTGGGCCTGCGCGTCCGGGAGCCTGTGCTCCGCAACGGGAGAGGCCACAATGGTGAGAGGCTTGCGTACCGGAAAAAAAAAAAAAAAAAAAGAAACATGTTGATGAAGATATGCAGATGATCTTAAAGTATCTTTTCACAGACGGTTAGTTATGAGGGAAAAACTAAAACTCTACAGTGGATAAATCTAACTTCTTGACCAATATGAGGAGATAAGTGATGGGCAGATGGACATCAGATGCCTCTCGATGTGACGCCCTGAAAAGGATATACCGTGGTTGACGGACTGCACAAGTTTGTAATGCATAACCTGGGAAATACCAGCCAAACTCCCCATAGAAACATTTTGTTTAAAGTACAATAAACACTGCGGGAATGGCCCAGACTAAACATTACAAATATATTGAAGTTAAATGCGTACTTGATCCTAGATTGAATCCAGTCTTGGAGTAAAAAAAAAATGCTACAAAAAATATAGGTTCAATTGGGGAAAACAAAAATATGGAATGTAGATGAAATATAATGTATCAGTATTGTATTTATTGAAGTCTATACAACAGAATATCCCTATTCTCCACACACAAGTACTTAAAGGGTCAGGATGCATGCAACTTATAAATGGTTCTTATAAAAGTGTATTTGGTTCATATTGATATGGTTCGTATAAAAGTGTATTTGTTCATATTGATACTTATACACAAACATACGTACATGTGCAAATATATGAAGGGTGATAGTAAGGTTCTAATTGTTAAATCTGAGTAAAGTGTACATGACCGTTTGTCCTATCCTTATTTTAGCAACTTCACTGTTGGTTTAGAATTTTGCATGTAAAACATAAAAAAAAAAATTTTTTTTAATGAGGTGCTGTCAATAGAAGAATTAAAATGGTGTTAAAAGGTATAAACCAATAGTTCATCTGTAACTATGCATCTTTTCAAATAGGTCAAAGCTCACTCCATAGTCTCCACTCATTAGAATGTCCCCATTGACAAATATTAGTAGTTTTTGAATAATAGACATCCAACATATAGTTGTTAAATTTTGTGTATTGGATATAAATATAGGATAAGTCTGATTTGAATCTTTCTAGCCCCTATTTTTCATTATAATTTTAAAGGCAGACATGCAATGCCTTACCTGAGGTATTTATTTCCCAATTATGACTGACTCTCTATCATCACATTTCATAATGCACCCAGCTCACTACTCAAGAGTTTTTTAGTTAAACTCAAACTCAGCTCCATTCAATACTGACTCTGACTTGTACTATCAATCATTTAGTTACCTGTTTAGACCTTGTGCTTTGGAGACTATATTCCCCTCTGTTCTGGAACATTTCCTCAAGTATGCCTACAACTTTGCACATAACCTGAAAACTTTACCTGATGGTAATACATTCTAGGAAACTTTCTCAGTTGCAGGCTATGAATTTCTTTCCTATATACGTTCAAAGAAGGACTATATTTCTTGCTATAGTTCTGCTTCTATTAAAAAATCTATGTATGCTCCTGACTGTCTAATCTGATGCTTCTAACCACTGAATAGCATCCCTGATTTTAATCAATTATCCCAATGATGGTGGACACCTGAGTTGCCCCATTCACAACCACCACTACCACAAGTATGGCAAGATCAACATTTTAAATGACCCACCATGAACCTGTGACTAAGAAGGGGGCTCAGTGTCAGAGGGTCTATTCAAGGGGGTTAAAGATAGTTTAACTTGGAGTTTTAAATTAATGTAATCACTCAATCAAATTGAGCAACAAATAACCAGGTGATGTAGGACTAATCTGAGTAGAAAGCCAAAAGAGAAAAGGAACAGAAAGAAATTGCAAGTGTCTACAAAGAAATTTTTCAAAAGTTGATACTTGATGTTGTAATTGTCAAAGAAAATGTTGAGTAATGACAAGATCCATGAATCAAGTTCAATCACAATAGAAAAATCTGAAATCAGGTCTATGACGATAACAATTATAAAATATATCTCATTTAGCAAATACTAATGAAAAATCACTTACCAGATGTCTATTGAAGACATTCTGTAAAAATGTCTACATTATTATGAAATGGTATATGCACATTCTAATTTAATATTTGTTTTAATATCAAACCTGCATATATATGTATACATATAATTATTTCTATACACGGAAAGTAATTTTTTTTAATTTTTAGAAAAATCAACTTTATGCATAATCATAAAAATAACTTAAAATTTGATGTCAACATTTTTACTTTCCAGGACGTCACTGTTAAATGTCATTTAAACCTAATAGTTCTATCAGATAATGTGCATTGTAGACAGACATTTTGCAGGTAACTATATAATATGTATATTCTACCCATTAACCAACATGGTGAATGTCTTATGTTCTCCTTACACAATTATGCTGAGCTGACATATTGGAATAGCATGTTTGTTGACTCTAAAATGTCTAGTTACAGCTGCAAGGAAAAGAAAAAAAACTTTTTCAAACTTGTCAGAAATATTTTCTGTGATATTTAGAAAAAGTGAAAAGTTTGACATTTCTTCCATTTTGGCAAAAACACAAAATATTTCTGAAAATAAAAATGGTCTTTTGTCCTAGAATTATATATCCAAAAAAGAAAAAGCAATTAGGAGCAGGAAAAAAGGTTTATTTAAAAATTAAATGCTAAATTTGTCAAACACCCTCTCTTCTGGTGAATCCTACCTGAAGGAAGCCACTTTTAGATTTATACATATATAATTTAAGTATTTTCTAAGTTATATTTTGAATATGTATACATATATATGTATAGAATAAATGTAAGGGATGAAGAATAACATGACAAAATATTCTGAACTCCAGCCAAGCGAAAGGATGTTCTGATACATTGGCTAGCTGTTAGCATTCTGCAATCACATACTCCTTCAGACATAACCACTGTTCCATACTTTGTGTTTATTATTCTCTTGCTTTTTCTAATAGTTTGGCTTTATGTGTGTTTCTCTATGCAATATGCTGTCTGGTTTTGCCTGATCTTATGTTTTCTTCTATGACTTACTGTTTTTAATCAAGCTCTCTTCAATGTTTGAAATATTAACTCATACTGTTTTTTTGCCCATATTTAGTAGAATTTGTACTATATTGGTTAAAAAAGAATGAACATTTGTTCAAATCTGTACTTTTTGTTTTTGAAATCTTTTTTTTCATTTTTGGGTAGTTTTTGATTTTTTTGATTTATAGGAGATGTTTATTTTAATGTCTCAATAGAATGAGTTGTCAAAGCACACTCAAGTGAAACATAGATCTTACTCAACATAAACATTACTAATAAGTCATAGGTTACAAGCCAGGAGCAAACATAGAACCAGCTTCCTTCTTTGAAGGGGTAGCAATCTCTATATAGTTTCCAAATAATGTCCATTTCTCTCATGCTGTGATGCTGTTGGCTTTCAAGTAACAGGTAAATGTTTAATACTGGTTGTGACATACTTTCTGAGAATTCTTGTTGTTTTGGGGGGCTTCCTGGTTTTATGCTTCATCAGTCAAACAGAGAAAATGTACATGTGACTAAATGTCCATTCTCCATCCAGCCATGCCCACCTCCAAAATCCATAAATTCTGTATAAAATGGAGAAAAGACAGTCTCTTCAATAAGTGGTGCTAGGAAAACGCAACACCTACATTTAAAAGAATGAAATTACAACATTCTCTAACAGCATACACAAAAATAAACTCAAAATGGATCAAAGACCTAAATGTCAGGCTGGACACTGTAAAACTCTTAGAGGACAACGTAGGCAGAAAACTCTTTTACATAAATGGCAGCAATATCTTTTTGGATCCACCTCCTAGGGTAATGGAATAAAAATGAACAAATGGGACCTAATTAAACTCGAAAGCTTTTGCACAGCAAAGGAAACCATAAACGAAATGAAAAGACAGTCCTCAGCATGGGAGAAAATATTTGCAAACAATGCAACCAACAAGGGATTAATCTCCAAAATAAACCACCCAATCAAAAATTAGGCGGAAGATCCAAATAGACATTTCTCCAAAGAAGACATACAGATGGCTAAAAAACACATGAAAAGATGCTCAACGTCACTAATTATCAGATAAATGCAAATCAGAACTCAATGAGGTATCACCTCACATTGGTCAGAATGGCCATCAAAAAAATCTACGAACAGTAAATGCTGGAGAGGGTGTGGAGAAAAGGGAACCCTCCTACACTGGTGGTGGGAATGTAAATTGGTACAGCCACTATGGAAAACAGTATGGAGGTTCCTTAAAAAAACTAAAAATAGAGCTACCATATCCAGCAATCCCACTCCTGGGCGTGTATCCGGAGAAAACCATATCTGAAAGGATACATGCACCCCAATGTTCATAAAAACACTATTTACAATAGCCAAGACATGGAAGCACCCTAAATGTCCATTGACAGAGAAGTGGATAAAGAAGATGTGGTGTGTGTGTATACGCACACATACACAGTGGAATCTTACTCAGCCACAAAAAATAATGCCATTTGCAGCAACATGGATGGACCTAGAGATTATCATTCTAAGTGAAGTCAGACAGAGAAAGACAAATATATCACTCATGTGGAATCTAATTTTAAAAAATGATACAAATGAACTTATTTACAAAACAAACAGACTTAACAGATATTGAAAACAAACTTATGGTTTACCAAAAGGGAAACATGGGGGTGGAGCGATAAATCAGGAGCTTTGGAGGAACATATACACCCTACTGTATATAAAATAGGTAACAAGGACGTACTGTATAGCACAGGGAACTCAATATTCTGGGATAACCTATATGAGAAAAGAATCTAAAGAATGAATATATGTTTAACTGAATCACTTTGCTGTATACCTGAAACTAACACATTTAAAATCAACTATACATGAATAAAGCTAAAAGAAAAACTCCATAAATTCTAGGTTTTTTTTAAAAAAAAATTTACAATAGATGATCTGGTCAGATCAGGTAATATATCTTAAAAAAGACTTTTGTTTCATTGTTTTAGATAAGATTTTCCAGTTGATAGCATTCTGCTAGTAAGTATTATATTTCCATGTTTCCAAGAATGTCTGGTCCAGGTTTATCATTACCTCAATGTCCCACAAGGAAGAGAATATGGGCCCTGATGCTGACTCGTCCTACTTTACATTTTGGGTTAGGTAAATTCTGACATCTGTATGTATTGAAAATACTTTTTCAAGTATGTTGGTAGTGTATTTTGAAGAACAGAAGTTATTATTCTTAATGTGCTTGCAACATCAATCTTTTCTTTCTCTTCTGTTTTGTGAGCTTGATATAACATCTCTGTCTTCTTCAAATGTTAAAGGTTTACATCAAACTTCCGTTAATGCACCTGCAGCGGATGTCCGTGTATTCTAGCAAAAGAGCAGGGGTGCCTAGCTTGTTACGCCTTCACTTTCCTCACGTTGCTTCAAATGAGTTGTGTGTAAGGTGAGGTGCAACTGAGTCATTCCACATGGGACTCAGAGGACACAAGGACAGGAGCAGGTTCTGTTGTGCCAGTTGTCCAAGCACAAGAAGTTGTGACCCTTGATGACATGGCCTCCATGATGCTGTCAGTATGGCGCCCGAGTGCCACCTCTATAGCAAAGACAGAAATTTCTTTTCTGCTTCTTTCAAGACTATGACTTCTTCTCCTCTGGAGGGTTAGCAGTAGCACCGAACACTGAACTAATGAACAATAAACCAGTGATCAAACTCATGCGGCCCCATAGACTCACTGGAGATTGAGAAACTAACTAGATTCCTGACAATTTAATGTGTAACATGTGGGTGTATGTATGTATATATGTATATATAATGTGCTCTCTTCCAAATATCTTACACTTTGTAACTCAACACGTCTAAGCTTATTTCTCTAGTTAGCGCTGGACTTGATGTGAGCACTGCTGTTGGCATTACATAATGGAAATATGTGTGTTAGTTTAAAGAGTCTTCTTGTATGACTCAAAATAATGTACTTGAAAAATCTGTCTCCAACTGTGCTGCACAATAACCCTTCTTTTATAATTATTCTCCTGGAAACATCAGCTAAAGGGCATTAATATTTAATCACTTCATGCCCTATATTTGGTCTGTTACAAAAGCACTCTACAAGTCCAAGAGGTTATCTTTCCCTTACTGGACTCCCAACTGAACTTGCAAAGCTCTCTTTTTCTTGTAGCTTCGCCTAGCCTACGTCTTTCTGTTAAAACCTGTTATTTGGACATTTTCTTGTAAATCAGGACCCAACGTCACCTTATGATAAGCTTTCTACCAAAGTGCAGCAAACCATTTTATTTTTTCATTTCTCAATCAGCTTATCAGCAAACCTCTTTTTAAATTTTTGGGGTTCCCCCCCAAAAAAAACCCAAAATGATTTCCCATCCAATTAGTGGGACTGGGCCTGCGTACAAGTATGGTTTGCAGTCTTTCGAAGGACTGAGAGCATTCCTCCAGCACCCAGTAATGAGACTTTACAAGGAGGTGAAACTAGTTTCACCCATCCTGCAATATTATCACGCTCTAATATCCTGGGAAGATATGTCAGAATTGTTGCAATTATGTTGGATTAAACACGTAATTACTGGATGTCGCCTACTGACAAAGCGTGTGTCTCCTATGCCTTTGCTCATGCCCATTTTTGGTACTTGGGGCCCGAGGGGCACATTCAAGTGATTGAACGTAGTGTCCGTAGCCCAGGGTCAGGGAGAAGGGTGACTCCTGCCAACCCCTCTCAGATCCTAGAGGCACATACTTGATCATTAATTTAGGTAATTTTAATGTCAAGAAATGTAGACCCATCGATTTTCACTTCACAGAGAAACCTGTATCAGAGGAAAATATAGTTGCAATAATATAAAATTTACAAAAAGAGAACTATATAAAACTAATGTAACTCAGAGGCGTCTCCTGTTAATTTTTTCATAGGTTGGTGTATTTTTCCTTTTTTTTCTTTAAAAGGCTTTTAAATATATTTTGTTGCTAAGATATTTTACTGAAAGCTAAACATCAATCAATTACCAATAAATTGTGGCATCGTTTAACTAGGTGTTTCCATTGCCCTAAAATATGACTTAAGTCTCTTATATCTACCACACGCTGCATCTAGATTGATTAGTAGGAACAGAGAAATATAATCTCAGAAAAAAGTAAGCTTTCTAGATATAAGATATTGGAATAAAGGGCATTTCTTCACTAGGAAGTCAACCCCAAATAAGAGATGTGAGAAATTTCATTTTCAATAAAAAGCTGTTGATGTATTAACCTTAAATTGTTACTTGTGAAAAGCACCTATCAGGGTCACAGAGGCTCAGTCAGAAGAAAGAGTATCAGTAAGCGGAGACTGTAGCTGTGACTCTCACGCAAAGCAGCAAAATGCTGTTCTTAGAAACCAGGCAGTGGATGCTGGGCAAACAAAGCCAACACACTGTTTGGGGCAACGGGCTTCCTGGGGTGGAATAGGGTCCATGAGCATCATTTGACACCACTTGATGTCAAGAACTAAAAGGGAATGTAAAACCGATTAAGAAGATGTGTGGTCCTTTATATCTTGCAGAAAACTTTCAGAAAATAATAAAAAGGCTTAGAATTTTAATTGTGACAAACCTTGGAGCAGCAAATTTGTCTTGGCTATGATAGACGTACGTACAATGACAGACACAGGCACACACAACCCATAAGATACCATCTAATGCGTCACTGTGACCCATACATGATTTCTGTTAGCCTAGGGCACAGCTCTACCTGTCTTCTCTTACAAAAAGCCTCATATTTTTCAAAAACAAAAAAGCCAAATTGAATTCATCAAATTATATAGTAAATTAGGCTCTGAAAAGCAAAGAAATAAAGAATTTACTGGGAAAAAATGTCAGAAATTGTCTGAGTCAAATTATGCAACGTATTCAAAGATCTTAGAGAAAGTAGCTCTTAGAGAAAGTAGCAACATGTTTGTAGCAGAAATATAATAGTTCTGCAAGAGAAGCTAGAGCTGAGGAGATGGGGGGTGGTGCCTAGGGATCGTGATGGTGAAGACTGGAAGAAAAATGAACAGCGAGAATAAAGTCCTTAATGAAATCAACACAAAGAAGAATCAAATATACTGAAATCACAGTAAACAAAGTAAAAGAAAGTGAAAGTACAATTAACATACTTTTATAGAAGGCAACAGAACAATTCTCAGTCAAATCAAAGAATGCAAAAATGAAGGGAAAGTAATAAAGAATATCACAGAGTACAATCAAATGTTTAAATCCAAAAAACAATAAGTACATTAAATATAAGTAGACTATACACCCCAGTAAAAAAGGCCAAATTTGTCAGAATAGGTAAAAAAATTTCAAAGAGCAACTAAAAGCTGCTCATAAGGAATGCGGATTAAATGTAAAGATGCAAGAAAATTTAAAATAAGACTGAAAGATATACAATGAAAACACTAATTTAAAAAGTCAATGTTGCAATGTTTACAGTAGACAAAGCAGGCTTCAAGATCAAAAGCATTATGAGAGATAATACTCAATACAACAAGAAGTTAAAATTTTAAATTGGTAAATTGATATCCACATTAACACATGACAAAGTTAAAATTAAAAGAAGGAACAGAAAAATTCAGTCATAAGTAAGATTTTTAACATACTTGTCCCAGGAACAGACAATGAACAGAGCTTTATTACAGTTTTCATGACAAATTTACTGAGAAAATCTTGAAAGCTTTGTGCTTTAGGACCCGTGATATGTTTAATTGATAACTGTAGTTTTATATTAAACCTAATTATTTTGTATTTATACATATATCAAACTGTGGTGGTGGACTATTGCATTAGTTCTAATAGTTTTTCAGTTAAGTTGAATAAATATAATCATAAATATATGTATATATACATACACATGTATATATGTGTATGTATATTATATAAAAATGTATATTCCTTCTCTTGTATAGGCATACCTCTCTAATTTCTTTTACTTCTATTTTATAATTGATTTGTCTTTTGTGGTAAAAAGCATTTGTTATGTGTCTTGCTTTCTCTGGAAAGCATGTAAAACATTTTTTCCTTAAGTGTAAAACCTCAATTTCTGTAGACAGATTTTATTAAGTTAAAGATAGTCCTAGTTTGATAAACATGTTTTTTTATTTTAATTCAAGAATGAGTGTTACTGTTAGTAAGTGAATTTTCATCAACTATAAAAATGTTCATGGTTGCTTGAGTTATATAAATATCTCGTAAAGAATATTATTTTCCCCTTATTGAATCACCTTTTATTCTGAAGATTAAATCTACTTGGCCATAAAATAGTTAACCCTCTCTCAGATCAGACGTTGTTGTTTGGATAGGGTTATACTAGTTATCTAAAATGTGTTAAAATGCTTTGCATGTTTTTATGTTTTAGATAATTTTAAATGAAAAAACAATTTAGTTGTAAACAATTTAGTTGCAGAGCCAGTTCTTAAATCCCCTTATTCTAAAATCTAAACATATGAGCTCGATAAATGCTCCCAAACATCAAACAAAAGCAAGAGATGATAAGTAGGCTTTAGACAAAAGGTAATGTTGGTGGACAGAAGACATGAGTAAATTACATGACGCACAACACAACTTGGTTTAACTCTTTGCAGTTTAACTCCCTTTTGTGGCACACAAGGCTCTGAGTTAATCTGCCTGATTTCCATACCTTCTCTGTTAAATTGAAAACTTGCAGTCCTTAAACCAAAGCACTTACATAAAGGAGGGAAAACACAGGATAAGCAGAAGAATGGAGGGGAAACATGCAGTCCTTAGACCATAGCACTTACATAAAGGGGGGAAAATACAGGATAATTAGAAGAATGGAAGGGATTTATCTATAATCCATCAGCACAAATAGCATGCAAAGAGGTATACATTTTACATATTAACGTATTAGGAAGTTAATAAAAAAGATTGTTACAGCATTTATACAAACATATCACAAGGGGAAGGAAGGGAGGGAGGAAGGAAGGAAGGAAGGAAAAAAAGGAAGGCATGTACAAGCCATGTTGAACTAAGTTAGAGCAAACATACTGTGCCAGAAATGAAGAGCATTATCCATCTGTGTTTCACACTAAAAAGAACATTTGAGACTCTGAATAATTTAATAAAATCTAAGTTTAACGATGAAATAAATAAGGGGTAGAATTTAATGATACAGAAATTGCAGAGCTAGGGAAACATAGTAAATGCCAAATGAATAGCATTACAGAAGGAACAGGAAAAAATAGAACTGCAAGAAAGAAAATAAACACAGCTGAAAACCTCATTTATGACTTAGAGGAATGGCTTAATATAACCACAGTTGAGTCCACATGAAAATAACAAAGCTCTTGGACCAATGAGAGAGAAAATCCTAGAATAACAAGATAGGCAAAGATAATATAACACGAAGATAATGGGGAACCCTGGCATAGAAAGTCTAACAAAGGCAATGAAATACTTCTCTATAAAAACAGTAGTAATTTTTCCCTATAAATATAGTAAAACATGCTGGTACATTAGAAGATCAATCAACAATCCACAGTAAGTTGAAAGAAAATCTCACAAACCATAGTCTATTTGATGTGATGAATTTAAAAACTTCAGATATTCAGGTTCAAATACTGGGTCACTAACACGACGGGATTGGAATACTGAGGGATGCATATCAAACTATTCTCAAATTTAGCAAGAACACTTAATTTGGAATAAAATGAAGCAGGATTTTAAAAAAATGAAACTATTTACAGTGTGTTGAGGAGAAACCTAACTTTTGTTGCAATTGCCTATTTATTTGGTCGTCCACATTGCTGTACTGTTCGTCAGTTTTTTCCCATGCAATGAGGAAAGTACCAAAGCTATGCAAAGTGAACACTGAATAAAATATTTTTACTTTAAATGAGTTCCTAATAAATCAGTTATGAATGGAGGGACTAAAGATATCATACAATTAATTATGAAAGTCTCGAAGTCAGAAGAGAATTTCTGAGGCCAAGATTTGAGATTCATCATCATCACAGTGGTTTTTGAACACCCTGAAATAGACTAGAGCTTCCAGGGTTCAGGCACACTTAACACACACTTTTGAGAAAAGTGGAATAAGAGGATCTTGAATAGAAAATTGCAGCAGAGAAGGCAGACGGGCAAGTGGGAAAGCAGAGAAGAATAATATCTTAGAAGTTATAGGAGAACCATTCCAGAATAAAGAGACAGCAGGCATCCCAATTGCCACAGGCAAGTCGGACAAATATTGGAAAGATGTCAAGTGTGACCCTGCCTTGTAACTATTTTAATGCAGTGGAGTTAGTGGAGGCACTAACTAGATAGCAAAGCACCTGATCAAGAAGGACAAAGCTGGAGACTATCATACTTCCTGATTTCAAATAGGTTACAAACTACAGGAATCACAACAGTATAGGAGTGGCATAAAGACAGACACATCGACCAGTGGAACAGAATAAAAAGCCCAATAACTGGCAGCCACTGTTCTCCCATCTTTCACTGTAGCTTTGCCTTATCGAGAAGAGCATATAAATGTTAATATCTAATATAGAGCATGTTGTATCTGTCCTCTTTCACTTATATTTTTAAAATCCATCCATGTTTATGAATGTATCAGGAAGTCAGTTATTTTTTTAATATTGTGAGTTCTGTTGCACGTACGTACCACAGTCTGTTTACTTTCACTACTTGGTGGGAATTTGGGTGATTTCCACTTTAGGGGTTGTTTATGGATAAGCTGTTAAGAACGTTTGAGAACAAATATATGTTTGTCCATGTGTTTTTACCTCTTTGGTTTAATATCTAAAGTGGAATTTCTTGGTCCTATGATATCTACCTATTTAGCTGTAGAAAAAAAGGCCACAATGTATTCTAGAAAGCTGTACCGTTTTGCACTTCGACCTGCAATGTATAAATATCCCACCTGAGTCACATCCTAATCACTTTTTCCTGTTAGCAGTCTTGTTAATTTTAAGCATTCCGATAGGCATCTGGTGGCTTCTCATTGTGGTTTTAGTGTGAATAATGAGAAAAGATGTTGATAATCTTATTTTGTACTTCTTTGTCATTTGTATATTTTCTTTGGCTAAATGACTGTATAGATGTTTTCTGTATGCTTTGCTTCTAGGGCTGATACAATTTGTCTCCTAGTTTTAAAAAGTGGTGCTTTTTAAAGATCAAAACATTTTTCTCACTGTTTCTTCTGGGAATTTTATAGTTTTAGCTCTTTAGGTCTAATATGAATTGTGTGTTTATTTTTGTGTATAGTGTGTGGTAAGGGTCAAGTTTCAGTTTTTAAAAATGGATTTCAAAGTTTTTAAGATGTTTATTGATAAAATTTCCCATTGAATTACCTTGGTTCCTTTATCAAAAATCAATTGATTATACATGCGTTGAACTACTTTTGGAATATGCATTGTTGTACTTTTATAAGTTTATCCTTTTGCCAATTCTAAATCCCTTTGTTTACGGCAGGTTTTGAGCAAATTTTGAAATTAGGTTAATGCAGCCAACTTAATTCTCTCTTATCAGAATTGTTGTGACTTTCTGACTCTTTCCGTATACATTTTTAAATCCACTTTTCAATTCCTGTAATAATGTTTTCTGTGATTTTCATGGGGTACCATTGCTCTATAGGTAAATTGGAGAAAACTAACATCTTAAAATATTGAATCTTTTGAGACTTCCCTTGTGTTCCAGTGGTTGAGACTTTGCCCTCCAATGCAGGGGGTGTGGGTTGGATTCCTGGTCGGGGATCTAAGATCCCACATGCCTTGTGGCCAAAAAACCAAAACATAAAACAGAAGCAATACTGTAACAAATTCAATAAAGACTTTAAAAATGGTCCAGGGCTTCCCTGGTGGCGAAGTGGTTGAGAGTCCGCCTGCCGAAGCAGGGGACGCGGGTTGGTGCCCCAGTCCGGGAAGATCCCACATGCCGCGGAGCGGCTGGGCCCGTGAGCCATGGCCGCTGAGCCTGTGCATCCGGAGCCTGTGCTCCGCAATGTGAGAGGCCACAACAGTGAGAGGCCGGCGCCCAAAAAAAAAAAAAAAAAAAAAAAAAAGTACAAGGGCATTTTACTCTAGATGGCATAGTTCTACTTCTCAACCTGTGTTTTTTTTTAGATCTCTTTTATTTTATAATTATAATAACAAGGATAATAATGTGAAAACTCTACTAGGCTATTAATTTACATTATTTTAAAAATAATTATGTAAGAAAAAATTGTAGATAAAGCCATTCACATAATGCCAATGGAAACATTACTTAAAAAGTAGATATTGCATTATTGTGTATTTCTTTCTTTTCAACAAATATTTGTATACTTTAGGTCCAAAGTGAGAAAGCCAGAAGTCTGTCAAGGAATAATTTAAACGAAATTTTTATTCAGATGTATGTTCAAATACAGATGTGCTTGAAAACCTCTACATAAAACTGTAGTACTATTATATTGGTACATATGATAGATAGATATAGACAGATATTAGGTATCTCATTCTGATGCTGTTCTTCACAAAACTAAAGGCTGTAATTTTTGGTTGAAAATATAATCAAAACTGCCAATTAAGTGAATGTTTTTCTTTGAATACTCTGTTCTCATTTTGTTAATCTAATTAGTTAGATTAAATGATAACAGAGATCGACGCCTAATTAAAGCCTCCAGTTACTTATGCTACTCTGAGTTTCTGTCCCATTTGATGACATATCTGCTAGCTATCATTCCTCTTTCATACAGCGATTTTCTTTTTCTGACGCTGTGCGAACCTTAAGCATGTACTTACCCTTTGCCTATTCCTTCATAGGTCTTTTAACGGCCACTTGTTTTCTATGAAATACAATTTACATTTATAATAATAACAGCTATGATTCATTAAATATGCAGTCAGCGTTAAGTCCTCTCAAAGTGCTCTACATGTACTTGTAAATTATATAAATGAAACCCACACAAGGGCTGTAAGGTAGACCTAATCTCCTCCATTTTAGAGCTGAAACTAAATTCCAAAGGGTTAAATAACTGCTTGAAGGGCATCAAACCAGTAAGTTGCAAACTATGTCCCCCTCACTTCAAAGCTGCTGCTCTTTCAGCCATGCTGTGTTAATGCATGATGCCTCAGCGCCCTCATATTGATACACATCCCACCAGCAGTGATGTCCCTGTTAACAGAGCTCACCGAAGGGGTTTACCCAACTAGGCACAGCCCCATTACTGCTTATTACATTACAGACTTCCTTACACTCACTTCTTCAACTTAGAGACCAACCATCCTAAGTACAACTCAGGACACAGGAGGAAAATGTCACATATGTAGCCCTTTCCATTTTCTCAAGCCCCTCCCCTACTGACACAGATAGAGGGTAATGGTGGTGTTTACTCTGTAACCTTACTGCAACCCAGGGCTGGGAGTCTACTCACTTATCTTAATCTGCTTTATGTTGCTATTGTGTGTACCTGTGTGTGTGTGTTTGGATGCAGGTTCATTTACATATCTCATTCTCTCCTTCAGATCCTTTCCTCCACTCCCTTTGACCCAAAGAGTAAAACGAAACTCATTAATATTAAAATTGAGCTACTCTTTAAGCTTCTTTTCTTACAATTCTAAACCTTCTTACAATTCTATTTCCTTCTGAAATGCTGGGACTTGTATCCTGCAGACTATAATTTTTTTTAACATCTTTATTGGAATATAATTGCTTTACAATGTTGTTAGTTTCTTCTGTAAAACACAGTGAATCAGCTATATGTATACATATATCCCCATATCCCCTCCCTCTTGCGTCTCCCTCCCTCCCACCCTCCCTATCCCACCCCTCTAGGTGGTCACAAACCACCTGGCTGATCTCCCTGTGCTACGTGGCTGCTTTCCACTAGCTCTCTATTTTACATTTGGTAGTGTACATATGTCGATGCTATAATTCTTCTTTCACTGCTGATTTCCTAAGCATTTTCACAAATTGTGGGCCATAGAAGGATCCTGAAACATGGAGTGTAAGGGTCATGTTCTTTCCAGTTTGCTTTCTATTCCTGTTAACTTTGGGTAAGCAAGCAATAGCCCCTTTCCCTGGCCGTATGAGCCCTGTTTGTTTCCATCACTGAAATGGTCTCCATCTTCCCCTCTTACCCTTGTCATGGCAACTACCCTACCCCACCCCACCTCCCAACAAGGAGTACAATCTTTAGGTTCACAGTCAGTATTCTCTATTTCTAGCAGCCCAAACCAACTCTTTTCTTCTTCTGTTAATGTGCTCCTCAGAAAAATTTACTGCTGATCAAAAACCTTGCTGTTCCGCACACACACCCCCAAAAATGTACCCTTCAGGCACACTGAATTACAAGTTCCCATGACAGTCCAATCTGGAAGACTTGGAGACACGACAGAGTATGAAACTGGGACATTCACCACTGAAAGCCCTGAATGTCTTCTTGACATTGGCCGTTTCAATGGCAAACATCATTTCAGTCTACTTTAGAAGGGTGAAGATTGTAAATAATGGATCGTACCATGGGATACCATTTTCCACTAGGGTTTGTCATGCATGGAATATAACTTTAGGGGTTTTAGACCAGGGGTAAGTTTCAAAGATTTTGGGGTGAGTAGATCACTGAATAACTCATTCTGCCAGAGGCGGTGAGCAAAATACATTCATTTGATCCCAAGAGCCCCAGAAGTCTAAGTCCAAAGTCTCATCTAAGTATCATTTAAATCAAATATGCGTCAGGCTCAAGGTATGATTCATCCTGAGGTGTTTTGCTCTCTAGCTCAGAACCTGTGGAACCAAATGAGTTGAATACTTTCAACATACAGTGGTGGGACAGGTAAAGGATAGACATAACCATCCTTCAAGGGAGAAACAGGAAAGGAGAAATGGGTAACAGGTGCCAGGTAAGACCAAAACCTAACAGGGCAAACAACATTAAATTCCCTTATTAAATGGGTGACTGGCCACGCTGTTAGTGTTCTCATTTCTTGCCATATGACTAGGCTGACGTTTTTCCAAATCTTTACGTTCTGCTTCCTTTTTTTCTGAACAGTTCCATCTTTAAGCAATTTCTCTCCTCACACATTTTACCATAAGCAGTCAAGAGGAGCTAAGCCTTCAACACTTGGCTAGAAATCTCTTCACTCACAAGTTCTACCTTCCACAAAACACGAGATCATGAACACAATTCAGCCAGATTCTTTGATGCTTTATAACAAAGATTGCCTTTTCTCCAGTTTCCAATAGCACGTTCCTCCTTTGCAGCTGAAATCTCATTGGAATGGCCTTTATATTCTATATTTACACCAATATTCTGTTTATGATTACTCCAGTATTCCCTAGAAGACATACAGCTGTCCTCTTTCCTCTCTGAGCTCTCACCAGAATCAATCACCCTTAACAGACTATTCATGGCAATCTTGGCTTTCCCACCATGCACCTGGAAACACCTCCATCCTCTACCCGTGACCAGTCCCAAAGCCACTTCCATATGTTTGAGTATTTGTTCCACCAGCATCTCACTCTCAGTACTGATTTCTTACTTAAGTCCATTTCGGCTGCTATAACAAACTACTATAGACTGGGTGGCTTAAGTAAGGAACATTTATTTTGTACAGTTCTGAAGGCTCGTAAATCCAAGATCAGATTTAGTGTCTGGTGAGAGGTGCTTTCTGGTTCATAGATAGCTCTCTCTTCTCTGTGTCCTCACATGGCAGGAGCGATGAGCTAGCTCTTTGGGATATCCTTTCTAAGGGCACTAATCCCACTCACGAGGGCTCTTACATCCCAAAGTCTGCTCTTCCAAAAACTATCAAATTGTGGGATAGGAATTCAAGATAGGAATTTGGAGCAAGGACAGTACAAACATTCAGTCCATAGCGGTACCTTTTACCAGATTGAGAAAGTTCCATAGGGACTACATCTAAAGAAGTTGTGTAGAAATACTCCAAGCTCTTTGTTTTGGTACCAAGGGGAATATGTTACTACCAAGATGAAGACTACAATGGATAATATATTTTAAGTAAATTTATCCTAAAAATACTCCACATTTTTTGTGGCATTGATTACAGATTTGTACATCTATTAGAATTGCCACCTCTATTATGCCTTCTTCATCTCCCTCCACTCTCTACCTTATTCAGTCTTACCCATGACCAAGAAAAGGGCTCAAAAGTAATATTTTTCTGGCTGTTGCCTATTGAATGAGAGACAGCCTTCTAAAGGTGGCATGCCTGCAGACAGAAAAAATCACACTAGTGTGAGTTTCAAGTGAGCCCTCTCTTTATGTTAGCACTTAAACTATTGAATTGCAAATGAAATTCCAGACAAAATGTGATACCTCTATTTTCATTGAACAAGATTTCTGTAATACTCATGAGATTCATAAGAAATTGGATGCTATCCGAATAGCAAGGATTTGTAACAATGGCCCAGGTATTATGAGGATTAGAAGAATCTGAATGAACAATCCCTTAGCTCATAAAGTGACAAATGATAAAAGGTAGCATTAACTGTTCAGCGATATGGGATGTTCGCTGTTCGCTGTATGTACAGCTGCATTAAATTAAAAGCCACTTGATTAGTTAGGTAAATAAAAGGTTCTATTTTGTACCTACATAAACAATTGTGTAAGTCACTAAGGGCCTAGGTAGTATAAGAGTAAAGTTTTAATGTAGTCATAATCTTTGTTGAAAAAATATTATTAATGTTTTCTTACAATTGCTCCTTATTCATTTTTAAAGAATTTCACCAAAGACTTGGTTGTGTGTTTACCCCAGGAAAATCAAGTCAAATGTGTGGTCAAAATTTTATTTGCAGGCATATATTTGAAAGAAATATTCACCATCGTCAGTGGAAAATGAGCTAGTTCATCTTAAAATTTGCTCAAGGTTTCAACAACTTGCCTTCTTAGGGAAGTGCCTTAGGTTGGTGAATGGCAACCTAAATTACCGATCATTCATGTAATTTGACCAGTTGTACTTAAAACTGCCAATTGTTTTGGCTGCTGGTTCTGTTGACGGATATCGATGAACTAAGTTTAAAAAGTGTTGGCCCTTTTATAGGAATCCAGCCTCCCATCTGCAAAATTCAAAAAAGCTAAGTTCTTCAAATAGTTTTTCACTGTAGTATGAGATGGTATTACGGGTTTTACAGTGGCATAGAGAAAGCGTTAATAATGTAATCATTAGAGGTTACATTCTGACCTCCCTTTTCTAAAAAGCCTAGTTTATTTTGCAATGAATACCAGACAGATTTAGGAGAAAACTCTGCTACTATTAGGGATTTTAAACTATTTTGAACGTATTCCCAATGTGTATAATTTACTTTTATTTAGCACTTTATCTGTTTCCATGAGGCCATGGACTGAATGTAAATTTCTCCGAATAGCCCATCCTTTGTATGTAATTACCTCTGTATCCCAAAGACCATGGGTGGAAAAAGATATTCCTGACTCCACAACGTTATTATTATATTTTTCTGTAGAACACCCAAGAGCTCTAATGGATAAGCCAATATGGCTGAAAAACTTTGCATTCTTCACTTGTAAAGGACAGCTATTCAGTCTGTCTTAGCATGGTTCTGTCACTTGTGCTTTGCGTTCTTTTCACGGCCACTCCAGAAGGAATGATACAAAACCTGGTGTGAGGAAGCACTACAAGGATGAAGGAACAAGGATAGGGTACTAGTAATTAAATAAGCTCTCTAGGTAGGTAGGTGGGGTAGGCCAGGCATTATTGCAGAGCCCAGGAGTCTCCAGAGCCTGCGTGTATTGTGTTTTGTGTTTCAACGGCAGACATCATTTCAGTGTTTCTCCAGGACACACACACATCTTCAGTATCCCGTTTGCCTTATGGGCAACGATATATAGAAAACATCACGCTCTCTTCAGAAGGCACTACACGATTGATGTACTGGAAAAATACCAAAGCACAAATATGTCCTCGATCATTAAATTTCAATACTTGGAAGGAAACTCTTCCCTTCTCCCACATTCCTCCTCTTCCTTCTGTATCTGATACAGGAAAATTGGACATCCAAGAAGTTACATGTCTTCTCAAAGTCACAAAGCTAGTAACTGGCTTACTAAGCAGTAGAGAAATTCGTTATTGACTGTTGGAGTCACCACGCCACAGCTGTCCCAAAGACATCGTGGAGAACTCTTCTACGCATGGATTCTAAGGGCATAACGCATTCTCAGTTTCACTGCAACACTAAGTAAAAAAAAAAGGTACAAGAGGAATCAACTGAAAACAGTGTCTATCTATCTGTCTCTATCTCTTTATATGGAGATAGATACTACCCTATAGATTTAGGTCTAACAATAGATCTTAAACACATTCTTAACACTACTCTTAAGTTCTGTAATTTCAACTTGTTATAGTAATTATTCATGTTGAAAATTCTTATCCATTTCAAATTGGTTGAAGTTTAAGCCAACTTTTCATCAGGTTTTTAGAGTATGTTCACTATATCCATTTTATTCAAATTCTAGGCTTCTATTTTAAATTCCCTATTTTCAGGGTAATAAGATATTAGAAATTCTAATGTTCTCTGAAATGTTTTTCAAGGCATGAAAATCAAATCTGAAAAGAAATTGTTGAGAATTTGTTTTTCTCAATCTTTCCAATAGAGGTGATAAAACTATGAGCTAGTTTGCTAGGTAGTGGAAGTCTGGAAAAGTGTTGAATGGTAGTAGAGAATCCACGTTAAGGTATGATGGGGATAATAATTAACTATAAAACCTCTTGGGAGAAAATCTTCCCAGCAGTGTCAAAGTGTTACATAGAAACAGCAGCACATTTTGGGCCAAACTGCAGTCATTAGCATATATTAAAAAGAAGTGTTCTCACCTGCATTCTTCTTAGTTTAATATCAGTTCTGTATGCAAAACATAAAGATAAAAAAATAGCTAAATGCAGAAAAACTACATTCTGCTCAAGGCTGCCTACATTTTTCAGTCTGCAAACATCTCAGAGTCTAATGAATGCGGGAAGAGAGAAAAAGCTGTAGTTATGAAAGAATAAGCCTGGGTATCAGGGAAGCAGCTAAAATAAAAACCCCAGGAATTGTCACTAGTTTATCAGAAGTCTCTGGATAATGAGGGAGTAAGGCTTCCTTGTTTTCCACCCCTCGACACAGCTGTAGGTATTTCTGATGGCATCACATTGCGGTTCACTAAGATGGGCTACCTGCTTATCAATACTTCTCGGAGAGTCTTTGAACTGTAATGAGAATTTAGTCCTTCTTTTGGAATCAGCTTGATTTATCAGATATGTTATCTTCTGAAGAGATATTTTGCATTGATCCTGAGAAAGCCCTCTAGCATTCAATCTTAGAGGAATCCAGCTGGGTACCATTTCTTTATGAAGAGATACAAACCAATAAAAGCAGCTTTAAAGAGTACAAATCCTTTCGTACCTTTTGTTTTAGTAACTTTTTTTTAGTAACTTTTGTTTTTTCCTTTTTAGAAGGTTTTCTTCAGTGAAACATTGGCTAGTTTTAAACAAGTCATGGAATGCTAGCCACATCTTTCCTAATCCACAATCAAATAAAAATATATACTGCCCTCAGGGTTCAACTAATCTTAAAACAATCTAGACAGTGTGGGGAGACCAGGTTACTAAAAACAGAAATATGACAATCTTCTTACAAAGGACTTACACTGTGAAAACTAATACTATGTAATACATACACAGCAAGCTACTTTGGCTTTCTACTGCTGTGTAGCTGGTCAGTTTGGTTAAATCAGCCTTGTCCCTATGTAGAAAAATAATTCTGAAGTTATATTTTACTCACACTCAGAAGTATAGTTGCAGATTCCAAACTAGGAGAAGTTGTTTTTACTAGAATGTTTATGTTTTGGTTTATTTTTCCCGACTTGCTAAACATGAACATATTAAAATATATTTTCTTTTAAGTTTGATGAACGCAATTAGAATAACCTTGCCCCTTCCTTATCTAGTGAGCTTAATTACAGTCTTAGTTTTAAGATATTTTTCCTTCTTGATCTCAGTTTACCTGAGGTGGCCTGCTCAAATACGAATGAAGTGTACTCTTATATTTAATACACTTTACTGTGACTGTTAAAAAAGTTTTCCTTAGTCACCTAGGAGCAGGTAACGGGTGTTTTTTTTGTTGTTAATATTCCCAGTTTCTAGCACTTTTTTTTTTTTAATGTGCTAGTGGGCTTCCCTGGTGGCGCAGTGGTTGAGAGTCCACCTGCCGATGCAGGGGACACAGGTTCGTGTCCCGGTCCGGGAAGATCCCACATGCCGCGGAGCGGCTGGGCCCGTCTTCCCGGACCGGGAAACGAACCTGTGTTCCCTGCATCGGCAGGTGGACTCTCAACCACTGCGCCACCAGGGAAGCCCACTAGCACATTAAAAAAAAAAAATGATTACATGAATTTATTAATGGGTGTTTTTAGGCATTAACTTCTTCAGATTATTACCCTGAATAGTAAATTTAGGTCAATTACACTATTGGGGGAAGATGTATATAGCAAAGGCCTCACTCACAAAAGCAGAAATCTATGCATAAACTAGTTTGCTTTCTCAGAAATTTCTTTAATTGCATTTTAACCTTCTGAAGAATAGACTGGTCATCAATAAATCACAAATCCATAATAATGAGGACATACTGTATTCTAAAACAATTCCCAAAAGTATTTAAAAGCTTTAATGTTTTTAAGTAAGAGCTAAGTTACTAAAATAAAGGTTTAACTGAAGTGAAACACTAATAATAAAACACAGAATTTTAAGAGATACAAAAGATAAAATATAACTATCTGCACATTCAACGGTAGACAATGTTTTATGCAAAAGGACAACTAAATCAGAGCATAAAGACTATATGATCACAGCCTCACTACCAGTGGTTTTGTAGCACTTTGTAATTAAGATCGAGCAAAGGGCTACAGGGACCAGGCTTATCCCATTACAGACAATGAGGCAATGAGGTATACACAAAGTAGAGAGAGTGAAATATAACTGGCAAATCTGATCTGTATAATTTTATATATCACACACACATATATATCTCACATATATATATTATCTCACATATATGATAAAAATTTAACCTTGTGCCTATTTACACTTCTATTTGATACGTAGAACTATTTTGTGTGTATTTATTTATTATAGCTGAGGACAGACAAGAAATGAATGACCACAAACATATCCTGTTATTATTGATACCTGATGATTCAGTTAACTCAGTAACAGCAAAGCTCTTTATGTATAAAGAATGACAGTGTTCAAAAGGCAGCTGGTAAGGTGTATACATCAATATAACTCATAAGTATAAATTAATGAAATTTACTGATGTCATCAAGAAATGAAATTTACTGTAAATCCTGTTTGAAGAAATCCTCATTTTTTAAAAATGCTTTACAGATGGGTCCATGCTTTCTTCTTTGCGTGCTGTGACTTTATTTCAGGATACATTCTTAACAATACTTGAAACAAATATCATGATTTTTTTTTTTAGACCTAGGGCAGCTAATAGCTAAAATAATCTAGTACTTTCTCAGTCTCTACAACAGAATTTCAATTGTTATCACTGTATAGTCTGCCAATGCAGATTGTATTTTTATCATTGTCTATCAGTATTCTTAAAATTATGCACTACTAAGGTTCTGGTAGCATTTCAAGGTAATGTTTTTCAGTCCAGCGTACAGTCTGAATCAGCTGAGTCTTAATACAGCTGAAGTGGTTTTAGGTGATCTTTCTGCAACCCTCAAATTGAGGGATAATAACAGTATGTGTCCATCTCATCGAATACAAACACTTTGGCATTTTAGTAATTGAATGTCTATATTTCTTTAAGAATTATAAGGTTAAATCCCATAAACACCTTATATAAAATGCCAATTTTTACTTCATATCTGATAAGGGCCAGCTTCAGGGATGGAGGCCTGTACAGTTACTCAGGACAGCCCCATGCTTTGAGTTTAATGCCCTGGGTCACTGTCTCAGGTCCTGAAGGTGAGGTCTGGTGGGACAGAGAAGCATCCCCTTGGGCTTGGGTCCCTGGCTCACACACAGTGCTCTCTGCGGCAGTTGCCCCAGGTAGGTTCCTGGCTGCGCGCTCCCTGACCCCTGACCTCCCAATTCTCACCTGCCTTCCCTTCCCTGACTGAACCTCATGACCATGTCTACCTGCCCATGTATGGAGGGAACTAGGTCCCTGAGGGGTAGGAGGCTTATGTTGTCCTTGGTCCCTGGCTGACCCTTGGACTCAGACAAATTGGGTCCCAGGTGTGCTCTGTAGCTGGGGCAGAAAAAGGGTATCTGTCCCTGCTCCAGGATGATGATGTCCCAGGACATTCAAGCAGATGACACAGTGGGGCCCTCCTTCATCCCTCATGCAGGGACTGAGCATTTCTGGTGTGATAGTTGCCATCCCATGGGGTCCTGTGTCTGCCCTGTGTTGGGAACATTGACGTCCTGGCCCTGGTCTGGGTCCTACATTATCACTTTGCTCTTTATCCTACAAAATATGTTGCTGGCTCTGACCTAAAGTGAGAATAATGTACACTATAAAGTCCAGGTGTGTAAAATCCACCCTCTACACTTGGAAGCACATTATGGCCCACAGGGGTGGTATCAATTTTTGTTCAACTAACATGAAGCAAGATATTTTAAGGATATAGAAAATGTTTGACTGATTACTTAAGGAGACGGAGAAAATGAAAAGAGTTACTTGAGCAGAGAAGATGAAATTCGAATTGGGCCTCTTAAAAGACAAGTTTAGTTCGATAGGCCGAAATGAAACAGAAAAAGTTATTCTAGGCATTGGGAGCGAAGTGAGAATAACTAAGGAAGAGGGAGATCGAACAATACATGGTACGTCCTTGGGGCTGGAATCCAGAGCATCTGAAAGTGGGAGTAGAAGATAAAACCTGGCAATTGTAGAAAGAAGGGATCATCGTGTCTTTAGACTCTAGAATTTTTCCATAAATAAGTCACTATCAAATATTTAACAGAGACATGACGATCATATTAAAAGCACATATTTCAAAGTTGGACTGTCTCTGCTGGTCAAGTTTCCCAACAGAATAGACATGTTTCAGGTTGGTTTCTTGTTCCTAAGCACTGAACCGTCTGTGAATATCATCTGAATATCAACCTCTTGGGAGCCCCAGCCTGAGCAAATAAGATACAAATAGAATTTAGCAGATGAACTGGTCTCTCTCTGGTCTTCGATGACTCTGACTTTAATGAAATTCCTTCCTTAGAAGCGAGATATGCCAGATGCTTTAATTTGTAGAAAGAATGTTGCTCATTAGGAATTATCTTTTATGTGTGTGTGTGTGTGTGTGTGTGTGTGTATTTAACCAGTTAAGCCCCTCACTGTTTAAGTGAACTAAAATTTTAAGTATTATATACTCGATCCCTGACGAGTCTGGATGTAGGGATGTTCCAATACACAATGGTTGTAAAACAAACAAATTCACTAAGACAGCATATTTTAACATTATGGCCACATAATAAATAATGAATGAGCAGTAAGTAAAGTCTACACTAATTACAGACAAGGACACATGAGTTCTGTGATTTCTGAACTCAGTGACACTTAGACCATATTAATTAGTCTAGATTCTGCTGATGTTACGGAGGGTTCTTAGGTGGCCTTCTCCATATTCAGGAAGTCGTTTGTGTTGTGTTTGTGTGTACCCATACACAAGTGACAGCACCAGTAATGAGTTATGGAAATGACTTGCTATTAGAAGACCCAAGACAGTTTCCAGGTATATTCATTTCACTCAAGATATTTCCTTCAACCCAATGACTCCTTGAGTTAAAATGCAAATGCTAACAAATGTCACATGGATTTTTAATGACAGTAAACTTCATTTTTCAGTACAGAGTGGAATCTACTGTGCTGGAAAAATCCAGTGAGCACAATTCATCGACTCAATATTGATACAGATGCTCATAGTGTTACTTTATAAAACTACAAAATTTTAAACCAGTTGAATCATTCAAGCCTCTGAGAAGTACTGACTAGACTCAAGGGGCTTGGTCATCACATCTGGACAGGAGAAGTGGCTTAAGTCATAGGAAATGGTTCAGACATTGCAGGAATCTGACTTGGCATAAAGCAGAATGGTTTCATTTGATGCAGAAAATTCTCCTATAGGTTCTACTATTAAAATCCATCAAACATCATTTACGTTCTCTGCCTAAGGAACTCTTCTATAGATCACCCTCAAGGAAGCTATGACACTGTAAAGTTCATTTAAGCTCAGGTAAAAGGCAAATGAACCAGAACCTTAAGTTGTGCGTTCTGGCTCTCGAGGGGGGCTTGGGTAGCAGTTTTCTCCCCCTGGAATGCTCCTGGCAGCTGCCTCAGTAGGAATTTGATAAGGAAAACGAAAGCCACTCCTAGGTCCAAGTGGACAGTGTTTCATTGCTGGTAACTGGAGACTTACCACACACCACTAAGGTGTCTTCGAGCGCAAAGAAAGGCCACCATTATAGGGAGAATATTCTCAGGAGTTCCGGAAGACACTTTCGTGAAACTCCAGAAGTTGAGTTAGTGATGGGGGAGGGTCTTAAATGGTGTCAAACGTAACCCCCTACAGCCCCAAAGCTGGTATTTCCAAGCATTTCCTATCTGCAAGTGTTGCCTGCAAATGAGTTCAGAGGACGGTGCCTTCTCTGTGTCTTCTGTTCCTAAATCTGCTGTGAGGCCCTCTCATTGGCAGACTCTGACCTGGAAATTTACTGGAAATCAGATACTAAGAAAGCTCCTTCCTGGGTTCCTCCCTGAAGAGCTAAAGAGACTCTCAATGGGTGGGTTTGGGAAGCTCAGGTAACCACGGAAGTCCCAGACAAACCATCCCTGTCTCAACTCCGCACCTGTAGGAGACACTCTAAAGAAATTTAAACTGCTGTGCAGTTACAACCCCATTCTGCCTCTACCTACCGAGATGCAAGGTTGTCTCATGAAACCAAGGTTGTCCTCCTGTGAGGCACAGTATGTCCTTTGAGTCATTTCCATTCTTTTACCAGCGCTGTTAAAAGGGCTCCTGTGAATGTCCAGTAAAGGAGACAGCTATAAATTTAATCTTCAGCAGTACTTTACAGAAAAGAGTAGAGGACGGTGATGAGGAAAACATTAAAATACAAAGTGGCTTAAATATACTGCCTATAAATTAATATTTGTATGTATATGTGCGTGTATAACTGCATGTGTGTGTGCATGCTTGTGTGGCTAACGAGAGAAAAATGCACATAATGACTGCAGTTCTACGGTTCTCATATCTGAACCTTATGGTCACAGTGCGTCGGTATATCTTATTTTTCTCTCTCCAGTCAACGTTTTCTTTAGTTTCAGAAAGTCACTGAGCTAACGATATCTCACTACTCTGCAGACTGACCCCAAACTTTGGTTCCTGACTGGTCTAAGTCATTGACGTTGCTACTATGTTAGTTTGTTGATGCCTTCTAGTAAGATTTACAGGTGAGTGTAGGAATATAATGAGAAATGCTCTGGTGAATGCCTTGGTTTGCAAATATATTCCCCACTCCTCCCCTTAATGATCAAATCAATTACTTCAGTCTATACTGTAATCTCCCTCATTTTTACTTTGGCTGCATCAGCATCAGAAGCCCAAACGGCCAGTTAGCAGCGCCGCCTTCTAAGGCAGTTGCACTATTTTGTGACCCCCGATAAAAGCATTGCTCCTCTGGTCAGTAGGCAGCTAGATCAGCAAATACCAAAGATAAAAGCAACATTTTGCAAGTGGGAAATGAGGGTTTATTATAATGAAAAGAGCTAACCCCTTCCGCCCTTTGATGTGCAAAGCTACGCGCTCTGTCTGTAGGGAAAATGGCACTGTGTATGGGTCACAGGGAGAAACATATACATCGTCTTCTAAGTCAGCTCCTGAGGCCTGCAAGCTGTCATTGGCACACTGTGAATGGATCATGGGTGACATGATTTAGGAGAAGGTGTATTAGATGTCCAAGAGGAAGGGCTGTAACGAGATGAGTTGTGAGTTGAGATAAAGTGGGCACATGAGAGCCTAGAGAGGGAACAGAGAGAAAACAGCGGAAGGGAGGGGGAACCGAGAGGAGGCCAGGATTGTTTCTTGAACAGCTGAGATCTGGGAAGACGAAAGGCTAGAAGAATGATAGCTTTGCTGGAGGGAATTGATGTTTCTGTTTGGTATCTGTTTACTGCAGGCGGTGACACCCCATAATTAGATGCTAGGTTTTCACTCCTGTTTATGTTCACACTCACAAGTGGACCATTAACCGAGACAACTCCACCGTTTTTTTTTTTTTTTAATGTATGCGTCACATAATAGAAAGCCCTGATGAAGTATCATAACTATTTCACAGAAGAAAAAGCACTCTCACACTTCCACGGTTAGAAATATTTTCTTTTAAAGCAAAGAGGTCTAAAATCATGCAGTAGGACAGTCTTCTATCTACATGGACAGAATGGGCTTTTTTTTTTTTTTTTTTTTTTAATGCGGTACGCGGGCCTCTCACTGTTGTGGCCTCTCCCGTTGCGGAGCACAGGCTCCGGACGCGCAGGCTCAGCGGCCATGGCTCACGGGCCCAGCCGCTCCGCGGCATGTGGGATCTTCCCGGACCGGGGCACAAACCCGTGTCTCCTGCAGCGGCAGGCGGACTCTCAACTACTGCGCCACCAGGGAAGCCCCGGCAAGCGGATTCTTAACCACTGCGCCACCAGGGAAACCCTGGATACCATTTTTAAGCCATTAAGTTAGTTTAGTATCCAATTCTGTTTAAACTATTTAGTTTCCAACACAACATTGATCTTCCTGCATCTTGAGAAGGGAAAAATATTGTGAGATATTTTTAGACTAACCAGTTGTGGAGAAATATTGCCTTAAAATCAACTGGTTGAACAGAAATGATTATGACCCTTTTCAGAGCAAAAGTCAAAGAAACTAGCAGGACAAGTAACTCAATAGGGAGAAACTTATATAGAAACATCCTTTCTCTCTTCATGTCAACATGAACATGTACCAACGGAATAGTGCAGATGTTAGGCAAAAGTCTCTGCCTTCTCATAAGGGGTACAAAGACTATTACTCCGCCATGTGGACATAGCCAACTCTGCTGGTGAGATAGAGAGTTCAATCCTTCCAACATCTTTCTGCCAAAAGCAAAGCAGCAATAAAAATCAAAAGTAAGCGTCACATATTTTCTAATTCATCTAATCTGAAATTTATGCTTGAAATCTATTGGGGATATAAAGAGATTAACCACATACTCTTCACGACCCTCAGGGAGCTTGAAAACTAATAGGTGCCAAAGAAATCCAAACAGACAAGATACAGATCACGACGTATCACGTATGATTGTACAAATCCTGATTATACTGTATACAGTTGAGGTTATATTTACCTACACAAAAAATAAGTGAGACCAAAATGACACTAAAAGGTAAACAGTGTAGAATACATCACTAGCTGCTGCTTCTGATCTAAATGAAGATGCTTGTGTTTGCAATCTTATATAATTCCATATACCCCCCCCCTCCGCTCCAGCTTTCCCTTAGGAAAAATGAGACTTGGGTATTCTTATAATGTACTATTCTTATAATGCACCTCAGATGTTCTAAAGAGCTTCGGAATCTCACGATATAAATATGTATCATTAATTTTTTTCCATAAATAATTGCTTACATAATCACCTTCTTGTCAACCGTTGTATTAATGACCCTCTTGGTTTTCACCTGTTGACACAAGTTTTCAGGAACCCCAGCTTCCAAAGGAGTGAGGATCATTGCAGCTTCTACACGCACTAAAAATTAACCAAAGTTTTGGTCAGTCCCCCAATGTTTCTATATGTGTATACTGATTACCCTGGAACCAAGCTGGTCCAGGTCTGTACACAGCTGCACAGCTCCATAAGGGAATATAATCCTATTTCAGCAAAAGGGGTCCCATGTTTGCAGCCCTTCATGTTTGCCATGCTTAATTTTCCTAAAAAACAATATCTCAATGTACGCCTAAGCTTAATAAGAATAGGGTAAGTACAAGTCACCTTAAGCACCATATCCCTCCTTATTCTGGGAATCTATCCTTCGGAGTAGTAAGGATAATGTTTTTTCTTTTTCACCTACTAAAATTGTCTAAAGATATTCCCATTTCTTTAGGCAATGTGATTGTGGTCACTCTAATTAGTGAAGTTCATTTTATGGATTCAGTTTATTTAATCTCTTACAAGAATACTGCCCAAGTGGTTCTAAAGGGGGTCACTACTGGATTCTGATGGAGGGGTAGGGGTGATAACATCAGAGTTAGTCTATGGTAGAGGCTGCAAGATGATTTCCTCACCCTTCTCAAGAAAGAAAATCATACACACTACTATATATAAAATAGATCATCAACAGAGACCTACTGTATAGCACAGAGAACTATACTCAATAAATTGTAATAATCTGTAAGGGAAGAGGATCTTAAAAAGGAATATATATATATATATATATATACACACACATATATATTGTATATATATATATAACTGAATCACTTTGCCGTACACCTGAAACTAACACAAAATTGTAAACCAACTGTATTTCAATAAAAAAAGAAAAGCAGCAGTAACAGTGTAAATTAATCTTTTCAAAAAATTAATTCTGCCGACAGCATTTAGTAAGCTGAAATGTGTAAGAGAAAATGAATTACAGAGCAGTTATTCAAGAAAAAAAATGGTTCCATTAACTTTTATTATATAGTATATTTTTATTATGGTAAAAATATGGAACATACAATTTTACATTTTACTCATTTTACGTGTGCATTTCAGTGGCATTAATTATATTCACAAGTGGTTCAGCCACCACCACTCTCTATTTCCAAATATTTTTAATTACCTCAAACAGAAACTCTGTGCCCTTCCAGCAAGACCTCTCCATTCCTCTCACCCCCCCCAACCCATGATAACTCCTAATCTATCTCTGTGAATTTGCATATTATTGATATTTCATGTATGTGGAATCATACAATGTTTATCCTTTTGTGTCTGGCATATTTCACTTAGCATAATGTTTTCAAGGTTCATCTGTTATGTATATGTGTCAGAAATTCATTGCTTTTTATGGCTGAATATCAGTCCATTGTATGTATATGTCACAT
The DNA here is from genome assembly GCF_003676395.1 of Aethalodelphis obliquidens. Taxonomy (NCBI): domain Eukaryota; kingdom Metazoa; phylum Chordata; class Mammalia; order Artiodactyla; family Delphinidae; genus Aethalodelphis; species Aethalodelphis obliquidens. The sequence goes on along the minus strand of NW_020837963.1, from coordinate 23,567,638 downwards.
GTTGTTTAATCATCCACCTGTTTAATCATTCAAATGGGTTTTTTCTACCTTTAGTTTATTATGAATAATGCTGCTGTGAACATTGGCATATATGTTAGCGTCCGTATTTTCAGTTATTTGTGTATATATCTAAAGGTCAATTTGCTGAGTCATATGGTAACTCTACATTTAACTTGTTGAAGAACTGCCAAACTGTTTTCCACAACGGTTGTACCATTTTTACATCTTCATTTCCGTGAATGTTCAAAATTCCTATAAGATGCATAAAATTAAGATAAAACCGATCATATTTTAAAGTTTTTACTATTAGAATTAACAAAGAAATGCACATGGGAATGGACCCTACGTATCAGGTTGAGCTACCTCTTAGGATTGATAAAATGAGATAATTATTGACAGAATTCTATGACTTGGTAATTTTCATCACAGCATAAAGAGTTAAAAACATAGCGAGTTTCCTTGCTGGAGCGTACTTACAGATTTACAGAAAAGAGAGCAAGAAAAGAATAAACTAGAGAGAAATATGCAAGGTTTATTGTAGTAGAATATTTCTTGTAGTAAATGCTTCATTGTCTTTTACTAGAAGAAAAATTAAATTTGGCATGTAAGTGTTTAAATGTGTGTGGAATTCAAAAACAACTAACTTATACAACAGAACAGAAAATTGAGTCCAGTACAGAAGGGGCATGAAAAACTCATTAAGATGTAGAAAAAGAGCAATGTCAGATAGAAAAAAAAAAAAACACAATATTCCTAGTGAAATAGACCGTGTTCTAAAAGCACACACACACACACAGACACAATTAACTCACAATCGATATGAAGCTACATTCAGGAAAAAATATTTTATACAATATTCTGTATGATTCGTAGTTCCCCACATGCCCACAATTTTCACAAAGTAGGGAAATCATTGAAATTCAACTCGTTTGGGATTTTAAGACAAAACTCAATGGTAGCTTGTGAAGTTACACCTTCATGGTGACTCGCTCACATATGAAGACTAAAGATGTAGTGGGTTGTTCCTTCGATAGCATGAAAGTTCAAATTTGCAAACTTCAAGTAATTCCTATTTTAGAATCTCTCAAACATACATGCATATAGACACATATAAATACACGTACATGCATGTATATATATATACACACATACTAAAGATGCTAGAGAAACAGGTTTAGTCTTTTAGTCTTTTGCTGCCAGTGTAATATATCCAGTTTGAAGTGACAGAGAACTGTACGTGAATCTCTCTCGTTACCACTTCAGTAACCTTGTGAGGGCTCTGTCTGAACCAGCTGCGCAGAAAACGGTCTACTCCCAAAATGCATTCAACCAGTTGGAATTCTACTACTACTTGACTGAACGTGTTCTTCGGAAGGCAGAACTGATTCAATCTATCATGTTTTCTGACATAAGAAACGACATGCTACCCAGTGGACCATGTAGGGGGCAAAATCCTATTTCATATAAAGTCTTGATCTAAGTAAGTGTCAAAAATGCAATAAAATCTTCTCCATCAAAAGAAATGGGGGCTATAAATAGAGATTTCTTTCTTTTCTGCTCGGGTCAATATTGAAAATGGTGAAAATAAAATATGGTGATTTTTTTCTTTGCTACAGGAGCTTTACAGTTTTATGATATTGGACTTGGGCCTCTATGCACCTGTTTAGAAGAAACCTTGTTTTAACACTACATGTTAAATGTATAATTTGCAGATTGTTTTCTTGATTTCTATTTCACATCATAAAATGAGATGTTTACTAAATCATGAATGTGAGATAAGTATCCTTGACCTGCTCTGATTTTTTCTATATTCTCCTATTATTGAGTTGATTCTAACTTATGATTACAGTTATCACTGGATTCAAAATCAATATTAACAATCATAATTTACCTATACATTTTTTTCGTCTTGTCAGCTAGGTATCATTCAATCAATATTTCAAAGGATAAAATTCAGGCTCACTCCCTTAAACCCTCATTTATTTATTTCTTGACTTTATCAGTTTGTGCAATTATTTTTTTCCAACTAGTGTTTCATATTCTTTATTGGTAATATACAAATGGTCCCAAATTCTGCCAATATTGCCTTATATATAAATAAGAAATTCGAAACAGATGATGAGTTTTGAAGTCTCTCCTAATTTAAATGTAAGACTCCTTGGTCACTTCTCTGAAATAACCTCTCTCTCTCTCCCCAGCCCATTATTTACCTGAGGCTAGAGTCTTACCAATTGTGCTTCTGTTCCTATCTCCTTATACCTCCTTTCCTGCCTACAAGACCACTGATCATCCTAAAATTATAATTTATCCATTCTATTATCATACTAACAATCTTCAAACAGCTTCACTGATTTCTACAGGATTAACCTTTAAAAACGTAATTGATTTTCTAGTTCCTGTTCCCATACTAAACTGATTTATTATAAGTCCTCTTTTAAACAAGCTGGTTTCTTTACTATAAGCTATAAATATAACAGACAATCAATCCAAATTCTTCACCACATTCTTTCTACCCAGAATGTTCTCCCATGTAACTTCCCATTTCTCATCTGCAAGAAAACTTCTCTGAATTTCCATAGTATGAATCATTTGCCCCATCATTTCAGTGGTTACTCAGATACCTTTTCACGTAAAATATATAGTCTCCTTCATATTAAAAACTGTGTTTTTATAACTTCAACTGCATCTCGGACTGTTTGTCTTTCAAGTAACCAGCACTAACAGCTTGATAACTGAGCATCCACCTAACTAGTTCATGTTTGTATAGTTTAGCTCCTAAACTGGATATTCATTTCCCTCAGGGTAAATAGTGACCAAAACCAAATTGACACTGAGAGGATAAACGCGTGCCCTACTTTTTCTCTAAAGTAGAATCATTTCTCCATATATGAGAACTGGGATAGAAAATGTTAACTCAAAGTAGATTTACTGACTCATACGGGACATGCTTCCATGGGGATGCCTTCAGAATGCCCGGAATAACACATTCATAATGTCCCTTCACAAATATTCTCGCAGTCTCAACAGACGTTTCCGAGCCTCTTGTTGCATCTTGACACATGAAAGATTCACGAGCCGTGTGGAAATGTGCTTGAAAATTTCCTGATGTTAATGTTTCTGTTCGGTATGGACTTTGATGATATATTAAGAACCGTATTATATTAGCTTGGTACAATAATAACAAAACACAATGCTAATGCAACTTGATGAATGAACGCTAAACTTCCCATATTGTATTAACAGTATATTAAGGACACTGTAAGACAATACAATGTGATGGATGAAATCCATGTTATTATCCACGCATATGTGTATAAAAAGAAGGTGCTTTCATGTATTTTATACTAAGTTGAATATATTACATGCTGTCACTGTTTCAGCATGAAGTTCTTGTAAATGAACCTGTACTACTTCCGTTTTAGGATGGCATAGGCATACTCAATGCCATTTAAGATGCCTTCCCGGGATAGATTTTTAGGGAGCAGCCTCAACCCCAGGCTTGCTTTCTTCCACCATTCAGAACTGCTTATAATTCTGATAACTTGGCAAGGTTTCTTTGCAACCTTAAAGTCTCAGAGTAGCCTCTGACAGAAAATTCGAAAACTTTCTTAGTAAACTCTGAGTCAAAATGAATGAAAATAAACATCATAGAGTCATTTATCTTTCCAACTCAAATCAACTATTCCTTTTGGCTTTCTAGTAAATTGAAAATATCCTGCAGACACTTACTTTCAAAAGCCTCATATCAATCTTTTATTCAGCCTTTTTGCACTACCCACAAACTTAATCCACTGTTATTTTCTAGTAAACTTGTGACCTTGTAATACCTCTCACATTTATCTCCTTCTTTCAGTCTAACTCCAGATCATTTTACTTATTTTCAGTTCCCTAATTATGGACTTGAAAATGCATTCCTTACCTCCATTTCATGTCCAATCAATTATACATCCTTTTGCCAAATTAATATCTTTTAAACGGCTTTAAGTATAATTGATATAGAAAGAACTGCACATGTTCAGCATGTACAATTTGATAAATTTGGACATATACAGAAATCAGTGAGGAAACCATCCTCACCAACACTTATCTTTTTTTCCTTTAATAATAGCCATCCTGACTGGTGTGTGATGAGATCTCATTTTAGTTTTGATTTGCATTTCTTCTTTGATGATTAGTGATGTTGAGCATCTTTTCATATACCTGGTGGCCATTTGCATGTCCTCTTTGGAGAGATGTCTATTCAAGTCCTTTGCCCACTTTTAAAATTGGGTTATTCTTGCTTTTGAGTGATAGGAGTTCCTTAGGTATTTTGGAAATTAACCCCTTATCATATATATAATTTGTTAATATTTCCTTCCATTCTGTTGTCTGTTTCCTTCACTGTGCAGAAGCTTTTCAGTTTAATGTAGCCCTACTTGTCTACATTTGATTTTGTTGCTTGTGCTTTTGGTGTCATATCTAAGAAATCATGGCCACAATCAGTATCTAGAAAAATTTCCCTGTATTTTCTTCTAGGGGTTCAACAGTTATAGCATACTTAGTGGGGAAAAACTGAAAGCTTTTTCTCTAAGATCAGGAGCAAAACAAGGATGCCCACTTTTGCCATATCTATTCTATACAGTATTGGAAGCCCCAGCCAGAACAATTAGATAACAAAATAAATAAAGCACATCCGCATCAGAAAGGAAGAAGTAAAATTACCTCTGTTTCCAGAGTAGAGATGATCCTATATGTAGAAATGCCTAGAGACTACACAAAAAATTGTTAGGACTGCAAACTATCAGATAAAAATCGGTTACATTTCTACATGCCATATTGACCTTTAAATGTGTATTTGTGACACAGTCATATTATTGCTCAAATACTGAGTGGGTTCATTTGATCACCAAGTCATGTATAAACTTCAGGTCCCAAGACACAACACCATCCACCATATTGCCCAGATCGTATTTCAAGATTTTTTTCTTTTTACTCTCTTAATGCATTATTCAGACAATTTTGAGGAGCTGTTTTGGGATTGACATACATACACCACTATATATAAAATAGATAACTAATAAGAACCTACTGTAGAGCACAGGGAACACTACTCAATACTCTGTAATGACCTATATGGGAAAACAATTTTAAAAAGAGTGGATGTATGTATATGTATAACTGATTCACTTTGCTGTACAGCAGAAACTAACACAGCGTTGTAAGTCAACTATACTACAATAAAAATTAATTTAAAAAGCTGCTGGCATATATAACCTATTTTTTCACGGTATTGCCTACAATTTGATAGACTTCCCTCCAAACTTTTCACCTCTGGAAATTCTACTGAACCTTCAAGCTTCATTCAAATAACCAATTCTTACTCTCCCTCTTTGAATGTGGGAAACTACCTAATACCTTTTCTGACTTCCCTATTCCCACCCTCCTGGAGACGGGTTCATGGCTCTGACCCACAAAGCCAAGTCACTTATGAGCTTTATCTTTTCTCAAGGAATTTTCCAACTCCTACGTCCTGGCTCAGGCTGTTCCCTTCCCTAGACTCCTGATCTGCCATCTCTGCTTCATAACCTCTCTCTATCCTGTACACTAAACACACAAGGTAACAGATTAAAAAAAAAAAAGTTACTTTATACACTGGTGGTACATTTTATGATTGCTCTTGTTTTCTGTCTTCTCTGATAGAATTACTATCCCTTGCATCATTGGCTTGCCCAGTTGAAAGTAAGCTCAGGTGGCGTTTGCCAGGTCTGAGAAGAAGCTTCAAAAGCCAATGAGTGGGAGGAGCTTCAAGATGGCAGAAGAGTAAGACGCAGAGATCACCTTCCTCCCCACAGATACTCCAGAAATACATCTACACGTGGAACAACGCCCACAGAACACCTACTGAACGCTGGCAGAAGACCTCAGACCTCCCAAAAGGCAAGAAACTCCCCACGTACCTGGGTAGGGCAAAAGAAAAAAGAATAAACAGAGACAAAAGGATAGGGACGGGACCTGCACCAGTGGGAAGGAGCTGTGAAGGAGGAAAGGTTTCCACACACTAGGAAGCCCCTTCGCGGGCAGCGACTGTGGGTGGCAGAGGGGGAAGCTTCGGAGCCACGGAGGAGAGCACAGCAACAGGGGTGCGGAGAGCAAAGCGGAAAGATTCCCGCACAGAGGATCGGTGCCAACCGGCACTCACCAGCCCGAGAGGCTTGTCTGCTTCCCCGCTGGGGCGGGCGGGGGCTGCGAGCTGAGGCTCAGGCTTCGGTAGGAGCGCAGGGAGAGGACTGGGGTTGGCGGCGTGAACATAGCCTAAAGGGGTTAGTGTGCCACAGCTGGCCGGGAGGGAGTCCGGGGAAAAGTCTGCACCTGCCGAAGAGGCAAGAGACTTTTCTTCCCTCTGTGTTTCCCGGTGCGCGAGGAGAGGGGATTCAGAGCACTGCTTAAAGGAGCTCCAGAGACGGGCGCAAGACCCCAGAGACAGGCATGAGACGCTAACGCTACTGCTGCCGTCACCAAGAAGCCTGTGTGTGAGCACAGGTCACTCTCCACACCCCCCCCTTCCGGGGAGCCTGTGCAGCCCACCACTGCCAGGGTCCTGCGATCCAGGGACAACTTCCCTGGGAGAATGCATGGCGCGCCTCAGGCTGGTGCAACGTCACGCCGGCCTCTGCCGCTGTAGGCCTGCCCCGCACCCCGTGCCCCTCCCTCCCCCCGGCCTGAGTGAGCCACAGCCCCCGAATCAGCGGCTCCTTTAAGCCCGTCCTGTCTGAGCGAAGAACAGATGCCCTCAGGCGACCTACACGCAGAAGCGGGTTCAAATCCGTAGCTGAACCCCGGGAGCTGTGAGAACAAAGAAGAGAAAGGGAAATCTCTCCCAGCAGCCTCAGGAGCAGCAGATTAAATTTCCACAGGCAACTTGATGTACCTTGACAGAGAAATTAAAATCTTTACAGACAAGCAAAAGCTAAGATAATTCAGCACCAGCAAACCAGCTTTCCAACAAATGCTAAAGGAACTTTTCTAGGCAGGAAACACAAGAGAAGGAAAAGACCTACAATAACAAACCCAAAACCATTAAGAAAATGGTAATAGGAACATACATATCAATAATTACCTTAAATGTAAATGGATTAAATGCTCCAACCAAAAGACATAGACTGGGTGAATGGATACACAAACAAGACCGTATATATGCTGTCTACAAGAGACCCACTTCAGACCTAGGGACACATACAGAGTGAAAGTGAGGGGATGGAAAAGATATCCCATGCAAATGGAAATCAAAAGACAGCTGGAGTAGCAATTCTCATATCAGACAACATAGACTTTAAAACAAAGAATATTACAAGAGACAAAGAAGGACACTACATAATGATCAAGGGATCAATCCAAGAGAAGATATAAAAGTTGTAAACATTTATGCACCCAACATAGGAGCACCTCAATACATAAGGCAAATACTAACAGCCATAAAAGGGGAAATAGACAGTAACACATTCATAGTAGGGGACTTTAACACCCCGACTTTCACCAATGGACAGATCATCCAAAATGAAAATAAGGAAACACAAGCTTTAAATGATACATTAAACAAGATGGACTTAATTGTTATTTATAGGACATTCCATCCAAACACAACAGAATACACTTTCTTCTCAAGTGCTCATGGAACATTCTTCAGGATAGATCATATCTTGGGTCACAAATCAAGCCTTGGTAAATTTGAGAAAATTGAAGTCGTATCAAGTATCTTTTCCGACCACAACACTATGAGACTAGAGATCAATTACAGCAAAAAACAAAAACAAAAACAAAAACAAAAAACTGTAAAAAAATACAAACACATGGAGGCTAAACAATACACTACTTAATAACCAAGCCATCACTGAAGAGATCAATGAGGAAATCAAAAATTACATGGAAACAAATGACAATGAAAACACGACGACCCAAAACCTATGGGATGCAGCAAAAGCAGTTCTAAGAGGGAAGTTCATAGCAATACAATCCTACCTTAAGAAACAAGAAACATCTCAAAACAACCTAACCTTACACCTAAAGCAATTAGAGAATGAAGAACAAAAAAACCCCAGTTAGCAGAAAGAAAGAAAGATCAGAAATAAATGAAAAAGAAATGAAGGAAACGATAGCAAAGATGAATAAAACTAAAAGCTGGTTCTTTGAGAAGATAAACAAAAGTGATAAACCATTAGCCAGACTCATCAAGGAAAAGGAGAAAACTCAAATCAATAGAATTAGAAATTAAAAAAGGAGAAGTAACAAGTGATACTGTAGAAATACAAAGGATGAGAGATTACTACAAGCAACTATATGCCAATAAAATGGACAACCTGCAAGAAATGGACAAATTCTGAGAAATGCACAACATTCTGAGACTGAACCAGGAAGAAATAGAAAATATGAATAGACCAATCACAAGCGCTGAAATTGAAACTGTGATTAAAAATCTTCCAACAAACAAAAGTCCAGGACCAGATGGCTTCACAGGCAAATTCTATCAAACATTTAGAGAAGAGCTAACACCTATCCTTCTCAAACTCTTCCAAAATATAGCAGAGGGAGGAACACTGCCAAACACATTCTACGAGGCCACCATCACCCTGATACCAAAACCAGACAAAAAACTACAGGCCAATGTCACTGATGAACATAGATACAAAAATCCTCAACAAAACACTAGCAAACAGAACCCAACAGCACATTAAAAGGATCATACACCATGCTCAAGTGGGGTTTATCCCAGGAATGCAAGGGTTCTTCAATATATGCAACTGAATCAATGTGATAAACCATATTAACAGATTGAAGGAGAAAAACCATATGATCATCTCAGTAGATACAAAGAAAGCTTTCAGCAAAATTCAACACCCATTTATGATAAAAACCCTCCAGAAAGTAGGCATAGAGGGAACTTACTTCAACATAGTAAAGGCCATATATGACAAACCCACAGACCACATCATCCTCAATGGTGAAAAGTGAAATTTCCGCTAAGGTCAGGAACAAGACAGGGTTGCCCACTCTCACCACTATTATTCAACATAGTTTTGGAAGTTTTAGCCACAGCAATCAGAGAAGAAAAAAAATAAAAGGAATCCAAATTGGCAAAGAAGAAGTAAAGCTGTCACTGTTTGCAGATGACATGATACTATACATAGAGAATCCTAAAGATGCTACCAGAAAACTACTAGAGCTAATCAATGAATTTGGTAAGGTAGCAGGATAGAAAATTAATGCACAGAAATCTCTTGCATTCCTACACACTAATTATGAAAAATCTGAAAGTGAAATTAAGAAAACACTGCCATTTACCATTGCAAAAAAAAAAAAAGAATAAAATATCTAGGAATAAACCTACCTAAGGAGACAAAAGACCTGTATGCAGAAAATTATAAGACACTGATGAAAGAAGTTAAAGATGATACAAATAGATGGAGAGATATACCATGTTCTTGGATTGGAAGAATCAACATTGTGAAAATGACTATACTACCCAAAGCAATCTACAGATTCAGTGCAATCCCTATTGAACTACCACTGGCATTTTTCACAGAACTAGAAGAAAAAATTTCACAATTTCTATGGTAACACAAAAGACCCCAAAGAGCCAAAGCAATCTTGAGAAAGAAAAATGGAGCTGGAGGAATCAGGCTCCCTGACTTCAGACTATACTACAAAGCTACAGTAATCAAGACAGTATGGTACTGGCACAAAAACAGAAAGATAGATCAATGGAACAGGATAGAAAGCCCAGAGATAAACCCATGCACATATGGTCACCTTATCTTTGATAACGGAGGCAAGAATACACAATGGAGAAAAGACAGCCTCTTCAATAAGTGGTGCTGTGAAAACTGGACAGCTACATGTAAAAGAATGAAATTAGAACACTCCCTAACACCACCCACCATAACTCAAAATGGATTAAAACCTAAATGTAAGGCCAGACACTATAAAACTCTTAGAGGAAAACATAGAACACTCTATGACATAAATCACAGCAAGATCCTTTTTGACCCACCTGCTAGAGAAATGGAAATAAAAACAAAAATAAACAAATGAGACCTAATGAAACTTAAAAACTTTTGCACAGCAAAGGAAATCATAAACAAGACGAAAAGACAACCCTCAGCATGGGAGAAAATATTTGCAAATGAAGCAACTGGCAAAGGATTAATCTCCAAAATTTACAAGCAGCTCGTGCAGCTAAATATGAAAAAAAAACAACCCAATCCAAAAATGGGCAGAAGACCTAAATAGACATATCTCCAAAAAAGATATAGATTGCCAACAAACACATGAAAGAATGCTCAACATCATTAATCATTAGAGAAATGCAAATCAAAACTACAATGAGGTATCACCTCACACCAGTTAGAATGGCCATCATCACAAAATCTACAAACAACACATGCTGGAGAGGGTGTGGAGAAAAGGGAACTCTCTTGCACTGTTGGTGAGAATGTAAATTGATATAGCCACTATGGAGAACGGTATGGAGGTTCCTTAAAATACTAAAAATAGAGCTACCATACGACCCAGCAATCCCACTCCTGGGCATATACCCTGAGAAAACCATAATTCAAAAGAGTCATGTACCACAATGTTCATTGCAGCTCTATTTACAATAGCCAGGACATGGAAGCAACCTAAGTGTCCATCAACAGATGAATGGATAAAGAAGATGTGGCACATATATACAATGGAATATTACTCAGCCATAAAAGAAATGAAATTGAGTTATTTGTAGTGAGGTGGATGGACCTAGAGTCTGTCATACAGAGTGAAGTCAGAAAGAGAAAAACAAATACCGTATGCTAACACATATATATGGAATCTAAAAAACAAACAAAAAAATGGTCATGAAGAACCTAGCAGCAAGATGGTAATAAAGACACAGACTTACTAGAGAATGGACTTGAGGATATGGGGAGGGGGAAGGGTAAACTGGGAGAAAGTGAGAGAGTGGCATGGACATATATACATTACCAAATGTAAAATAGCCAGTGAGAAGCAGCCGCAAAGCACAGGGAGATCATCTCGGTGCTCTGTGACCACCTAGAGGTGTGGGATATGGAGGGTGGGAAGGAGGGAGATGCAAGAGGGAAGAGATACGGGGATATGTGTATATGTATAACTGATTCACTTTATTATAAAACAGAAACTAACATACCACTGTAAAGCAATTATACTCCCATAAAGATGTTAAAAAAAAAAAAAAAAGAAAAAGCCAGTGAGTGGTCCCACCATTTATCCTCTTTCCTCTAACATTAGATACTTGTGTCCTATATCATAATGGCAGCTCCTTCCACCGGAATTTCATAAGACAGACGTGTACTTATCTACAGCCAACCCACAGCTGATGTGGAGCATGAAAATGAAATAAGCCTGATTTTTGTTAAACTAGTGGGATTTTTCAGTTGGTTGATAGCCCAGCACTCCCTAGCAAAAAAAAGGAGTAATGCAATACGTATTAAACAAAACATTACAAAGTGAGTCTAATTTGGTCAAAGACATGACGTCTACTCTCGAGACACTGCGGATTTATTCATTTCACACGAAGAACTCTGAGTTTGATCCATTTATTCTTGGTGAACATATAAACAGAGCAATTATAACCATTTTCTGCCTGGAAGTCAACCATTAGACCTAAAATGGCTAAGAGCCTCAGATCCATAGCCACAAATTCTTATAAACTCCTCTCATTTTGCTTTAATTGACTTCTTAAAAGACTTTTTTGATGAATTGTAATAATTTATTCAATGATGAACTTGGTAATGATGTAATTTCCCCCTTTCTCTTAATCTGAGTATCTCTTATGACGGCAGCTGTATTGAAAATATTTCCATCGTGAAAGATTTTTATTCCTGCATGACAACTCCTTTAATTGTGCTTAGAATAAATTGACAGTGAATTCATTGTCAGATGACACCTTACAGATGTATAGCTAGTGTGAGAATTTTCCACTCACCTTACAGTTTTACAGTCCAGGAAGAAGGGCTATATGTTTGGATTCCAGAAACAGTTATATCATTTTGCTTATTCCAAAAAGCTTCACATCCCATCGAAGGTATTTGTTAAATTATTTATTTCCTTACATAAATGGAAGATAAAAATCTGCAGGTATGCCTGTATCAAATGTTGGCATGTTGTAAATTTAAGTTTAGAATATCTGCCTCACTCTTTTTGCTTTTCCTATAAGGCGTTTGGTTTCAAAGTTTTCCTTCATTACATTCAGGCTTTCCCTGTGTTTGGAAAATTTTATCTTTTAAAAATATCGGTTCAGGACTTCCCTGGCAGTCCAGTGCAGGGGGTGTGGGTTCGATCCCTGATCAGGCAGCTATGATCCCACATGCCTCGTGGCCAAAAAACCAAAACAGAAAACAGAAGCCATATTGTAACAAATTCAATAAAGACTTTAAAAATGGTCCACATCAAAAAAAAAAAAATCTTTTGAAAAAATATCGCTTCAAAAATTCATAAAAATTTTGGCCAAATAACGTCATTTTTATGTAGTTCTCTTAAGAAACTCAAAACATTTTCAGATAGTCCCATCAATCTCACCCCGATGAATGAAAGATACTTAATCTAATTTTTCAAAGGAAGGTGAAATTAGCCACCATGAAACACATGTGACTAAAGAAATAGGCCCAAATCAAAACGTTGTAATTTCCATTTTTATTGCTATTGAGTATAATTCTCCACAGTCAAGTGCAGCTCATTTGCGGGATATCTGGATGCCCTGTCTTACTTGAGATCTGTCACTTTGGTTCAAACTTGCACAAAGCCTTATTTCGGTCTGCTCTCCCTTTCTCTGTTCTCTTTGGGGTCACTCTCCTAACTGCCATAGCAAGAGCCGCAGAAGGAAGGGGAGAAAGGCAGCTCCATCCCGGGTTGTCCTCTAGGAGGCTGTGGCCTTAATATCAGTTGTCTTTGCTCAGGACACAAAACTCCCTATTAATTCCAGAGATACGAGTGAAAACAATTGGGCCGAATTTGTTTGAAAATCAGTTCCCCGCGAGTTGTACAATATTAATCAAAATGTTAGCACGTCACTCATCTTGAGTCTGCCATGATGCCCTGATGTCACTGGGAAAACCACTGACTCTGGATGATGTGATGGAATCTGAGAAAACTCCTGGCGCAGCTCCAAGCCCCGCCTACCCTGTCTTTATTCCAGCGTCTCACATGCCTCCTACTTCTCGCTGACTTACCTTTTTTTCCTGAATGGGGCTTCTCTATTCTATTTTTCTCTAGCATATTTAAAAAAAACATTTTCCTGAAACAAGTTTCATAACAGATATGTTGCTTCTAGACTTTTGTGATTTGTCCAAGTTATTACTGAATATTTTGAGGGACAGGTGAAACGAAAAAGTGCACCATTCATTGAAAGGCTGTATACATTTCTAGAAACATATATATTTAAAATGTATGTCTGTATGTACACATGTAAATGTATATATTATGTGTGTTATCTACAGCTCTCCTATTTAGCTGTATTTTCACTTTCCACCCACCCTATCTTCCCCTGACTTTACAAGAACATTCTGTTCATGTTCAGTTTCAGAGATTATCAAGGGATGAATACAAACTAGCACCCCATATTGCCTGAAATAAATTCTAGCAAATGCATTTTACGACATAGGCAAATACAGATTACCGACCTTTGCGTTAGGTAAAAGTCAGAGTGCGCTATACACTTTGCTTCCCGAGCCCAGACACTTTTTCTTTCCTCTTTCTAAGAGCTTGAGTGAAATTATTTTAAAGTCTTTCCTACTGTTTCCTGGATCCTCGAAATTAGAGTTAAGCCAGGACAGCCTAGTGAGTTTCGGCCAAGGCCCTCAGGGGCTTGTGTTTCCACGTGGGCCTGGTTAAAAATAACAATTCCATTGCTAGCTAATCCATATAGAAATTGTGCGGATTTGGTGTCCAATTCAAATAATGCTGCATATATCTGGATCTTCTTTTGAAACACTAACAAATAATGAGATTGGAAGATTAAATCAGAGCTACAGCTGTGGACAGAACCTTAATTCAAATTTTCATGAATGAGACCAAAATAGAAGGAATTATTCTGCCCTGCTTTGTCTGGTGTCTTCTGGGTTTCCCCTGTCTCAGAGCAATCGTTGGAAGTGATCCCAATTCCCTATTTTTAGGGATCAAACCCAAGTTATATCCATCTATCTACAAAGACCTACAGGATGTCGTATCTTTTCTCCAGTCTCAAAATGCTCCTCAAGATTCTGGATGCAGAACTACACCCCTTCTAAGTTTCCACCAACTATATATTCAGTACAAGTATTTTTTATGCTTTTGAATCACTTACCGAATACTCTGGACTATGAGGATGAATAATGTATTATAAAATGTAGCTTTCCTCTATCCTGGGCTACGTCCCTATCATTCCCCGAGCTATTCCTTCCCATATTCCAGTCTATGGTAGTCTGTCCTTCTATCTGAAGCAATTTAACAAGAAATTGTGTAACAAGAAAAATCTCTATTTTTCTAAAAGTAACTCTGACAAATATACTTCCCTGTTCTTAAAGAATTACCAATAAGTTGTTACAGCACTGATGTAACCTTACATAGCTTTTTCCTTCCTTTTTTTTTTCTTGTCATAGTTCTTCAATTATATCAAAATACAAATTAGTCGTAATCAACCAAATCTCAGTGGTCACTGTGCAATGTCACCAGACTACCAATGGCATCATAAGATTGCCATACGAAGCACCAGAGCATGGCATGCTTGGTGACTACTGGTGATGGTAAATCACGGAGAAGGTAGGGTTATACAGAGATCAAGTGACAATATTGCACATACCTTTGGTACTAATTTTTATCTTTACTGTCATCTTATCCTTTGCCTCCTAGACTGTTGTACCATAAGGAAATTATGCTTAAACATACCAACTAAAATTATTATTTCTCTTCTCTATTTAATTCATGTTTAAAATCAAGAACTCAAAACAACCAGTTCTGGTATCTTCTGATAATTATTTCTTGAAAGACTTACAGGCTGGTATAGACAATTCACCCCTAATCCACGTGACTGACTTCACAAAGTGAGTTGGTTAGAGGAGCTATTGAATGTTTTTAACTGTGTTTATAAATGTATTTGTTAATCCACGTCAGTGAAATGGTATCATCCTGAATCCTGTTAAGGAACTTCTTTGAGGGATCTAGTGAAAATGTTCTCCTGGTGAAGATAAACACTGGTTCTTTTGTAACACTTAAGATGCTGGTAATTCAGGTGTGCATTGCTGATTTCTAGGTCTGAAAAGTAAACACAGATGGCTTTGTTTCTCCTGAAGAGTACTCCCATGGATTTCAAAGATCTAGGGAAAATTTAATTCCATTTCTTTCTTGTTTCCCTTTCTCTTAAAGATAAAGGAAAATGATTAAAATTCAAGATATCAATTGTTTGTTTTCATTATAACATAATGATATCCTTAGGACGTAGTTCTATTCTTTTTGTTTCTCAGTTGTAGTACATTACATAGAAGTCAAAGAAGATTAAGAATGTCTTAAGATTAAGAGTGTCTTATGTGTATGAAAAATTTCATACTAAAGAAGTTTATTTCCACCTATGAAAGTTTTGATAGCCAATGAGAAGAAAATAAATTGAGTGTGGTTGTCACTCCTGACAAGAATTATTGGGGGTGTATCATAAATTTTCAGATCGCTTGAGCATAAATGCATTCATGTATAGTTATATAATTGTACAAAAGAATATTCGATCTTGTGTAGCCTTTCCTAAAGAAGGAGGAAGAAAACTGAGAAAGAAAAAAGATTAATGAGAAGGACTTGCACATAAATCAGTTCCTGGAATTAGAGCTGGATGCAGCAGCAGGACGCAGATTTTGCCACGTTGCTGATGAATTAGAGTGTCTTTTCTACCAGCATAAGCTTTGTCAATAGGAAGAGTATGAGTAGATCCTTGGCATCCACTGGAGTGCCCTCTATGAGTCTCTCCTATTGATGTTTGACATCAAAGTTCAAACCCTTCTCTCCTTTATTCCTTCTCTCCAGTACTACCAGACATTTGTTCAGGTACACACCTTTCTCTATGAGTCTTTGTACTTAAGGGAGGCTGGACTTGACTCATCCCCAGGGCTTAGATACTGGTTGGTCCAAGCCAGTTAAGGTGCTCACAGAGCTCTGTTAGTGATTTGTAAGGTCAAGGAATATGGGAAAATTCTGGATAGTGAGACAGGTGTGATGTTGTTTATGGGCGTGGTGCTACAACTATTAGGTTGGCGGGGGGAGAAAGAGAGAGAGAGGATTTCTTATGTTTTTCTGGATTCTGCTGTGTCTAAATATAGCGCCCTGAGCCTCTATAGCCATCTTTCCCTCTTGTGGAAATTTAGACTGAAGACATTGCCAACCAACAGGGAACAGCATAGCTGAAAGATTTAAAAATAATCTGAGTCTTAATGATATCACTGAGCTTTTCAAATGTACAGGTACTTCATTCTGTTCTCCTGCAAGTGTATAATAATACAGTCTCTGATTAGCTAAGAAATTTCATTTTGTTTTCACACTTGAATTCAAAATCATTTTAACTGAATCGCCTTACTAAAAGCAGAAAAGTAACAACAGCAACAAACAACAAAAACCGGATGTAAAGGGAGTCTCATCTGTGAATACCAGGTACTTCAAAGAGAAAAAGGTATGTTAAAAAGGGGTGGAGTGTGGGATCACATCCGTTCCTGGGTTGACACCGGGTTGAGGTGGGTAAAGACGAACAAAGAGGCGGCTGGAAAGAATTCTAATTCATGATAATCAAGACCAACATCTATTTATTTCAGAGTGTTCATGGAAGGTATGGGGCCTTAGCAGAGAAGTGCACGGACAGGTAGGCAGGAGGATGGAGAGATGGACCTTGCAAAGAACGTGCCTGTCCCGAATCTTAGACGGACACAAAACGCACACAGGGATTTCAGGAACAAGGCAGCTTTTACAATAACTGCAAAATTGACAGTCAAAGTCAGGCTACCCCAAAACGTAACTTGATGATGAATAACATGAGTCAAGGGCTCCCTCTGTCCTCACTAGGCAAGGTCAGGTTTAGAGTGAGGTACCATTTCATGGGACAGTCAAGCATGCCCAGCTGGTAAGACGGGCAGTGCACAGGAGCTGGAAGGCAGTTCGGATGGACAGCACTCACATAGGCCTTCAGCAAAGGCCTAGTATGTGTACCAGTGAATGTCAATATCTGCAGGATAAATAACGAACCTTTTATAGACTGATGAAAAACGGAGGTATGCCACAGATATATCAGAAAGTCCTTTCAGTGTACTCTCTCTCTGAAATAGTAGGAAAATACTTTAAAATGGTATTGAAAGTCCTTCCTTAATTTAAACCAATTATACGTTGTAGTTTTCAGTATTTTTATGGACATTTATGTCAGCTAATTCCCACAGTGTACTGTGACTTCCATGAGAATAGAAAATCTATGTTCCATGGAAGGAAAGGGAACTGTCAGGTCCCAAACGAAGCTCCTTATGAATGTGCACATTTCCCCATTCCTTCCTGATGAAGGAGGGGAATCAGAATTCAATTTTGTAGAGTACTGATTTATTTAAAAAAGTAAAATTGATAAATAGAGTAGTATTTTATCTGATTTTTTTTTTTATTTTGGAAAAGATTAAATGTAGCAAAAAATGTATTAATTAAGATATCACCAAAACACTAAAGACAAGAAAAAAAGCAAAAGAACATTACTTGATAAAACCAGTGGCATCTAGCCAGTACAATGTAAAATAAAAATGAAAAATGTAGAAAGCGCGGACCTCCAGGAAAAAGTAGCAATGTCTAAAATCAGTAAGTATTTGCCACATTGTGACAAGGATATTGTATTGATTTTTCAAACTTTAGCCTGTGTTCATTTGTCAAGTGGCCGTTCAGTGTGTATCTACAGAGTTTTATTAATATGTATGTTATGTAATATTCAACTGTCCAGCTATCCAGCTATATTATTTGAAACTGTAATGATCAGATATACGTCAGACTTGTACTAGAGGTAACAATGGTTTTTTTCTCAGAGAATGGCTATGAAATCTTCATATTATGGTGTATTTCGTTACCAATAGAACATACACAGAAACAGACACAAATACACGTTAAGGTTACTTCTCAGAATTTTAAAGCATGATCAAATTTTGTTTTCAAGGAAACTTTGACATGAGCACAGACCTTTGTAAAATACTGGAATTAAGAATTAACACATTATTTGATATCCTGAGACTTTGTTCACATTTAATAGGGTATTTAATGGAGTGTCTCTGTTTCTGTGGTCATCATACAAAACTAGCAGTTTCTTTAAAAATATGAAAGCATATTTAAGGAAAAAAGAAAACTTAATAGATTTATAGGAACCATTGGGCCATGTCAAGAATATTTCCCCCCACATAATTTGGTTTAAAAGTCAGTTTTGGGTAAAAGTGAGTCAGTTGCTATGACCCTACTGTAATACTGTGGATGAATATTATATAACTATTCAAAATAGCTCTCTAGAATTATCAATAGCTATTTAACATTCAGTCACATTTATTTTCCTTTTTAATTTGATAAGCCATATATTTTTACCATAACAGTTTGAAAATAAATTAGAATAATACACTACATAAACATTAACTGAAATCTTACAATGTAGGAATAACATTACTTAACCCACTATGTGTACAGATGTTTTCCTAGACGTATGCGCACATACATAAATTCATATAAGTTAACGATAAATATATGGTTTAAAAATGATCAATTTATCTCTATCTATAGCACAAATGATAAAATCTGTCAACTGCTATTGTGTAAACTGAGTAAGGCGACACAATTTTATTTTCTCCCATATTCATTATATTATTGCTAAAAGAACAAAATTAATATTAGTTAAAAGAACAGACTAATATTAAGAAAATTTTATATCATTATTTACTTTTTCGTGAATATTTTGTCATTTGCATAACAGTATATTTAAGCTAATAGAACTACTTAAACTAATTTAAAGTATTACTAGTTCTTGATTATTTAAAAATTTGTGACTGTCCTTTATAAAATTCTTTATTTTGAGTAACCTCTCAGAAGTCTAGATTTAAATCTTCAAGTAACATTTTATAACCCTTGTTACTGGAGTACATCTGGACTCAGCAAATAATTCTAGAGCCGTCAATCTGTTAATATTTTGTGGGTGTATTTTATTCTTTTGAAAGTTAGAGAGAAGTATGATTCCTTATTACCATTCATAAGTAACTTTTTTCCCCCAGATTACATTCTTATGTGTTTGCTGCTTCTTTTTACCCTTGCATCGTTTTTTTTTTTTTTTTTAATTTAAAGCCACGTCTGCATTCTTTCCACTTACATACTGGTACACTGAAATTCTCTTCAGTTTGTATACCAAAGGGAGTTTTTTTCCATAAATTTTTGTCAGTTGCTTTCTGTTTCATCTGTAGTATCAGTCATCAGTGGAATGGATCTAGTACTGATTGCATCATGTATAGTTTTCACCTATATTAAGTAACATGAGTTCATACCGATGTCACCAAATCTCTGTCTATACTGTATGTATTATCCCAACCTTACTCTCTTTGGCTGTCTGTAAGCTTCCACGATAACAGGGAGACACCTTACTCTCAGCTCCTGTCATTCATTTACTTAGTTTTTCAATCCTAGTACACATTCGTATGGATTCAGAATTAATAGAATATTACTGCAGAAAATGACATCGCCTGCTCGAGTTCCAGGCTTATGTAAAATGCTCTTGCTTTTAATCTTACAAAAGCCACTCACTGCCAGAGTTGCTGACATTAACTTTTAACCCCACCCCCTTCTGTGACATAATTTAGTATCAATGTATTGGCAATACAGTCAGATAATGTTTTCACAGTCTGAATTCTGTCCTATGATCCCCCAACCTCTTCTATGTTTTTTATTTGCATACTGTAAGATTGCCTCTTTATGCTGTAAAGCTTTATGATTTCTGACAAATGCATAAAACTTCTCTATTGAGAAATAATATTATAAGTGAATCTGAAATCTTAACTCTATAATCCCAATTATTGCTATATTAGGAAGATAAAATCATACAAACTGTTATTTGCCTCACTGTACTTATCCATTGGGAGATTCTCTGTTATTCTGTTCATAAGTATAACCAAATATAACTATAAAATTCAGAAAGTTGTTAAAGTGATATAAAAATGTGCGCTCACTGGGAAAAATAGTAAAAATCTTTGTTTACTGTGTTTGTGTTTTCTCTTGAGTTTGAAAAATAAAGTTTTTTTAAAAATTGAATCAGATACACTGCATGAATTGCCATATACTAGGTAAGTGAAAATTCATATTTGAATTTATATCTGTTTTAAAGACATATTCTGGTGACTATTAATATCTCAATAAAATCACTGTGAAATAGTTACTGTTTTTTCTAAAATATCACAGATAAAATAATTATTGCATTCATGAAAATGTATCTAGCATGTTTGTAAATAAAAGTGATTACTTCGTATCACTCTGAATAATTTTTCAGAAGCAAAATTGATCTTGGCATCTCCATTCAGAGCTATTGGCATTATGTCATAGAATAACACTGCCTTAAAACATGAATCACACACCGTTTTTCTGCCGTGCTTATTGATTATCCTTCAGCATCTAAACAGCTTGTAAGGTTAAAGTGCGTTTAAAGATTTATTACCTGTATTGATCTGCTTTTTTTGGTGGTGTTGAAAGCAAGTATAATTCAGTTCCAGCAAAAGAGACAGTAAGCATTACTGTTTAAATACCAGAATTTAGCAACTTAAGAAATGTTTTCAATATGTAATAAAATGTACTACTTCTACTTGTTACTTATATAGATTCTTATTTCATTATCAAGATACATCACCTTTTTGGTGTTTACTTTATTATTGATTTAATGGAAACTAAACAAATCTCAACTCCAGCCTATGGAATGCTTCTCTGGATATTCTTAGTTCAACTCTCCCAAAACATGATAAGGACAATCTTTCAGAATGTGACCAGACACACGAACTCTATTTCTGCCTCATCTGTACATCTAGCTACATGTTTGTTTTTCTCTAGTTTATCTGAATTTCTGTGTCTATATACAATGATTAAAAATGCAGTATTAGATATATGCATATATTTTTATATTTATCACATGTACACACATATATGTATATGTCATAAACATATATAGACAAATGTATACATTTAAAATGAGTTTTCTGCATAAAAACACATGATTTCACATGTGCTACTAGATTACTATAGATTTTTTAAAATTTTACTTTATATTGGAGTATAGTAGATTAACAATGATGTGTTAGTTACAGGTATACAGCAAAGTGATTCCGCTATACCCACTGTCCATTCTTTTTCAAGTTCTTTTCCCATTTAGGTTATTACTATAGATTTTTAATGTGGCGTTTTAAAAATATCTTTCTATACTCTAGCTCGTATTTTTTATGTGAATGTTAAATGAGACCACAATCATTCCTTGATAGTAGAAGATGTGCTAAGGGAACTCAAAGACCACTGCTCCACTAACTTGGAGCAAAACACAAGCGGAAAATTGATATAATCGGTCACATTAGCATATTTAGGGCTTGCATACTAATCCACCCGTTAGTTTTTCTTTGGTTTTGAATATGTAGTTCTCGTACCATAAGTATTAAGCAGGCCAGAAACAGCGTTTTAATCAGGAGACTAAACATTTTCTTTAGATGCCTACAGCTGTTACTGTACCAGCGTCTATATAAGAAAAGTTGTATAAGGACCAAAGCACATCTGTAGAAACACAATTGGAAGTTGTTTCACACACTTGCAGTATCTAATCTACTAAATGCTAATAGCCTTCTATGAGACAAGTCCACTATTTCTGTTAAACACGGTAATATTATAGCCGTGCATAGACGAGGTTTACTATTCACTTTCCCGTAGGCCTGTGGCTACCATCTTTCTTGTCCATTGATTTCACCTGCCTACCCAGACCGTTTCATGATGAGCAATCTGATATAATTTAAATACCCGTCCCTTGTCATTCTGCCTTACCTATCTTTGCTATTCCTGACTATGGGTGGACCACCGTGTCCACTTCCTCTCTTCCTGCTTCCAAAATACCAGAATTTGTGAAAATATGCCCCCCTTTTTTTTGCTACAAAGTAACGCAACGTTGTAAATTAGTCCAACATTAATGGACTGAACGTGTGATGTCCTACAACTCTCTGTTTCTAATAAATTCTCATTCTTATTTTTCAGTGTATCACTTCCAAATGTCTCCTCAGAGCTGCTTCAAATCTCTTCAGCCCTGTTAAGCCTTGAGGACCAGGTTTGTTTTCCTCTCCCCTTAAAAAGTGTTCTCTCTCTACACTTTCCCTGAGGAGATCAAGACCAAAAATTGAGTGTTCTCACTCAATTTTTTTTTTTTTTTTTTTTTTTTTGCGGTACACCGGCCCCTCACTGCTGAGGCCTCTCCGGTCGCGGAGCACAGGCTCCGGATGCGCAGGCCCAGCGGCCATGACTCACGGGCCCAGCCGCTCCACGGCAGGTGGGATCCTCCCAGACCGGGGCACGAAC
Organism: Aethalodelphis obliquidens; assembly: GCF_003676395.1. Lineage (NCBI taxonomy): Eukaryota > Metazoa > Chordata > Mammalia > Artiodactyla > Delphinidae > Aethalodelphis > Aethalodelphis obliquidens. Next base: position 23,545,060 of record NW_020837963.1, on the reverse strand, counting down.
CCGCGTCCCCTGCACCCGCAGGCGGACTCCCAACCACTGCACCACCAGGGAAGCCCTATGATTACATTGATTAGAAGTCAGCCAAGTACAGTGGCCGTGAAAGGGATAGGGAGAGGAAAGACGAGAGCGATGGTGCACAGCCCATGAGGTACGAGAGAACTGGCTATGCCCTAGGAGATGAGTTTTACTCACCTTCCTTGGAGTACAGATCGTGGGAGGAATGGAAGTGATGGAATTGGAAGAGATAGGAATAAAATAGCAGGAATGTCAAGAACAGATGTCCTTGATAACAATAACTTGTTCTCTTTAGCTGAGATCCTCCACTTTCTCTCTGCATTGGTTCTGGTAATTCACAGTGAATTCCCTCCACCATCAATGCTCACTCCTACCCAGAGACATCAGCACTGTCATCCTGCCAGCCGTCCAGGGGCTATGCTTTAGGGGAACTGGAGACCAGACTGACTGACAATTAGTGCTAGACATTTTTAATTCCCTAGAAACTTCAGGGAAAAGAAAAAACATAACTCTGGTTGGTTGTTATGAAAATATGCATAACATATATGCATAATATGCATAAAATATATGCATAATATGTATAAATATGCATAAGATGCTGTTCTGAAAATATTTTAGAAACAGAAACTTTCAGGCCAAATTATTAAGAAAAAGTATCAAGGAATAATGTGCTTTTCTAAATAAAATTTATCATTAGATTCTAAACTTATTAAATGATATGTCTTGTATATCTTATATCCTTAAGACTTGTTTTAATACCTTTATGTTATGAAGATGCTATATTATGACAAGAAATAATAATAAAGAAAAATAATATTATATGATTGTACCCCCAAATTATTTTCCTTGTCTATTTATATTACTTTGATTTCTTAATTCAAAATTGGCTTCTGCATTTCAACTGAAATGTTTTTACCTATGGAGTGCATTTTATTTTAAAAGTCACAACCTATGATATGAATTTCTATATTTTTAGAGGATTGCAAATGCAAGTTTTTGTACTCTGATTTCTCTAGAGAATATAGAAATACCCACACGGTATTCTCAATGTGGTCCACATTCAATTAAGGAATTACTGTCAAGAACTACCAGTAATATTATAGACTACAGTAATATTATAGACTACAATTTCTAAAATTTTATATGTTGGAAGTGATTTATTTACAAATACTTATATTTAGGTGGCTTGGGAAGGTACTGAATCAAATGGCTTGACAAGACAATGACTTATTTTGAGAAAAAGAATTTGCCTGGAAAAATGTCAGAGAGTTAGAGAGAAAAACAAGCATTTTTGTCTGTACGAACTATCCCTCGTTACTAAGGGATAAATCTTAAAAACCTGTAACAAGAGAGATTACAAGTTTTCTGTTTTCTCTTAAATAAAAATAGAAAATATAGTATATAAAAATGTAGGGAAATTCTTAAAAAAAAATTTTAATCACACCATTAGGTTTTCATGAAATGTAGAGAGAATGAGAAAGTATAATTCTGTAAATTATACAATTTTTTTTATCCTGAAAAGAACTTTAAAATACCATTTACTGCTCATTAATAATATTCAGAAGCGACAGATAAAATGTGCATATACTCTCCAAAAGGATTTTGCCCTTTTTGTGATAAAGGTTTTAAAATTGAATATTTGTGTGTTGAAATTCTACAAGGGCATCATATGCTTTGGGAAAAAAAGGACACTATTCATTTTAGCCATTGTTTTTCAAAATGAATCCCAGTACTTCTTTATGTTAACATTTTAATAATGCCTAGCATTCTGTAACATACTTTATCAAGTTATATTATGCACAAAAAAATCATTTGTATGAGACATTGACTCTTGTCATGCCTTAGTCAATATAGAGATGGAGATGTATTTACTATGATTTACATATAAATGTTGCATGTTTGAACACAGATCTCTGACTTTTGAATATACATAAATGTGTACATGAGTGATTACAGATGTCATTGGGGCCCCTCTATTTCCACCGGAGCTCACAGCGTGTTCCAGAGATTTCCGGCTGCCAGTCTCTGTGTCTGCCATGAAAACTGCTATGCCCATGTGGCCACAGGCCTGAATGCCACAGAACTAAGACATCCTGAGAGCTGTCCTCAAACAATAACTCTAGGAAATTGATGTGCAAACACTTCAGCCTTCTTGTGAACTGAGTGAAATAATTCAGAGACATCTGTTTTAGACAAATCTCAGAATTCCCCAGTAGTATTAAGTTCCAAGCATCCACACTGCTTCTTGGTTTCATCAAACACCATTTAACATATTATTTCCTGTATCACTTCCCACTGGTCTATCAGTGTTCCCTGCCCCTTCAGACAAACTACTTAGTGGCTCAGTGTCAGCGGCTGGGGGACACGAAATTAACACCTCATGTGTGTCTTTTTATTATACTTCACGAATAGGAGACAAGTCCATCAATATAGGTAAATAACTGTATATATATATATAATTTTGTGTAACATTTTTAAGGATATATATTTATATTAGCACATGTGTTAATCACAAGGGGTGTGTGTGTGTATGTATATATATCAGAGCTTTCCATAAACCTCCTCGTAATTTCTCTTTTAATGGTGTTTTTCCCTGGTTCTCTGTTCCTTCCCCACAAGTTTGCACTTCTATGTGTCTGTGGTCTTTCCTCCCTTCCCTCACCCAAAGGAAAAGTTGTGTGTGTAGAAAGTTATGTGTGTTCGCATCATACACGTAATATCCATTACTTGTAAAATAGACAACATACTCTAGTTGTAATATGTACAAGTATACGTGTGTATATATCTCTATATCTATGCATATTTAAATAGGCATAAATAACTTACATTCATCATGACTGGTCATATAAATTTTTATACTACGTTTAATGTCATCCAAGCCCAAAGAATTGATTGTGAATTTTTGTTATTTGAATTTATGCTTGCTAAGGTGTACCCAGCTCCTCACAAAGCTCAGGGAAAAAGTTGTAAAAACAAACTTCACAGTTCACCTACTTTTAAGGATAAGCCATTTGATACTTTATGAAATGATTTCCAGTTTATAAATGACTATCATGGCATTAATTTTAAATATAAAAAAATCATATTTTTCTATCAGTAGGGTTATTTTAATATGAATATACAGGTGGAGTGGGAATATTCTCTGGAGAAAATATATATTTCTGTTTATTTTGATAAATCAATATGGTGTGAAAGACCTTAACATTTTCTCAAAGTGTATGCTTATTGTAATTTTATAACCATAATGAATTAATTCATATATTTAAATCATTTCATTTTGATTTTCCCAACATCCCAACATAAGGTTCTTCACACTCAAGTTATATAGGAAAAAATAATTTTGCACTGAACGAAGTTAATTGCTTGTAACCAAACACTTGTTTGCTGTTTCTCAGGAGCATTTTATGTTTATATAGACTTACATGCGGTATTATTTAAACTGACTTTATTTGTTGTTACTTTAAACGTTGAAACGAATTCTCACATAAAACGCATTGAGCTTGGCATACTGGATAAGTTACTGAGAAACTAGGAATTTAAGATTTTAGAAAGCAGGGAAGAATATTGAGTAAATATTACATTATTTTAAACTGCAAAGAATATATGTCAGGTTTCATCTTTTATGACTACTTATTTTTACAATGTGCATTTTCTAGATCTGTGTTAATTGACATTCTCATATTCAGTACCTTTCATAAAGCATTTTAAATTCTCTTGTTTAGAACAGTATGGAGGTTCCTTTAAAAACTAAATACAGAACTACCTTATGATCCAGCAATCCCACTCCTGGGCATATATCCGGAGAAAACCATAATTCAGAAAGATACATTCACCCCAATGTTCACTGCAGCACTATTTGTGATAGCCAAGACATGGAAGCACCCTAAATGTCCATCGACGGAGGACTGGCTAAAGAAGATGTGGCACATATATACTGATACAATAAAATATTACTCAGCCATAAAAAAAAAGAACAAAATAATGCCATTTGTAGCAACATGAATGGACGTAGAGATTGTCATTGAGGGAAGTCAGACAGACAAATATCTATGGTATTGCTTATATGTGGAATCTAAAAAAATGGTACAAATGAACTTATTTACAAAACAGAAATAGAGTCACAGATGTAGAAAACAAATTTATGGTTACCAGGGAGTAATCAGGAGAGGAGAGATAAATTGGGAGATTGGGATTCACATATACACCTACTATATATAAAATAGATAACTATTAAGGACCTACTGTAGAACACAGGGTACTCTGTAATGACCTATATGGGAAAAGAATCTCAAAAAAGAGTGGATATCTGTATAAATGATTCACTTTGCTGTACACCTGAAACTAACACAAAATTGTGAATCAACTATAATCCAATAAAATTTTTTTTAAAAATTCTCTTGTTTAAAAACAAAACTACATCACCCCTAAATGACCCCGGTTTACAAGGATACATGCCAAAGTGTAAAATAGGCTTGTCAATTGGACCCTTGTCCTTTTCTTCAGTTTACCAGTGTGAAGTAGATTCAAACTGGAAGAAATGCTCCCTCCAGTTTTCAAACACAAAATTGCTTGGGATATTTGGAATGTGCAGGAAAATCTTGGGGATCATGTATCTCTGTCTAGAGAATCACAGTCTCCTAGTTTGATACCATTTTACCGCATGCAAAATAATCTGTAAAATGTTGAAAATTTGCTGGTTTGAAATGTCTCTGTGCCTGCCTTTTAAGCCCTTGGAAGTCCTTATATGAGCAGCTTCCAAATTTTGCAAGTTTCTTGAATTCAAGCACACTGGGAAGAACATCTAATCTCGGAGGCAGAAAACAGGAAATGCACATTCAAAGAAAAGAATGAATCATTTTTCCATATCTATAGGAAATAGGTTATTTTGTATTTCCTGAGACTTTAAGATGAATAATGCCAATTTCAAGATGCTTTAGCATGTTATCACCATCGCTATTTTTGTTAAATTATCAGGAAACGGTCGAGGGCAATTTATATCCATTCAGTGATGGTGACGATGGCCGAGACTGGCAAAGGTATTCTTCCACAAAAACTAAATACAAATGTTATTTTTCCTGTCTCTGGAAAATACATGTTTATATATGACTTTTCAGTCAATAGGAGGAAATTGCAGGGGATTAGAGATAGGGGGACTGAGAACTGTGGATATCTCAAATCCCTCCCACTCTCTAGAAGGGGTCAGTTTGGGCAGTGACTGCATCTCCATTGAAAGCCAGCTGGGGTCCCTGTCCCTCTCTGCAGCTCTCCTTCAGTTCCCTGTACTGCTTGCCGTTGTCCCTTTAGACCAAGGCATGGCAGGACTTTCTTCTGTATTAGTCCCTGATTCCCCAGCTAAACCTTACTGTTTGCTTTACCCTATCCAATCTCTGCAAGAATCCCTTTTAAAAACTCTCTTCAATAACTCCTTTAAGAAACCACCCATCCATTTCCTGCCAAGAACATCTGAATACATACTATGTATGGGGTTCTAGATATGGTACCATGGAAAAGTACTCAAGCCTGGAACAAAAGGAAAGCCTCTGGGCTAGGAATAGTAACAGTCCTATTTCCTTAAAAAATTTCATATAATGAAGCAAAAGTGACCAATGATGTTAAGACACTTAGAAAGTTTGTTGACAAAAGTATAATTTAACAATCATCCAAAACTTTTCTGATTCACTAGGTGAAAAAATGAGGTGGGGAATGAAGAGGATATTTTCTAAAGAATACATTATTCATATTTCTTGTCATATAACTTGAGATTTTGGAGTTGGGTGTCTTCATCTGATACCGTAAAGCGTGACTACAGGTCAATGCCTGTAACAGAAGATAATAAATTACGAATCTGAGTTTTATTGCTAAGGTGAATAGTGACCATTGATTGTTAAACTAAAATGTTTAAACCTGCAGTCCACTTAATGGCACTCACCCTGGCCACACAATGCCATTATAACCTGAAAACTGAACTGTAGGATTAAAGTTGAATAAAACCTAAGCAATGCATATTCTCCACAAAATACTTACTGAAAACTTAAATAATATATTATAGTTCTTCTCCAGAATGTATATTTTATAGTATTTTTTTCAATATAATGACAGGTACTAATTAGAATTTCAAGAGTATGAGAAATAAAACTGTCTGATTTTCAGGTACTTATTAAATAGACATATTTTGTAATTGAATTTTTCCAACTTAATCGGAATTGAACCAATGATATATAATTTTTATTGAAAACAAAATCTCATGAGTTTCCTCCAAATTTATAGCTGAAAAATTTAACTGGAAATTTCAAATCAATCCCATAATGATCGTATCATGCTTCTGCCATTAGAAACTGTGTATATAATTAAAGTTAATTTGATTGTCTGAATAAATTAGTTGATCTGTTAGAACACATAATAAATTAATATATATATTAATCCATCAAACAATTGTTGGCATTGCGTAGAGGCAATTTAATTTGTTCATTATAGGTAATCTGAGTGGGAAGGCATAAAAATCCACTGTCAGAATTCAAAGCCCTAGTCGGCCAAGTAGCCAAAACTTAGAGTACAGAGATATCCATGTCCCATGCAGTTTTTTTAAGAGACGACCTGCCACAGTGGTTTAAAGGTTGTTTAAATACATATTTTGGTAAATAATCATAATAATTTCTTCATATTTCATTTTTATTAACTATTTTTCCTATAGTCATTATAATAAAAAATTTCACTAATACTGAATCAGAAATACCTCAACTGGGAGAATCCAATGGCCCTCTAGAACTACTGACTTTAACTCATTTTATTCTCTGAATATTTAATTTTTTGAAAAATTATGGAAAGCTGAAAATATTTCTATTAGAAACCTAAATTTTCATTCAAATACAGTTGACCTTTGAATGATGCATTGGTTAGGGGTGCTGACCCACTGCACAGTCGAAATTCGGAGTACTATAATTTGAGTACTGTAATATCTGACAATCGGAGTGCTGTAAAATCGTGTAGGACTATAATATTTACTACTGAAAAAACTCTGTGTTTAAGGGAACCCGCACAGTTCAAACTTATGCTGTTCAAGGTCAACTGTAGTTGATATGATGATATTATATAACTGCTGAATATAATAAATACTGGCACATTGCAATAAAGATAATAAAATGTTCTTCTAATTTTATCTAACTGGATCCTCCATATACAGCAGCGATTTGATCACTGCCATATCTATTATATATTTACACACACACACGTTTACACACACACTCCATGTTTAGTAGACTTTTACATTAATCCCTCTTCTTGTTCAACTTCTATTTACACTGAATATATTTCCCCAAATAGATATAATTTTGATAAATAATTATGAAACATAAAAGAGAACTTTTATTGGAAATGCATTTCTCAAGGAGGCAGATAGGATTTTTTTGGCCTCAATTTGTTTGTTACTGTGAGAACAAGACAGGTCTCAGCACTAACTCCGTCTCTAATTTTGTACATTGTTTTGAGAGTTGAGAACATTTATTTACATAAATAAGTATATTAGAATTGAAAGACTATTTTATAGCAATGCAACTTTAGTTTTAAATTCGTTTTAGTTTATATGACAAAATTACCTAATGATATCTTACTACTGATGAATCATTTAGTTGCTTCTACATTATTGAAAGCAAAGAATTTTACATCATATTTGCAACAAGATTTCTTACCTACTAATTAGAGTGTTTTTCTTTACATTCTGGGAAATATATCCAATATTTTTTACAAGGAATTATCAAATTATTATTAATTTTAACTTTACTATTTTATTTACAAACATTCACTTATCCTACTATTTTCAGAACTACTGGAGACAACAGAAATACTGTGAACTTGCCATTATCAGTAAAATGTTTATATATTTTCATGAGCTTCACGTGGATTTTCTGTAAACTTTGAAGATTTACCTCATTCAGTTTGTGAATTAGTGGAGACTTTGAAGGGATCAGTGTTTCCAGTTATTCTCTGAGTCCCCAGAGGTTTCTATACTGTAGGTCAACGCACCATAGTGTAAGTCAGGATAGATGGAATATACTTGTCTAATTTAAAGGAGGAGAAGGATGCTTACGAAAAGAGGGGTGGGAAAGCAAAACGGTGCTTTGACAAGTGTCTTCCAGGCAGACCAGCTTTAAGAAGTTGTGCTAAGGAAAATGAAAGTTTGCACAGTGATCCTTAAAGCTATACGTGCCTGGGTACCCCTGGAGATTAGCTGTGGATTTCCAGAGTCAGCTCAGTTTTATCTCTAAAAGCCACTGCTTGTATAAATAAATGAGAGCTAGTCTACCGAATCTTTCTATGCTGCCATGCACACAGTTGGTATCAAGATTAGAACACTCTACCCTTGCTCCTTCCAGGTCCCTGACCAACTGAACAAGCCATTCACCGTTGCCCATCCAAAATGGATGGCCAGGGACACTGCCTGAATCTCTGCCCTCTACTCTTTCAGGATCACTTCTGAATGAAAACTGTTCAGTTGCATTGTTTGGTGTTTACTAACATATTGAGACAACATCTCTATGAACCCTTAACTTGGAACCACTGAGAGTGTCCACATCCACTGTTAGAGCTTTGGAGGAAGGGGCTCCACTTACTACCTAACCCTCATTGGCCCCCCAACAGGGATGTCACGAACACTATGTGTCCATAAATATCAATGTTAGCTCATGTCTTATATACAACAGTCCTCAAAACATGTGTGCGTTTTACTTTCCCCAGCATATGGCTATATGGTTAAGAGCTCATGGAGTTCTTTGGAGAAAGACTGGGATAGTTCCCTGCACACGCTTGCTGTGTACTGTGAGATACAACTCAAATACATCACCACTCTCCACGCCCACTAATTCTACTCAGTACCGGATGTCTTCCTAACCTGGTCTCAGCCCATCACTTTCCCCCGTGCCTTAGCCCTGCCGCCTCTTCATTCTCTCTTCATATTTCCACCATGCTGTTCCTTCTGAAAATGAAAATCATCTAAAACTATGAATCGTAAAATCCTTCACTGTCTTCCCATTATTCTGGAGAAATAATCGGGTCTCCTGGCAAACATGTTAGAACCTTCCCAGCGGCTGTGTTCCTGACTCACGGTTTATCCTCTACTTTCCATGCAGATTATATTTCTCCTGCGCCCTTATCATATTAAGGCCTTAACATACTGAACGCTTTTTCCTCCGACCTGAACTTCTCCTTGTTCCTCCTTTGTGGTTAATTTGGGGTTAGAAACCCTCCCCACGCTCACATAGCACACTGTACATAATCACACGGTCTAACAATCTTTCTGTCTCCCTTCCTATGCTGTAATTTGCGTGAAGGCACAGGTGTGTCAATCACAGTAATATGTTTTCACCAGCTTATAGCACACAGCCTACTCTGGAGGGTCCCATGATCTCAATTCATACTTCAGACTTGAAATAGTGATTTATTAATCAATGTTATCTTTGGGATTAACTGTATGGCAGGGGAATTTATCAGCTAATTTTAGATTTCACAGCCATGTGTACTTTTTCTTCTCAAAATTGTCAGTTCTGTTTTCTTTTTCAGCTACATCACAATAGTGTTTTACAACAGGGAAAAAAAAAAAAAATACCCCAAATGATTTCCTTTAAGCATACCCTCAAGTATTTAGAGCTCTAAGCCATTTTAGCTGTAACTCTAAGAATATAGTTTACAGGGCTACACTAGATATTGTATCCCTGGTAAAACAGAAATGGAAAGTACAAAATGTATGTTTCGCTTGACTATAAGCAAAAAATCATTTTCAGTAAATCTTTTGACTTCTTTATTCAATATTTTTCCTAGATATTTGTCAGAGTTCAATATTTTCCAGCATCTTTGTACTTGAGAGATGGACTAACCTAACAAATCATTGATTTCATGACTGTAAACAAAGGAACGATTTAAAGGACAAAGCACTCAAGTATTTTTTTTTAAATTTCTCCATCTTACTCCATAAAATATCACTGGATGTTAAAATAATTAACAACATAAAATTGTAAAATGTTCTTTGACTCTAATTTAGAATAATAGTCAAGTCCTGATCCTAAAAATTACATCTTAGTAGTAATTGCTATTACTGCTTATTAGTAATTGCTTAGTAGTAAATTGCTATTATTCATGGTAAAATGTATTTCCACTTATCATTTTCAGCAACTTTCAAATTCTACACGGCGTGTAATTTTGTTTATGTTTATTCTTACCAGTTTGCAGGGTCAGTAGCATACAAGATACAGAACATAGGTGAATGTGTTTCTTTTAAATACTTAAAGTATACATGTCCAACCGTCAGCTAAACCTTAAATCCATAAATATCCTTTAGTGTGCCTGAAATCATCTTTATAATCATCACATTTTAAACATAGGAAGCTCATAGAAATCCTAGTTATATTTTTTACACTTTGATTGAATTAATAAACGTGTTTTGTGGATACAATTATGGACTTTGGTTTCAGGTAAACAAAAAAGTGACATTAGTCAATCAGGACCGGATTTTACTCTGAGAGAGATGAGAAGCAAATGGGGTATTCTGGGCAGCAAAGTGACAAGACCTTACTTACATTTTAGAAGCATCTCTCTGATGCTTATTTGAATAGAGTTAGAAGAAGGCAAAATCCAAATATCTATTAAGGAGCTATTGCATTGTCAACTAAGATATATAAGTGGTCACGATGGAATTTTTGAGAAGTGATGACATTCTGAAAGTAGTTTGGAGGCAGAGACTCCAGGATTTGTTGCTGGCTTAGTGGTGGAGTGAAAGAAAAAGAGGAGATAAGGATAATCCCAAAACATCTTCCCAGAACAGATGGAAGAATAAATTTACCATAGGTACAATGGGTAAGGTTCATAGTGGGGAAGGGGCAGTAATTAATCAAGATTTTTATCTTCTTTAGGATAAATTTGAAATATTTAGATGACATACAACTGCAGAAGTCATGAAGACATCTAGTGTTAAGAGTGAAGTCAGGGCTGAGGATCAGAGTGTGAAAATCATTACATACAGGAAAGACTGTGTCCTGCAAATTCACCCCAAAGCATCGCTCGAATTTCTTATTATCCATTAACCATCATTTATCTCTGTACTCATCAACCACATTAAGGGATGAAAAATGCCATTACTCTATTTCAAGCCCTTGTAATTTCTGATTTAAAATAACAGATTCTGGGCTTCCCTGGTGGCGCAGTGGTTGACAGTTCGCCTTCCGATGCAAGCGACGCGGGTTCATGCCCTGGTCCGGGAAGATCCCACATGCCGCGGAGCGGCTGGGCCCGTGAGCCATGGTCGCTGAGCCTGCGCATCTGGAGCCTGTGCTCCACAATGGGAGAGGCCACAACAGTGAGAGCCCCGCGTATAGCAAAAAAAAAAAAACAAAAAAAAAAACAGATACATTTTAACTCTTTATGTTTCTGATCTTGTGTAATCCAATTTAACGTCCATACATCCACCATATTTACCTTTCAAAAGCAGAAATTTGACCATGTCACATCTGAACCTGTTCAACTCCTTTTCCACTGTGCTTGGATAAAATTTAAAAGTCTTTGGAAATTTAAAGTGCTTTTCAGCCTGAGTGTACATTTAAAAAGATGGTATTAATGTTATCGTTACTCATGCTCAGAATCCACTTTGTACCAAGCAAATCCGATGAAGCATCTCGACATCAGAGATGTGTGAAAGTTCCTCGGTGACGCTGATGAGTGGTCAAGGTAGACACGCAACGTCTTAGGCTCTCCTGAAAAGCTTTTCATAGTCTGGTCCTCATTCTGTAGGGCTCCTAAATCATCACTCCCTTCCTCAAACCCTTCTCTCTCCTGAACTTGACAAGCTCCTTTATTCACACACATTTCCCTTTTCCTGGAGAATCCATTTTACCCATTTTCTCCAACTTAGATCTTTTCTATCCGGGCTCATTTCCTATTCCCAGTCCTTTCTCTAGTCTTCCCAAGTGGATTCCCTCCAACCCCTAGTCCCCCACAAACCTACAGTAGGTATTTTTCTCACATGCCTTGTAAGTTCTTTGAGGATAACAAACTTTTGTCTTACTCACTTTAGTATACAGAACAACACCATACACATAGAAGGTGCCTGAGTAGATAGAATAATGCCCTCTTTCCTGAGATGTACACATCCTAGTCCTTGAAACCCGAGAATGTCACCTTATATGGCAAAGGGCACTTTGCAGATGTGACTACATGAAGGAACTGGGGCAGAGTAGCCTGGATTATCCAGCTGTGTCAATCTAATGAGAAGGGTCATTATAAAAGAGAGACAAGAGGGTCGGAGTCAGAATTAGATGTGATAATAGAAGGAGAGGTTGGAGTGATCTGGGTTGGGGGCCAGGAGGCAAGGCATGGAGAAGTCTGGACAAGGTGAAAAAGTTAAGGAAGGACAGTTTCCTTTAAGAACCTCCAGAAGGAACCAGCCTAGTCAACACCTTGACTTAATTCCACAAGACCCATTTGGGACTTCTGAGCTCCAGAACTCTAGGATAAATTGCTACTTTTTAAAAACTACTCAGTTTGTAGTAATTTGATACACAAGCAACAGGAAACGAATACAGAGTTCAAAACATTTATGGGACTGTTTAAATTTTTTTACTAATAAAATTAATTTCTGTAAGATGTGTCATATATCATTACCTCATATACAGCATTTACAAAACCATGAATTACAGTTACACCTACAAGCTCAATGTCCCAACATCGCATTCAGTTCACGTATACATCTGTATGATTGTTGCTCAATCTGTAAGCCACGTATTATTGTCATAATGAACCTTATGTAAAGTCGGTGCCACGACCCCTGTGTTACTGTTGACGTTCATACACACAAGGCCGACACAGTCAACATCCAGTTTGCTACCTTCATCTTTGGTTTTCAGGCACCCCTGAAACTAACAATCAAGCTGAATTTCTATTTGTCTTTTCCCTTTGAACATCTGTTAAGCCCTTGCCTGACTTTTCTTGGACCCCTTTCTTCTGCATCATAATTGGTCCTAAGTAATTGTGTATCATAAGATGGTCCTCAGAAGCATACTGTTGGGGTATGTTCAAAACTGCAAAGCCAATAAAGATAAAATAGAGTCAGTGTTTCTAAGTGAAATAAGATTCTGAAATCCTTTGGATGGAGGCCAAGGTGACTTAACAAGAGTGAGGAAATGACCTATGAATCTAGAAAGATTCAGCTATATTAAATTCCGAAAAGTTGTGCATCTGTGACAGCTTAAGTTTTATTTACTTTGGATTTTCCTGAAAAAAATAGTAAGTTCACCAAGGTGAAATGTTATGGAAGAAATCAAACAAGTCTTGAAGGTGCGTCTCGAATCCATAGAAGGAAATGTCTATAAAGTTTATTATGTGTCACTTGCCTATGTCTTCAAACCTCTGCAGAACTATTCAATCTGCTGTCACACACATACAATTTCCATGGTACTGGAATGGCAATAAATACTGCTGGAAAATCTGTTAACTCATCAACTCATTGAGCTCCTTCCGCGATTTACGTTCAACCTGAAGCCCACCAAGAAATGATGATAATAAAAACCTAGCCCAGAGTCATAGAGCTGCTGGACCAGTTTCCTTCACACTCCTCTCTGCAGTAAGAATATCAGACTTGCTAAGTAACAATCTAGAATGAGATCTTTCTATAAGTCTCTCCAGCGTATCTTCCAAATATTTACAATTTTGGAGCTACTGGGAGAACAACCCTTTCCAGGAGATTTTTTTCATGGTTCTTGGATCATTTAATGATTTGATGTATAGTTTTTGTTTCTTTTTTTTAATGGTCATTACATAAGCTAGTACTTTGCATCTTATTTAACATTTTAGAGCAAAATTTCTGAGATTCCTTAGTCCTGACATATTCACAGATATCACACATAACTATTATACTTTTATTGAAATGAAGACAAAACATATTGCTTTAAATACATTCACACAGATGTGTGTTCCTTTTCATGTGCAAATTCATACTTAATGTGACTGTTTCTAAATTGTTTCCAATGTGCTCTTTATCCTTATTTTTTTTTAACATCTTTATTGGAGTATAATTGCTTTACAGTGTTCATCGCAGCTCTACTTACAATAGCCAGGACATGGAAGCAACCTAAGTATCCACCGACGGATGAATGGATAAAGAAGATGTGGCACATATATCCTTATTTTTTTTAACTGGGAGCTTATCTTAATTGCTTAATTGCTTAACTTAATTGCTGCAGCTTCTAACACTGTCACCTTCTCTAACCTTGAAATTAACGCAAAAAACATTTTTTTGTGTGTGAAATGCTCTCTTAGGTAAAACGCTCACTGTCACACATACACACGCACATAAAATAAAATCAGCCTCTATCAAACATAAATGGATGAAGGTGAAGGCATAACGATCTTCTCAGAAGCTGTGTTTTACAGTATCTCTGTACACATATCCAACCTTTAATGGCTAAGTGTTTTATCAGTATAATCTGTTTTCCTCACTCTATATGGGTAATATTCCCAACAGCACAGTATTATATTTTCAATCTAACATTAGGAAAAGGAAAATTTTATATATAAAACAGAACAGTGCTCTAAGCATTAAAAGAAGATGATTCAGAATGCTTTTCATTTTCCATCTATTCTGACATATAACAGTTTATTGTTTGCAAACAGCCTTTGATACAGATATTTGGAAATTGAAACCATGAGAGAGAGAGAGAGAGAGTGTGTGTGTGTGTGTGTGTGTGTGTGTTTTCCCTCTGCTAGCTTCTAAAGAGAGGGATGCATGTATTGTTTTGCATCTACAATAAAAAACACTTTGCCCGAAGTGAGAGAGTGGCATGGACATATATACACTACCAAATGTAAAACAGACAGTTAGTGGGAAGCAGCCGCATAGCACAGGGAGATCAGCTCGGTGCTTTGTGACCACCTAGAGTGGTGGGATAGGGAGGGTGGGAGGGAGAGCCAAGAGGGAGGAGATATGGGGATATATGTATACGTATAGCTGATTCACTTTGTTATACAGCAGAAACTAACACAACCTTGTAAAGCAATTATACTCCAATAAAGATGTTAAAAAAAAAGTATAAGTAAAATGATGTGTATACTTCTAACCCTTTCCAGAATCAGCATCCATCCCAGAAAAAAAAGGAGCCCATGCAGAAATATCTCCTTATCCATGACATATGATATACTCTTATAAACTTGAAGTAAATTGCAAATTACCAAGCGAGGCAACCACAGTTTTAATTGTTTTTCTTTTTTCTGCGGTACGCGGGCCTCTCACTGTTGTGGCCTCTCCCGTTGCGGAGCACAGGCTCTGGACACGCAGGCCCAGCGGCCATGGCTCAGGGGCCCAGCCGCTCCGCGGCATGTGGGATCTTCCCGGACCGGGGCACGAACCCGTGTCCCCTGCATCGGCGGGCGGACTCTCAACCACTGCGCCATCAGGGAAGCCCTGTTTTTCTTATTACTATAATATTTGATGTTCATGATTTATATATTCACCTATTTTATGAAGCCACTTACATTCAAAATTTAATTACACAGAGATACCATGATCTGACCTCTACAGTCATAGCTATTAGCTTGTTGGGGAAATCCCATGGTTGATTCATTTTATCTTGCAGCTGAAGAAGCCTCATGCTGAGCAGAGACACATCTGACTGGCTCACCATCTCTGCTGGAAGCTTCCCTCTTCTGATATCCTCGACTTTTATGACCTCAAAAGTAAGTGCTAATATTTTATAATTAATGACATGCAAGAAAAAATGAAAACAGGATATATGACTAAGGGGTTCATTTTAAACCACGATTTCCTTATTTCATTCATATCTTTAGAATTGATTTGCTTGATCAACCAACCACTGGCACCATGCAGCGAGGAGGAAAATCTGAGCTTCTGCTGTGAGACTACTGAGCATACGCATTAGCAGTCGTATTCTAAAGGAGAGGGAAAATTCAATGTCGAGGAACCTTTAAATGTTAACTATGCCTTTTTGCTTCAGAATTTTTTCACAGAGAATATGCACGGAATTCTATATAAGTGAAACTCAAGATTTGCCGTTGTATTATTTATCATCAAGTGAAACACTGAAAAACTGAATTCCTAACAACTAGGGGTAGATATCTCTGAAATGTTTCCTTCCCTTGCTGTCTGAAAAGTGATTTGTATTTCTACATCAATTGTTTTAACCACAATATTTTTATTCTACCTCCTGTTCAAATTACTTGGAAAGATGAAGAGTAAAATAAAGGAAATTCAAAGACCAGAGAAGTAGAAAAATATTACAAGTAGCTGTACAAAAACAAAGTTTGTTGGTTGATTAAAATATCCCTTCCTTCCCATGTATCTTCCTCATGGATATGATTCCATCTAATCTTGTGAAAGCAATTCCCTCCATAGAGACTAAATGAATACTGTAAAATTATATAAAAAGTGTAAGAGCCATTGAATGTTGAGACAGAAAGAGGCAATGGAGTAGAGGGAAAAAGGAAAATTAAATATTTTACTTTGCCATTAAGATTGTCAAAAACTTCACTTACAATAAATCAAATTCATGCTTTTGTGTCAGCAGTATTACATACAAATTTTTAAAAGGCATGGCCTATTTGAAGAAGCTATATTTTAGATCTTTTATAATTTCTTATGAAAATAACCTCACCATAATCCACCCAATTAATTGTGTGTATTATTGTGTACTATGTAAGTTGAATTCCATGAAAATAAGCCAAAGATAAAATTTTATATCTGGCATTATAATTAAATATTCTATGTATTTCTAATAATCTATCATATGATCATACAAGCACCCATCAATCACTATTTATGCCAATAGTCACATTTACATTTATTAAAATGCCACAGTAAAATCCTTTACGTGCACTGTTATAGTATTATGTGAGTACTTTTTAAGTAAAGATTTCTAAAGAAAAAGAAAGCAGTTCTTAGGTAAAAGTTATGTATCATTCTGAATTTCTGAATTTTAAAAATTCTGAATTTTAAAAATATACTAGAAAAAGTTCTTACCAATTTACATGCAGTCAGCAGGAGTGAAGAGAAACTTTCAGTTATGCATTTTCTCATTACTTATCTGTCAGTCTAACAGGTAGAAATGTTGTTTTACAAAATTAAGGATCATCTGCTTTTGGCTAACATGCATTTGCTTGTGAAAGGTCAATGTCCCTCTGAAAACATGTAACTAGGAAACAGTAGAAAATTTCCTATGAAAGGATCAAATAAAGAAAAAAATGTATTGGATCACATTGAAAAGCCATTTCATCCACCAGGACTTCAGATACCTTAATCCTAGAGAAATCATGAGAGAAGAGGAAGAGTGATATTTTTCTGGAGGAAGGTAAGCTCTTTTAGAATCTCCACTGTTTTTCATACAAATAGTTGGAATCCATTAAAAAACAACAAGGCAGGCCAATATAGGACCAAGTGAGGTAAAAGAAGAGAAAAAAATGATATTAGAAAATGATTCCTGAGGAGTCAGATAATGGCTTTGTTATCAAAGTTCTTAAAATATCAGGTTTATTATCTTTAGTAAGAATGAAAGGAAGATTAGTGAAAGGGAAGACAGGCCAAGGGAAAATAACCAAATAAAAGCACTCAACAGGGAAAAAAAGGTAAAAATATTTTTTTAAAAGCATGAAATTCAAGGAGCAAAGTAATAAAAGGTAGTAATGTTTAAAGAAACAATGTCTGAGAATTTATAAGACTGACAAACGACATCAAATAACATATGTAAAAACTCAGCAACTCCTGAGCAGTATGAATACAAAGAAAGCAACACTAAGTACATCACAGTGTAATTGCTGAAAACAAAAATACAAAAAATTTCTTAAGAGCAGTCTCAGAATTTGCCATCAGCAACAGAGCTGTTTTAAAAACAAGTTGGCATTTGACAAGCTGACTTATAAGGATTACTATGAGGTGTTGTTGAGAAGAAAAGCAAGGCACAAAAACTATCTTTAAAAAAAAACAAAACCCTAAAAACTATGATTGAAAATAGTCAAGTTCATATGATATGCATATTCATCTACCTAGGGTTATATGAACATGGAGAAAATATGGAAAAATCTGTCTTAGTGTATTACCACAGGAGATAGATGAGATTGCTTTTCTACATAGATGGAAAACAAGAAGGGCGGAGCCAAAGGAAAAAAAAAAAAGCACAAGGAGCGAAAATGTATTTGCAGAGAAAAAACATACTTGATATATTATTTTATGTAAAATTTTATATAAATGTCCCTGCATGTGGGTATGAAGATATTAAAAAGCAAAGTAGTATCTTCTAAATCTGGAATTTAGCTACTTTAAGGAGATAGGTAGCATATGTGTTTTTCTAAATAGCACCAAATTGTGCTGTAGATACTGGTTAAATAATCCATCTTTCCCCTATGATTTCTAGTAGTACACTGAAATCTTACATGCATTTATGTCTATTTCTTGTCTTAATTTCTGAGAAAATAGCTAAATGACCTTAAAGTAATCTGAAACTTCTACTGTTATTATATTATCTAGGAAAATTTTATCAACATATTTAATTACAAATATTCTAAAGTGTTTGGGTTTTATTAGTACAGTGTTACTTTGTTAAAAAAAACATTTTTTCCTCTCTTTGCATTTTATATAAGTTAAATACATTTGGGATAAAAGCTATTTTTGACAATTTGAAAGTATTTTCCTCCTAAAATGTTTACCCTGGATACTTGTGTCATAAGTTTCATATGACGTATAATTCTTTGCTTACAGTTTATTTTTATTAACTTCTGTGGTGAGTTAACATAATATATATTTTCAAAGAAAAGCATTAATTTTATCCAGATTTCTGTATGTATAATTGAATAAAATATTTACTTACTATTTTTAATTTCCTAGATACCTGTTGCTATTTTCCCATTATTTCCCTTGTGATTTCACAAGTCAATTTGTAAACAGATTCTCAGGCAGATGATGAGAAAGGTTGCTTGCTGCTTGGAGGTCAACTATTTTATTACTTCTATTAACTGTGCCCAGAGATAAGACAGTTAAAGCCTTTTACTCTCGTAATACATCTTCCTATTTCTCCTGTTGTTTTTCCTGTAAATTTTTTTATTCAGTTTTGTTATTTGCTTCATGAAATAAACACTGGATCTTTATCATAGACTACGCACTCATCATTATAAAGTGGCCACTTTTGTTTTATGGTAATATACTGTCTCCTGATTGCTAATTTGTTTATTTGCTTGGTATATGTTTTCTTATCCTTTTACTTCCAAACTATTCAATAGCTTTTTAAAAGATATTAGTACAAATGTCATGGTTGCCCCTATTAGCTAACCAATGATTTATTTTTTTCTCTTTGGGGGGGTTAACTTTATCACACTTTCACATCTTGATATGTCACCTTATTTCATGTTTCATTTATTAATTTTAATGCATAATTTCCTTGTTTGCTATTAGTCTTTCTTGTATTTAATTGCACTTAAATACTTTGAATGATTTACACTTGATTTCTGCTTTTCTGTTTGTTAGATTTTGGCATTATATTAATATGATACGCTTAAACTTCCATTACTTGAGTTATGACCTTTAAATTGCATTTGTTGATTCACCACCATAAAAGGCGAGGAAATTGGTACATTTACACTATTTGCATTTTTAGTGCCAGTTATTTGGCATAAGGCTTTAAATATTTTTCCATGAAATAAAATTTTATTGACTGAAGGAATTTACATATGTATGTGAATTTTATATATGTACATATATATACACAGAAAGAGAGAGAGAGAATATATATTCAGAGCAATGAAACGATTCTGCACAGTGGAACGACGCACTGGTTTTGGTCCCTGAATTTTCAGAACTCTTACACAGACCTACTGGCAATTTTTCAGTGTGTAAATTAAAGCAAGAATTTACAGGCATTAGGTCTGTATCCTGTGAGAAGACCTGGATTGTACTGACTCACTTTCTGATTGTGAAAACATCTGGAATTCAATTCAGTTCAGTTCTTCAATCTATTTAAAGACATGGATTCAACGGCATCTAAATTTTCTTTCCATTTCTAATCTACTATGACTCCTGAATAATCCATGGATAATAGCATTCAAGACTGCAGTAGCACTAGTACTCTTCACATAAGAAGCAGTCAAGAAATGTGTGATGATGTGTTTCTGCCTTTAACTGTGCTGAAACATATGTAATAAACTGATCTAATAAATGTCAGGGAATATCATTATAGATAAATAGTAAATTTCAATTTACAGCTATGTATTTTGAAATTGGAGGAAAATAAATGAAAATATAAGAATATAAAGGAAGAAACAGGTTTATAGAGACAAAAGTATGAAATTGAGTTTGTTCAGCAATGGGGGAAAGTATACTATTTAGACTCTTATTTTCTTCCCAGTGCCATCTAATTACTCTAATTGACTCAAAGTTATTAGTTTTCTCTAGATTTGTTTAAGGCATGTTCTTTTTATTACTGAATGGATTTTAATATATCTACTAAATACTAAGGTTTCTTTCTCTACCTGATAACATTCCCAAGTTACTGAGATTTTATTGGATTTCTGCTAAGTTATTTTCCTTTTCATAATTGCATTGGTTTGCCTGTCATATCTTGGATTGCTCCTGAGTATGTAACTTCATATCCTCCTCCTGCATTTTGATATTTTCTCATTTTTAGCAGCCTGTTCATGGATACAGGGAGAGAATAAAGATAGATCTTGTTTAGGACAGAGCGAGAATAACTATCAGTAAATTGATAATATTCACATTTAGATTTCTTTAAAAGGGATTATGTAAATTATTAATTTAAACAAGAGAATAAGTTTTAGGGACAATTCTATTTTATGAAAATATTTATTTAGTTTGACTATAAGGTAAAAAGAAAAATATATTAACAAAATTCAATAAGTCACATGCACTGATAAGCACTGTGAACATTATACATTTATTTGGGTGTCATCCTTATTATTGCTAGGAATCATTGGCTTTCTTCTCCATGTTTACCTTTTACTTCCACTTTTGGCTTCTGGCACCTCATCTGGCACCTGCCATAATAAGTAACAGAACTGATAAATCAAGGAATTATTCAATTAAGCGAGTATTTTTATACTGTTATTTAGTAAACTATGTTTCATTCACCATTGTGTTGATTGTTGATAGTGTAGTAAAAACTCTTCTTTGAATTGTCAATCTGTCTGAGGAGACACACACACATACAAAAGAAAAATAATGCTAGAATCTACGGTAAGTACCAGCAATCATACAAATCATGATTGCTATCGCATATTAGAAAGTGAGAGCCTCACAGAGGCTATGGGTGTCAAGGAAGGATTCTGGGAATGTGCAGGACTGAGGTGAAGTGCTGGGACTGGTCTCACACCGAAAAAGGGCGAGGCTGGTGAAGATGAGTGGCATTGACCAAGGCATCCCTGGAATATTTTACAACACGCTTTGGGGCAATAATTGAATGCACCAATATTAATAGACAAGAAGGATGTTGTAAATGAAGGAGATAATTCATCACGGGTCATGTATGCTGAGCTAAGACTGTTGAACTTCAAATTGTGGTTAATAACACAATCATTTATATTACTGGGTTATGGGAGAACATGTGTTCTGTGATATCCTTAGAAAGTTGATTCTGTCAGTTTCATGTAGGAGGATGTGTAATGGGAACAAAGAGCAAGGAGACCAATTAAGAAACTAACTCAATACCAAAATGTCACATAAACTCTACAAAGGAAGGAAATGTCTCACGTTCGTGCTCATATCCTCAGAACCAATAAAACTTTTGGGTACTAAGTGCATATGTGTTGGGTAAATACACTGTTGAAAAGAGATAAATTTTATATTCTACTTGTGTCACTAACTCCATGAACATTGGCAAGTTATTAATGTGTGTTTGGCCTCTTAGTGAATGTACAAAATAGTCTTATATAGGTAGTAAAATGCCATATAAATTTAGCAATCCTTTTCACTATCGCCATCATTTCCACCCAGGTCAAGAATTGACTTCCTGACACCCTGACTGTGATGATAGCATAGAGCGTCTCAGTTAAACTGTCCAGGAGGAAGTTAAATGCATAAGATTATTGTAGAAGAATGTATATCAGATGTGCTAATGAGGATGCAAATACAGATCTGAAAATAATTTTCATAAAAGCCAAAAGTAGAAAATAAGAGAGTGACTGACATTTCCGTTTCTGAGAAGTGTCGATGAAGCCAAGAAACCCGAGCCCTTTCTTGGTCTTTACATTTCAAGACCTATTACTAGTTTCTGATGGTAGTTCAGTTTTCCTGACTTGGTGTCCCAAATGAAGAAAACTAATTTTGTTAAATTAGTCCCCTGATAAAGAATTATCGGAAAATGGCTTCTGGAATATTTGATTAATGAATAACCTATTTTAATTATCTCTAGGCATGATTTAATTCAATGGAAGTAAGAGATTTTTATGAAACACATGGGCCAGTATTTTGTTTTTCTCTCTAAAGAGCTATTAGGTACAGTGAATAAAGAGGAAAAGATAGAAATGCAATTTGTTCCTCTTTTAATCTAATCCCTTTATGCCCCACAGGAGAAAATACTTTGATCCAAGCTTTCTTCCATCAGTGGGATATGGTTGGTAGCAAATGTATTGTTAATCAATTCCTTTTGGATCAACTCAGCTACTGTTGCCTAAACATTTTTGGTCGACCGATTTGTTTTTATTTCATTGCATACTTAGGGTTGAATACATCACCTGAACTGGTTACAGGATGGCTCAGCACTCCACCCAGCCCTCTTACGATCTCCTGCAGATCTGGCCATCACACCATGACTTTTTTTTTTGTTTTTTTTTGTTTTTTGATCCCTCACCACTAGAAGCCTTTAGATCAGAACAGAGATGAGAAGCTGAGTTATTTTCCTTTTGTCAGCTAATCTACTTTGCCTAGTTGGGTCTTTGACAATAGTGATAGCATCATTGAATATTATAGAACCACCTTAAAACAGTGTATATTTTAAAACAAAATATATTTAGCACCTGAATATTGCCATGTTCTCTGTTTCCTTGTAAAAGAAAGTCCGGGTACCATATCTGTACACAGACTCTCCCTGCCTTATGATGGTTCAGCTTACGATTTTTTTCCACTTATGATGGTGCAAAAGGGCTATACATTCACTAGAAACCTTATTTTGAATTTGGATATTTTCCTGGGCTGGCGACATGCTGTAAGATCCTCTCTCATGAAACTGGGCAGAGCAGTGAGCCTCAGCTCCCTGTCAGCATGTGACCACGAGGGTAAGCACCCCACACACTTACAATCATTCTGTTTTTCACTTTCAGTACAGTATTCAATACATTACATGAGCTATTCAACACTTAATTAAATAGGCTTTGTGTTAGATGACTTTGCCCAAACGTAGGCTAATGTACACGTTCTGAGCGTTTACGGTAGGCTAGGCTAAGCTATGATGTTCAGTATTAAATATACATCTTCAATGAATGATATTTTCAACTTACAATGGGTTTATCAAGATGTAACGCCATTGTAAGTCCAGGAAGATCTGAACAGCATAGAAATGACTCAAAACACAAAATGACTATTGCTGTAGCATTCCTTTTTATCTGAGTCCAAATGTTTCGTCAAAGCATAACAGTTTTAAAATGTCCTTTATATGACTAACATCAGTGTAGTATCATTTTCCTTTAAAAAGATGTTTATTCCACAGAAGTGAGTTCAATAAATTCTTCGTGATCTCATCCCATAGCCACATGTCTGTTTGTCATTGTCTCTGTGTGTCAGTGTGTCTCTGTACAAGTGCTACATAAGGCAAATTCCTTATTTAAGATGATGGCGATCTACTTTCTTGGGGCTTATAGATAGACAGGGGTTGCTGTTCTAACCTTCTATGTTAGCCACATGCATGGGTTAGTGCCCAAAGTAGTCGAGAAAGCACGGTTTCAGCCTCTTTCAGATAGTTTAAATACTTCATATGCTCCTGGCTGATGACAAAAAGTGATGTGAAGTACTTTCGTTTGATCCTATGAACGATGAAAGCGCTTCTGGTTTTCCTGAGACTGCCGGTGAGATCTAAGAATGTTTGCCAAGATGTGCCTTGTAAGTAAATCAGTCCTATCTGCATCATAAGCTCTTTAGACAGGTGGTCATTTAGAATTCAGTGTTTCACTGGGAAAAGGAAAGAACAGAAGAGGGAAAGGATAAAACAACATGCTGGTGCATATCTTAAACCACAGTGCACGCACTGTAAAAACACAGTCGGAAATAACATACCCGTGAATGGAGAAATACACATATCTCTTCTGTATGCATAATTAGAAAATGAGTTAATTCACATTTAAAATATGCGAATTAAAACTCATCTATGTAATCTAGAAAATGTGTTATGTTTTTATTGTAATATTTTACTACTAATAGATGTTTCAGGGTAAAGTATATGGGTAATTTGACATATTCATTAAAATAAAGAAAATCAACATTCACAAATTATCCAACTTAACATGAATTCTTAATTTTGGGATAAATGACATGTGTATGTGTTTGTATATATGTGTGTATAATCTCTTATCAAAAATATACAATCGCTTAATTTTGAAATTTTAGAGAGGTAATATTCTTGTGACATTCAATTTTTGAAGACTCTTTTGGGGAGCAGTTTTAGGTCCACAGCAACATTGAGAGAAAGGTACAGAGAGTTCCCTTAAAGCCCCTGCTCACACACATGCATAGACTACCCCTTTCTCAACACCCCCCTCCCCAGAGTGGGACATTGGTGACAACTGATGAACCTACACTGACACATCATAATCACCCGAAGTCCACAGTTTACTTTAGGATTCATTCTCAGCGCTGTATATTCTATGAGTTTGGACAAATGAATAATGTCATGCTTTCATCATGATAGTATTATAGAGATTATTTTCTCTGCCCGAAAAGTCCTCTGCTCTCCACCTCTTCATTCCCCCTCCCACCAGCCCTTGGAAATCACTGATCATTTTATTGTCTCCGTAGTTTTACCTTTTCCAGAATGTCATATATTTGGAATCATATAGCATGTAGCCATCTCAGATTGGCTTCTTTCACTCAGTGATATGCATTTACGGTTCCTCCATGTCTTTTTATGACTTGACGGCTCATTTCTTTTTAGTGCTGAATAATATTCCATGGTCTGGATGTACCACACTATATTAGTCCCTTCACCTACTGAAGGACATCTTGGTTGCTTCCAAGTTTTTGCAATTATAAATAAAGTTGCTATAAACATCAATGTTCCAGTTTTTGTGTGGATGTAAGGTTTTTTTGACTGTTTAATTGGTCTTTTTATTCAAATATTTTACTTCACTTAATCCTTCCAGCATCTCCAGTTTGAGTTGTAAATCAACTACACTTCAATTAAAAAGTAACTTCCTGAAAATTCATAATCTAAACTGATTAAATGTGATCTAAATCTATCTTTTCATTTTTATGTGTGGACATATTTTAAACTCCTTTGAGTAAATACAAAGGAGGATGAATGTTGGATCTTACTGAAAGAATACGTTTAATTTTGTAAGAAACCACGAAACACTTTTCCAGAGTGGCCGCACCATTTTGCATTCCCACCAGCAGTGAATGGGATTTCCTGTTGCTCTATATTCTCACCAGTGTTTGGTGGTGTCGGTGTTCCAGAGTTTGGTCATTCTAATAAGTGTGTAGTGGTATCTCATTGCTGTTTTAATGAAACTCAATTTTGAAAATAAGTAATTTCTGACTGCCTATTTTCTGGGCATTTCCATGCACATTTAGTTTATTTAATCACCACATATGTGAGATATGGATATGACTATATTTATTTGCACAGAGAATACTGAGATACTGGGAGAATAATAACTTCTCCAAGGCCAGTGAAAATATGAGGCCAGGATGGATTCTAGGACTATCTCCAAAGCTCACTCTCTACGTGACTCCTTTTGCAATGTTCTGATTATAAGTAGTATATTGTGCTGGAGAACCTATAATAGTAAAAATGTACTTAATAACTTAGATATGTAACATAGATATAATTACATGTGAAGGGTTTTGCAACACAAGTTCAACCATAACTTTCCTAAAATTGTGAGAGGCAAGCTATTAATACTTATAATTCCAAATTTTATTTTTCTGACACATTCTATTAAAAATATATAGCTATAATCTACAATGTAGGGATATATGATGAATAAATTCTAACCTCTCTCCTTTTGCCCTGACGCCTTCTTCTTTATATCTCAGATTTCTTTTTAACACCCTTAGTTTCAATGCATTCAAAACATGACTGAAAGATATTGCTTTCCATTACTTTTTATTGGCATACCTTCCCAAATACAGGAACTCACAAGGGCATGTATTTTCCAGAGAAATTGAGAATTGGTTTTAGTGTTCAAAACCATGAACTCTATGAAAGAAATCAGGGGCTCTTTCAGTTACAAATTGGAAACAGTGGGCCCCAAACTCTTTTTGCTCTAAATACATTATCATTGTTGGAAATCTCAATGAAGGTCACTGTTTTCCAACCCACAGGAATAAATATGACTTCTTTTCTTATTTCTGAAAACCTGGACAAATGACTTTGAATTCTAAAGGAAAAAATACTTTGTTTCAAGTTTTTAAAAATAGCATTTGCTTAATTAAATAGATTCAAATGTATTTTCGTGTTTCCTCAGTACACATGCCCAAATTATACACACAGTCTTCCTGTTTTATAGAACTGCTATGCCAATGAAGGAACAAAAATTGTTATGGCGACCACAGAACGGTGATGAGTGTTTGCCCAAATCAGCATCTTTTAATTGCTCATGGGGAAGAGAAGTTTTATTATTTTTGTTGATTCCATTTAATTAATTTCTCCATAAACACATGCACACCTATACCGCACAAAAGCTGCTGATTCACATGGAGAATTGTAACCCCAGTGTTACTCCAATTTCTCCATCTCAGGTTCGTGGTACCACTTCAGGTTTTATACCTCGAGTCATGAGCTTGGCTAGAGCAGTCAAGAGTCACAGATTTGTTTTTGCTGTTGTTACAACAGGGATTTTATCCAGAATTTCTCTGACCTCCAAGAAATCTCTCTCCACCACGTAACACTGATACTTTAGCCACAGCCAGTTGAAAAGATGCTGCTTGCCCCACTGAACTCTCCAACTGTCAGAGTCCTCAAATCATTATTTTATCTGCAAATAAGATAAACAGGTGCTACACTATCAAGAAAGTTATGCATCTAAACATTTAAGCCTTCTGCTCCGAGAATAAGGGCAGAATAAATGAGATGACATTGACTTTAAGCTCTACTCTGAGGCTTAATCATCTGGGCAGGGTGGTGAGAATGAGCACACTGACTATGTCATGTGGTTGCTCACCTAGAAATGTGCTCCATGTAAGAAAGATCAAGGCGTGTTACTAAACTGACGGAAATGAAAGTCACTGCCGACTTCCATTTCTGGACTGCGTACTTGATAGACTCAGAGTAGAAATTTATTCACCTAATTGTGCATGAAACACATACTTGTGGCTACAGAGGCCAATTGCTCTTGATCCTATTATTGTGTCTGTGATTCCCAGAGTGCTTGCATGTTTGTTATAAAACGTGACTGTTTGGAAACACATAAAGTCTTTCATGCGTCAAGACGTTGATCAGGTAGAGCAATATGTAATAATGTCATTTACTCCTCATTCATTTAACAGATGGGGAGGAAACGTTATTTTTACAAAGTGTGGTAGGCGGAATAACATCTGTCCTCCCCCCGCCAAAAGGTTCGGTCTATTCTCAAGAAACAGTAAATATATTGTATTACAGGCAGACCTCAGAGATATTGTGGGTTCTGTTCCAGACCACTGCAATAAAGTAATAAAGTAAATAATAAAGTAAAAAATAAATTTTTAATTAAAAGAAAAATGTTTTACTTAATAAAGTAAAAAGTAATATTTTTTGGTTTCTCAGTGCGTGTAAAAGTTACGTTTATGCTATACTGTAGTCTGCTATGTGTGCACTAACCTTAAGTCTAAAAAATACTAAAACATACATACCTTAATTAAAAAATACTTCATTGCTAAAAAATGCTAACCATCATCTGTGCCTTCAGAGAGGAGTAGTAGTAACATCAAAGATCACGGATCCCTGATCAACATAACAAATATAATAAAAATGAAAGTTTGAAATGTTGTGAGAAGTAATGAAATGTGACACAGAGACACAAAGTGAGCAAATGCTGTTGGAAAAAATGGTGCCCCAGCCTTGCTCAGTGCAGTGTTGCCACAAATCTTTAATTTGTACAAAAAAACAAAACAGAAAAAGCACCACACAGTATCTGCAAAGCACAATAAAGCAAAGTGCAATAAAACGAGGTCTGCCCGTATAAAGTAGGCTTTGCAGATGTGATTGCGATGAAGGACGCTGAGGATCCCTGATCAACATAACAAATATAAAATTATTTTAATTATCCACGTGGGCCCAATTTCATCACATTTAAAGAAACTGTTCCTGATGAGAGAGGGTCCTAGGAGATGCTGCTGTGAATGAACAGTCAGAGAAACGCAGCCTTGCTGGCTGTGAGTGAAAGGAGGAACCGTGGGTCCAGGAAAGTCACAGCCCTCTAGAAGTCGGAAAAGGCAAGGAAACAGATTTTCCCAGAGACATTACTAAAGGAAGCAGCTCCGCTAACAGCGTATATTTCAATCCCTGAAACCCACGTGAAACTTCT
Source organism: Aethalodelphis obliquidens (assembly GCF_003676395.1). Lineage (NCBI taxonomy): Eukaryota > Metazoa > Chordata > Mammalia > Artiodactyla > Delphinidae > Aethalodelphis > Aethalodelphis obliquidens. The sequence goes on along the minus strand of NW_020837963.1, from coordinate 23,516,347 downwards.
GACCTCTGGAATTGTAAGACAATAAATTTGTGCCTCGTAAGCTACCAAGTGTGCAGTCACTTGTTATAGCAGCAATAGCAAACTAGTACACACAGGTTTTATTAACAGATCCAATGAGAAATAGGACTTACTAATTCAGAGACAAGGAGGTGAGACTCAAATCCCCTTTCCTCTTCCTGTTCCTAGGCTTGTTTGCACATGCATTACCCGGAACAGCTGAGGGGGCTTGATCTTTCTGGGTTTTCTCAATCTGTGGCCTGCAGTTCTACTGAGGCTTCTGGAAACCCCAGCTGCTCCAATTCAGCTTGCTCCAAAAAAAAAAAAAAAAAAAAAAACCAAACAACTCTACAAACCACATCAACAAAACCACAAATCCTCTGGACAGAATAAACTCTTGCTTGTATGAGGCGAGGGTGGGCAGGGCTCCTTCTATCCTTTCCTTTCCTTTTCTCATGTTCTTTTCCTCCCCTGTACTCTTTGTCTCCCTTCAGCCACCTGAATATTGCTTAGCAGAATTTTCCTGAATGCGTTTCCTAGTGCCTTCACTAAAGCTGCGTTAAAAAAATCACCACTCCCACGTTAGTCATTCGGGGCTGCCGTCATGATTCGTTTTACTGTTGGTTCTCACCACTGTTTATCATATGTCTTCAAGCTCACTGACTCCAGACCTTCCTCCTTCCCCCTGTCAGCTTTATCTCCATTTTTTAATGAACCTTTCTAGGTCTTTAACAGCCAGGAAGCTTCCAATAGAGTTTTCTTTCCCAAGCATGAAACTTGAGCATTTTATTTTCACCTCATTCCTGACTAGGGCCTTTTTTAGGACTTCTCTCCAGCACCCAGATAAATGGCAATACTGTGAGCTCCTTAGACGCCTTATCTCCATAAGCGATATTAAAGAAATGCATCGGGCTTCCCTGGTGGCGCAGTGGTTGAGAGTCCGCCTGACGACGCAGGGGACGCGGGTTCGTGCCCTGGTCCGGGAGGATCCCGCATGCCGCGGAGCGGCTGGGCCTGTGGGCCGTGGCCGCTGGACCTGCGCATCTGGAGCCTGTGCTCCGCAGCGGGAGAGGCCATAGCGGTGAAAGGCCCGCGTACCGCAAAAAAAAAAAAAGAAAAAGAAAAAAAAAAAAGAAATGCATCTTCAGATTCCTTTGAAAATGGATTCCTTTTTCTGGGTTTTAATTCATTTCAACAGTTTGAATTTTCAGACAGACTAAGATCTCCTTCCCTCCTATAATTAAACCAGACAGAAATTCCCAGCCTTCCTCACAGATGTAGAGCACATGGGCTGCATAGGAAGAGATCTCAGTGCCAAGCATTTCTAGCACACTGGTGTTATTGTTTAAGAAAATAACCTTATTGAAGCATCAGATCAGGTGGTTGACTACAGGGGCTAGGTCACATTTTAAAAAGATCAAAGGGTACAATCTTGCAGTTAGATTCCATATATACGTGTTAGCATATGGTATTTGTTTTTCTCTTTCTGACTTCACTCTGTATGACAGTCTCTAGGAGATCTCATGGACAGTTCTGTGATTACAGTTAATACCATATCATATACTTCAAAGTGGCTAAGAAACTGGATCTTAAATATACTCACTACATAAAAGGAATGATAATTATGGAACATGATGGAGCTGTTAGCTAATGCTACGGTGGTAATCACACTGCAAGATATGAATGTATCAAATCAATGCATCGTGTGCCTTAAACGCACACAACGCTATACGTCAGTTATATCTGCATAAAATAAATTTACACTTAAAAAAGCACATTTTGACACAACTGAAAATTTAAGTATAGTAAGTAGAATCTAATACACCAATCTCATTGACAACTGTGCTCTATTTTCTCCAGAGTCTTCACTCCACAGTTTTTTTAGCCTCTCAGCCTCCAAAACACAATAGAAAACTCTCATTCCTCATCCCAGGTTTTCAGATGTATTCCCCCTTTTCCGCTTTGAATTACGAAGACAGACAGCCTCTTTCACCAAGCCCTTCCCCTCCAAGCACCTGCGCTTTTTTGCCCAGTCTTGGTATCCATGGCACTAAACAATCGGGAGGTGACTTGGAGGACCCGACGGTCTCGGGCACGTAGAGAATGTGGAAGATGAAGTCAGTCGTGGAGTGCGGGGCGTTGAGTGGGGTGAGCCTTAGGCGAGGCAAATGTTTACCTTTATCCCCTCCCCAGGGTTCTTTTTCGCTGAGCCTGAGAACTAAACTGACATGAGACCGATCAACAGGTGAAAGCACGCAGATTTCTTTCATACAAGTTTTACGTGACACGGGAGCCCTCACATGCAATGAAGACTCCCCAAAATGGGGAGATGTGCTTGCTCTCACATTAGGTTGAAGAGGAGAGGTAGACTGTGGGAAAGCGACTCAGCTCTGTGGGAGCTACAGGAAGATAAGGGTTGTTTTAACAAGGTCCGTCCGTATAGAATCCTCTCAGTCTCAACTTCCCATCCTTGATGAGAAGAACGTCACTGTCCTCATAGAGGGAGGACATTTTTAGTAGGGAATTTTGTCTCCTGCTTTTAAGAAGGAAAGTTAGAGTGTTTTCCTTGTATCTGCTGTTTTCCAAGTGCCTTTAACTTGAAATAGTCAACACGTCAGAGAAGCATATTTTGGGGTGGCATGTTCTGAACCCTTTCCAGTCATCACAGAGTTCACTTTCTCCAGACTGAGGAAGCCTGTAAGAAGCCAAGAGAGGACACACTAAGGTACCAGTCAGGTCACTTCTTTTCAAAAGAAGCTTCACAGGGGTGGTCGCTGAGGCCCCCTACAGGCCAACTCTGGAGCTACCTCACTCCGCTCTACTCACAAATCCTTTCAACACGCTGACACTGCCGAAAGCAAAGGAACAAAACCAGCCAGTGTCGTGAACAGAACCACACACTGTCAACTGCATGCTGGGCCTGAGGAAGGTTCCATGTGTAGCTCTTTCTCCTCAATACCTTATTTTTAAGATTACGGCTACTACTGCATTATTCTTGTTATTATTATTGTATGCTATTTCCATCCTTCTGCTGTTAAAATTTTCTGATAGTGCCACTAAGATCTGTCCACACTGTCAAAATACTCACAGAAACCTCACAAGAATAATTCCTTTTTGTAAACTGGTGCGGAAACCATGGAAAACAGTATGGAGGTTCCTTAAAAAATAAAAAATAGAGGGACTTCCCTGGTGGCGCAGTGGTTAAGAATCCGCCTGCCAATGCAGGGGACATGGGTTCGTGCCCTGGTCCGCCAAGATCCCACATGCCATGGAGCAACTAAGCCCACGCACCACAACTACTGAGGCTGTGCTCTAGAGCCCACGAGCCACAACTACTGGAGCCCGTGTACCTACAGGCCGTGCTCCGCTGCAAGAGAAGCCGCTTCAATGAGAAGCCCGCACACCACAACAAAGAGTAGTCCCTACTCGCCACAGCTATAGAGAGCCCATGTGCAGCAATGAAGACCCAATGCAGCCAAAAATAAATAAATAAATAAATTTAAAAAAAATAAAAAATAGAGTTACCATATAATCCAACAACCCCACTCCTGGGCATATATCTGGAGAAAACTCTAATTTGAAAAGATACACGCACCCCAGTGTTTACTGCAGCACTACTTACAATAGCCAAGACACGGAAGCAACCTAAATGTTCACTGACAGGTGAATGGATAAAGAAGATGTGGCATATACACAATGGAATATTACTCAGCCATGAAAAAGAATGAAATAATGCCATTTGCAGCAACAGGGATAGACACAGAGATTATCATACTAAGTGAAGTAATTCAAAGACAAATATTATATGGTATCACTTACATGTGGAATCTAAAAAATAATACAAATGAACTTATGTATGAAACAGAAAAAGTCTCAGGGACAAAGAAAATAAAATTATGGATACCAAAGGGGAAAGGGGAGGGGGAGAAATAAACTAGGAGCATGAGATTAACAGATACACACTATCATGTATAAAACAGATAAACAAAATGGATTTACTGTATAGCACAGGGAACTATATTCAATATCTTATAATAACCTATAATAGAAAAGAACCTGAAAAAAAGAGTATACACACACACACACACACACACACACACACGTATGACTGAAACACTTTGCCATATACCTGAAACTAACACAGTATTGAAAATCAGCTATACTTCAACAAAAAAGAAAAAAGAATAATTCATTTTTTTCTTCCTCAAAGAATACAGTCATCTAAGTATTAGGATGTCCCCAAGTTCTAGGTAGCAGCTTTGCCTTTCTCTGGCATAAAACTTCCCTTTTCTTGCAGTAGCAAGGAACTAGCTTAAGTTGACACAAACGGGACTAGAAACAGATTGTTACATAGAACATCATGAATTCTTATTCTTGATCTTCACTCATGTAAATCATATAATGTTCACTGATAGGAATTAAAAAGGACATTATATACTTATCTAAATATTGTTTGAGTCAAATATACTCTTTTTAAAGTAGTGTTTGAATAACTGGATATTTTTGAAAATTTTTAATACAAGAAAAAACTCACAAAAGCAAAGAATAATGGCTATCATCCTTGAGGTTATCCCGTTCTCAGAGGGACTCACAGGGTTTCAAGTCCATTCATCAACTGTGAGTTAAGGAAGATAGCAACAACTTCAGCTGAAGCATCTTTCTTCAGCGTCAGTGGGGTGCTTATCCACCAAAAAAGAACCTTTTGGTAAAAAGTCTATAATCAACACTGACTTAAGAGGTTTTTAGAAATGCAGTCAGAGTACAGAATATTTAGGATTGTTTCTAACTGCTCATGTGTTTGGTTTCTTTCTTACATATGTTAAAAGAGGGAAAAAAATTGTACCATGGAATACCTATAAAACTATTAAAAATAATTAGGTTCATTTTCTATGCCTGGTATGGAAAGCTGACTATGTTATAGTGTCGAAATTAAAGAACAAATTTGCATAACAATATTATATCAACAATTTTTGTAAAATATGTGCGCACAGGCATGTGTCTATGTTACAGAATGTCTGAAAAGACGCGTGTATTAATAGGCCTTACCGCTGGACAGTTGGATTCCATAATTTTATGTAATTTTATTGTCCTAATTTCTTATAACAAATTTAAGCCTTTTGTAAAAAAAATAAACTTAAAAATGTAAGTAAAAAGCTACTCTTATTTCAAATTTATATAACCATCAATGATGTCATTTTAGTTCTCTCAAAATTTAGGTAAGATGAGGAACACATGCGGCATGTGTATTTATCTATAAATCGATTTCATCTCACATTTTCTGTGGATCATGTTTAGACCCCCTGAGAAAATAGTAGCATTCATGGCAGTACCAGGGGAGTCTTCCAAGTAGCAATAATTTTGTCCGGTGAGAAACCTGCAATGGTTGAAGATGGGTGAGGGGCGTACTTGTGACCTTGAAAGGGAATTCTAGTTAATTAAATTAGACAGAATATATGGTAAATGTGTCAGAGCAGAGGCAGAAATAACTTACTATAAAATATTCCTAAAATGGTGAGAAATGTTCAGTTTAACCCAGAACTAGCTCCCATAGTATGCTGGTCAGATTCCACTGGCAAAGGGAGGAAGAGATTGAGAGCAAATACTATTCATAAGCCACAGGCTCCTCAGAATCAGCTGTAGGGTAGATCAGGAAATGTTGATTTAAATAGAATTTTACTGAAAAGGACACTTTAAATCTGGAATGAGCTGCAGAAAATGACTATGTAAATGGCCATCTTTCATTCAAGACCACGCAGCAGGAAGTGGCACCTTTGCTGTGTTTTATTTCTCACTGGACCTTTAGAAGCTGCATCTTGGAGAAAGCGAGACCTATGTGCTGCTGTCTCACCTCCTGCCCTCTCTCTGGATGGGGACAGAAAAGGTCCTGCACATGCAGTGCAGCCTGTTTATTTTTTAGGTGTTTGGTTCTGTCAGCATCTCTACTTGTATATTTACAACGGAAGGTGATGTGATGGAAGGAAAAAGGGAAAAAAAAATTATAATCACGGGGCTTCCCTGGTGGCGCAGTGGTTGAGAGTCCGCCTGCCGGTGCAGGGGACACGGGTTCGTGCCCCGGTCCGGGAAGATCCCACATGCCGCGGAGCGGCTGGGCCCGTGAGCCATGGCCGCTGAGCCTGCGCGTCCGGAGCCTGTGCTCCGCAGCGGGAGAGGCCACAGCAGTGAGAGGCTCGCGTACCGCCAAAAAAATAAAAATAAAAAAAATAAAAGAGTGTGAGCTTTGATGGGATGATACAAAGAAGTCTTGTCAGGCCCCACTATGCTGAACTGGAAATGCAGGGACAGTCAGAAGGTTTGTTTTATGTATGTATTAGTACCCATCAGTGTTGATAGAGGTGGCTCAAACCCCCTCACGGAAAGCAACTGTTAAATTTTCAGGAAGTTTTTAAAATTAGAGTTACCGTATGAGCCAGAAATCCCACTCCTGGGCATGTGTCCAGAGAAAACCATAATTCGAAAAGATACATGCTCCCCAATGTTCATTGCAGCACTATTTACAATAGCTTGGACATGGAAGCAACCTAAATGTCCATCAACAGAGAAATGGACAAAGAAGATGTGGTACATATATACAATGGAATAGTACTCAGCCATAAAAAAGAACAAAATAATGCCATTTGCAGCAACATGGATGGACTCAGAAATTGTCAAACTGAGTGAAGAAAGCCAGACAGAGAAAGATAGCTATCATATGATATCACTTATATGCGGAATCTAAAAAAAGGGTACAAAGGAACTTACCTACAAAACAGAGTTACAGATGTAGAAAATAAACTTATGGTTACAAGGGGGTGAGGGATAAATTGGAAGATTGGGATTGACATATACACACAACTATATATAAAACAGATAACTAATTAGGATCTACTATATAGCACAGGGAACTCTACCTAATACTCTGTAACGGCCTCTATGGGAAAAGAATATTAAAAAGAGTGGTTATATGTATATGTATAACAGATTCACTTTGCTGTATACCTGAAACTAGCATAACATTGTAAATCAACTATACCCCAACAAAACTTTTTTTTAAAAGTAAAAATTAAAAAAAAAATCTACCAGAGGGGTAGATAACCCAATTAGTAGAACCTGAATTCACCAAAGAACCTGCACAACGTGTTCAACCTTTGGCCAAATATTATAATCAACTGAGAAGTATTTTATAATGAGGAAGCCAGCCTACTCCCAGAGATTCTGATTTAATTGGTTTGGAGTGAGGCCCGGACTTCAATATTCTATAAAAGCTCCCCGGGTCATTCTTAAGGTCAGGACTTAGAACCACTGCACTATTCTCCAGGACTCTAAGCTAGGCAGTCAGTCGGGCTGTGCCCATGTCTGCTTGTGGCTGAGTCCAGACTACAAAAGGTCATTTCTCTCATTCAATTTGCAAACAGAATAGAGTATAATCTTACCGCAAAAAAAAAGTTTTTTTCCAGGAAGCTTTGAGCTGTTACACATAGCCAGAATTAAAATTAAAATGTATAAATTTGCAATTAAATAAGTTATATTAAAACAATGTAATATATATTCAAAACTTATCACTTCCTACTTGTTTTACTATATTTTCTTAATTTCCCTGTTGTTTGATTTATTTCTGTCTGAAGCATCTGTATGGTGGAAACATGATACTCCATGTGCCACTCTTTTTTTTTTTTTTTGCGATACGCAGGCCTCTCACTGTTGTGGCCTCTCCCGTTGCGGAGCACAGGCTCCGGACGCGTAGGCTCAGCGGCCATGGCTCACAGGCCCAGCCGCTCCATGGCATGTGGGATCCTCCTGGACCGGGGCACGAACCCGTGTCCCCTGCATCGGCAGGCGGACTCTCAACCACTGCGCCACCAGGGAAGCCCCCCATGTGCCACTCCTAACTCCTTGTTCACTAACATCATGTTGATTGCTTGGAATTAGCCACGGTGGAAACACAGCATGGGAACTGGAAAATGCCGTAAATCAGGGCTTGATTTACTTTCTGATTTATTGTTTAGATGGAACGTGATGGAGAAAATGTTAGGAATGTAGGACAAACTTAAAAATATGTAGCGTCTATAACTGCTACATTGTGAATAGCACAAAAAAAGAGAGATCACTCCTCCAGTGTTTGAAACCGTTAAGTGTCGGCCAAGACGTTGCTCACATCATTGATAAACACGTGAAATCCCAACAAATGCAGAGCTGAAGCCAGTTTCATTCAATGAATAAACTCTGCACTGGGGAAGGGATCGTTTAACAGTAGGTTCTCTGTCAAATTTAATGACAAATACATTGGAAAAAGAGTTCATGAAGTGGGAAGTAACTGCATTTGTCAAATAATGATTTAATTGCAAACCAGTTTGGCTGTGAATGTAAAGACTTGGTCGAAATCAACAAAAGCATACTTTGAGACTCCATTTGGGTATCTGAAATTTATAATAAATAGTATTTTACATTTTATTATTCTCGGTAAATAGGGTGATATAGATATCCTTTATATCAGTAAAATTTACAATAAATATATATGCCTGTGTGAATATATTTTTTCAGAGAGGAGGCTATGAATCATTTTCCAGCTTACCATTAGACATGTATTTTTCTTTTATCCCCGTATACCAATCTATTTCCCTTTCTTCAACCATAGGTAGTGGACTATATAACTTATTGTCCGAACTAGGATTCATTTCTGAGAAGGCTAGTGGCAAGTTAAGAAACGGGCTGAAACTTTGCCTTACCCGTACTTAACATTCTAGTATGTTTAATGCATATATTTGGTTTGCACTTACTCTTGCTAAAGTATTGCATGTAGCCGTTTTGGGGGTATGGTCATCTTTTATCATTTCTATATCCTTCCTGACTTTGCTTTAATCATACTCATCAACTTTTGCCATACGCTTTGTGACTTTAAAGGGTTAAGATGTTATTTCCCCCACTAGGCTCAAAAAGATATTTTCTTCAATTTTTTTCTATTACATTTACAGTTTCATCTTTCACATTCTGGTTTTAAACACATGGAGACTCCACCCATGCAGTCAGGATTAGACAGGGAATGATTTCCATCCTGCTCCGTCTAACACTCTGCATTTTCCCCGTTGATTTATGGAACTAAATGCATTGCACGTTAAATTTCCAAGTATTTATGCTTTCTCCCTGACTTCTACTCAACCCTTTCATCTATTTGTTTGTACTCAAGCCAATACTAATCTTCTTATTACTGTGGATTGGCGATATATCTTCCTCCCTGTCAGAGAAAACTTTCCTTGTTTCATCTTTGTCAAAAGTATTGCTAGACGCATATAGCACTTGGGCAGAGTATTCCAACAACAAGGCAGCGAGGAAGGGGGAGGCCGGGGTCTTTCAAAGTTACTACCTTCTTTTCTCAATGTTTGGTCAATTCTCAAGCCAATGTTGCTGTTTTTATCAACTTCACATTATTCCTCATATAGTCCACAAAGCAATGGACAATATGAACCCCTAGTGGTTTATAAAGGTCAAAGAGAACGTCTGGGGCAAAAAAAGAAATCATTGCCTAGTAAGTTAAACGTGGATTTTATACACACCATACACTACACACCACACACACAGACACACACACATCTAACTAATTTATACCTAACTATACGTAACGAATTATAATCTAACCATTGATATACATTTTTAACCAATTTATATTTTGAAAGAATTTTCTATACTCTTCTATAACACAACGCTCTTAGAATCAGTATGTTTTATTTCTTGCCTAAAGTGTCTCAGCATCTTTTGTTGCTCACCTCCCTGAAATCAAATACCCGGGTTTCCTCTTTCTTTTCATCCTGTAATAACTTCCAATGAGATTTCATCTATATCCCTAGTTCAGTTGCCAAATACTGGTGGATGGTTCACAACTCTATCTCTAGAGACCATCTCTCTCTGGGATCCAGACTCACTGATGAAACTATGTAGAATTTCCAGTGGCATCCGGTACAGACACACACTCCTTCTGCATTTGCTGTTTCCAGGAAACATATTCCCAGTCTAGAGCTGGACAAGGTAGAATAAAAGCTTGACTACGGCACTGCTTTAACTTTCATGTAAAACTTGTCACCAAGTCCTAGTAATTTTATATCGATAATGTGTCTCTACCCCTATTACAGAGAACAAGTTAACATTATCTCACTGCAACTATCGGAAACCTCTCCTCGCTGCTCTATCCTCAATCAGCTTTTAACCCCGTATCTACACTGCAGCTGGGATGATCTTTAGAACTTACAAACGTGGCCAAATCATTCTTCAGTGATTTGAATTTTTCTTTGGCCCTGCATTATTTGGCAACTGCCTTCTCCTTTTACCTCATTTAATACCCCTATAACCTTTGTTTTGTTGATTGCATGTTTCACGTTTCTTTCCATTCCTTGAAAGTAAGGTGGTCATTCTACCTTCAAAGACTTTGCACATGCAGCTCCGTTCGCCTGGAAAAGCATCACCCCCAGCCCAGTGAAGTCTCACATATCCTTTAGATCACAGCTCAATCACCACTGTGTCAGGGAAGCATTCCCTGAACCTAGGAACCAAATAATATCGCCCTGCTATATGTTTTCCCATCTCTCTTCACTTGCTGCAGTGTGTAATCATGGGAAGTGTAAAAGTGGAAGAGACCCTCCCTTTCCAGAGACTGTAAATCCCACACGGACAGAGGTGCATTCTGTTTTCCTCACCTTGGTGTTTCTACTGCGTGACAGGGTTAAGCTTTGATAAATACTTGTAAATTTAATAACCACAATCTTTATTGAGGTAGATGAAGAAAAAACAATTATTTTCATGACTAGATATAGAAACACACAGAAAATGAAAATGAAAATACAATACCACCTACAGTTACTAAACGAGAAGTACATAGATGTAAATCTCGCATTGTTTTGTTCCTGATCTTAGGAGAAAGAATTGCCTTTCACCACGAAGTATAATGGGTTTTTCGGGGTTTTTTTGCGGTACGCGGGCCTCTCACTGTTGCGGTCTCTCCCGTTGCGGAGCGCAGGCTCCGGACGCGCAGGCTCAGTGGCCATGGCTCACGGGCCCAGCCGCTCCGCGGCACGTGGGATCTTCTTTGTACGTCCATACACAATGGTAAATATTACATTCCCATATAACTGCACCTTGCATAGGTTTCACTCTTGCTTTCTCTCATTTTCCCTCTGTACCCCATCCCACGGGTCTTTTCTCCTTAGGAAGCACTATCCTTTCTGGCCTTCTTCCCCAGCCTCCTACAATTTACTCACCACTTTCTCTTTCCTGTCTCCTAAGCATGTATTCCAATTTCATCTTACACATGGATGGCTTTTCCTCTGAGAAGCCACTCTGACTGCATGCTTGTATTTCAAGAGCAATTTCTACAGATATAAAATATTTTCTACACATGAGAGCACAGTCAACATTATACTTTGATTAGTGTTTATATCTCTATATTCACTCTAAGCTCATAAACGCTAAAACTTTAGTCACTGTAATTTTTCTTCCCAGTTTTAGCTTCACTGGCCATCATGGCACCTGAGCCCTGGTGGACACTCTCTATATATTAGTTAAATAAATGATGGAAACATTTGAGGCATATTTATAAGACTGTTTGAGTGGAGATAATTCTATAAATGTGCTTGCAAATATCATTCAAAATGTTAAGAAGTGGAGTGAACAAAATACAGTTTAATAAAGTAACAATTTTAAAAGTAAACCGTCATCTTTTTTTTTGCACATCACTTTGCCTTATGAAACTATGGAGACTACCTAGCACGGTCTATTTGTCCCATTAGTGATCAAATGTCACTTAGAAAGCATTGTGACTGATTGGTACTATTGCCTTAAGAGTAAAATTCTGTAGAGACTTATGAACAATAACAGGGAGAAAAAAAGGATTGTACCATTTATTCTTCCATTATGACTATGCCTGCGTAGCCTAAAACTGCCAACTCTCGTTTTATTTAAAGCACAAAAGGTACACAGACACAAAAATAAAGGATGAGCTGTGAATTTCCATGACAGAATCTAGTCAAGAATTTCAGAAACTGCAGGGATTAAAAGATGTGGATAAATATTTATAAATGTGAACTCAAAGAACTGTAGTCAACAGAATACTCAGGAAGAATTTTCTGCCCAATGTTTTCTTCCTTGTATAGTCAGACTGCTCCTTGAACTTCAGATCTAAGAATGAAAATGACTTTCACTCTAGCATCCTTCCTAGTTTACCTGTACTTTCTGGAAACAGACGTTAAAATATTGCCAAATTGGATTTTCAGCAAGTTTTCTTCCTACTAATGATGTACTCTTTCTTTCAATCCTAGTTCTAGTCTCTTTATATTTCCAGACTTGTATGATAAGTTCAAAGATTAAAAGTATAAATTGACTTTCATTTAAGTATTAATAATATCTGTGTCTTTAATAGAATTGGCAATATCACTAACATTTCCTGACTTAAACCATATCGTATGTGTTTTAAATAATTTATGCAATGTTTTACATTATCCACACATCTCTCATTGCAATGTTATTTGCTATTAATAAACATCATGAGTTAAAACTTTGGGTTTGAGTTAGACACCTAACAGACATACCCAGAGACAGTTTTACCAACTATTTGGACATTCACCATCCCAATAAGTTGACACACAAAATTAACCATCACAGTACATAGACTTTGCCACGTTTTCCTTGTGGAATTTCAGATTTGCTCTGGACCAGTGACTGGTATGTGTCTGCTACTTTCCATATGTTCTCATGTCAGAGATCATTTCAGTTGCCCTGTTTATGTTGGACGACTGTATGCTGGGTGCCTAGTGAACAGAGCTGCTTTTAAATTATGCCACGTGGAGTAAGAAAATAAATGGTGCTTCATATATGATATGCACACAAGTTTAAATGTTATGAACTGAGCTAACTGCTAGAAAACATTTGTCTGATCTGTCAGTATATCTTTCACTGCTTCAGTGTTGTCATTAGGAGCAACTGTCATTTTTATATATAGTACTTCAGACATACTAGGGCTGTTTATGGCATTTTCTACATGTTGCTTTTCTACAAAATAAATTCCTGATGTCAGGTTGAAAAAAAATACTTGTGTGTACATATACATATATATACACATATGTATACATATATATACATACATATATATACGTATATATACACATATATATACATATATACATACATATATATACACGTATATATACACATATATATATCATAATGACCTAGAAAGAAATAGAAGTCAGCATTGTTAATTTCTTAAAGACCCTCCCCAATGGGCTGATGGAGAAATCCCTTTGTTCTTGCTTTACCCCCTTCTTTCTAACTCCAGACCTGTCCTACACCAGGAGGCTCCTTGGGTACATACCTATGGACACCGCAGCCAACCATCTGTACGTGTACTTCTTCATAAACACTGTTGTCACTTGGCTACCCTTTGGATCTAGGGAGGGACATGCTGACGGGACAGGAGATTCTCAATAGGGTAGATGAGGGAAGGGCCATGTAGGATATATCCTCAAGGCCATGTGTATAGGGAATTCAAAGGTCCTAGTAACTCAAGTTAGAAGGGAGAGCATAGGTTCCAGGCCTGCGCATCCCTTGACTATATGATCTCTTGTCCTTAGAGAAAAGTTACAGCCAGAGGAAGGTCAGAACATGTTCCTCAAAAGAGCAAGATCCAGTGCAATGGCCCTTTTGAAAAGATCTAAGGGGATCTCTGATAAGCAAGTTGTCTTTCATTCAGATTTTTTTAAAAAGCTGTATCATGACGTAATTTGGATTACAGAATCCTGGAGTTCAAGTCTTATGTCACCTTTGCATGAAATTCTTGGAGAGTCTTGGGGACTTTATATTGTGTGCAGATGAAAGCAAATGTCTGTGACAAAGAAGGAAGGCTGTAGACAATTGGATTACTGCTACCAATTATTTGCCCCTCCTTGTAATACTATTATATATCATCCCCTCTGCTTGTCATGTGACTTGTCTGATCATCTGGTAGGAAAATCACATTACACAGCCTCTTTGATTTGGGACCTGGCGATGTGATGTTCCTTGGCCATATCCTAAACGCAGGACAGCCCCTTCAGCCAATGATCTACAAAAAGAAAACATCTGAGGCCAAGCTGGGTAAGCACAGAAGAGGCAACCAGAGCGGCAGCTGACTTGCAGCCTCTGATAACATGAGCAAGAAGTAAATACTTGTTTTTGAGAGCCATTTAGATAATGGGTTTGCTATTAGCCACTGCTTTCTAATATACCATATTACACAAGGGGAAACAGTTAAAAAACACAATGAGGTTAAGTGTTATGAAACTGAATTGAAACTATTCATATAGATTCACAATTTTAAAAACTTTCACTGAAATGGCCTACAAACAAATATTACCCCAGTAGCAATGATAACTTCAAGAACTCAGATTACAGCTTCTAATATTCCCCTGTGTTAAGAACCTGAGTCTGAATAAATTGTTGAATTCTGGTCTGCAGCACGGAAAGAACAAGATGAGCCTGGGACAAGGTGGTGCAAAACAGTAGGAAGGAGTTTGCACATTCATCTTGCCTTACTGGGAGGAAATGGGTTGGGGAGGATGTGGACAAAAGGGAACACCTGTGTCTCGTTGGTGGGAATGTAAAGTGGTACAACCATTTGGGAAAACAGTATAGAGTTTTCTCAGAAAATTAAAACTAGCACTACCTCGTGATCCAGCAGTGCCACTTCTGCTCATATAACCAAAGGAAATGAAATCAGGATTGCCAAGAGTTATCTGTGATCCCAAGTTCATCGCAACATTACTCACAATAGCCAAGATATGAAAACAGCTTAAGTGTCCACGGACAGAAGAATGGATAAAGAAAATGTGGTGTATATATTTTTATACATTGGAATATTACTCAGCATTAAAAAAGGGAAATCCTGCCCTTTATGACATCATGGATGAATCTGGAAGGCTTTATGCCAAGGGAAATAAGTCAGGCACAGAAAGACAAATACTTCATGATCTCAATTAGATGTGCAAATCTAAAACAATTTGAATGCATAAAAGCAGAGGGTAGAATACCAGTTTCTAGGAGCTGGAGATTGGGGTTAACGGGGAGATGTTGTTCTAAGGACACAAAGTTTCAGTTATGCAGGATGAATAAGTTCTGGAGATCTAAGGTACATCCTGGTGACTACAGTTAATAATACTGTGTTGTATACTTGAAATTTGCAAAGAGAGTAGATCTTAAGTGTTCTCATCACATGTACACACAACAAAATGCCAATTATATGAGGTGCTAAATATGTTAAACAGCGTGACTGTTAATCGTTTCACAATGAATACCTATGTCAAACCATCATATTGTGCATCTTAAACACATACAATTGTTATTTGTCAACTATACCTCAATAAAGCTGGGAAAAAAATACATGGCAAAAGTTGTTTAGTAAAAAAAATAAAAAATAAAGCTGGTGCCAAAAATATAAATCTTTGATAAAGAGACAAAAATTAAATAAAATATAAGTGTAGAGTAGATAAACCATCTGTTAACAACACATTTAAGTCGATTAGGAAACTGTGAAAAAGAGTGGGTATTGGGGCTTCCCTGGTGGCGCAGTGGTTGAGAGAGTCTGCCTGTCGATGCAGGGGACGCGGGTTCGTGACCCGGTCCGGGAGGATCCCGCATGCCGCGGAGCGGCTGGGCCTGTAAGCCATGACCACTGAGCCTGCGCGTCCGAAGCCTGTGCTCCGCAACGGGAGAGGCCACGACAGTGAGAGGCCTGCGTACCACAAAAAAAAAAAAAAAAAAAAAAAAAAAGAATGGGTATTGGATGAAAATTTACTGAAATGAAAAGGTAGATAATAGTGCCTAGAAAGAAGAGCACATTAATAAGGAAGATGAACAGTATCATTTCTTTTTTTTTCTTTTCACAGTGTGGATAGATTGTTTTATTTGGTTTTATGTGTGCTCATTGGATCACACAAAGTATGAATCTTTTGCTTATACAAAGTATCTATTATAGAATACTTTGTATAAAAATTTGGTTTTAACAATAGTAGATGCTAGTTGTGAGGGACAGGACGACTTCATTGTTTCTTGTTTTGCCTATTTGTTTCACTCTTATTTTCTGAGATGATACAAAGTCATTAGAACAAAATAAATGAGTTGGTCCAAGTAAAATATTTTGCTCAGGGAAGGGTTAAGTTTAGAACCTTGATTTCCACTGCTGGTTGCCTGTCCTTTCCCCTATAACTCCACTCCAGTTTATGTTTCATTTAAACTCCCAAGGAAATAATTAACGTATTTTAACATGGGAAGGAGCATGCATTTATTTAATTTGCAACATAAAAGGGGTGCATCAGTAACAGTGTGAAAAGAAAACAATTGGCTGCCGGCTGCTGAAATTGAGAAATATCAATTAGGATTAACTAAAGTAAACTCTCTTATGGGTTTAGTTTGTTTTCTAGAATGATTACATTACAAAAATCACTGTGTTCTATTTCCCAGGGAGGTCTCTATTTCACAATAAAGCTTTCTTCTTCTAGGGCTGTAGTTTATTTTCCAAACAGCCTCAAGAAAATTAAATATACTATGAATGCCTATAATGACCATAGGATGGAATAAAAATACAATCAATGAAACCAAATTAAATTTCTGTTTGCAAACAACTTTGCTCACGGACTGGACATTTGTTAATTGGTTGGCGAAATTCTGCTTCCATTTGCAATTTCTTTCATTTGAGGGTCTCTAAGTAAGGTTTATACTTAATAACAGACCAGCTGATGACCTTTTTATGCATAACAATAAGGCCTCAGTTGAATATCTTATTGTTAACCATTACTCACACAATAGCTTTCGTTGTGGATGAAAAATATTTAATCCATTCACGTATCTATTATAGTTTCTTCCCTACAGCATCTCAGATGTGGAATAGCTAATTAGGCTTTCTGAGTATTTCCTGCTCTCTGAAATTTCTCAAGGGCCTCTGTTTTCAAGTTTTTACTTCATATTAGAATTTGATAATATTTCCACCCTAAGCAACCAATTAAGCTCTACCACTTTTATGGGCCTATTGATTTACTCAAGAAAACAATGGCAACAACAATAAAGTGTTAAATCCTTCATTCTCCCAGATGTCTAAACAAATAAAACATTTTCTTACATTGGTCAATGAAAGAGTTTCCTCTACTTAGGGTCACTGTGACATTTTAGAAAAACTACTGGTTTTCTTTATATGACTGTAATGTGCTTTTCTCTGTGTTCAAATTTTACTAGAAAATTTGTGATTGAGAGAACACTAGTCTTAGCACACATGCATTCTGTGACCTGCATATATTGAGAACCCCCTTTTGACTCTTAGATACTCTGAACTTTATCTGAGTAAAATCAGAATATCTTCCTCATAAACACCCATATTTTATGATAAATACTACGTACTGGACTGCCTTCCCTTTCTACTTTAGTATTTATAAAAGACTTTATTCTGAAATTCGGAGAACAAATCTAGACCCTTGTTTTCTATATTAAATCGAGCTTGCTCTTGGCGTGGTGTTCTCTAATTCAGGATTGCTTCCTGGGCTTGTGAGCTGTGCAATCACACAGGGCCCCACACTCAAAAGGGCCCCTGACTTGGTATAATGTTCTGCTATCCCCATCTTAAAATTCTTAGTAATTTTTGAACAAGGACCGCTCGGAGCTCTACAATTTAGCTGGTCTTGGTCTAGCCCCTTATAATTCCTTACTCATTAAAGAAGTTATTTGATTATACCTTTCAATATCTTTTAATCTCAGTCACTCTGGTCCATCTTTTCTCTCCATAGGTACAGTATGTCTAATTTTGTCACATCGAATCTACTAATTCTGATGTAAAGGTGAGAATTTGGGTAACATGTGCATGTATAGACACTGAGTAATGCAGAATAAAATGGAGACTTTTTTCTTATCCAGAGCAGGTACCTTGTCAGAAGATGCCATTTGCCTCTGAAGATAACAGATCTCATCCGATGCTAAACTGGGAAAGATGGGTATTTTGCATGCTCTTTCTGTTCTTATCTTTCAATAGTCCTTAGACTACAAATCATGGGATACAACATGTATCTGTAATCCCTCTTAAGATTCTGGGAGTCATTAGACTTCTCAATATTAAGCTGGATCTGTAAGTGACCTCGGTATTCAAATGGCATAATAGTGGTGGCAGTGATGATGGTATGGTGGTGGTGATAGAATAACAGCGGTCTGGATGGTGGTTTCTGGGGCTAGCGCATGTCAAATATGGTCTAGATTTCAAAGACTCAGCCCAAATACTACATTAACATTGAAGTCCGGTGTTATTTTAAACCAAATAATCATCTCCTGTTGGGATTCATGTAATATTTTTTTCTGTGGCTCTATTATAAAACCATATTATACCATATACCATGTCCTGTACTATTTTATAGACTAAGGTTGAAGGCTTCACAGATTATTCAGTAAACACTGGGATATATACACAGCACATGAATGAAAACATCCTTGCTGATGGTCATTACTGAATTACTGAAATAGGTTTCCACACCTCATCAAAGTCTCCAAGAAGGAGGTATTAGCCATGGGGAAAGAATTTTAAGAGTGGCGTAAGTTAATTAGCACCAGAATTCCAATTTATCATTATTCCAAAGAGAACTAGACCTGTGATACATGAGAAAATTTTCTGGTAGTACCCTCATATAGATAATTAGTGCTGGAAAACAGACCACGATTTAAGAATGGGCCTAATCTGAAAGGAACTCCTGAAGGCGGAGCAGGAGTTGAGGGATTCATTAGTCCAGTTTACTGTTATTGAAACCATTCTGATCATTTATCTGATCCAGTCTCTCCCCAAGACCTCAACTCCACAACTGAAAATTTACAAAAGAAATGAAGAAAAGTTAGTTTTAGGCTTCCTATGAAAGTTTTTGAAATTTCAATTCATTGTAACTCAGTGAAACTTTGGTAGTTCATTTTACTTTTAATTAAAGTGCATTATTACGATTAATGCAATAATAATTTAAAAAGCTATTATCTATTAATTGTAGATTCCACTGAATTCATTTAATTCAATTCATTTAATAGAACTTGTTGGGATATGAGTATGTAAGATAGGGACATAGTCTTTTTAGAGTAATTTCAATAATTAGGTAAATGGATGGATGCATGGATGGGTGGCTGCATAGAAAGATGGCTAGATATACACACAAATGTTTAACTGTTGTGTTAAATAAAAATAACTATATCTAATGTAAATTATAATCAATTTATTTCACTTATTCACATATTCAGTAAGCCATATTAGTGATTTTTTTCTAATAAAATATTGGGGAATAAATTATATATTTAACTCCTTAAACTTAATGATTTCATAACAGAAGAGCTCAAGTCTCTTATGAATAAACACAGGAATCATAAGTGACTTAAATACATTGGGTGACCATCATATTGCACATAACAAATGAATTCAATTGCATTGGAGTCTTGGTTACATTCATTAAAGTTGCATTTTCTTTGTCAGTATTAAATGCAAAGTACTTTATCAACAACGTGTAATGTGCAAGATTAAAGGAGGACAAGTTTGCTCCTCAGGGTGCTGGCAGTGCTGTAGAAGGATCATATACATAAAGAAACACATCATGTTGAAGAAAGCGGTTAATAAACTATAAGATACACATTTTGCTCAGATGCACAGAGATCTTGGTGTTGGTCTGCTAAATAACATGTTAAATGTGTGTGCGCACCAGTGTATAAAAGAATCACAGGGGCTTCCCTGGTGGCTCAGTGGTTGGGAGTCCGCCTGCTGATGCAGGGGATGCAGGTTCGTGCCCCGGTCCGGGAGGATCCCACGTGCCGCGAAAAAGAAAAAAGAATCACAGCATTCCAGGCATGACTGAAATCCCAAAACCCTGTGCTCTATGAACCTACCAGTCTTGCTGTGCCAGCATAACTGTTAGGACACATACAGCGTGTCTTCAAGTTTGTGCCCCTATGACAGAGGACATTTTGACAGGCATCCTTCTTAAAATGTATTGAATAAATGTTGATAATTGAAATGATGAATATATAAAGGTCAAGAGTTGTAAAATATTTCTACTGCCTAGGAATCTAGAGAATCTAGGCCTGAGTTTATAGTATATTTATGAACTATGAATGCAATTATCCCATTTGAAAAATGTTACCTACTTTACTACCTCTTTGCAGATTTTAGACAGTCTTTTGATATTAATTATCTAATTCAGTTAAAAAGCTACAATTGCCTTGCTGAATCTTACACTATTTTGTACTAAATAAATTTTATTTTTTAGTGGTTTTTTTTGTTGTTGTTGTTTTGCTTTGTTTTTTGTGGTTTTTTTTTTTGCGGTACGCGGGCCTCTCACTGTTGTGGCCTCTCCCGTTGCAGAGCACAGGCTCCGGACGCACAGGCTCAGTGGCCATGGCTCATGGGCCCAGCCGCTCCACAGCATGTGGGATCTTCCCGGATTCCTGAACTGGGGCATGAACCCGTGTCCCCTGCATCGGCAGGCGGACTCTCAACCACTGCGCCACCAGGGAAGCCCTATTTTTTAGTGTTTTAAAACACCAATTTTTTACTGGAAGGAAGAAACAGATCATTTAAACACTACGTAAAATGGAAAATGCCATCTAGAATTTGAATCAAAAGACATGACACTTGTTAGAGTGTCAGACACAGTCAAAACTCCAGCAATTTCCTTCTGGGAGGAGAAATGAGTTCTCTCTCTCATTTTTGCATGCATGTAATTTCTTTACAAATGATTATGCCAGTTAGACATGTAAACCTCCTATCAAAGTTACTGAACGATAATGATTTCTAATTGTTCTAGTTTTCCCTAAGTTGGAGCATTGATATTTTTTTACAATGACAACAATAAAAGAGGCACAAGAGTATGACACTTGTGTTGCTACCTCTTTGTGTTGCCCAAGGGAGGACTGCTCATTTATCATGATTGATAATTAAGATGAAATAGAAATAAATAAGTTGCTTAAATTTACATCACAAGAAACGAAGAGTAGTTTGGAGAATGTTATGTTTGAGAATGTAAAATTTCCTGTTTGATGTTAAATAATGGTTGAAAGAATACGAAATAGATTTAAAAAGTAAAAAGGAAGTAGAAAAATAAATTTTCCTTATAACAGAAACTTAAACCAGAATTGAAAAGTGAATACTAAACCTACATATAAATATGCATTTCTTTTGATTCACACCACACAACAAAGGCATATTCTGTAGTATATTGTTTGCTATATATTTTCTTTGAAGTCTGTCTTATTTTATCAAGGAATAGAAATGTGCCTATGAGGTATAAAATTTCATGAAGCTAAGATATGTGGTTCAGAATAATTCAAGTAATAACTTAAGCCATAATGATATTGAAAGACAAGAGCTTTTCCACCTTGTTTTGTATAATTTTATTAAGTGCCGTTGAAAATGAATTTATGTCACATTGTTCACGAAATAATTATTGTGAAGCATTAGAATTTAAAGGAAATGCTTTGCTAAACATTTTAAAATGTAACCTTTCCTTGGAATGTCAAAGTAAAATCAAAACTTCCATTTTAAAGGAGTCACGCCATCTACAGAAGAAAACTGCACTCCAAAGCCATCTAGAGTAAGTCAATTCCTTTAATATTTTGAGTAAGTGATCTAATAATTTCTGGCACTTCAGAACAAATGCTAAGAAAGTTACCTTAAAAAACCCTAGGGCTCCCTTGGTGGCGCAGTGGTTGAGAGTCCGCCTGCTGATGCAGGGGACACGGCTTCGTGCCCCGGTCCGGGAAGATCCCACATGCCACAGAGTGGCTGGGCCCGTGAGCCATGGTTGCTGAGCCTGCACGTCTGGAGCCTGTGCTCCGCAACGGGAGAGGCCACAGCACTGAGAGGCCCACGTACCGCAAAAAAAAAAAAGAAAAAGAAATACATTTCTTAAGGCTATAGCTGCCGTAAATGTTGATTCCTCTTATGGATCTGGGCAAAGTAAATTGAAAATCTTCTGGAAAGGATTTATCATTCTAGATGCCATTAAGAACTATCATGATTCATGGGAAGAGGTCAACATATCAACACAAACAGGAGTTTGGAAGAAGTTGATTCCAACCCTCATGGATGACTCTGAGGGGTTCAAGACTTCAGCAGAGGAAGAAACTGCAGATGTGGTGGAAACAGCAAGAGAATTAATATTGGAAGTGGAGCCTGAAGATGGGACTGAGTTGCTGCAATCTCACGATAAAACTTGAATGGATAAGAAATTGCATCTTATGCATAAGCAAAGAAAGTGGTTTTGTGAGGTGGAATCTATTCCTGGTGAAGATACTGTGAAGACTGTTAAAATGACAACAAAGGGTTTAGAACATTACATAAATGTAGTGAATAAAGCAGCAGGAGGGTTTGAGAGGATTGACTCCGATCTTGAAAGAAGTTCTACCACAGATTTCAAACATCACATTGTTCATGAAAGGTAGAGTCAATCAATGTGGCAAACTTCATCGTTGTCTTGTTTAAAGAAAAAGCCACGGCCACCCTGACCTTTAGCAGCCCCCGCCCTGATCAGTCAACAGCCACCAACGTCAAGGCAGGACACTCCACCAGCAAAAAGATTATGACTTGCTAAAGGCTAAGTTGATGATTAGCATTTTTTTTAGCAATAAAGTATTTTTTAAATTAAGGGATGTACACTGTTTTAGACACAAGGCTATTGAACATTTGATGCACTGTAGTGTTAATATTCACTTTTACATGTGCTGGGAACCAAAAAAAAAAAAATGTGTGACTTGCTTTACTGTGACATTTGCTTTATTGTGGTGGTCTGGAACTGAACAGGCAGTATTTCAGAGGTATGGCTGTAATATCCTCATTCTCTGTTGCATCTAAAAGGGGAACAGGGCATCTAAAAGAAAAAGCCAGACAGCATTTCCTCCAAAGCACAGATCTTCAAATTTTCACAAATAATTTAATTCATAGATCTTCCAGGAAAAAGCAGCAATGTAAATTTAAAAATAAAAACAAAGTGGATATTATCCTTTTGTCTTCCAGGTGATATTCATGCTCCCTATTCAAATCAGTGGTGTTCGACCAGAGTAGGTTTTGTCCCCAAGAGGAATTTTGGCAACATCTGAAGACATCTGCAGTTGTCACAACTGGTAAAGGTGTTGCTACTGGCATCTAGAGGCCAGGGATACTGCTAAACATCTTACAACACACATGACAGCACCTGCAACAATGAATTACTCAGCTCAAAATGTCAACAGAATCGGGACTGAGAAACCCAGATCTGGATGAGGCTGTCCTATCAGTTCAAGTACTGGGTTAATTGTAATTTACTAAGATAATTGATGAATATCATCTGTCTTTCGTGGCGTGCTTGGAGTTCTCAAAATAAAACACAATATTTGCTAAATGGACACAAAAGAATCATATCCTACAAAAGCATTATCATATAAAGGTTCTTAAAACATGGATTTAATAAATGATGATGTAACAATGGAAACTTCTGTTACTGTGACCCCCCATCTTAAAAATGACAGCTTGGGGCTTCCCTGGTGGCTCAGTGGTTGAGAGTCCACCTCCCGATGCAGGGGACACGGGTTCGTGCCCCGGTCCGGGAGGATCCCACATGCCGCGGAGCGGCTGGGCCCGTGAGCCATGGCCGCTGAGCCTGCGCGTCCGGAGCCTGTGCTCCGCAACGGGAGAGACCACAACAGTGAAAGGCCCGCGTACCGCAAAAAAAAAAAAAAAAAAAAAAAAAAAAAGACAGCTTGATTGTTAATCAGGATTACAACAGACAATGCTAGATGGCTATTAAAAAATAGCTGCAAACAGACATTATGTGTCAGATTTTAACGGTTATGTTTGTACAATGTTTAATTCAGTGTTGGGGACAAAATATAACCTCTAAGATAAAAATTATTTGTAATCAATCCACTTGGTTTTGCAAACATAAAGCAATTTCAAATATAGGCAAATGTAAACCAATTTGTATGCTTTTTCCTCAAAATACACTTTTAATATTGTAAGGACATATTTTGTAAACTAATTTGTAAGATAATTATTTCATACAATTTTTAAAATACATGATAGCAAAAATTTCCGTCAGTAGCTGAACTTGGAAATATGATTTTATATTATGTTCACTCTATGCCCTAGTTAACACATTAGAGTTTTCAGCAGGTTCATCAGTATATTTTTTTTAAATCTACTTCTCTGAAGACATACTGAAATTCTAGCAGTGACATTTCAGTGCAGTAGGTCAGCATGGGACAAATCTAACTTAAATGTAGATATAGTTATATATTATTTTATGACCTAGGAGAATAAGCTTAAAACCCAAGTATATTTGAAATTTCAATAATCCAGCTGTCTTGCGTTGTGAGGAAGCGTTATTTTAAAGCAGTTATAATGACTGGTGTTCTGATATCCTGTTTCAAAGCCATCTGAAATAAACTGAGTGTAAAGTTAACTCATCGTAGTTTTCAAATATTTATTGAAACCTCTGTTCAGAAAAAAATTGCAAGAATTGTCCAGTTCCCATTTTTGTTGGTACTAGAGACTCTCACAAGCAAAATGTTATTTAACAAAACGGTGCTTAAAACTACTTTTGTTGCTATTTCCTCTGTAGCATCAAATCCACATTAATGTTTTTATCAGCTTTAAAAGCCATATATCAAAGTAAGTGCAGTATCCTGGAAGAGGCGTAACAGCTCAGTGATGGCCAGAGACTCTGAATTCTGAGGACATTGCATCAAATAATGTTATTAGTAAGAGATGGTGGCTCTACAAGAATACATCCTGCTTTGATTTATGCCAGCGATAATTTAAACTGATTTTCTCTTTATTTAACAAAAAATGAGAAAAGTCATTACAGAGGATAGTTGAAATAGTAAGAGAAGTTTACATGTAAACACGATTTCCTCAAGATTTATATACGTCTATTTTGTTTCTTGCTTCAATAGCTGAGTTTGCTTGGATTAGATGTTTTCTAAGAAAGTTATATAAAATTATATTTTTAGTATAATTTTAGTTTAGTTTTTAGCATAATTTTATAATGCTGGAGAAAGTCTAATGGTACCCATCCCAACTACTTGCTGAGACATAAAACTTTTACCACACGGCACACCCATCGCTACTTAATAAAGTTCACATAGCTCTGAGAGGAAAATGAGGAATGCCATTAAAAATGACAGAAAGCTTACCATGTGGAACAAAAAGACTTCAGAGCAAAAAAAAAAAAAACCACAACATCACCAAACACACACACACACACACACACAAAACAAAGCTAAGAAACAAACATAAACACACAACAGATATCAACTTTGATAATCAGTTATTCTCAAACCATTATTATAGAATACTTGGGAAAGTTTATTCTTGAAACCAAATGAAAACTTTATTAAAGAGATTATAGAGCTCCATGTTTATATTGTGAGCTACATCTCAACAAGAATTGGGCCATTACCAACCTGATTCTATAGAAATCTTACAGGTAAGTAAATATTTTCACTGACAGCATGAATTGAGCCATCACAGAAATTCAGCACCTTGTAAAGTATTTGATGCGAAGCTACACTTACTGACAAACAGTGACAATGCTACTGAAAGGTCCATTAAGTATGTGTGGCATCAACTTCCAAAATACACTGTAAGTTTACAATATTTTCAACACCTAACAAGTCTTTAGAGCTGTGGTTTTATAACCTCAGTAACTAAGACTTGTGAAGAAAGTTTTAAAATTTCTTTTGGTAAGAATACCAGATGTAAGCAATAAAATAGCTAATGTATAAATTTCTTTATATATTTAGTTATAAGTAGTCAGATGTCATAATGACAATGTTGTAAGAGTTGTTTTAGTCACAGAAATATCTGATTCCAAACTGTCGAAATTTAATAGAATATAATAAGCACATTAAGAATAGGTAGAGTACTGAAATAGCCAAATCACACAATATCTGCAGTAATTCCAAAATGTTTTTGATGACAAGATTGTAGTTTCTCTGATAAGCAGCTCACACTTTGTCACAGTTAAAAATTGTTGATTATTTTCGCATAGAAGATATAGTATGGAAAGCCATGGAATGCAGAGTAGAGAAGTATATTGTAATTTAGAAAAGCACACGTAAATTATAAAGAAAAACCCCCAGTTTATCAATTTATCTGTTCTTTTTTTTGCACTAGTACAGTGCAGACTGATTTTAGCTGCCACATTTACTTGATGATTAATGTAGAAGGGAGACAGAGCATTTGTGAAATCCAATAGTGCTGCTATAGGGCAAAAGAGTAGAGATAGTTGGTCAGTATCTAGTTCAAAAATATTTTCAAGGCAGCAAGGAAAAGTATCCCTATCTCCTTTGTTTCTCATAACATCACCCAAAATTATTAAAATATATGCTCTAAAAATTGACAAAGAGAAATTCGAAAAAGACTTTTGACGAATATTCCTATAGAAAACCAAAATCTTCCAGATACTGTATCCTTTGTTAAGTGTTTCGTACCCTCCATGTAGACTTGCACCGAGAACACATGCAGGGAGTTTGCCTGAAGAGTGAAGCAAGGCGCTCTCATGGGCGGAGCCGTGGACAGCACTGAACAGAAGCCATTTTCCTAAACCAGTGGTTTTCAGTGACTCCCCACTCCTACGCATCATATCCATCAGCAAGTCTTCTTACCTCTGGAAAGTATCACAGACACAAATTCGCTGACTTGTGTTTGTTGGGACTAGTTAATCTTCTTAAAAGCGTTAATAGCTCACTCAGGTCTAACATCGTGCCCTAAGAGGAGATCAGGTCCCTAAATCTTAAACAAACAAACAAACAAACAAACAGGAAAATTGCCTCTTCTCTCTGTACTTAAGAGACTAATTTAGTTTAGGCATTGTTAGGGAAGAAATTGGATGGAAAGTTTCTTAGGGTGATAGGGCAGTAAGAACACATATGCTCTAGATCACGACTAGAAAAAGTAGATAAAAGATCAAGCTGGATATTATTCTCTCACTTAAAAATAATTTTGAAAATATACCACGTGCCCAGTTGTGCGCCAGGCATTGTGGGCCAAAGGTCATGAACATATTCCCCGCCCTCAAGGAGTCTACCCATCAGGTGAACAAGATAAACAAGCAGGAAGTTAGAGCAGAGAATAATAGATGCTAACAGCCCTGTGACTCTTTCAACAATTTCATCCCTTTAATCACAAGAGCCCACACAGACATTCAAGTATCCAATTAAAGTCATTTTAGAATATTATTCTATTATTCATCTTCCAAAAAAATAAATCCTAGAAAAGAGAAAGGAATGATGAGTCTGTTAGATATACGAGATTTTGATATGCCAAAATCAGATGAGAAATAAGAAAACCATAGGAAGAGAGAAAAGTCTCTTTATATGGGCACATCAGCATCAAATTCTGGGAGACCTTTCAAGCAATGCCATTTGTTTCAAAGCAGAAGTTCAGTATGTTCTTAATATGTTATGCATGTAGGCAGTGTTGTTCCTGGATGGACAGAATAAGACAAATTATGCTCAGTAATTCCAATTACAATAATCTACATTTAATTTGATGAGATCAGTGGCCATAAGGGGGAGGAGAAAAGAAAGAATGAGGGAAAATTCAAAGGAAGAATCAGCATAATTTGGTGTCGATTATATGTAACATAGCTAGAGTTATGCCAAAAGTTACGCTGAGCCTGTGAGCCTGGACTGTCTGAGAATGTATGAGCCAAAGACAGAGGCAGAAATGTTTGAAAGAAACCAGGTCCCAGGTTGGGGACTAGGGTGCCTGAGCCACTTAATATATACTGTCACTCTCTGGGGAAAATGGAATCTCGAATGGTACCGACTTACCAAAAAAAACAGAACAAATCAACAACTGAGCTAGGAATGAAACCCAAGATCCTCACACCAATAATTATAACTACATCACAGAGCCATCCTACATACAGACAATCCTTAGAACAAACACTGTATTCTATTCTGTAGCTCAGAGAGTCACACAAAATGTCTCTCTTTTTGAGAGTCAAATCAGTGCACCCATGTTCAGGAGATAGGTAATATATTATGGAATCTCCAGGAGCATACATGGTAGCTTCATGTAACTTAACATCAAGTTTCTTCACCCAGAAAGAAAAAAAACAACTTTTTGACAAGTTGTCAAAAGCTTTGTTAAAAATATGCAAGGGCCTCCGTGTAGCTCTGAAGTTCTGGTCATGTCATCTGCGCTATTAAAATTCTAAGCAGCACAACTGCTGAATGTATTCAATTAAACAGGAGTCGTAATGAAGGCCCACAGCCCAGGCCTCTGGGTGTTAGGATCAAAGGGGCAGTTCTAAGACAGTTTATATGAATTCCCAGTCAAAAAACTGGTCTTTCATCATTTGCTAAAATACAAATCCTAGACTCAGGCAAAAAATACTATGAGGTGCTTCAGAAGCGTTTTTTCTGTATTTGTTTTAATTCTTGTTGTTTTAGTGAATTTATTTGGAAATTACAATTTAAAATTTATACAGCATGAGTTATTCCTTGCCTGTAAATTTCCATCAGGGAGAAAGGAGGCTAAAAATGTCAGAATCCCCCATATCCTTTTCCAAATTCCAGCTCTAAAAATGTACTGTTTGTATGTTTTAAATATTGTGAGTAGCCAAACTTAAACCCTGCTCAAACACTGACTCCAGGTATGTGTTTCAATTCATTTGCCTATTGTTTAAGGGGCTTGTCTTGTATATTCAGTTTAAAACATTATACATATGGAGAGAATATCAATCTAAAAACGTATTGAGAGAGAGAGAGGGAGAGAGAGGGAGGGGTGGGGGGAGAGAGAGAGAGAGAGAGAAAGAGAGAGAGAGACACAGAGGGAGGGAGGGAGGGAGGGAGGGGGGGAGAGGGAGAGAGAGAGAGTGGGGGAGACAAAGAGGGAGAGAGTGGGGGAGGGGGGAGAGAGGGAGAGAGAGAAAGAGGGAGAGAAAGAAAGAAGAAAGAAAGAGAGAAAAAGAACGAAAGGGACAAAGAAAGAAAGAGAGAGAGAAAGAAAGAAAAACAAAGAAAGAAAGAAAGGGAGAAATCTCAAGAAGTAGGTGTCTTATGTTACTACTAATTAGTGTGAAAATGGTAAGGTATTTATTTGCACTGTGACTCTCTCAAAGATTTTATAAATTTTTTTTAACTATAAGAGGTACAGAAATCACTTTCATTGTAAATTTGTCTAAATTGTACGTTTAAAGTGGAGTGATATTTTCAGAGTAACTGATATAATCTCAATATATATAAGTCTTTAAAGGCTTCATGTTGGGTGAGTATATTCTTATTATAAGGAAGATGGCATAATAACACATTCTTTGAATGTTTCCAGATGATAACGTTTCTAATATGAAGCCAGCTCATTTTGTTTGCTATCTTCTTATTCAGGTTATTCAAAGCAGCAGGGTGAGAGAAAGCAGAGAACTAGTTCCTCATTTGGAATAAATCACAGACACACCTCAATTAGCCACCTGCATTCCTTCAGTATTTTTCCAGCATCTCATCAAGAAAATATTATTTACTGTTATGATTAATAAAAAAGGTCTGCAAAGTATTTGCTGTTTAATGGGAAAATAATGGGCAACATTAAGGAAGGGAAACACTATACATATGCATGGTCTTTGTGACATGACGATTTATTCAGAGCCCGGCTCTGCCACTATGAGAAGTAAACAATCAGAAAATGGAAACGAAATTCCTCTACAAATCATCTTTCATCTGAGAACTTTGTTTGACCCTAAAGCTAACCTTATTTAAATGGTTACAGATTCCTGGACCAGCCATCAACTAATATTGGAAGACTGAGTCAGTGCGGATTCTAGATGTGAATGACTTAGCTATGAATGGGTCCAAATGGAGTTTTTAAATTTTTTGTGCGTGTTTGTTTTGCTTTCTTTGTATTCAGTATATACAGTGACACTTCATCACCCTCTGCTCTTCACCTTGTCTACTTTCCCTGTGTTAATGTTTGTTTATTGACCAAACCTCTTATCTGCCCTTTAGACTTGATGATTTGAGAACGTCAGCTCCATCTTCCTCCATAACCTCACACACCACTTTTCTCCTGTTTCTCCTGCTACTCTACTCCCAGCTTGACTACAGTGAATTTGCATACGTGACTGTTCTACACACACACCCCAGTCCACAACAGGGTCTTTGTGATTACTCTCCCGCGTGCTAGAAATACCCTCCATACGAATGTCAATGCAGATCACCCTCTTACTGCAATTCTGAATATGGTCAAATATCAAACTTATTCTCTCCAAATGTCCAATCAGCACGATTGAAATTGAACTCTTCTCCAAATCTGTTCCCCTAGAAGACTTCGCCAGATCCCCCATTTATCTCTGTTTTCTCACACAATGTATACACCCTGCAGGAAATCCTGCTAGCACCATCTTCAGAAACATCTCCAGAGCTTAAACACTCTGTACCACCTGCATGGCTACCAGGTTCATCTGAGTCGCCATCCCTCCTCAAATAGATTTCTGCAGTTATCTGCTTACAGTCGTCCATTTTTTAATGCTCACTCACTCACAGTTTACTTTAGAGAAGAAGTTAAGTGATTCCTTAAAATAAGTGACAATTATGGCCCTTTCCACCTCCAAACCCTGCAATGCCTGCCTATTTCACACAAAGTAAAAGCCAACATACCCCAATGTCCTATGATGCCTATGTGATCTGAAAATACTCACACCAAAATACTGTCCTTCTAAATCACTGAGCTCTAGCTAGGCTGGCCTTCTTTCTTTTTAATTTTTTTTTTTATTTGCGGTACGTGGGCCTCTCACTGCTGTGGCCTCTCCCGTTGCGGAGCACAGGCTCAGCGGCCATGGCTCACGGGCCCAGCCGCTCCGCGGCATGTGGGATCTTCCCAGACCGGGGCATGAACCCGCGTCCCCTGCATCGGCAGGCGGACTCTCAACGACTGTGCCACCAGGGAAGCCCTAGGATGGCCTTCTTGCTCTTCACTTACTACACCAATTACCCTCTTATATTCCCACTAGCTATTTTCTCTGTCTTCTGCATGAAAAGCTCATCTTCTTTATGCCCACAGGGTGGACTTTTTAAGACTCTTCCAGTCATTGCTCAAGTGTCCCCTTATCAAAGAAGCTTATATATGACTTATACCAAACATTCAAGAAACAGCTAATTCCCATTTTTTGAAGATTTTTCCAGAAAACAGAAGGAGAATGACAGTTGGCCAGATTATTTAATGGGACAGGTGTAATCATATTTCTAAAACCCAAAAACTAATACATTAAAAGAAAATTATAGGTTCACTTCATGTATGAAGGTAAACATAAAAATTCCACAAATAGTATCCCATAGCATATTTTAACTGTGAATTAAAAATATACATTAAGTTTATTTCAGGGATGCAAAGGATGGTTCAACATAAGAATATCTATTAATACATTTTACCATGTTAAAAGGCGAAAAGGAGAAAACAGTGTGCAAAACCAGGGGTACAGAAAAATGCATTTGATAAGATACAGCACGCATATAAGGAAGCCAAAAGTCTACCTGTTGTGAAGCTAAGCATTAAATAAAGGAAGGCAAAGCATTGGACAGATATTAACACAGCAAGGCAACAGCAATTAAAGGAGTGAGGTATCAGTGCAAGAGCAGACAAATAAAACTATGTAACAACATGAAGAGATAAAACTCAGGCTAATATACCCAACATGGAAGCATACAATATGGTAGAGACGCTTTGGGAAATAAGAGATAATAGGAGAAAATATGGGAAAATGGTGTATTGTTTACTGATGATTTTGGATATTGGGTCTTGATATAAGAAATAAAATAAGTAGGATCCCTCCTAACACCAGACACAAGGGTGAACACCAATAAATTAAATGCTATATATGAAAGCTAATTAAAAAATGGAATTGAAAAAAATTGGAAAATTGTGTTGATCTGAGAATAGAGAAGAATTTGTTAAACTATAGAAGACAAAATAAGTTTGATAGGGTTTATTACCGAAAAATTAAGAATAATGGGTGTAGGGGGCTTCCCTGGTGGTGCAGTGGTTGAGAGTCCGCCTGACGATGCAGGAGACACGGGTTCGTGCCCCGGTCCGGGAAGATCCCACATGCCACGGAGCGGCTGGGCCCATGAGCCATGGCCGCTGAGCCTGTGCGTCCGGAGCCTGTGCTCCGCAACGGGAGAGGCCACAACAGTGAGAGGCCTGCGTACCGGGAAAAAAAAAAAAAAAAAAAAAAAAAACAAGGAAGAATAATGGGTGTATTTAAAAATAAGATATGGCACTAGCAATATATTAGAAAGAATTACTAGCAAGAATACATAAGAAATAGCAACTGAACTAGAAAAATGAACAAAGAATATAAGCAAGTAATTACGGAGATGGTAACACACAAAGCCACAAGCATGTCAAACAATGCTTAAAACCAGTAGTGATTGGAAAAAGTAAATTAAAATTACGGTGAGTAATCACGTTTGCCTAGGGTAGAGATGTGCGGCTACTGTGATCCTCATGAAGAGCTGACAGCAGTAATTCAAGAAGATAATACAGTATGTAGATGCATAGACTATGAATCAGATATTCTGCTCCAGAGAATGTATCTTAACAACTTCCCACCCTTGTTTGTAGAGGCACATGTACAAAGATTTTTATTACAGCGGTACCTTAGTAGCTGGAAGTTGTAGGCAACCTGGTTATCTTAAAGTAAAAATGATAGGCTGTAGTTGGTGGATGAACATTCTCAGAATAACAGGGGGAAAAAACCACTTGGAAATACATATTATAGCATGGTTGTATCTGAAAAAATATAAATATTGTGAAACAGAAATATAATGAATGTATATAACTCATGGTTTATAAAACTAAAATTGAAAAACTGAAATTGAAAAACATGAATAAAGTGCACATTTAGAAAGAGCATAAACAAACAAAGTAACATATAAGTGCAATAAAATGATGGCAGGATATTAGTGATGAAAGTGCTGTTGGGGTATTATTGTGATTTAGGGGGAAATAAAAGTTAACATGAAAATCAAATGAGAGAGGAGACTTGCAGGGACCAGTAACTTTAATGGGCCATCAGCTGAAGGGTATGATAATCTTAACACTTCATCAGAGCTAAAAGATTAAAAAGAGATGAGCTATGTTAGTCCTCCAGTCTTCTGAGAAGCAGAAACAAACATGGAATTACCTGCCCTATGATTTCATTAGGAGAAACACCTGTGACAGGAAATGGAGCGGGAACAGGGAGAAAGAAGGTGAGAGAATCATCAGGTCATGACTGCAGTCTGACCCCAAGAGAAGGAGAGAGGAAAGGGAGAAGTTTTGAATGGAAGTGCCCTAGACTAACGGGCAGTCCAAGAAAGCTTCAGCAAGGCCAGACCACGTAGCCCTGGAAAGAGCCTGCCTTAGTATCCAACTCAGGCTCAGCCCTAGGCTGTGAGCAGTCTGGGAAATGTGGTCTCCTGCAAGCATAATGATGGATTTCTGAATGTGACAACTGGGCCTCTGTGTCTGTTATGCAGTCTGGTACAGGAGAGAGGAGAACGCTTATCTTCCTTAAGCCTTCTTGATTCTTATATTTTCCCCTAAATTATCTTAGTAGAAACTGGCACATTTTCGATCACTAATCAGGCAGACAGAGAGGGTTACCTGAGACGCACATATAAAATCATACCTGATACATGGGATCATTCCCCACTAGTGCTAAGGACGAGGTTTAAACTGTTTCTTCAAGCAATCTTGTAATTTGCAGAATTCCAGGGGAAGACAGAGAAAGATGTGAAAAGTGAACAGAAAGCCCCAGATTTTCCTCTAGAGCACCTCGGCTGCAGTCAGGAAAGCCTCGCTATAAATACTTGCTGGGGAGGAAGAAATTTTCCTCTGCCTTTCTAGGTTCTTCTGGCTGGTTTAAAGAATCAAATTGTCATGAGACAGTAACAAGAGGAAACGAAACAAATTTTAACAACATGTGTATATGGGAGAGATCCAGGAAAACTGAGCAACTCACCAAAACGGCTGAAACCCTCACCTTAAATACCATCTTCAGCTAAAGACAAAGCAGGATGTTGGGGGGTAGTGGTTTAGGACTTCAAACGGAGAAAGGCAATTGACATGGAGACGGAAAAGTAAATATTTGGTAAATGTTTGCTGGGCCTGGCAGAAACAATGGGACACAGAAAGGAATCTTAACAGGCGGACTTTGCTAAGTTTTTTCCCTGTCTACACACCTAGCTCATACCACAGTTATCTAGGGTGATAGCTTCCTTCCTGGAACTCCTCTATCTACATTCTTTTAGGCAGTTAGGGGGAAGTTCAAAGTGTTTGGGGCCTTGATTGTTTTTAGCTCAAAATAATCCTCATGCCAAAGAGACATCTAGGGGTAACAAATTTTGTTCCCCTACGTACTCCAAAAGGCATCGTGTACAACAGTTCCATCTCCTTGGTCCTCAGACTCAGGTAAACATAGTGACACCTAAGGCCACATTTCCCGGCACAGAAAACAGACCTTTTGCTTATAAGATGTAAGAAGAATCACAGTGTGCGTCGATGCCACGTGGACCAACACAGGCTCTCTAAGAACAGTTTAGGATGATGATATGTTTTTTTATCGTGAAATTCAGTGTTACCCATTGGCCATGCAAGGGTTATCAGTCACTAATTTTGTGGGATTTTTGCCATGAGAAACAGATCGTCTACATGACAGAACACAATGAAAGTCAGCAAAACTGAGATCGATGTTGCTGCAAATGACCTAAATCGACTTCCAGTTTTGATTCCACAGATGCCAATTATTGGGGGTGTTTTGGCCAGTGTTTAAGGAGGTCGACAGTGAATATTTCCTGGGTGCCTGACCAGTCCATTGTAAATAATTATCTACAATGTGTGTGTTCTTACGAAATGATCCAGCTGGAAGAGGAAGTGGTTACCATGGAATAAAAATAATTTGGGAGTGTTTACTGAATCCCCATAGGACCTCACTGAATGCTCGCAATAAACATTTTGTAGATAATATTGACATAACTAAGAGAAAGATAATTTAAAAAGATAAAAACAATGGTTGTAAGACTAAATAGTTTGCCTAATTAAAATGAGCAGAACTGCGATTTGAGCTATATACTGCGGAGTCCAAAGTCTGTAGTATTAATCACTGTGACACAATGCCTTTTAAAACCAAACCCTTTATTTAAGAGATGACAAAATTGGTTTTGAAAGTTTTAATGTTTACGAACACAAACCTAAATAAAGGGCATCCCAGAAATATACTGTCTCACCCTATCAGTATGAGTCTTACGATAAAGTCTCAGAGTCTATTCTGTTAAAGTAATACATACCGCAAATAAATAAATGAACAAAAATAAATGAATGAATGAATGAATGTAAAATACCTATGATTTCATAGAAAGCACATTTCTCCTCCAACAAACCTTCTCTTCCAAGACAAATAACTTTCTGCAATGAGACTACTAGCCTTCCTCTGAGATAATTGAACTGTAAGTATGGATTTTAATTTGGGAAATTTATATACCAATTAAAACCTGACTATTTTCATTTATTAAGCTTGGTCCCTAGCATACCATTGTGATTTTCCCCCAAATATCTGTATTATCTATGTCCACAGGAAGGAATAGACTATTCAAGTTTTTGAACTGTAGCAATCCGTGTAGCATTATTTTAACTGCCACAGAACTTGACTGCCTAATCCAAGGTTTTACACACAATTTGGTGCATTTATTTCACCTGAATATCAGAACAGACTTCCATGTTAAATTGAAATCACCAGCTTGAAAATGAAATCTTCAATATAACTTACACCTAAAATGTTTTAACAAATGTGTATTACAGTCACATAGACATTAAAGTCAGTAACTTGTATGTATAGGAAAATACACAGTAACACACACACACAATTTCTTTTCTGCTGAAATCCCAAATGAATGGTTAATTTTGATAATTCAACAGTCACTTCTAATCTTGAAAACAATATTTAAAAAAAATATTTCACAACTCAGTAATAGATATTTAATCCAATAAATATCCATGAGTGGCATCTTTATATTAGACACTATACAAAAACACCGGAAGACATAAAAAGTGTGTAATTTAGACCCCGGTCTTGCAATCTTTATAGTGATCTGTAATACCAATTATGCAAAGATGTTTATCTAAATGCAAAATAATATTTTTATGTGGAGTAAAGGAATTATTAATAGATGACACTTATTTTAGATAAGGCTTGAAAGATGCTGAAAATGTGACAGCTTATGAGATTCCCTTAAATTAGATTTTTCAGAGGTTCTTTGGTATTAAAACACTATTAATTTGATTATTCCTTCTGATTTTCCAAACAATAAAAAACTCTTTTGTGGTGGACGACTCTCATCCTATATTTAATCTACATACACACACACACACACACACACACACACACACACACACACACACACACACACACACACACACATCCTTGCAGGTCTTTATGTGGCCTCTTCTAACTTAGGGATCCAGCATCACCCATTCTATCCCAGAGAAGAAGATTTTCAAAAATGCTGAGTGAAAAAACTCTTTTGCTTTTTTTAAATATTACTACATTATCACCTGTTAAATATAACGATCAGATAAGCGTAGCAGATTAACAAAATATTGAGTAACTAGAATTCAAATTTCCTATGCATCTAAGCAAATGTTTATGCCTATACGAATGCCTAATATAAACTTTTGATAGAATGGACCTATAACATGAAGACATTTGTAACTATAACAAATATAACAAAGCTTTTGAAAATGTTCTGAATCTACTTCTACTGTCTTAATATATCCCATATGAAAAACAAGAACAGCAAAACAACTTGATAATAAGCATTAATAATCAATTCATTATCTATCTTTGTTTATACATAAAGCAGACCCAGGCCAAGACTTACAAGCTCTCTACGTCAGGCAATTTTTCTATTTTACTAGAATATGACAATCTCTGGGAATTCATCCTATTCTTTTATGTGGCCTTGATGTAGTCTGATAAACAAGTAGTAATTACTCCCAAAGCTTGTATTAAACTTAATTGCCCACAATTATTTAGTTATTTGGAGTATGCTGATTCTGACCTTTAAATAATGCTGTCTGAAAGAAATAATATAAAATGCATTTGGCACATAAAAATTATACATCTTTCACTTTGTGTTGGTAATTTCTTTTTATATAGACCTCGATAAAGAATTAAAAGATATTTACTGGTTATCATCAGACTCATGATTTCTTAACACTAAAAGCATCTACAGAATTTAACTTGAAGAAAGATGATTATTTCAAAAGTACTACTGAGTCATATCAATTAATTATTAATCTTTGTTTTAAAATCAAAGAAGATATGAAATACATTTTTAACATGCATGCATTAATATGGTTGCATCCTATATGCATGCTTGATTTCGAGTTATTTTATGTATCCTGGTAAGAGCAAAACTTCCAATTACATTTTGAAATACCATATGATATCACTTACATGTGGAATCTAAAATACGACACAAATGAACTTATCTACAAAACAGAAACAGACTCACAGACATAGAGAACAGACTCGTGGTTGCCAAGGGGGAGGCAGGTGGGGGGAGAATGAATTGGGAGTGTGGGATTAGCAGAGGCAAACTGGTATATATAGGATGCATAAACAACAAGGTCCTCAAGGTCCTACTGTATAGCATAGGGAACTATAGTCAATATCCTGTGATAAACCATCATGGAAAAGAATATGAAAAAGAACATATATATCTATACTATAACTGAGTCACTGCTGTACAGCAGAAATTAACACGATATTGTAAATCAACTATACTTCAATAAAATTTTTTAAAATTTTAAAGAAGTAAATACATTTTCAAGTATAGGTGTTACTAAATGATAGATCTTACAACCCAAACCAGGGCCTTTGCAACTTAAGGTACTGATTTTTCTAGAAGTGTAATTTACTGAGAAATTTGCAACCAGAAAAATATTTACAACACCTATATCATTTTGCAGTTGCAGGTTGAATAAAACAAAATTTGTTTTACTTTAGCCTATAAAGTTTGAGACTAGCAAATTGATCTTGACATCATTTCCCACTGATCATGGATAGAGACCCAGACTCAGGATCCATCTTCAAGTATATCTCTAGAAGGTTATTCCTAATCTATCACTGCTGACATACAACAAGTAACTGTCCACGCTGGGTGTTTTTCCCTTCATAGAAATACTAATTAGCACAAAAAAAGATGCAACGGAAACTCACACATTATACATTTTTAAGAATAATATGACAAGGGACATTAGCAGTTCTACTCTGAAAGGATATATCAGCCTTTCATGGAAAAGGTTTCTGGTGAATCTGTGAGACGAAGCATGGATCTAAAAGGTGAGTGTCAAGTATCTATTTAAATTTTAAAAATTAGACTCAACAAATTTACCTCATTGTTATCTCTTGTATTAGTTTTTAGAAATATATCTTTGTTATTATTATTAAACATATAATTTCTTCTAAGGAACAATTGAGAAGATGTTACTCTGATAAATTGAGCAATACCTTCAGTAAATGAAAGCAAGTTGAGGCAAAAAAAAAAAAAATTCAGATGGCAAGTAAGTAAAAGTTTTCGTGAAAATGAAAGGCAGAGCCAGAGCGCCATTTGCATACATCAGTGTTCTAATGCTACTTTCTGCTATCACCCACAGCTTTTTACATCTCTAATGGAAATTGTATGAACGGACGAATTATTAACTTGTACAAGCCTTAGCAGAGAATGAAATCTTAGCTGGCTTAGCATATCCTGTGACATTAGTAAACAATCCTAAAGTAGATTAGAGAGACTTTGTCTGGTTACGTGCATATATATATATTATGTTAATATGTTTTCAGCACCATTTTCCAAATTAAATTGAATAGTGAAGCGGCCATGTTTTTACTGAACAGAATAAGGATTGGCCATTTTTCATTAAGATTGGGAGAGAAGACGTTTCTCCTTAAAAGCATTAGAGATGTAATGTGCTGCGTTTTGAGTTGCATTTGATCAATTTATCTGACTTGGAATACAGTGATACATACATGTTAGTAGTCACAAAGTGCTTGGCAAGCAGGTGCGACATGCTCTGCCACGTGGAGAGCTGACATTTTTACGAGATCTCTCAGCTGGAGTAGCAAAGGAGCATGGGAGGAGTAAAGGAAAAACACCTGTCACCCAGTCATTTTATCTGAAATTGTAACATCTTGAAGGGAAAGAAATTACATGAAAATGAAAAATCTACCATGAATGAGATAGAGGCATTATATCCATGCCTTTGGAATCTATTACCTTCACAGTGAGAGAAATTTTAATGCCTAATATTATTTCTCATCAGAATATATTCAGATAAATGTATGTTTAAGGAGCTAAGATGCATGATATACTATGTATGATAAACTACAACCTAAAATATACGTTCCTTTCCTTCTCTTTCTCCTTTTTTCTTTGTGCTGATGGAAGTGCCTTAATGGAGTCACCTTCTCTCAGTCAACGTTTCGACAAGTGCTGACTTGGTCAAGAGAACAATGTTCTATTCCAGAAAAAAGAGACACATTAAGGACTACATGGTACCTGGACTGATCATCTTGTCGTTTCAAATGAGCACCTGAAACGTGGCTCCATCACCTACACCAAGAAAACAAACTGAGAAAGAGACAGCCCCTTATAAAGAGACTAAAGGAGACCTGGTTACAAAGAGCATAGCCTGAATTGGACCGAGTACTCAGAAGTTTTCCAGAAGGACAGATAACATTAGGATCGGAAGGCCACAATGAAATTATATCCTGAGGGAAAATATCACTCTTGAGAAAATAGATTTTGGGAGCATACAAGAAAAGGAGTACATTAATTACATATTATAAGTGGGAAAGGGAATAAAATCTCTTCAGTAAAACCAAGAAAACATGATTGCCAGTAATAATGAAAAACAGATTTGAAATCACCGAATGGAGATGATTCAGGGGGTCAGAACGCTTTCTCTTCTCTGTGGTCACCCTTTTCTCTAACCTTATCCCCTGCAATCCGAGGACAAACCAAAAATTACTAAGGACTGACTGAGCTTTAAGCTTAATTACCAAGCTAATGGCCATGGACTTTGTAATTTTATTCAAAGTCTAATGTAGGACAATTGGTTTTCTGGAAAGTAACATCAGAGAAAAGACAGACATAAAACTTAGGCATGAAAACAATTCTATCAAATTACAAATACATCTATTACTTTAAGATATTGTAGAAGAAAGTACTGAAGACCCAGGATGGGATATTCTTTTAAAACTCCCGTTTTCCATTTCTTTTAAGTCTCATACCTCCCTTCAATAGAGTGATTGCACTTGAAACTGAAGAGAGCTTCTTTGATCCACTTCAGATTCCTGTTTTCAAGTCAAAAAAGAAACCTCAGCAAAGGAAAAACAGCGAAAAGAGGAACCATGGGGAGAGAGGCGAAGAGAATAGCTTTAGAAACAGAAGGAGCATCTCTAAGCATCATTTAGAAGATTTGGGTAGAGATGCAATAAAGGAGAGAGGCAGCTAAACTAGAGATATTATTTAATTTCCACCAAAAAGCCTGGAATTATCAGCTGAGCTTTGACAAAATGATCTCTTGGAACAGTTATGCACACATCTTTATAAAAGATGGAAAATCCTTTCCCCACACTTCATCATCATAAGAAAAAGAGGAAAACCTTCATCAGTGAAGGGATGTACACAGATGACAAGAAGCTAAGTGGCTGACAAAATATAATTGCTCACCCTGACTTTCACATTTTTAAAAATTAATTAGATATTCATATTCAAAAAATAAAAGCTTGGGGCTTCCCTGGTGGCGCAGTGGTTGAGAGTCCGCCTGCCGATGCAGGGGACGCAGGTTCGTGCCCCTGTCTGGGAGGATCCCACATGCCGCGGAGCGGCTGGGCCCGTGAGCCATGGCCGCTGAGCCTGCGCGTCCGGAGCCTATGCTCCGCAACGGGAGAGGCCACAACGGTGAGAAGCCCACGTACAGCAAAAAATAAATAAATAAATAAATAAAAGTTTACTGAGTTGTTACTCTGGAAGTAATAAAATGCAGGCATAAAAGCCAATTCAACCATTTATCGAAAGACTATTATAAGAGAGGCACAGTTATGGTGGATGTGGGGATATAGCAACGAACAAAATAGATACAGTCCTGCCCAGATGATGTTCTGTACCAGTGGAGATGTCCTATATATAATAATAATAGAAATAATAACATGAAGAAGGAGGAAAAGAAGGGAAAGGAAAAGTATAAAGCTACTGGAGAAAAAGGATTGTGGACAGTCTGCTAGATATCTTAACACTTCCATCTGTCCAGTCCCAATCCAATTTCGTCATAAATACATTCTAATTTTACACATTCTAAAAGCCTCACTACACTGTTAATATCAATTTTGTTAAAACGGTCAATTACTTTTTAACAAAATTTAAATAATAAGACAAAGCATTTTTTTTACCTATACATGTGCCATTATTCACATAAACAGATGAAGGTCTGCAGTTAGAAGAAAGCTTGCCAAACATCTGGCCTTATAATTGTGACATGATTCTGGATTATTTGGGTGGGACCAATGTAATGACAAGATTCTTGGGAGAAGATAAAGGTAGAAAAGAGGGATACAGTGAAGCATTATGGGGACCTGACAATGAAGATAGAAAGAGGCATAAGCCAAAGAACACGGGAAATTTCTAGAAGCAGGACCAGGAGAGACACACATTCTCCTCCAGAGTCTCCAGAAAGGAAGGCAGCTCTGCTGCCACTGGGATTATAGCTCTTTAGACTCACACTGGCCTTCGAACATATTAAATTGTAAGATAAAAAATTTGAGTTGTTTTAAGCCATTAATTCTGTGGAAATGTGTTCCACCAGCCATGGCAAACTAATGCCCCCTCTGCCCTTACACTGGGAAACTCTGGGGCAGCCAACTAGGTCTTGTCATCTTTATTTTCTGCTTCTCAGGGACAGCTATCCTTTGTTGCCTAATGTCCAATGTGTTGTAGATGACTGCTTTATTTATTTTATACATTAAAAACAAATGTTCTAGGTTGTTCCAGGCAGAAGAGTAAATCCACTCTCTATGACTCCATCTTGGCCAGAAGCATAATTCACCAATATTTCTTAATGATAAAAAAATATTAGTGAACTCAAAGCTCTTTTCTTTGCAGTAGAGCAATTAACTTATAAAAGATTAAACAAGTTAGTTAACCTCATTTTACTTTCATGATTCTTCCCAAATGATATCGGCTGCAATATTCTAGATGATTTAAGGTGGATAACTTCTTTAGAAGGAATATTTGTCCCATAAAGTATTGTTCAGTCATTACCTCCTGCACGAAGATGGGAAAAAATATGCCGCATAGTCCAATGCCAGTGGATGTCAACCAAGAGAGGCGAGGAAAAAGTAACGCTTGTCTCCCAGGAGAATGGCAACGAGCTAATTACCTAAATTAATTTGTGGAGATCTACAAAATCTGGCCTTTTTTCAGAGAGCTGGGGAACCTGATTGAGTCAGAAGAGAGTCACTTTAGCCAAGACTCTGAGACTGATGTCTGAATTGAAAATGCCTTTCTCTCTGTTACAAAGATAAACAGACCCAACAATAAACCAGTCACACTATTCCTCTAGCATGTTCTCTCCCTAAAAATCTACATATGTAGAGAGAGTACAGAGTTTTCTCTACCGACTTTAAGCAGAGAAGTGGGGCAAGGGGTGAGGGCGTAAGCACACAATTCACATATGTACAGGCCTCAGGCTCAAATAACCAAATATCTTGGACTCCAAGAAAGATAAATTGATCTCAGCAACCAGACAGCTCCAGTCTGTATCCCAAATACTTCCTCCCTGAATACTGCCAACGTTGGTTCCATGAATTTTATTTTTTTCCATGATTTACTTTCAGAAAAATTACCTATCTGCATTTTTTGCATTAATAAGGTCCTGTTTTCCACAAGCCTCAACTAAACATGCCACAAGGAGGATCCCATGTGCCACAACTAAGACCTGGTGTAGCCAAGATAAATAAATAAATATAAATTGGGTAATGTCTTCAATTAAATTTCAGCTAAACTGTCAGAGTTTACAACAGATTACCCCCTTTAATTAGACTTTGAAGACGTGTGTGCCTGTGATCTTATTTTTCCCTTTCAGAAGTGAGGCATACTGGCCGATGATA
This sequence comes from Aethalodelphis obliquidens, assembly GCF_003676395.1. Lineage (NCBI taxonomy): Eukaryota > Metazoa > Chordata > Mammalia > Artiodactyla > Delphinidae > Aethalodelphis > Aethalodelphis obliquidens. The sequence goes on along the minus strand of NW_020837963.1, from coordinate 23,473,157 downwards.
TACTCACAGGGTGGCGGGAGAGGCTGGGGAGGTGGGGAAAGCCAAATTGCATTTTCTCCATTTTGTCATTCTTTACGAATTCAGGAGCCTAGGAACGGTGTCCCGAGGAGGGCGGGGGAGAAGCCTATTGCCCCACAGCTGGGATTTGGTTCTTGATTTCCAGTCCTCGTCCCAGGAGCCCCTGCAGCCAGAGAAGTTCCCCACGCACTGGCTCTGACTGCAGCCCTGTATGGTGCACACCGCCTCCTGCGCTGAGACTGCCTTGTTTACTGTCTGCTGTGCAGAGGTTCCTGGAGGCACGGGGGGCTGCTGTCTTATTAAAACCTAGGGTGTGGGGCTTCCCTGGTGTCGCAGTGGTTGAGAGTCCGCCTGCCGATGCAGGGCACACGGGTTCGTGCCCCAGTCCGGGAGGGACCGTGGAGCGGCTGGGCCCGTGAGCCATGGCCGCTGAGCCTGCACGTCCGGAGCCTGTGCTCCGCAACGGGAGAGGCCGCAACGGTGAGAGGCCCGCGTACTGCAAAAAAAAAACAAACAAAAAAAACCCCAAAAAACCTAAAGTGTGCATTGTTTTTCCTGTTCTCATTGGTGACAAGACAGACAAAGTTCCAGCCGGGTCACTGTGGAGGGCAGGGAATAAAAACACTAGCTGGGCAGACTCCCTCCTCAAAACCATCTCCTTGATGTGGCCCTGAACCTCCTCTGCCCCAACCTGCCATGACCTTCCCACGCGAGTCACTTTCTGTTTATCCCCCCAGGGTTTCTCCACGTGCCGTCTTGTTCCCTCTCACTTCCAGGGCGGCAGCTCGGGAAGCACAAGGCCCTCCCTTCCAGCTCCCGAACCCACCACCCTCTCCGCATCCCCGTCCCAGACGTCCAATCAGCTCTCAGGTCTAACACCGGGACCACAGTCACCGTGTGTTACCTCCACCCCGCCCACTGTCCACACTGAAGCCAGAGGGATTGCTTGCAAAGATAAAATAAAATGTGACTAAATTAGCCACCCACTGAAAAGGAATTGTAATCCCAGCATGTCCACCCTTCCTGATCAGGGTGTTCACGACCTGGCCCTGCAGCCTCTGGAGCCCAAGAACCCTGCACTTTTTCCACCACTCTCTCTTCTTCCCCAATGATTGTTTTGCATTTCTCTAAATATCCTGTTCTCCATCGTGAACCGGGAAACTGATGTTTGTTTTCTCTCCCAGAGTGATCTTTATCATTTTTCTTGAATTTTAGTTTATTTAAATCCAATCAGACCTCTTTTTTTTTTTAATAAACGCATAGTTGACTTACAATGTTGTGTTAGTTTCAGGTGTACAGAAAAGTGATTCAGTAATATGTATGTATATGTATATATACACACATGCCCCACACACATTTTATGTATATATTCTTTTTCAGATTCTTTTCCCTTCTAGGTTATTATAAAATATTGAGTATAGTTCTCTGTGCTATACAGTAGGTCCCTGTTGGTTATAGAACCCTCTCTTGTATGCTTCCAAAAACCTTTCTGTTTTAAAATTTACATTTACTGTCACTCACCTTTGTTTCCACTCAGCAGAAAATATGACTATTTTCACTCACTTTGTGTCTAGTAGTCAGCATGTTATCTGTATATAGTAAATATTCCAGACATATTTTTAAGTGATGGAATACATACTAAAATTAAACTGTGTGTATCCTCAAATAAAGTATTGGGTTGGCCAAAAAGTTCATCCAGATTTCTCTGTAACATCTTACAAAAAACCTGAATGAACTTTTTGGCCAAGCCAGTACTTTCAATGATTCACAGATAGTGTTTCTTCCACATTGGTTCTGAAATACAGAGTTTGGGATACGCATTTCCTCATGCTGACCTTTCACTTGACCCTTCATTACACAGTCTGCCATTTGCTCTTTTGGACATATTTTTAAAGGCATCCTTCCTTCTTTCTTGGATGCAGGAAAACTAAAATTTGATTTCACATGGAAAATTATGTGACTTTTTGTTTGTAGGAAACACAATATGTTTCCTTAATGACATATGAACATTTCTTCCCAGTGATGAAAGCATGATAACAGTACGAAAATTTTACTGTAAAAATATGTGTCATGTCTGTAAATCATGTGTTGAGATGAGAGAGGCTGATTATGAGGACAATTGACCAGCATTGGAGATACAGAGAGAGACTAAATATATGTCAGTCTACGTAGCAGAAACAGAAGCCAACACAAAGTCTCAGTTGACTGTTCCCATTAAGATTAAAAATGCCACATATAGGGCTTCCCTGGTGGCGCAGTGGTTGGGAGTCAGCCTGCCGATGCAGGGGACGCGGGTTCGTGCCCCGGTCCGGGAAGATCCCACATGCCGCGGAGCGGCTGGGCCCGTGAGCCGTGGCCGCTGAGCCTGCGCGTCCGGAGCCTGTGCTCCGCAACGGGAGAGGCCACAACAGTGAGAGGCCCGCCTACTGCAAAAAAAAAAAAAAAAAAAAAATGCCGCATATATACTGCTCACAGTATTCCTATTGATATGTGTCCCTCAAGCTTTCGACTTAGATCTTTCCGACTCGTCTGATCCCATGTCAGTTCCACGCCCTACAGGAGCCTTTCCTGAGTGCCTGTTCATTGCGCTGTATTGGATGGGGTGGTGCACATTGTCCGTACTAGTTACTTAACGCTTAACAGATGCCACACCATGTTTCTTTTTTTCTTTTATGAATATGCCCTATCTCACAAACTAATCATAAAATATGTGAGCTCAGCGACCAACACTTATTTTCCTTTGCCAGATACACACATTCCAATCTGGAACACAGAGAATATCATCAGTCTAAAGAAACGAGAATACACACTTTTTACATTTGACCAACTCGGACTTAAAATCCAACTCTGCCGCTTTGGTTGTATGAGCTTGAAAAAATGATTTAACCACGCTGACATAGTTTCTTTATCTATATACATCACCAGGTGAGACTAGAGAATAAAACATGTAAACCATCGCCAGAGAGTTAATGCTCAATAAATTACACCACCTTCCTTTCCAGAGTTGAATATATAGAGCAGAGGTGAAAAGTTCTTAAAAAGTAGATTTTTTTCCCAAAGAGCAAAACCATGACATTTTCAGGCCCCTGTGTGCTATGATTCCTGACAAAACTTTTCTCACAGAAATACTTATTAGGTTATAGTGTATGTTCTAGTGATGCAAAAAAAAAAAAAGTGTTACCTTCATAAAGTTGTTTTAAAAAATGTATACTGCAAAAGTAGATTTTTTTCTTACATAAACGTGTGAAATTTACTTTCTTCTTTAGAGCATCTAATTGTCTGCAAAGAAAAGAAATAAGCCTTAGCCTTTCGGATATTCAGTGTAACCTTTTCTGCTTGAAAATGTCTTAAAAGACACAGCCTCTTCTGCAGCAGGTGTGGTTTTAATGATGCTTTGATGCCATATGTCAAATCTCATCACTTGCTGTGAGGAGTGACATTTCTCTTGAAAGCCCCTAGCAATGGCAATGCAAGTTGTTGGTGGGCATCTCACACAATACAAACAGCTCCTGAAGCCAGCACATTGCTTTTCAGCCTTCTGCAAGGTTGCACAGAAGCTGTGACCATTTCCACTACATTATCTTTGAGGAAGATAGTTTATATCTTCCCAGAACTTGGGTGGGATGCCTTTTCTTAGCCATTACTTTATGACACTGTTTTAAAACCTGGTCATTGCACTCATTCACTTTTTGCATGTTCATTCTACATATTTTTGTAAATTATCATGCGGGTTTATAAAATAGTAAAATATATAAACCTTAAACCATATTTAAGAAATTTAAGATTTCCCAGTTATACCTTGTTTCTGTTACCAAAATACACATTTTCCACAGTTTTACTTATCAAATCTTTGGAAATCGTGTTTTAAAATAGTTTCAAATTCTATCTATCAAAGTTCCATGTTTAGTGGGTGACAGATAGAGGAAATATTGGAAAGAAATATTCTCTTTTTAGATTACTAATGCAACTTTACCGAAACATGTTGAAAGATCATTTGAGTTCACTACTTTTCCACTTTGCTTGCCAAACTGGGTTGGAACCAGGAATCCTGGGAACGTTTTATGAATCAGAGTACACAAGTCCCCAGCCAAGTACTTTCCTCCCAAATACTCTCAAGGAATCTCCTCAGAATGGCATCCCCCTTAATTGAGTTTCTCTGTTTATGGAAAGTTGTTGCCATTAAGAATTCACCTGACACAACGTGGCATGCTTTTAATAATCTCCAAAGGGGTCATTAGGGAATCCATGATCTCAGTGGGTTTCCTTTTAACAACTGTTAGATGAAATATTATTAAAAGAGGTTACAGAAAGCCATTCATTTATGCGGATTCAAAAAAATTTATTGTTTCACTTGTAAGAATCTATAATGAAGCAGAGTGTATTATTCAGTACACATTATACTTTAATTTCCTGTATTTCTTTATAAAAACCTTGAAATGTAGAAATACAGTGAATGCGGATACGGGGCACTACCTAACTTCTGCAAGAATCGGTTTGTGCAGTCCTGTTTATTGCATGTATACCTACCCAACCCTGTATCCATCTATTAATGCTTCTTATTTTTAAGATACTCATACTTTACCTCTCCATCCTGTACGTTATAAACTAGAGTTTAATTTATTTTTATGCTTAGTTAACACTTATGGAATTGGAATTCCTTGGGAGTTCTGTAACTTCAATTTGTTTAATATATTTCCACTTAATATATTAACCTTGACCCCAAAATCCTAAAGTGAAAACTAGCAAATCAAATGCAACAATATATTCATTTTCCAAGAATAGTGCTACTTGTTGAACTTACTTCATCTCAGGTAGGTAAGGATAAGATGATATTAGGAAAACAAATGACAGTATTGTCGTTGGCATAGCTTCATGGCCATAGAAATGGTTAACTATTTCTATGCACCTTTGGAAGTACACTAAGAATCAATTAAATTTGATTCTATCTGGCAAATATTAATCTTAGCATATTTTTCTTTCCCTCAGCCTCATGGGCTTAGAGAAAAGACAGATTCTGGGTCATTATATGACCCATCCTATGACCTATGGCCAGGATGCCTGCCTCCCTGCTTCATGATAGGTAAGGGAAAAATACGAACACCCTGTTTATGAACGTTAGGGAAAATAGTGACAGGGAGTGTTTCATCCTCTCCCAGCCTTTAACTTCATCCATGAGGCAAAAATAGACCAGAATCTCAGAAAAATTTTCTGCCAAAATCTCTTTTAAAAACTGAGGTTGAGGGCTTCCCTGGTGGCGCAGTGGTTGAGAGTCCGCCTGCCGATGCAGGGCACACGGGTTCGTGCCCCGGTTCGGGAAGATCCCACATTGCCGCGGAGCAGCTGGGCCCGTGAGCCATGGTCGCTGAGCCTGCGCGTCCGGAGCCTGTGCTCCGCAACGGGAGAGGGCACAACAGTGAGAGGCCCGCGTACCGCAAAAACAAAAAACAAAAAACAAAAAAAACCCTGAGGTTGTGTGCCTATGTATTCCCTCCCTGCCCGCTCCCTTCCTTACATGTTCCTCACCCAACACACAGCACTCAAACCTTAAAGAGAGAAAAGTCTCTTTCCTTAAATACACAAACCCTCTCTCTCCCTCATCATTACTTAATTATTTGGTGCAGAATAAAAAAAGGAAAAGAAAACCAACACGGAGTTTGTGGACATCTATTTCATTCCTTTGTTTATCGCAGGAAAATAATTCTTAGAACAGTTCTGCAGCTCTTCCTGTGGCTACTTCTTAATAGATGCTTTGTTTTCTTTTCTCCATGTCCTAACTGCAGCCAGCAATCATGTACCGCCTGGCCCCCTCATAGACTATCTTCATTGGGTTTTGTGCTCTGTTTGGGTCATTGCTTTGTACCGGTAAACAGTCAAGCTTTCAAAAATCACCCGGCAGGGAAAAGGAGCAAAGAACAAGCCTGGTGTTCCCGGCAGGGTACAGAGCCACTGGCAGAAGGTGTGCCCTAAGGCAGAACCCAGAGGAAAGCAGACAGGAGCCACAGTCACCCTGGTCAACCCTTTTGAATGAGTGAGCCTATCAATAATTCAGGCTTACCGTCTTTTTTTAAAAAAATGCTTTCTTTGTCTTCTTTGAAAAATGTTTCTGGCATCCCTCTGAAAGGGAGGGGCACACAGGCCCACTATATACTAAAAAGCAAACAAACAACACAGGGAAATGACGGATTAAAGAGAATGCGCTCTTCGTAAAGTAGAAGGAGGAAAAGAAACATCGCAAAAGTTTCACCTTGCCATTGAAATGAAATCAGAGATAAAACAAGAAAAAAAAAAAAACAACAGCACCTCAGAGGAGACTGTGAAATACAGACCCTTTTTTTAAATTTGAAAAGCCAGCGTAATTTTTACTTATCCTTTATGCATGCTTTAGGCCATAAATTGATAGGGTTTTATCTATGACTTTAAAAATTCATGATTCAATTTTGAAGAAATTGAGTAGTATCTATAAAATGATACTTACTCACCACTATTCTATTTTTATAGCATTTTGACACCAAATCTAAAGTAAAACACTTCTTCCTTAATTCCCTAATTTTGGATGTCTCTGTGAAAAAGTGACATTTATTCCTGACATTGATTTGAAAAATAGGACTAAAGTCACAAAATGCATACCATAGAGCACAAAGGTCTAGATAACATAGTGCTATATAAGGGAAGGAAGCATTCGTGATTGGAAAAATATGAAATAAACACCTTCCTGCACTGCCCACCAGCCCAGAGTGTGAGGGTCTTTGTTGTACTTCCTCACGTTCTCCTCTGCTCCAAAGACACCAAATTAATTGCAATTTTTTGGTTGGCCATGTGCTTGCTTCCTGAAGTGCCTTTGGACAGGAGTTTTGAGAGTGCGAGGAAACTAGACAAACACAGAGCCTTGAACCACAACATGAAGAGGAAACAGAATGTTTGACCCTCTTACAACATGCATGGTCAGAAGAGATTTAGCATTATTATTATTGTTGTTATTTTAGCTTAAACCTCAATTTTACAGTTTATTATCCTGATAAAAATTTCATCCTGGTAGGAAAGGTATACTGTGGGAAAAGAAAGAGAAAGTGGGAGTCGCACAGAATTTAGACACTGCTGGCAGAAAATGCATAGAAAGACAACATACATCCTACAGAAACAGAAGGGTCATCTGTCTTACAGAAATAGGTTAAGCAGTTAATCCCAACCATGAAACTGAAAGGTGAAACAAATGAAGCTGTAACAGAGACACTTGCTCCTTACCTAGAAAGCTATATATGTACCTTCGCCCTTCACTTCTAATGCATATTTCCTTTCATAGCCAGGTAGCCTCGAATTAACTTTTGCCCCTGTGGGTCTTTTGGTCCATGTGTCTGATGTCTTTTTTCTCCCCATAGATAAGGTTCAGCCTAGTCATGGGAAAGTGTCAGACGCTTCCCTTTAGGAAGGAGAAAGGGAGTATCTGAACCCTGAGCTCAATATTTATTCTGTTAACTCCAAATCGCCTTCCTCACCGGGCTAAGACCTTCCTCATCTTTCATTCAGATTATCATCTACAGCAGTCAGCCTTCTATTTTCTTCTTCATCTAACTGTGTCATCTTCAAATCTGTACTTCGCACTGATGCAGAATAAGCCATCCATAACCAAAATATCATTCACCTGTTTATAAAAACGTCAATGAACCCAGATGCTATAGGGTACATTTTAAGATCCCTAATAGAAAAAACAGTTCTACTCTGGGCTAGTCATAGTATGGTTCTTCAACAGGTGCCCTTTTAACTTTAATTTTAATTTACCTGATTATTAATGAGATTGAGTCCTTTGCCATTTAGACACTGTCTTTTTAATGTACTTTGTTGATGACTGTGTCCATTTATTTATTGACAAGATTTTTTTTTTACTAATTTTTAGGAACTCTTTATATACTCTGGGCAACAGCCTTCGTTGCGTACATGAGTGTATGTATGTATATATATATATATTCTTCCAAAGAACGGCTTGTTTATCACTCTCTTGACCATCTCTTTTAGTGAACAAAAGTTCTTCATTTTAATGTGCTCCAAATGATCATCGATTTCCCTTGTACTAGTAATGGACAATTAAAAAAAAATCTTACTCCAAGGACAAAAAGTTATTCTCCCTTGTTATTTTTTAGAGGTCTTTTACAATTTAAATCTATAGTCAGTTTGGAATTAAGGTTAGGTATGGTATGAAGAAAGCATCAGAAATTATATTTTTACAATTAATCAGTACCAATTAATGAAAAGAGTGCTCTTTCCTCACTGGTCCATGGAGCCGCATTTGTCAAGATT